>NW_027526225.1:16185144-16837644 GCF_048455015.1 Haemaphysalis longicornis | reverse complement strand
CGCAGGAGCGCCCACAAACGGATACCAGGGAGCGACTCTTGCTTGCGACCGCTCGCAGCCGTAGCTCTGGACAAACTGCATTAGTTTTGTGCAAGAAGTAGCCGGCTTGTCTCCCACTAGCAGTTCTCCCCTAAAAGCAGTGCGCGAAAAACGAGGGCACCTTGACCTCCGCCCCCTCCGTCCTTCTGATGGTCAGTGCAGAAGAAAGGCATTCCCCCGACATTGCTGAGGGAACAAAACACCTCCACCTGCGGCAACCACTCTGTTCGCTGCTGCTGACGGAGGGGCACGGAAAAAAAATTCGCAGTGGCTTAGCTCGGCTATGCCAGGATATACGTACCGTGAGCATACGTAACGTTCAGCTGGTTATTGTTAGGTTTCTTGGTTGTCTAGGATTAGCTAATTATTATGCTTACTGCTGCTTAAACGATTTCCAATCGAATCAAATCCAATCCAATCCAATTAACTGAATTCAATCCAATTCAATGCATCTCAAGAGTGGGCTCGGTGGCACCGTCAGGCGCACGATGCTAAAATGTGTGCTCTTCTGTGCGCAGGTATTCCTGGGACTGGGTTCGCGTGGTGATGCCTCGTTTCCGGCGCCTTCGGGACACACTGAATCTGTGACATCAACAGCATCGTATCAAGTTGGCCTGGCCCCTGCTACAGCCGTATCGCTTCCCTGGTTTGACTCGGCGGCGCGTCACGTGGTTCATTTAGATAGAAGTTTCAGCAACCCAGAAACCCCAACCACCTACGAGGAACAGCATAAATTGGGGCAACGCCTACGTCCAAGCTTCAGTGGGCTCGGTGGCAACATTAGGCGCACGATGCTAAAATTTGTGCTCGCCTGTGCGCAGGTTGGTGAAAGAAATCATTTCACGATGTGTTTCAGAACTAGTTGCGCATGCCTTGTGGTGTTGCCGAGCCCCGGCTGTTTGTGGTCAGGTTGTATGGATGCGTCTCGTATAGTTAACTTATTGCTAATTCTGAGCGGCGACGTAGAGGAAAACCCAGGTCCCGATTCTGATGTAGAGGGTAATCGTGGTCCCGATTCTCATGTTTTGCAGAAGATTGTAGATGGCGTCACAGAAATTAAGGCTTCCCAAACTGAACTTTAAATCGGAATGCAGGGCGTCCTAACATGCTTGTCTCTCATTGAGAATACACTGGCACCGCTCAACGACTGTAAGGAAAAAGTTGAAAAGTGTGAAGAAACTGTTATGCGGTTCAAAAGCAAGTCGCACAATTATGCAATAAAATGGACGGCTTGGAAAACAGAAGCCGCCGTAGCAATATCAGGATATACGGCACACAAGAAAATGACGATGAAAGCCCCGCATCTTTGAAGAAATATGTCGAAAACGAAATCTTCAGCCATCTGCTCAAAGCTAAAGTGAAGACCGTGGAGCGCGTTCATCGTGTTGGCAAAAAAATAACTAATCGGGTTCGTCCCGTTATACTGCGGTTTTATGAGTTTGCTGAAAAGATGGCAATACTGCGCAACTGTTCAAAGTTGGAAGACACGAACATATCGGTGTCCGAAGATGTTTCATTTGCAGTCCGTGAAACACGCAGGAAATTATGGGAGTCCTCAAAAGCTAACCGAGACAGCGGTGATAAGGTTGTGCATCTTTTCGATAAACTGCAAATAAATGACATGCTGTACGTTCGGGATGAACATGTAACAAAAAGGATACCTCTGCAGCCGGCGTGTTCCGAAACTGCTGGCCACGAAGGCAGTAGTTAAAGTACATGAATCCAAGCAAGTATGCCGTCGTTTTCTTTGTTGTGTTTCAATGCCAGGAATACAGTGAACAAAACGGATAAACAAGAGGAGATTTTACGGGCTTTCGCACCTGATATTTTGGTGATTACTGAGACGTGGCTTCATTCCAGTATCCATGATTCAGAAATAATTCCAGAAGGACCGCAAGGACCGTGATAGCCGCGGAGGTGGAGTGGCTATCGCTATAAAAGATGGTCTAGCGTTCCAGGAAGAACATGGCATACCGAACCACGAGAGTCTGTGGTGGATTGTCACATTTCAAACCACACCTCTACTAATACGTGGAGCATACAGACGACCTGGGGCACCTGAATCTTATCTTACGGAATTGGACAACTACCTCCTCGAGAAAATGCATGATCGGACGAAGCTAGTACTTGTTGGCGACTTCAACTTGGGCGGGAATAGACTGGGATAACCAAACCTTCAGCAATACAGAGGCAAATAGCTGCGAGCAACTTCTGGATAGCATGCTAATTTTCTCATTATCTCAATGCGTAACGCAAGCGACACGCATCCAAGGGCTTGCTTCAAACATCTTACATCTTGCGTTAATTTCTAGCTCAATAAATGCTCAAGTTATGGTGCAAGATGGAATCTCTTACCATAAACTGGATTTAATTGAATTTCCCAATCTTAGCCTGGCAAAACGTGACAACGAAACTTCACATATATTGATTAAAGATTATTCCAGAGCGGCCGATGAAAGCATCATTGATTACCTAGAAATGAAGTTAGACGATTTTTACGCTGAACCTTCCGATGATGTTGACAGCTTGTGGTTAAAATTTAAGGCAGCAGTTTGTCACTCTGAAGAACCTACATTCCTACGAAACCTAAGAGGACAAAGCGAAGGACTCCTCGTATAGCGCGAGAAATAATTGTCGCGAACAGGGCCTTGAGGTTTATCTATCCAAAATACTCTTGGCGCGACAGTGCAACGGACATGCGCAATGAAACGCACCTAGCAACTCTGTCTTGCCGGCGTCATGTTGCTTCCATGAAGTTTCTTTTATCTCCTTTTTCACGGTCACTTTAAAATCCGTAAAGACGACTATATTCATCCGCCTGGCCGCCGTTCTAGTAGGCCGAACCACGATAAATGCATACGTCCCTTCAGTGCGCATAGCAATGTGCTGAAATATTCCTTTATCCCTCGGGCTACCAAGTGAAGCTTGGTAGCGCAAGATCAATTGATCAATATTATTGATCAATACTACAAATATTTATCAATTTTGTTCATTTGTGGAGCGGGTAACAGAGCCTGTATAGTTATTTTTTGTTGTTGTGATAGCGAAAAACGTGTTTTGCGGTGGTGTATTGTACTTTTTTCTACATCACTTCACTTCACTTCACTTTATTTCCTTAAAGACCCCACAAGGGGGGTGTTACATAAGGGGTGGGTTGTTCAACATAGATGCAAAAGCCACAGGTTAACATTGCAGATGCATAGACACACTTTGAATAAAACGTGATGGGCAGGTGATTGAAACTACATCGTGGGGAAGGTCATTCCATTCTTTGGCGGCGCGGCAGAGAAATGATGCAGAAAATGTTGAGGTGCCAGATCGGGGTCGGAAGACTTGAAGTGGATGGCCAGTGCGGGGGGAAATGCGTGCGGCGGGAGCGATGTAAGGTGGTTGGCGGAGTGAGCTGTGGTACAACTTGTGGTACAGTGACAAAGTAGCAATTCTGCGTCGAAGGGAAAGACTTGACAGGCCGGATTCATTTATAAGGGATGAAACACTGACATCGTAAGAATAAGAAGAATGAATGAAGCGAGCGGCGAGATTTTGCACTGCTTCGATGGCGTTGATCAAATAAACTTGGTGAGGGCTCCGGATGGGTGATGCGTATTCTAGTTTGGACCGGATTAGCGACTGGTAGGCCACAAGACGCACGTGATACGGTGAGTGACGTAGGTGACGTTTTAGAAATCCTAATGATCGGTTGGCTGATGAAATCATGTTAGTGATATGCGTTCGTCAGGAAAGATCAGGGGTTAATGTTACACCAAGATACTTATAGGATACGGCTGTTTCGACTGGTACGTTAGCAATTTCATAGGAAAATCGGAGTGGAGTTTTGCGGCGGCGGTGGAAGGAAACTGTCACCCGTTTCCTTAAATTAGGGTGCACTGTCAGAAGATATGGGGAGTCGACTCAAGAGAGCCAACAAACCCCACCGAATCTACAGGGCACAGGTGACAAAGGGGGTGGCCGTCTGATGTGCGGCTTTCGCCGACTAGAGCGGCAAGAATGAGCAAGAGCCTTGAACGAAAAACAGCACAGAGACTTATATTTAGACAGGCAAGTCACAAATACAAGCACGAGGTAGCAGATCGATAATGACAGACAACTTAGATGGAATTCAAATACAAGAAACAGTCCAATCAGACAAAATTATACAAACAGGAGCGCTAACAAATGAATATTACGAATCGGAACAGTCAACGAAAAAAAAATGAACAGTTCGATGCTTATGAGAGACAGAGTCCCAGCATATTCACCGACCGGGCCGGACGATGCACCGCTGTCGGAGGCGAGTCGGCTACCTGGGAAGCGTGGCTTCGCTGTAGGCCAGGCCGTCCGAGACGATCACGGTCATTCGAGGCCCGGGAGCACGTTGGAGTCCTCCAGGGCTCGGGTCGCCGATGGTGTGATGTACAAACTGGCAGGTGCAGTTGTCAATCACGACGTCCAAACGTAGCTGGCTTGCTTAGGCGCGGCTCCTCCTTTTATAACCGTGCCGGCGCGGAGGGGGAGAGCACAACACACAACACGCCTGCCGCCGTCAGCGAATAACTTCACTCTTCTCCCTTCTAGAATCATCGCCGCTCTTTAGCACTGGCAAGGCCACGCGCACCTCCTCGAAAGTACTGGAAGCTTCGACGAAACCGGAGCGGCGGAGGTTTTATTTTTGTTGTTTTCTGGCCGGCCAGCCGGCGTGAGATCGTGTTACCGCCTCTTCGTTCGAGAAACTTCCAGCCTCGTCTCGGGCGAATAGAACCGAACTGAATGAATCGAACGACTGCAAGAAGAGTTAGGCGCTGTACAATAAAAATGAAAAATTATAAGGTACTTTTAGACGTCGTACGCTCGAGTTTGTGACAGAAACTAATTTGCATTTGTTAGGATTAAGGGTCATAAGCCAACGGTCACACCAGTTTAACACTTCATTAAGGTCATTCTGTAGTGCTGCTTGATCGAATGTGTTGGTTATTTTGCGCTAGATAACACAATCATCTGCGAACATGCGAAGGTTGCAGGATAAATTGTTAGGCAAGTCGTTAATGTAGATTAGGAACAAAAGCGGGCCAAGGACAGATCCCTGTGGCACTCCAGACTTAACGGGAAGAGAGTTAGATTTGACGTTGTTAACGAAAACAAACTGAGAGCGGTTAGTCAGAAATTGAGTAATCCAATCAAGAAGCTCAGCTGGTAGATTTAATTGAGAAAGTTTCTTTAGTAGGCGCTGGTGTGGAACTTTATCGAAAGCTTTAGTGAAATCAAGAAAAATAGCATCAGTTTGGAGGTTACAATCGAGGTTAGCATGCAGGTCGTGAAGGAAAAGGGCTAGTTGGGTTTCGCATGAGCGGCCTTTTCGAAATCCGTGTTGTGAGGAATGAAAGAAATTGTTAGAATCAAGAAAATGCATGATATGAGTGTATATGACATGTTCCATGAGTTTGCAACAAACACTGGTTAGTGATATGGGGCGATAATTTAACGGGCAGTCTCTTTTACCTGTCTTGTGAACCGGAATGACCTTCCCACACTTCCGGTCGAAAGGTAGGATACCTGAGGAAAGCGACTGTGAGAACAGCAAAAGTAAAAACTCGGCTGATATGTGCTTAGTGTTCTTTAACAGCTTCGATGTAATTTCATCGGTACCCGCCGAGGATGACAGTTTCATTTTTTCTATTAAAGACAGGATACCATTGAAACCTATGTTAAAGGGTAGCATTTCAGGCAGATTAACAGGGACTAATTCTGTTTCAACGGGGTTAGATTCATTCGTAAACACAGACGAAAAGGCGGCATTGAATATATTGGCACATTCTGAACAACGTGATTCTTGACCAGAATCATTAGTAAGGGTGATGGGGGGCGTGTTATGGGGGTTTATTATTTGCCAGAAACGCTTCGGTGAATCAGTAAGTATTTTCGGTAGTTCCGTATGGAAAAATGTGTGCTTGGCGTTGCGCACTTCACTTGAATATGCTTTCTCGGCAACCTTGTATTTTCCCATGCAGAGTCAGTGTTTTTATTCTTCGCAGCCCGAAAGAGGCGCTTCTTCTTATTTTCAAGCCTTTTTAATGTTTTAGTAAACCAAGGTTTTTGGCGGGTGGGACGGAAAGTTATTTTAGGGATAAATTGATCAGCTAGCTGGTTTAATTTGTTTTTGAAGATTAATCAGTTATCGTTAATGGGTCGCTCCCAAAAACCATCTCGAAACGTCGGAAGAAAGGCTTCAAGTTCACGAGGGATGGCCCCGTAGTTACCCTTGTCATATAGCCTAATAGTTTTACTGCAGGCTTGGCGCATTTGAGGAACGAAGGTAAAATTAGCGTGAATGACCTTATGGTCACTTATTTCATCAAGATATGTTATAGAAGACAGGCTCTCAGGATCAGTTGTTAAGATTAGGTCAAGAATGTTAGCGGTATCTTCAGTAACACGTGTAGGTTGTGTTATCAGCTGAGTGAGATTAAAGTTGAGGCAAACATTAAGGAAATCGTTGGCTTCCTTTGCATTGGGTGCAGATGAAGTTAGGTTAAGCCAATCAATGTTAGGAAAATTGAAGTCCCCCAGGAGGAGGACGCGAGCATTTGGGTATTTGGCCGTAAGTTCGGCTAAAATACCATTAAGCTGGCGGGCGAAATCCGGACTACTTTTGGGAGGCCTATAACAAACTCCTAATAGAACGGACTGTGGTAAGGAACGAAAGAGTAACCACAATATTTCGAGATCGGAGGCAATGTTTATAAGGGAGCATGAAAGTTGTTCGTTTGTAGCAATCAGGACGCCGCCACCACGGGTGCCGGCACGATCTTTTCGAAAAAGATTAAAGTGAGGCAAGTCGGTCAAAATTTCGCTGTCGGTGACGTCAGAGGTCAACCACGTTTCAGTTAGTATGAGGAGGCTACTACTAGATGAAGATACAAGGGCGGACACGTGGTCGCGTTTGGAAAGATAGCTACGTATGTTGGTGAAAATGACCGAAAAAGAAAGATTAGCTTTGTGACCAAAAACGGGACCATTAGAAGATCTGGGGCGCGAAGGCAATTCCTACGAGCTTTCTTCTACATTTTCAGTTGCCTCGTTAAATACGTATCGTTTGGAGCCCATAAAAAGGGTCTTATACCGTAAAAGGAAGGGACCTGGTTTTTCTTTAGCAAAAGTAAGAAGATGCTTCCGTGCGTTCAGGACCCGATGCGAGAAATCCTCCCCGATGCAAAAATCGGTGTTCTTAAGCTGGGGACCATTAGCAAGGACAGCTTCGTTGGTTTTGAAGGATGTAAACTGCACAATAATAGGCCGACACCGGTCTTGCGAGTGGCGGCCAAGACGGTGGGCACGCTCGACATCCTTGGATTCGACAGTTATTTTTAGGTGGTCCCTGCAAAACCCAGTAATACGCTCCTCAGACTCGGCATACGTTTCGGATGGCTTGTCATCCGCTATGCCGTAAAACAACAAGTTGTTCCGTCTGGAACGACTCTCCGCATCGTCCAGTCGAGCCTCCAGTACAGAGACCTGGGTAGCTGTCTGGGAGGTGGCGGCAGCCATGGCGTCAAGATCGGTTCGGAGTGTGTCGACACTACTGTAGTGGGATTCTAGACTGTCGATTCTCTTGCCTAGTTCGGCAATGGCTTTATCAGTGGTAGATAGCTGGCTTTTTAGGAGTTGTACATCGCCAATGAGCTGGGATTGACCGGAAGACAGGCTTTTAAGTTCAGTCATTATTTCCTCTAGGGTGGTTGGACCAGGGTTAGTTTCAATATCTCCACCCAACAGTAACAGCAGAGAGAACACAATGTTCATACAATCAGAAATAATGCAAACACAGCACTAGGGGCTCGGTAGCTGAACAAGGCATCGGTTACTTGTTTTTTTAGCAAAGATACAGTGTTGATTACTGACCTGCATCATGAACAGAAGTGGATTAGACTGCGTCGTGGCACAGCCACCGAGCCCACAGAGCGCGGCCGGCTGGTGGGGGGGATTTATACGTTGTGCGCTTGCTGGAGTCGATGACGGTGTAGCTGTTAGAGCACTTTCGAGCGTCCAGTTTCCGGGCTGCAGCGTCGATAGGGCAGTGGTGGCCAATTCTGGAAGTTGGCGCCAGTCATCTGCGTTGACGGGCCTTGGCGGGAGAGGGTTGCTCGCATCGATGCATGATACCGGGGCCAAAAGAACGGGTACCAGCACGCAGAAGATAGCGCGTACGAAATCCTGCATCATGAACGGAAGTGGATTAGACTGCGTCGTGGCACAGCCACCGGGCCCACCTTGTTACAAACAACGCGGTTTGTAGTATTTTTTACAGCAAAGCTGTAAATGGCTAGGATCCAGCAGATCGTCTCCGGTCCCAGAGCGATGTAGACAGGAATCGCTAGCTAGCGTAGCGCCACGTTGCGGAGTCCACTCAAATCCTCGGAACCGTAAAACTGCGCGCCACACCCCCGGGGCATTTAAAAAATCATACAAAATTAAAAACGTCCTAGGACCTTCATAGAGCATGCGCCGTGATGACCATACCCGCGCTATAATAAATTTCTACCCACGATTCCTGTATGTTTTTTAGCGTAAGCTACACTGGCTGAGGTTGAGCAGTTTCGCGTGTGCCGTGAAGGGCCGTTCTGCGCCAGCGCGCGGGGCATTGTATTGAATTCGACTCGATTGGCTTGGCTTGGCTTGGCTTGGATTGGATTAGATCGGAATGGATTGGATTGGATTACATTGGATTTGGATTGGACTGGATTAAAGTGGATTGTGCTGGATTGTGTTGCGTCACAGCCGCGGCCGACGCACTGGCGCCGGCGCGTGCCCAGTTGTGCGCCTCAATTGCGCAGTAGCTAAGTCTGACGCTGCGTCGGAGCCGCTTGATAGCCATTTCACGTGGCTCGTGAAGCGCGGTGCTGAGCATGCGCGAGGAGCAGTGACTGGACAGGTCTGGACTTTCAGTTAATAACAAAGAACAATGCTCAATCGCAAATTACAAACAAACGTGTTTTGCTTCGTGCACCCCTTGGACTATACGACCCAGTCAAACCTCACGTTGAGGCTCGGCACCGCAGCTTTGCTGGCCATCCCTCTTCACGCGGTGGAAGGGCTCTGAATTTTTTCTTCTTCTTCTCATGTATGGGAAGAGCACCAATGTACTATTGATGTACTCGCGGTTGTAAGTGTTCCGCATATCGTCCCTCAAATTATTGTATTTCCTTGACTTTGTATCTAATTAGATACCTGGGATGTTGTATGCCCGCTTCCTGGGTCTGCAGAAGACCTACAGTATTGATAAATAAATAAATAAAAATAAAAATCCCATCGAATCGCGGCATCTCCGGCGCGCCAACGGTGCGCCGTGAGACGTCACTGCTCCTCGCGCATGCGCAGCACGGATCTCCAGGAGCCATGCCATACTGCTCAACCTCGGACAGTGTTGCTTACGCTCAATAACGCGCGAAAGAAGACGAAGGGAGCGCATCTTCCCTGCCATCCCTACAAGTTCCGAGAGCCAGGTAGTGGGAATTCCATTTAAGCCAGTTTGCTCAGCCCAATGTAAAGGAATTCGTTTTGTCGGTGTGTTTAGGTGTCACTACCCCATGCGCGTTCTTTTCTCTGTCTTCTAACAATTGTTTTTGAAGGTAAGTTGCGCTTGTTATGGTGACAGATGCAGTTACAGAAAAACGTACACTTTGACAAGAAGAGGGCGCAAATGCACGTTTTATTCCTGCGTCCGTATCTGTCATAAAAACAAGCGTAATTAACCCTCAAAAGCAGGTTACACCAACTAGCCCGACATGAAGCTTTACGGAGCACCAAAGAATCACTACGCTGAACTCTCGTCACTGCCCAAAAAATGTACGTATGCCACCTACCGTTTGGACTCATCCCGTAAGGGTTCCCCAACTTAACCCAGATTTTGTGGCGCGTAAGCGAAAAAAAACCACACGAAATATCAGAAATTTTTTCGAGGTTTTCAAGTCACGTAGCGAATTTAACGTTGCGACGCTGTTCTGCAGTATCCTGTTCTATTTTTTTCCGGGCCGCATACGTTACACGGGCTACAAAATCATGTAGCGGAGCTGTTGGGGATAACAGCAATGGTTTCAATGCCATGCTCAGTGGAGCTGCACAAACTTATGAACAATAAGAGAATGCTTTTGAAGCGAAAAGTGAACTCTTGTTCCTAAATAGAGCAGTTTGCTGAAGGTAATTATTCCAACCTACTAAAAAAACGCCTTCTCTGGAGCACCGGCACCGACCGGCAGGCGCACTGACCCGAATGCTCGGATCAGTGGAGCAAACCCAAGATCTGGCAGAACCGTCTGGTCTGCATTCCAGGCGAGGACGGGGAATAAGAGGACTACTACCGATAAAATACAAACGCCCAGCTAAAAGAAGCTGTCAGCGCAGCCCAAAAGCAGATCTGCTGCGTGCTGTCAGTTTACACGGGACAGCTTTCATGGCCGGTGCACCAGCACCGGCGGAATCGGGAGATTCCGCCCATATGGTCTTCTTATAAGAGTGGGCCCAGCCGCAGAACCAAGTATAAACAGCTCGGCGCCCCGCCGCCGCTGCAGGCCAAGATATTTGTTGTTGCAAGCTTCTTCTGCGGGAGAAGGGGCGAGCTGGATCCGAGGCGCGCATATATACAAACCATTCGCGTCGACTAGCCAACATTTTTCTTGTGCGTGTTATTTTTCCGCTTGCTTCCTTGGTTTTTGCCTTGCGCGGTTGAAGCCTTTATAGTTTCCGTTCACATTTCGTCTTTCCTTTCGTTCTTGTCTTTTGTATGCTGGGATTTTTTATCCAAGCATTCCGTTGTAATGGTATTCTACTTTTGTCCTCATGTTCATTCAGCCGTCTGCTACTGTAATTCGGACTTTTCGTAGTTTTTATTTTGTGGAGCGCCTTCAGCACTGCAGTGCTGTTGTTTGTTTGGCGTCGTAGCACCTCAAGGTGCAGATAAATTAGTTAAGAAGTCTCAATCCTACGTCAGCCTTCTTTTTGCAAACAGCACTCGGTGTGAACTGATCTGCAATTCAGCAAAAATCAACAGCAATAGTCGCGCAGCTGGCGCCTCCAAAATAACAGACAGACAGACAGACAGACAGACAGACAGACAGACAGACAGACAGACAGACAGACAGACAGACAGACAGACAGACAGAGAAAATGTTCAACTGAAGATTTATTACGTTTCCAGATGTTGCGTTGAAGATTTATTATCTTCCCAGACGTTGCGTTGTTACATGCGATATCATGTTGGAGGAACTTCCACCGGCATATTAGGCGTCCATTAACTTTCTTCATAGCCGATAACGCTTGAAACGGGCCTTCTCATTTGTCGTTCTAATGCATGCCCTTTTAGGAAGTAGCAACTGCGGCCAATCGAAGGTGGCCAACAAATCTATCGTGTTAAAAACTGCTTTTATACGTAATTAAGTGGGGACAAACATTTATCATTTCACATGATGCCTTCCACCTTCCATGGAAAACGTTGGCGCACAATCACAGAATTTGTTTCGGCGATACACAGGCTTCATTTCAACGTCAAAGCCACACCCCCTTAATCAGGGAAACGCACCTGCGTTTTTATGCCCCACATACTGAAACTCTGGTCTTTACGTACGCAGCTGGCGAATTCTTCATATATATATATATATACCGTAATTACCCGATTCTAACGCGCCCCCGATTCTAACGCGCCCCCGATTTTCCTGGCAAAAAAACCGAAAAAATTTGCACCTCCGATTGTAACACGCACGGAACTTTGCGAGCAAGAAAAACGAATGCGAGAGAAACGGGCGATTTATTTCTCGAAATAATCTCACTCATCTCATTCCTCGTCGCTCTCCGCTGACCACAACATCTCGTTCTTGGTGCCGTCAAGCGCGTTCGCGACGCCACACTTCATAACGAACGTTCAACCATGATCGATGGGATCGTGGCCCATGCCTCGCACGCCCATCCTGCGAGCTTCTCCAGAGGCGCACGCTTCAGCCGACCGCTCGTTTTGAACGCGTGAGAGCCGCTGCCGCCATTGCTGTTATCAAGCGCGCAAGTGGAACGATTTGACGATTTGTGTGAACGCCGATAGAAAAGCCTAGGCGCCTATGCTATAGTGCCTACAATATTCTAGGCACTATACCTATGCTTCCTGCGTCTGAAAAATCGTTGTTAAAAGCTTTGGCGCCTGCTTGAGATGGCGATGGTGATGGGCTGTACGAAATTCCCGTTGTTTCGGCAGTTTCGGTTTCGTATCCGATTCTAACACGCATGTGATTTTTCGACCTATTTTTCCGGAAAAAAAGTGCGCGTTAGAATCGGGTAATTACGGTATATGCATAGAGCTTCAAACTAATCTATTCTAGAGTGAAATGTGTCGCTGCAATCGCGTGCCGTAGTTGGCACCATTAGAGCAGCTAGTTACTTTTCCTGCCTACGTGGCTTGGCTAGCCAAGCGAAGTCGGCTTCTTTTGCCCTGAAACCAAAACTAACAAAAATAGGTAACCGTTTTTAAAGCAAAGCTTTCTACCCCTACCAGCCAACGCTTCTGGTGTGGCGTGCGGGACAAGAAAATCCCAACGTGGCTGAGGAGCCGGAGGGCGCTTTTAACTCGCGGAGCACAGTGTAGATGGAGCGGCGATAGGGCGCTGTTACCCAGCGTTCCCCGTGTTCAACCCGGCGGTCGCGTCGGCGGGACCCTTCCGTTGGCTTTTAAATGCAGAGCATTTCAGTAACTGACGATGTCACCCGCGTTGTCCCGTCGTAGTCCGCACCGTCGTTGTCCGCACCCCTCCCCCTACACTATGTAAAAGAAAATACTATCCGGCGCCAGGTTTCGATCCCCCGACCCTGCGGGCGGAACGCAATGTGCATGGTGCTGTACCCACTGCGCCACAAAGCCGACACAGAATGGGACGCTACGAACGCGCCTTATATCGTTGACTCATTCAAATTACTGCTGACGAGCGCTCTCTCGTCAGCAGTTGCCACAAGTACAACAACATTAACGTAACGCAAACTACTTAACGTCGTGCGCCCCCGGAAATGCTCTGCATTTGATCGTGCCCCTCGCGAGGGGGACGTTTATAGGTATAGATGACACCTGCTCCTACGGGAGACGCGTAGTTGCCGAAGGTGTCAACAGATGGCGGCCGCAAAGCGAACGCGGGAAAACTCAACTGAATTTTTTCGTCTGCTTTAGCGATGCTGTTGGGCCTGTTTTGGCGCTGCTTCGCGTCCATTGCGCGCTTACTTCGCACGGCTTGATTAAGTTGTTCGACCGCACCTCCAGGGTTACCCGGACCCGACGCAATTAAGTGGCCGTACGGCAAAGATACGTTAAGGATTCATTGGCAGGGCAGTAAGACAAAATGTAGAGACTACTTACAGACTAATGCATTCAATTCATCACCACTGCCTCGGGCCGTTCGTCTTTGGAATGACCTCCCTGATTGCGTAGCCTCCATATCTAATCCCGATACATCTCGCCGTCAGCTCCTCACTCTCTTCACCATGTGACCATATTCCTGAATTCTGAGTGCATTGCGTATTACGGCGATTTATGTTTTCCTTCTCTCTCATTTATTGAAAATGTATCCCTCTTTCGCCATGTTCAAGTCAGCAAATGGTGTATCTTCAAATTTACCTCACCCTGTACCACGATATATGTGATTTCATTTATATGTTTTGTTGTTGCGCACTGACCCTGCCTGTAAACTGTATGTTATCTGTCCTGTACTTTCCCGATTTCCCCCCTTACCCAATGCCCTGTTCTGGGGCCTGTAAGGTTTTTTTTTTTTTAATAAAGAATAAAGACATCTGGCCGCTAGAGAACTAGAGAAGCGCCACATTTTGCGCACTGCTTGTCATGAATGGCACTGCGGTTTCTAAATTGCTGAATAAAAATTCGGTTAAAAGACGAATGGAGCAACTGGTTCTGATAAACGGCGATTATAAAAGTTCCGTCAACTTTTTCGCAATTCTCAAGCCTACAAAACTATTTATTTTAAATCTGTATAAATGAAAATCACTAAGCTCACAGGCCGAATTGTTTCCGTGTCTGCGCTTGTGTCGCGCGGTGGTGTAGCCCCGAGCCAGCACGTCAGGATGACTAGGTTCCGCTGTCTCGCCCTTCGAAACACGTTCCTCCGGGATTTTTTCGGCAGGGCTACAGCGGCGGCGTCCGCCACTCGGGCCCGGCCGTGGCCGACGCTGCTTCGTTCGGGACGGCGCTCCTGCGAATCCCAGGTAACAGCTGGGATAATCTCTGGCTTCACTCTCTCCAGAGCAACGTGTGCGAATTCAAGTGACGTCGCACTTCGAATTGTTGTGGGGGTCGTTCACACTTTTGCTTTCCAACCACCTTCACAGCGTAGATTTGGAGCCGATTGTTTTTTCATACACTCCTAAATAATCTCAGAAAAATAAACCCTTTCAGGTCTAAGTTTCTGATAATCCCTCACAGTTAAGCAATATTTCACACTAATAGGTATTTTTTGCTTGCAGCCACAGCCAACTTTTCAGCCTGTTCATGAGCCATGCCAAGATCAAGTTGAGCGTTCCTGCCCAGTACATGACGGAACGCTCGCTGAAGCGTGGAGCGCCTCTATAGACTGGCACCGCACTTTCCTCAAGGGTAGGACACTGTATGCCTATCAAATACTCTAAGAAGGCGAGGAGTGCTTGCCTATCAAATACTCTAAGAAGGCGAGGAGTGCTGGGCACTCTGTCTAGGAGTAAAAACTTTTCTCTCATATTTCACTCCCTTTGGAAGCATTGGGCTACGCTTCCGAGGAGTAGCGCGTGGCGGTCAAAACGAGAGGCGAAATACTCCCCGTGGGATTTACTTCCTGCTTTCGAGGCGGAGTACTTGAACCCTGTGTGGGAATTGCAATGCCATCTCCAAGGCAGCGTTCCGTCACTCCCTTTAGGCATGAATAAGCTCTATTGGCTGCGGCGTTCCCGGATACCGCAGAAGGCTACTACTAGTCTCTCTTGGAAAGCATCCAGTTACGCCCCAAGAGCGTTCTGCTATTCCCGCGAGGCAGCGTATTTTCGCTCCGCCTGCTACTAGCCCCCCCCCCCCCCCCCCCCCCTGCTTTCCCACGATGGTACTATAGACAGTTCTAAGCAAACAGAACAGGACAAGCCATTTTGAAACATGGAATAGAAGGAAAAACAAGCTCAGACTATTTTCCAAGAAAATACAATCGGTTCATTCTGTAATTTCACACAAAAAGCAATTTCTTTGCAATTAAAATATCACAGCATAAAAATGGTTCCTACTCCACATGCACACAGGAGACATAGCGCCTATTTAGGCTACATCCAAGAAAAATTCACAAATAAATATGCAGCAAAGAAACTAAAAAGTATGAAATACAAACATTAAGTTAAGACAATAAAAATGACATTAACGCCCACAAATAAAAGGTACTGGCATTAGCACGAAAAGCGTCAGTAGAAATACAGCAGTGGGGAAATAGTTAACAGTATTAAAATAAAACAAAATGGCCTTAGTACATCAGTGAGTGCTTCACATGGACTGGAAAGCCAGCTCTTGTTTAGGACACATTAAAAACATTTACAAATAAATTTTGCGGAACAAAAATCTGGGACTAAAACAATTCAGCGTGGATTACTATTAGCACACTACAAGGTGCAATCAACACAAAGATACAAAGCCAAACTTTGCAACAAATACATGTTGGTGGGACAATAGGAAACCGCAGAAAACATTCCCACTGGGTTTTTTTACGCGGGGTGGTTCACAAATGAAGATGCGCTAGTAAGATTTAAAAAATGCATAACTTGGTATTAAAAAGTAAACACGTTCGAGCTGACTGCTTCATAATGTTGGTGGCGGCCTTCAGAACAGTACCGGCCAGGGCACCGTGCGTGAGCCGAAGTAACGTCTACAGAAGCAAGTAGGTGAGCTTCTCCTTTGAAGCGTATTACACACTGAACAACCAAATACAGACAGCAGCAATGGGAAACCATCCACGATGTCCAAGGCTGTAAGGAGAAGTGTCTTGAATGCGACGGCCACTCCTGCTGACGCCTCGGGGATCTCTCTCTCAAAAAAAAAAAAAAAATCTTCGGGCAAGTAGCGTCTTCCCGTGGTTCCTACATCGGCAGAAAGAGGGGTTCAGAAAAGATAAGTTCTACAATTAAAAAAAAATTGACGAGGTTGACAACGTTAAATGAAGTTTACTGGGTGATGGGTTTTTGCGCCGAGAGCACGCACTGAACCCGTATTGGAATGCAACACTGCTTGGTGATTCACCAGTCAAGATGCGAATGTGCGATGACCTTGGATGCAGCCACGCTCATTGTGCCACTTGGCCAATGTCATGTCAGACAGCGCGCCCTACAGCTGTCTGCTAGCACACTGCGCCCCAAACCCATCAGTGCTTACGCGTCCGTAGCTTCCATTGTTTATTCCGCTATTGTTCCCAGTATAAAAACATTGCACAAAATTTAAGTACAGATAACTCCTTGTAAGGTTATAATGTCTGATTAATTTGCATTAGATTTTGTCCTCCGCCGACTGCAACGTACGGCCCATTACACGTTCACAAGTCCAGCGTGGAAAAGTTGTAATGGGTCATCTAGCTGCTGTTTTCTTCATTCTCGACTACGCTTCGTGGCATACACGCTGCACATCGCACCATTTGATGATAATTAATAGGCTCGTTATTTAACGATCAGAACACTCGAACTTTAAAGGGGTAATAACCACATGCAGCGACGGCGACAACCGACGCGAAAAAAGTAATGTAATGGGTACAACGAACAGTGTGGGCGACAGCGACAAACGAAAAAAAGTAATGCATTGCTGCCAATGCCTTTCGTCGTCTTCGCTGCCGCTCGCTTGTGGGCTGCTTCTGGCCGGGAAAAATCCCGCGACGGCCCTTCGCCTTCCGCAGTCGCCACCGCCGGCGGCCTGTGTAAAACATTTTCGCTTGTCGCCCACAATAGTATCTGTTTGCTGTACCTATTCAGTGAGGTTTCTTGCGTCGCTCATCGCCTCAGACGCATGTAGTTACCTCTTAACAGTGCGGGGCGTACGACCCGAAAAGTCCCATTTCCGTCCATCCTGCCCTGAATCAAAACGCAAAAAACCTGTCTGGACAGAATTTCAGTCTGCTGCTGTACGCGCGGCGGTCACTAAAATTACTGTAAGTTTAGTCACTGCCACGCGCTACACGCGCTCCTATCACTCAGCCTATTCTACGCAATTCTTTGGAGCCGTGCAGGTAGCCAGAGCTACTGCACGGCAGCCACTCTAACCCTAGCCGCCGGGCTAAGAGTGCACGGTAGCGCTGCGACTACTCGCGCGACCATGCTTCTTACCGAAAACATTCGGCTAGGATACTAACACTTCACGAATCAAAGGGACTGAAATGGTGTAAGAATCGACGCTGTTTGCACACGGGTACAAAGGCCCCCTTCAAATCTAAGCAACGGTCAAAATGGGTCACGAATATGTTAGGGCTAACCGCTTCCGCGGACCGAAGTTAGAGAGCAACTCTGCTTCCTTAAATACACAAGACAAGAATACGAGGTGAACTAATGGCTTACCTCTACTTCCCGCCAGCGTTTCTTCGTCCGGTAGATAAATCCAAGATCGTCATAGCAGCGAAACATTCCAAGCTCAAGGCACGAAGCCTGCGACTTCCGCGAATACAGCCTGGCCCTTAGCGCGCCTCGCTACACAGTGCACATAGTTCCGGAATCGGCCTGCGCCGTGGAGGCCTGCGCGCTTCCGCCGCTGCGATGTTCGTCCGAAAGAAAAACTAGTCGCACGCACGCACGCACGAATGAACGAATATACGACTTCCTCGCGTGTTCATGATGTCTCGCTGATGCACAATCGTGCAGCTGTTAGCCAACACGCGTCGTACTGTGTCGAAGCAAGTATGACGATAAGGGCAGGTCCAACTTCCCATGTTGCAGGAAGCGTCTGCTTGAAAACCCACTCGTTCGTAGCACATTGTTTACTAAGCACAGCCCTGTATTCTGCGCTGGCGGGACATCACGGTCTGGCGCGGTCAGACAGTCGCCCGCCCGGTCTTGGCGGGTTCACCGCCTGTGTAGGTATTTGTACTATGTAGTGGACGAACACTTCCCGGCTCGCTGAAGGTGATTTTCTCACGCTTGCTCGGGCGGTTTGCGTTACCTGACCCGCCGGACGAATGACGCGCAACGTATCGTTTTCGACGCGTGCGCCGCCGCACCATCCGGGACTGGGGGGGGTTTCACCATTTCTCTTTGCGCTTGAGTTCCAGCAACCGATCGGTCTGTACGCTTTTATCGTCGCTCGTCAGTTTTTATCGTAGACGGTGTATTTGAGATGCGCTCGCAGTGATATCGCTTGTTCTTCACACGCCGATCTTGCAGACAGGCCCCATAATGCGGTTAATACCAGTTATGTAGCCCGCTTTCTTTTATTTAACCTAATAAAAGCTATCGTATGTACATGCCTATCTTGGCGACACAAGCCATAGTAGTTGGGTCGGGCCTGTGTTGCGCTTGGGGTTTGGGCTATCAGAAGAGCACGGATATGACTTCTTGCAACGCCATTTTCCTCAATCGATCTCAGATTTACAATCCGCTTTTAGCTCGACTAGGCGCGGGACAAGCGTACGTCTATCAAATTCTTCAAAAGCGGCCGTCTGCAGCGGCCCGTAGGTTGGTTCGTTCGGTTGGCCGCCTTCCGCCACTGCCGCTGCGAACAATCGTTACCCGAATTCATATTCTTGCACGTTTAGAATGCGCGGCAGAAGAAATCGGGCACTTTTTAGACAACTGCTTTATATAATATACTCGTATGCAAATTAAACATCGCGGATGAGTTGGTGTGCGTAAATGGTAGGAGTTCATCTCCATGCTTACTCCCGCACTGGACAAGAATGAAATTGCAATTTTACTCTTCGTACTGGAGATGGGAGACGATGCGGAGGTTTACTCTTCACTGGTGCGGGAGCAGAACTGGGGCTGCACTCCACCGCGCACGTGAAGAGTACGAGGTCAGTTTTGCTCTCCTCCTCGTGGGGAGCGAACATTGCATCCAACTCCCCGCAGCTTTCGAGGGGAGTCCGCCAACGCTTACAAGAGTGCAATGACCGTTGGACTCTTCAACTACTCTCCCGATTTCTTAGAGTGTAGCCGCAACGCGGTTCATGCCGCTATCCGCGCAGCCGCCGGAAACGCGCCCTCATGAACTTTTTTAGAAACGCGCCGCTGTAGCCTTGGAGCTCTATGCAATGCTGCTGACTGCCCGTCCTTTGAAGAAACCAACCGCAATGATTGCGATGGTTTTTGAGTCAAATATGTCGAACCAATCTTATGCGCTCAAGAATACGCTGATGCCGATGGCGGTGATTCTCTTAGCTTCGCTTGTCCACTCGTCGAGCATGGCGACGGTGGAAATAACGATACTCTACGGCTCCACCAACTCCTGGTTGTGTCAGTAGCCGAAAAAGTGCTTAAAGAGGCTTAGCTACAGAGCGAGACACGACGAGGGCAGCAGGTGGCGTGAATCCTGAGAGCAAACAAAAAATCGCGGGAATTCCTCACATTTACCAGCTAAGAAACAACCTGAAGACTATCGCTCGACGTGCACGGACAAATGTTGTTTTCCGCGCCCGACAAGCTTGCAAACCTTCGTCGCCAGGTCAACTCCACTCGAAAAAAAGAGAATGGGTGCCGCACGAAGCACCAAAGTACGTTCGTCGCCTGCACGGAGGGAGTGGTTTACTTGATTTCGTTGCCCTGCAAAAAAGTGTGCATCGGTCAAACTTGCAGATGCATTAATGATAGACTCTGTGAGCACAAGAATAATGTTGGTAACGCGATAAGTGGGCTTCTTGGTATTCATTGCCATGATTTTAAGTGTATACTCCATTTCAAAAAAAAGGTGTTCGCTAGGAGCCGTGACTCGCTCACGTGGGAAATAATACAGACGCGTGAAATTGTGCGTGCGGGTGATGTTGTTGGGCAAAGAAATCGCGTTTTTTGATGGGGTATAATCTGTTGGGGACGGCATTTGAGTCATGGTGAAAGTGCGCTTTTTTATATTTGTTTTTATGATTTTAGTTTTGTGTTTTAGACTTTCTCTTGGTTCCACGTGTCTACTTGATAGTAGTATATATGAGCGTGGAAATCATCTCAGTTTGTTAGTCTGCGCTGTGTGGTGTGTCATCTGTCGTCCCGTCCTTTCTGCGCAATTTTATTTCCATCATGTCAGACCAGCTAGCCCGTCAGAGTGCTTTGATCCACCACTTGTCTTACCCTCCCGCATTTCGCACTCTTCTTTTCTCTCGCTCCTGCGCCGAGGATTACAATGAAGGTGTCAGCTCTAAGCCTAACGTCTGGAAATCCTACGTGCCTTCACTGTGGTTTAAATAGCGCATTTCAGATCAATAACGCGGGTTTTGATACTGCTCTCTGTGTGTTAAGCACACATTGTTTTGAGAATTTCAAAGGATAATTGTTTTTGCGTGCGTCGCTTTAGCAGATGTTAGGACCTTGACAGCATTTAGACCTTCCTGGTGTGTGGGGTTGGTTATCACGAAATCGATAATTGTAAGAAAAACATTCGACAGAGACGCTATAACGTTGATTATGAACTGTTAACGTGTCTTTATGGTAGGAAAACATCTCGTTAAATACATTTTAATGGCGGGGTCACTAACGGAACGTTGTACCCCCTCCCCCTTTTCCCCAAGGTTCTTTTTTTAGTTTTACGTTGCTTTACAAACTAAGTGCTCGACTTAAACGCAAAACCATATCAGTGCCTCTGTGTGGTCGGGAGAGATTGTGATTAGTTTATAGCTAATGCTGCAAGGTTGGGCGAAGGTAGAGCGTTCTACAGATGTGGCCAAAAAATCAAGAGGGCACTCAAGTATTATTTATGGCATATTCAAGGTGAAGCATAAGTGTCCGATTTTCATATTTGTCTTATCATTACCATCACATTTTCTCTTCTGGCGTCACTATTAAAAACAATAACAGCATCAGTGTCTTTGCGCAGCGCAAGGCAGAGAGGGCTGTTTCATGAAAATGCGACAAATTTGGGAGAAGTGCATTTATGGGGGTAGAGGGAGCGTAGCATATGAGAGGGGGTAGGAGCATGGTGCAGGATCTCCCACAGTGAGTCGTTTGTTCGTCTGCGGGGGTTGGCCTGCTGCAAGATTCCGCTCCCCTGTGGGCACAAGCCTGCCACTTCCTGGACTCCACCCGCGCACTTAGTGGTTTGCTTCGAGCATTCGTTCGATTGTTTTGAGCTCCTCCTAATGCAACCTCGCCGTTGAGCCTCCGCAGGTGAACAGGTGGAAATAAGATGGCTAGTTGGGCTAGCTGGTGCAGATTCACATTCATGATGAAAAACAGCGCATGAAACACGGGGACAAAAAGAGGAGAGGACGACGCACAGCTCTGTGCGTCAGCCCCTATTCTTTTTGTGCCCATGTTTCTTGCGCTGTTTTAGATGCAAAGCATCTCTTGCTCTCGGCTCTGTCGTCCGTCGTCCATCCGTCGTCCGTCATCCGTCCACACCTCTCCCCCTCTCCCCACCAGCTGTGTGATAGCGCGCGCGCTTCTCCTCCTTTCCCTCACTCTAAGCCAGCTGTGCGATAGCGCGCGCGCTGCTCCTCCTGTCTCCCCCTCTCCACGCCAGCTGTGCGGTAGCGCGCGGGCTCCTCATCACCGCAGCTGCGCAATAAGCGCGCATGCGCGTCTCGTCTCTCATCTCCTCCTCTCCACTCCATCTGATCTATATAATAAACCGGGTCCGCGCACCGCTCCCCCAGTTGCTGCTTCGGTTGAGTCACGCTGCGCCTTCCGGAGTTCCATCATTTTCCGTTATTTGGATACCCAATCTCGTGAACGTTTCAGAACCTCCGAGATGCTTCGCATCAACTCAGGGTTCCCTCACTTGAAGGTGGTGTCATTTTTTTCATCATGAATAGGCCGAACCAGGGTTTTTTGGCACGAATAGCCTGGCTTCGAGCCCCATAAGGGCAAAACGTTTGGCAAAAACTGTGGTATGTTTTTTTTTTTACTGTTAAATGTTCACTTGGCTCATTTCTACGCATTGTTTTGAATCTGAGCAGGGTTATGTATCTTTGAGGTCGTTTAGCGGTGGGGCGCGGCATGCGAACACGTTTAGTTAACCCTCTGCATCGCTCCAGAAGTGCCTGCCTTCAACCTACCTCGGAACTCTATACGGAACTCTATCTCGGACTTCATCGCTCTCCCGCAAGTTGTTAAATGGGATAAATGACTGGCACACTAAAATTATTACCCTTAGGCAGCCAAAAAAGGACTACAGTCATTAAAAGTAAAAACAAACGTGCTTAAAATTTAAGTAATCTTATTCAGTGATGGTATAAGAGACATGTGTTACTCGGACAGGAGAGCACAGCGTATAGGTGCTCACATAGATGCCTATACAAGAACTAAAGGGCTGCTTTCTGGTTCGCCCCTGTAAATGAAGGCCCCGTTTAGTGCTTGCCGCCTTACTCTCGACTACTTAAAATTGCCAGAAATGTGTCATTTTGTTTTCCTAGGCTATCGGGAACGTATGCACCTAAAAGTGGCAAAACGTCGCCTACTTTTACTGCATAGGTATATAGACACTATCCATACCTATTCTAAGAATGAGAACGGGCGTTAGTGGTAACCTAGTAATCATATTCCATTTTAGAAAAATATTAAACACCACGGCGATCTAGTAACATAGTGCCAGATGCAAACTAAAGGTGTATTTGGAACGGAAGAACATAATACGGTCATTTAACCCTGTCGATAGGCTAACGGGGCCCGTTCTGCAAAATACAACTTGTGCTGTGTCGGCCTGTTCGGCGGGATTACAATGGTATCAAAAAAGTCAGTGGCTCAATTGACGCCGTGCCCGAGAAGTAAAACAATCATTGTCTCATTCTCCACACCTTTAAGTGTCCTATTGAATGTTTCGCCTCCTTGCAAGGATATGATTGATTGTGGTGTTTAACGCACCGACGCAGCACAGGCGATGAGGCGCGCCGTGGTGGAGGGCTCCGGATTAATATGACCACCTGGGGATCTTTAACGTGCGCCGCAATCTCGTACACACGGGGGTTTTTGCTTTTCGCCTCCATTAGGAAAAGCGGCCGCCGCGGCCGGGAATCGAACCCGCGTCATCGTGCTCAGCATCGCAATGCCTTAGCCACTGATCCACCACGGCGGGTCTCTCTGCAATGAGGGCACCCTCCGAACATACCGCATGATAGGGGGACCAACGGCTTCCGCAATGACACCTGAGTTTCTTTATGTTGTTGAATAATTTAGGATTGTCGTGCATGACGCAAGCTTCTTAAGTTTGGGTCGTTAGTGCGCGAATATTCAGGATTATAATCACGCAAAATTTCTAGTCGCAGAGCAACCCCCTCTTATTCAGTAAATCGTAACGACCGACCGCCCGGAATAAACTTTTTGCAGAAATCTCGTAGAGTTGATGCAAACGCACACCTCTGCCTTTTCAGCGATTAATTCTCGCTACTGCGATAACAATGTTGAACGGCAGTTCCGTATAATAAGCGGCCCCACCGTTTCTCGCATTATATATCCTTTCGACCGTGCCATGGGGTATGCTGAATTTACTTAGATCGGACAAATATTTGCGATTTTCCCGCGTGTCACAAACTTCTCTGTGTTTAGGCCTGTAGTATTCGAGTATTCAAAATAAGGACAACGCTAAATTTCTAGCCAGAATCCTACTACAGCTTTATGTGTGAAATAGTGGCAACCGGTCACGTCGAATGCTAATTTGAATGTAAAAAGAGTACAGGCCGATCTTAAGGTGCTGTTTGCAGCAGTGTGATCCACAGTAAAACATACCCTGCTTCGTGTTTGAAAAATTCTGAGTAAGCGGGATAAAAATAGCGATTAATTTTCACCCGTGTACTTTGGGACCACCAAAAACGTTGGTCTGACTGGAATGACAACTTGCAGTTAAACGCTTAAACGGGTACAATGTCGAAAATAAACCGAAAAACTTTACCTGTTGGAACAAGCAATAAATGCCTCTGCTGAGGCAATACGAGCAAGCAGATATAGTTTGAGACATCTGCCAATCAAATGTACGGAAGTGCTAGTCAACGAAATACTGAGTACCCCGCTGTTCTTTCGGAGTTATGTCCACTCCCATCCTTTGTTACGGAATTTTAGGAGGGGTCACTGTATCTTGGCTTCGCGAGAAGCTGCCCGTGGGGACCATCTTGAATAGGACTTCGCGGGACAACGACAAAGAAACGCGAGGACAACGGAGCTCCTAGTCCTTTGTGTCCGCGTTCTCACCACCAGCCCTGGCTCGCTGATACGGCAGAACAGCGGAAGCGAAGGCAGACGATCGCAAGCGAGCTACGCTGTTGTTCGCGGGCGCTTTCTCCCCCTTCACCGCTTCCCCCTTGGTTGTCTGTCGGTACGCTGCTTCGCTCCTGTACTGGCCTTCTTTCGCGAGAACGCGTTATCAGGGGGAAACACCTTAGAGCTAATTCCGGAGAGGGCCCGGCATGCCCGCTGGTCTGCACGGCTTGGCTTGGCTTAGCATGTGCCTTTCGCTGCTGTTCCGGAGGCACGCGGAAGTTGCGGTGGTCGTGTGGGACGCCGGAAGTTTCTGTCGCCGAGAAAAGTACATAAACGCTTAGAAAGTTGCCTCGAATCTTTGGAAGTGATAAAAGAAAAGGGCAGAACTCCACCCCCGTCTCCCCCTTGGCATACATCTGTTTTGCGACTTGTCACAGACTTTTCTAACATGCCGCGTGCGCGTGGAAGAAAGTAGACACGTACGCAGTAAGATTTCTCCCCTCTGTCCCGTTCCTGTAAAATTAAGAGTGCAAAGCGCTGCTCTGGTGCACACAAAGGCGATAACCCAAGCGGATCCCAAATTAACATTCTTGCAGCGGATGCGGAACGGCTGAGCGGTTTCGCTGTGACGCAGATATCGCCGGTTCGGCTGCACCTTTCGCCGGCAGAGCTCCCCCACTTCTTCAGGGGGAAACTTTCCAGCCTTTCAGAAGTGCTTCCAGAATTGTTGCAGCCTTTTAGGCAGCGCATTACCTTACGACCACACAATGTCCGTCCGCGTCAGTGCGCATAGCATTTACAATCGCAAAAAATCACACAGGCACCGGCAGGATTCGAGCCTGTGTCTGCTAGACCATACAGAGCTAGTGTCAGTCGCCTTACACATTGGGCTACGACCGTATTTTTGTTTCTTTACTGCATGAAAAACTACCCTTAACACAGCCTACAAAAGTTATGAGTCATCCAAGAAGATGCATATCACAGCAGCTAAAATTAGCCGTTCGTTAAAACTCTGGCAGGCAGACGCACGCGTCCAACAGATGCAGCCATTCTGGTGGGTCACTTTGCGCAGCATAAATGCTCCGCACCAACGCAGTTTGCTCCCGAAAAATGGACTTCGTTGGGCGAGGGGGTTCCGCGTGCCTGTCCGTCATGCGGCACTTCCACAAGCTATACAATCCGATCACAACAAATATATCATAGGGCACTAGTTAGTACCCGAAAGTCAAACGGCTTACTCCCTCGCCTGTAACGGTGCGGAGTACCTTAGGACCTCCCAATGTCCGTCCGCGTCCGTCCCTGCGTATACCACCATCAAGCGAAAATCAAGCGAAATTCAATTTGACCCGTGATTTGCAGTTTAGTTTAGGGAATAATCAAGGTGCAACTCACAGCTCAAATAGAATGACGGTCGGGGCGCAAATCGGATGTCACTCGGGGCGCAACTTGGATGTCATTTCGAGTCCCCGTACTCTGCACCCTCGCCATCATCCACGGAGTGGAGATGCTGCCATTCTTTAGGTCTTACTAATCTATTGATTGATTGTAGGGTTTAACGCGCCGACGCAACGCAGGTGATGACGCGCCCCGGAGTGGAGGGCTCCGGATTAATTTCGACCACCCGGGGATCTTTAACGTGCGCCGAAATCTCGTTCACACAGGCGTTATTAGATGCGACTGCATGTCCTTCACTCGCCTTGTCCCTGCATCCGGCGTCGGCGTTGTTGTCGGCGTCCGCCCCTCCCCCATTCTCCTCGCCGCGTGAGCTGCGATCTCCGCCTCTCACCCCCTCTCCTCTCCGATAGCGAACACTCTCTCGCGAGAGGCATTGGATTGGATTCGAATGGATTGGCTTGGCTTGCCTTGGATTGGATTGGATTGGATTAAAGTGGATTGTGTTGGATTGTGTTGCGTCATAGCCGCGGTAGGACGCACTGGCGACGGCGCGTCCCCTCACCGTTATGCGCGCTATAAAACGCGGTGCCTGCGCCGCTCCGCTCCATCGTTCCAGCGCCGTTCCTCCGCTGTCCAACGCTGCAACGTGAACCCCCTATGCGTCGCATCTACACAGGGGTTCCCGCGAGGGGAGGTGGGAGTTTTTGCTTTTCGCCTCCATCGGAAAAGCAGCCGCCGTTGCCGGAAATTGAACCCGCGACCTCGTGCTCACCACCGCAACGCCTTAGCCATTGAGCCACCGCGGCGGGTGGTCTTACTAATCTGCGGTTCGCAACCTTGCCGTTGCTGAAAGCGGACAAAGAGCGCCGGTTGTGCGTTCCTTCGTCCGGTACACTGTTAAACGATTTACACCTTTAAGGGAAATTTCCGCTTTCCATAACTTACCCCTTAAACCCTAGGAAAAAACAAAAGAAAACACCGTTTAAAGGGTGTTTTATTGTTTGTAACACCCTTACACCCAGCAAAAACACCAGAATACACATTTTAATAGGTGTTTTATCGCTTTTGACACCAATACAAACGATGCCTTTCTGTTTTTAAAGGGGAAGATCACTCAGTGGGACCGATGGCGCGCCGTCGAAAAACTATCGCATTTCCTCATAGACTGGCCGGGCGACCTAATGGCTGAGATAAAATGTGTGGACGCACGGCGCGTGCGCGAAACCGGGATTCTATTGTATCAAAACGGTTACTTGAAAATAGTGAAACAGGAACGGTTCTAGATAAGCCAGTAAACACATTGATCATGAAGACGGAGTACAATATCAATTATCTCATAAACCACGTCTCGGTATACATTTGGTTCGTTCGAGATACGTTTACTTAGTGCGCGAATAAACTGTGGTTGATTCCTCTGTCGTAGGAATCCGTAAAACACGAAAGTGAAATCTGCAGCGAAATCTGCTGCTGAGCATCATTTGCGGGTCGGCGGCTGTCTTGTGGGTCTGCTTGGCGAGTGACGTCCTGCTGGCGGGTTGCTTCGGCAAAGGTGTATTGGCGTCATTTGCGGGACTGATATGACGTCAGTGAAAGCTCGGTGTATCGCGGCATAAAACACTTTCGTGTTAAAATATAAAACCCGAAAACGAACAACCTTAAGTATAAAGTACTTTTTGGTACTAGATGTTCCTTCCCCGCAAGACGACCTGGTGTGCAGAGGTGCACCCTTTACAGGCGGCTTGCTACGTTGTGCTGTCGTCACTTCCATGACCGATCTGACGTCAGCGAAATCTTCGTGTGTCCGGGAATAAAACACTTTCGTGTTAAAATCGTACCCTGTGTTCGTTCTTCGTTGGCTCTTTGGCTCTTTAAATGTTCTACGATTTATTAAACGCACTTTCGGCGAAGGTTGGTCGCAATTTTAGCTTCCGCGCTTCTCTCAGCGTTCATTACGAAGGAACGGGGATTTTTTAGCCGGTCTTAACGGTGTCAGTTCTGGACAAAAAATGAGTCAGTCATTTTACAGGGTAGTGAAGTATTTTCTGTCGAGACGATCAGGTGAAACAGGTTAAAGTAAATTACTAACTAGGTGGGCCGGATGGAGAATCTTGTCGCTGAAATATGTAGGTTTGGTGTCGTTTTTTATATATTTTTTTCTTTAGCCGTAACTGCATAAAATGTATGTTTACGGAAAGCAGCGGAATTATCAATCCGGTTTCAAGGAATACATGTTTTTGATGGCTCAGTGGACAATAGGAGCACATACAAATTAGGCTAAACGTGTAAAGTACACCGCCATTCTTCTTTTATAATGCGTATAAAGCGATGCGAGAAACTCAACGAATGTGTTACCTTTACGAGGGCTGTCTAGCGTTTACATAAAGTGTTACGTCTGTTGCAGCGTTTTCATGCTTAATCAATGCACACGAAATCGTAGCTTGTGCGAATAAAGCTGGGGTGAAGAGGTAAAAAGCCGCCATCCCAAGCTTGTTCACACATTTCACTAGGCATAGGTTTGTTATACATGCAGCGTTTTCAACCAAAACCAGTTTATACCCGATGCTTTTAATAAGAAGTTTACACGCCAGATCGTTATCTTCCAGCGACACCCACGACTATGCCCTTAGCGCTGGAGTCGCAGCCCAAAGTGGAAAAACAATTCAAAATTCTAGCCCCACATTGTACATGGGCGCACGCCCACAAACGCGAAAGTGGCAGTTATTGCCGACCCCCCCCCCCCCCCCCCCTCCCTCGTGACTGCTCCAGCTACATTAAAATGTAAGGCAGCCGTCCGTTGGCAATACCCAGACTCAAACCAACACTATTATCACCGACCCTGTAGCGGGGTATCGTACGCCCATGGAGGGAACAATATTGTCGCATATTAGAAATACGCGGTTGTTGACGTCTCAAGGCGACATGGTGGGTGAATCTGCCCCATGATCCGAAGGAGCTCGAGCACCGGGTTCCAGAAACCAGAGGGCCAGTATCACGATGATAATGATTTCAGAAACATTGCTCGTTCATCGCCGTTCAACCATGCTCCGTATTATTCACGCGCAGGGCGCTGGTAACAACGCTGCTTCGTCATCACTGTTGCCTTGCGGTGCCGGTGTTAAAGAGCACCAGACAATATCCAGGAAAGCAATGGAGTCCTGGCCCTGAATGCCCCCAGAGGTATCACCTCACAGCGACTAAGCTTGACAACGGCTGTCTTCCTCTAGGACCAGCGTGCATGTAGCCATCGGCCAGTACTCGACCCTCTCCTCTAAAGCTCCAAGCACAGGAGTATCGCCATCTCAGCCGCCGACAATCTTTATTCATTGCGTTTGTTTTTAAAACCGCATCTAACCCGCCGCGGTGGCTCAGTGGCTAAGCCTAGCGACACTAAATAAAGGCTATTAGAGTATAGGCACTCTTTTCTCTCATTGTTATGTGCCGCCAGGATTTTCATTGGTCGTTCGGCGCTACGTGATATTTGCTTACATATGGGCGCAGCCATTATGTTTCTGGGCACCTCTCTCTCTCTCTCTCTCTCTCTCTCTCTCTCTCTCTCTCTCTCTCTCTCTCTCTGCTGCGCGGACGCTAGAGCGGCCGGTCACACTCTGCTCGCCACAACCGGCGGCGGGTTTGTTGGAAGAGATGGCAACACTGCAAGCCAGAAACAAAATGGCCCCCAGACACTTCCGGGTGCCCGAAGTGGCGGTACTCTAAAGCGTAGCTTATTAGTGATCCTTGCTAAGCCGTTGTGCTGCTGAGCACGAGGGCGCGGGTTCGATTCCGCTTTTCTGATGTAGGCGAAAAGCAAAAATACCAGTGTGTACGAAATTTCCTCGGATGTGGTGAAAATTAACCCGGAGCCCTCCACTAGGCGCGTCTCATCGCCTGCGTTGCGTCCGCGCATTAAAGGAGCCATGAAGGTAAAACACAAGTTTGGTTCACTCATGCCTCGTTAGAATCATACTGCTACCACTTTTAACGTAAACTTCGCTCAAATAAGCTACAGAATTAAGAAAAAAGGGAATGGCCATGCGACCCACTAGCTCATTTCGCGCAATAGAACCTATGATGTCATACCAGACAGCTCTGCGATTGGCGGAGGGCGGCAAAAGCAAACGCAAATTAGGCAGAGCTTATAAGCTTGCCGAACAAGCTATTTGCGCCGAAATTTAGGGCACATTCTTTTTAAAGCCCTAAGAATAGTGGGACAAACAGTAGAAGTTACGAAAGCACACGTGAACATAGAAGTACCGTTGCGTATACTGCTTGTTGGTACTGCGCACACTATGCCTGGTTCAGCTGCACACGACTGCGGGGCGTTGGGGTTGTCTCAGACGACACTGGCCGATTGAAGTAAGCGACGATGTCTTACGTGACCGTATTTGTCGAGCGAGCACCATGTTTCACGAAACGATTGTCTCCATGAACAAAACAAGCCAGGTACCAATACGTTCACAAGCTAACCAGAAGCGGAAAACGGCTTGCCGTGATGTGGTGGCGCTATCTAGGTTCACTAACGGTAAACAAGGCCCTGTGATGTCGTTGCAGACAACGAAAAACACGATTTAGTGGCAAAATCAAAATTTTAACCTAAATTAATTAATTTCGAAGTGAATAAAGCATCGTTTGCATTCGGACAAGCACTGGGGGCACTGTAAAACACGAAATCTTTCGAATAACACAAACTTGTGTTTTGTCTTCGATGGATTTCGTCTGGCCTTGGCTTGGTACAAACCCTCGACCAGAGAAGCCAGACGTTACGTCTGCACACTGGACCACGCAACACCTGCACAAGCAGAACTTTTGGCGATCTGGGCAGCTCTAAGGGACAACACCAGGCCTTCCATCATATATACGGACTCATTTGAGGCACTACGTAGCATTGAGGACCCAAAAACAGACGACGCCACTGCTCAACGCATCCGCCATATACTCCAGCACAAGCAGAAGAACGACATTGACGCTAGGGTCACCTGGACGCCGGGACACGTCGGGGATCGGGGGGGGGGGGGGGGGGTGGTAACGAGGTGGCACATGCTCTTGCCACCTCACAATCTGGAGTTCCACCTGTACATCTCCAGCCTCTCCTGCTCGGATCTCCCGACCTCACGACCACCCCTACGCGGACTCGCTGCCAGGCGGCCACTTCGACATGGCGCGAGTACGATTTTACCTCCGGTTTGTTCACCGCGAGAGATTAAACAAATTCCCCGCATTTCCCCGAGGGGAAGAATGTGAAAGTGCGAATGCACGAGTTGAATTTGCGCGGTTCGGTAATGTTCGCGAAAGAGAGATCACACACACACACACAACTACAAAGAAATAAATATGCATTTATTCACAGACACCTATTTGTGTTGTCGTTGTACTTTATTCACAGACACCTATTTGTGTTGTCGTTGTACTTGATTGCTACAGCGGATCTCAGCTTTGAAATTTCGTGTCAGTACTCCTTTAAGCGGGTGCATTAGCCCTTCTCACGCCCGATTCTTGGCCAATCCCCCACGTGGGTATGTGCCATGTCAGCGGCCACGCAGCGCGCGCCCATCTCCCCCCGTTGCCAAGGAAGACGAGGAGATTCCTGGCCAATCCCCCACGCGGGTATGTGCCATGTCAGCGGCCAGGCAGCGCGCGCCCATCTCCCCCCGTTGCCAAGGAAGACGAGGAGCGCGCGCACCCGCAGCTGTTGCTATGCGGACGGCGGCGGACGCTTCAGGCTCGCTTAAGAAGTGCATTCGCACTTAAAAGCATTACCATTCCACAAATCTTTAAGAATTTACCCCTCAGCCGATCGCAAGAAATATTTATTAACAAAGTACTTGCCAACACGGCCACTACACCTCATATCATCCATAAGTGGCAGACCCTTGCTGACAGGAAGAAGAGCATTGGCACCGCTGCACCCTGCACATGTACCTTTTGTCACACTGTGTGTGAAGCAAACATGGACCATCTTGCTCTGCACTGCTCCGCTTTTGATATTCATAGACTGGACCATAATGTTTTTTCAAAATTCAGCTATAGAAGCATTACATAGGGACATTCTCGAAAATCCTCAACACCTGGTGACCTTAGCCCAGTATGGCGTTGCCAGTGGCCTGGCGAGCATGATTTAGTGGGCGTCTACCTCCCTCCCTATTCCCCCTCTTCCCCCTCCAGCGACATTCGGTCCTCCCATTCCTAATAAAAGAATTTATCATCATCATCGTATTAATGGCTTCTTTAAAACCCGGCAATCGAAACCGCATCCAAAAACGAAGAGTTAGCCGCATCGAAAAAATAGGCACTAACTCCCCTTGTAAAAAGCGGCGGTGCTGTCCTAATGATGCGACTCACCAAGGTTCGACGCCTACCTGATCGATTCTGTGTTGTTTTCACATCGGAGTTGTTGAAGGACTCGCCCCAGGAGAGGCCCCTAGCCCCTCAACGCATTGCTAGAAGTGTGGAGGAAGTGACGTCATTTTTGTTGGGCCTATAAACAGCGTTGCCTAGTTTTTTACCGCCGCGGCGGCTAAATCTGACCAAATGCCACGGACAATTTTTTAGGGCGCTTTGACCCTAGCTGCCTCGCTACGCTTGCAACACAGCGCAGTCACTACGGCAAACGTTTTTAGATTGGGTCAGTTTGAAAACTTCGCTGTTGGAGGCAGCCCCAACTCGTATCACGGCTGCAGCGGCGCTGGCGTCACCTCGAGATGAACGGAGTGAGCAGCCGCCGCAGCCGGCTGCTGCCGGCAAAAGCCTTCCCGCTCAGCGTTGGCGAAAGCAACAGTCGGTCGTTTGCGTGCTGTACGTTCCTTCATTGTGAAGCGACGCGAAATTCTTCGCAGCTGAGACGTAGCGCACACCGCCATGCTGTACGGACCCAAACACTGCTCCCGTCGTCTGCGTTCGCTTTCGGGAGCCGCTCGTACCGCGAAGCTGTTGTCAAACCGGAAACAGCAGAGGAGAATGCGGCAGAGTGCTGGGCCAGCGCCCTCTAGAACAACTTCAGGCCTGCTCGCTCCTCCGGTCACGGCCTGTGACGTCACTGAGTTCTGACCTACGGCTTCCGTCGAGTGGAAGGGCCGCGCCGTTCTTTCAACAGTGTTGCCATTTTAGCGATTTTGTCGCTAAATTTAGCGACTTCTTATCTATTTAGCGACAGATTTTTAAAATTTAGCGGGAAGCGACATTTTTAGCGGAATCGCCCAAGAGTTCAGTGAAATTCTAGAGACTTCGCTATTCAACAGTAATGTCAGTGTTTTGAACGGCTTTAGCGCTTTCGTGAACACCTCCATTTTAAACTTCTGTAAGGCCCTAGCACACTCTTGTTTATCCAGGATACCATTGGGTCACCCCCTTTGTAAGAGATATCTCCGAAGATTTGCCACAGACTTCACGGTTGCCAAGTTTGGACATACATGCAGTACAGGGTCACCTAAGGCGAGCTGTGTCGGGAGTCTCGACTTAATCTGGAAACGTTGTATCGTCGTCTACGGCTGAACTAGAGTTAAAATTTCTCGTACACTCTAGCTGAACTGTGCATAGACAAATAGTTACCTATACCGCCTTGGAGGGACGCCAAATCCTCGAAGCAGCGCCAAGCTTTAGGGAGTCTGTTCTCTTATTTGGATGATATTGGCCTTATTTCAAAATTATAAATCACCTGGCCCAAGCTCAGAGCAAAAATCAAATTTGTGAAAGTCCGTTATCGCGCCAAGTTAACGACAGTTTCTTTTTTCTTTTTCTTTCCTGCCCAGCTCTTTCTTGGGCCTTTTCTTCCCCCATCCCCATACCTCAGCGGAGAAGCATCTAGCGTCTGATTGGCACTGCTAACGCCTACAAAGCTGCCAATCAACCGCCAACGTTAGCATAGAGTGAACTAGAACCTATTCTAGTTCACTCTAGTTAGCAGATTCGGACTCGACCGCCATTACCACCATCGAGGAAGAGCTTTTCTACTGGACTCGACATCCGTGTGCAGCGTGTGTGCGCGTATTCTGGTACACTGGCGCACTGGTTCAAGCTTAAAGGCAAATCAGACGTTTTTTTTTCATTGTAAAAGTATACGAGAGGCACCCCTTTTTTTTGTTGTTCTTACATTTTCAGCTCAAAGAAGCAAATAAATTTGTTTTCACTGTACATTCAACTTCTTGAACTATTTCAGTTAAGTTTAACTGGAAAAACCTACTTTAAATGGATTTATTAGGCTTTCGAAATTTAGCGATTATTTAAGCGACTTATCTGTACAATTTAGCGACTATTTAGCGAATTATTTACCTTAAATTTAGCGGCACGCTTCAAAACAAGATGGCAACACCGCGTTCGAGTTGGCCGGCGTGCTAAGCCTGGCGAGCCGTTGACGCGGTGTGTTGATGACTTTTGTTCTTGTTACTGTGTTCTGGTGTTTCTGGCGACCTGAGAAGAGGTGTTTCTCTGAATATGTGAACAGCTGCGTGATAGTGCGATGTGCTTGGTCGTTAACCGAACGTTCGCCTGCAAACTACCGTATGGGGCGATGCTGCGTGCCGAACTGTCGCGGGAACTACGACACCGGACCAAAATTTCGAGTTTTCTCGTTCGCCAAGGACGCCCGCAGAGTGGAATGGGAGCGTGCCGTTCGTCGAGATGACGTCGATATTCGTTCTCTCCGCGATCCAAAGGCGTGTATTCGTTTTCATTACTTGCTGTTGAGTAATTCGTGCTTTGTTATGTTCACGCTATTGCTATTGCCGCGTGTGTTGATTTTTGTTTTGAACCATTCGCTTTGGCTTTACCGCTTTGTTGTGAGGGGAATTGCGCAATCGCCACAATGTGGCTCGCATGTTTTAAGTGATCTTCCTTGTAGAAGCGCCGGGACGCATTATAAGTTCACGCAACACTCGAATTTCCTGTTTGTTCTCAAATGTATTTGCTCTCCTGTGCTCTGTCAAGAAATTTCTATGATGCAAGTTTTAAAACGCATGCGGGAAACGGCTGGCACTCGTTCTCGCCGAGTGCGTTGTCGTTCGTTTCTTTAGAAGTAACTCGTGAACTTCGCCGGCCGATGGGCGAGTTCACCTATCTGCCTGCCCGCTTCCTAGCCTGCCATTCTGCAGCATGATATCTATGCCTAAATATTGGAGCCAACACATTTTGGCTCCTCACGACCGTCGGTCAACGTTGCTGACGTGGACGACTACCAGCGAAGGGGCGTGTACACTATGGTGCCCCACTACCAGCAACAGGAAGATTTTCGTCGTGATTCCCATCGTACACAGGGCGCCTACTACCCGGAAGAGCACCATCGCTCGAGTTTTCCAAGAAGGCCATTCTCGCCTGGTCAGCAGTATCCTCGTCACGAACCACCCACGTGCTATCGATGTGGACTAGTCGGCCATATTTCGCGGTTTTGTCGCCGTCGGCGCCAAGGACCCAACGACGATCCCACGTTCACGTTTCCCCGGCCCAATAACTTCAACCCTGGCACTCGATGGTATCCACCACTGTCGTCAACACGTAACGACCAGCCGACCGGTCCACGCAATGGCTCCCCCGCTTCGGACAGAAGTTTGACTCCACCGCCTCTACGCCAGCGCCAGTCTCCATCACCTCGGCGCCGTCCAATGTCGCCACCGCCGGGAAACTAGCCGGCGCGGCCGATGGAGCTGAGGTCGCCGGACAGCCTTTACGAAATATACCTCTGCCCGTTTACATGGTCAAAAATAAGATTGAAGTTTTAATTGATGGTGTGGCAACGATGGCTTTGGTTGACACTGGGGCAACAGTTTCTGGGATGAGTAAGGCATTTAAAGACAGCCTTGGGACTAAAGTAATGTTCAGCTGGGATCGAAGTGCCACATTTCGAGGCGTTGGTGGTGAACCGTTGTGGCCCCTTGGTACTTGTACAGTGGATGTGTCATTAGGGGGCAAAAGCTTCAAAGCAGAATTTGCGGTACTTCAGAAGTCTACACACGAAGTTAGGTATTCTCGGTATTGACTTCTTGCAAGAATGTGGTGCTAAGTTAGATTGTGCGACTGGCGAACTCTGTGTAAGCAGTGTTCTTTACTCTGCACTTGCCGAAGAACCTTCACGTTCGAGCGAACACGCTTTGGTTGTTTCGGAAGACATGGTTCTACCTCCCCGATCAGCGTCCTTTGTACCTGTCATGGCCTGCGGTGCTGTGGAGCCTTTCTTTTGTGCAATGGACCTCTCCCGGGGTACGTCACGCAGCGGCCGTGACGTCACGGAAAGCGCACGTGCTGGGTGTGGCCGGGAGGGTGGTTGGCAAAACATTCGGACCGGCGCGCGGGGCGTATGCAGTGAGGCTGCATTAGACGCGCGCAAAAGTGGAATTTCTGTTTACGTGTTGGCTCTTCTGATGCCGGTGGGCTGCTGTGCTCTCGGCTACGCAAATCTTGCGAGCAAAATCAGCGGCATCAGACTTTTCGGAGTCCCCAAAGAGGTAAATTCTGCGCGCAATGATGCGCGCAATGTGCGCAATGTGCCGAAGAGGCTGGCAGCCAAAGCAGTGACATGGTCTGCTCTTACTCGTAGCAACATTTCCCATTCTCGAACTTCTGCTTCCCGTGTGTACGAGGTTTCGGCGCACGTTAAAGATCCCCAGGTGGTCAAAATTAATCCGGAGCCCTCCACTACGGCGCGCCTCATCGCCTGCGTTGCGTCGGCGCGTTAAAGCCCTATAATCAGTCAATCAATGAATTTAACTTCTGCTGTTCTCCAAAGCGCCGTCATACCGTCTACATTGGCAGTCCGCGCTGATTCGTGCCATGAAATAATGCTGTTTATCAACCATCTGCTATCATGCAGCACCAGCAGAAATTTGGTCAAGTGAAATAGTGCCGGGGGTAGGGGGCACACGGAAATTTTCTTGCTGCGAAATATTATCATGTTTTGAGGAGGTAGAGCACTGTATTAAAAACACAATGAATGCCTAACCTGCTTAGGCGACACGAAATAAATGTTTCGACGAGGGATCGCGATAGCCGCCTGCCGCCAGATCGACAACAAGTGTGGTCTTATGGGGGGATCTGTTCAAGACGAACGAAATTCATTGCTTGTAAGTGCAATAAATTTTTACCTTGACCAATTATATTCTGCCTTGAGGATGCGGCAAAACAGAGATGCTTACCGTGCTCACATTTAGCATCGTGCCTTCGGCGCGAGATGGGCCGCTCACGCGACTCGAAAAAACTCGAAAAATGTGTTTGCCCTAAGCGAACAGACTCAGTGTATGTATTCTTTTGTTCCGGTTTCCCGACGCTTTCGTATTCAGCGGGCGTACAAGGACACTAACTTTAACTATCATGAAATAATGACTACCGAAAATTATTCGGTGCACTGTCGCAAGCTATTCGCACTAACCATATGTGGCTGCTATGTTACTCACGCAATGACGATGAACCGTTTCGCGATTTCACTGGGGAAAAAGGTAGCAAAACAATCGGTCAATCACGTAGAGAACGACATCATCGCAATATTTTTATTGGAATAATTTTTCGCTGTTGCTCTTCATATTTTTGTTTCGTTGCTGCTTATTTTACTTTTTAATCCTTTCATGCTTTACCTTTCCTTTTTCCCCTCGACATGAAATCGTGTGTACGTGCCACTGTCTCCGGGCGACGCAAAGAGACCAAGAACGGGGAGCGTATACGTACGCTGCCTGAGGCACCGCGCTTAGCTTAAGCAGACCTCGAAATCAACAATGAATTAGCTTTCCCTGGAACGTGTCCGAACACAAATAATCTTAAAAAAACATTCTTGGAATGCGTCGCAACAGCACCAACCTTCAGAATGGCTCGTTTAGGCTGTCGCGCACAGATGATCCGAAAGCGTCGCTCTTCAGTTGACCGTACGGTAAACGAAACTGTTGCGGAGGTTGTAGATGCGGAAAGCTACATGCAGGTGCGACGGGCATAGCTAGGATAGCTAGACCCCCACCTGCAATGTGGGCGGCCAGTGACGGCCCGAACCAACGGCACATCGTTCCTTTCGGGCGCCGCGCGGCCAGGCCAGGTCGTCGGAGCAGGCGAGTTCTGCCAACCGCCACCGCACTTCGCCGCCGCGAGCAGGCGCCACCCGTCGCGCACGTGCGCTTCGTGACGTCACGTTGTTTACATACAGGGAGAGGTCCATTGTTGAGCCCATTCTACCAAACTGCGTCAAGAAGGATGTTTTGTTGCCGCACTGTTTGATTTCCGTACACGGTGGGCGCAGTTCCATATGCGCAGTTAACTGCTCAGCAGCTAGTACCGTTCTGCCGCTAGGGACGAAGCTTGCGCTATTTGAAAAGGATACCAGAGTACCCCTTGCAACAGTGAGTGACGAAACTTGCGATTCGAAGGGTGACTGCGCTACGCGTGACGAGCAGCTTTTGAAGATGATAAACAAAGGTCTTCCTTCTGCCGAGAGGGAGGCGTTAGCCCATGTCCTTTCAAGGCATGCGACAGTGTTTGACTTTTCCACCAGCCCCGGCAACAAGACCGAAATCCCGCCTTCTCGAACGCGCCACAGCATAGACACCGGAACCGCCCGCCCGCTCCGGCAAAAACCCTATCGGGTTTCTCCTGGCGAGAGGAAGGTCATCGCAGACCAGGTCAACGAGATGCTACAGAACGGAGTGGTACAGGAATCAGCTAGCCCTTGGGCAGCGCCGGTAATCCTGGTGAAGAAGAAGGATGGTTTCTGGCGATTCTGTGTTGACTACAGACGCCTGAACGCAATTACAAAGAAGGACGTGTACCCTCTTCCTCGCATAGATGATGTCATTGACTGTCTGCACTCCGCCTCCTACTTTTCGTCAGTTGACTTAAGATCTGGTTACTGGCAAATTCCGATGGATCCGGCCCACAAAGAGAAGACGGCTTTTGTGACTCCTGACGGGCTATTTGAGTTTAACGTCATGCCGTTTGGCCTTTGTAACGCCCCAGCTACATTTGAAAGGTTCATGGACACAATTTTGCGCGGTTTAAAGTGGGAGATTTGTCTGTGCTACCTCGACGACGTAGTAATTTTTGGACGCACTTTTGAAGAGCACAACACCCGCCTTGACATGGTCCTGAACTGCCTGGAAAAAGCCGGCCTTGTGCTAAATTAAAAAAAATGCCGTTTCGGCGAGCGCCAGACCTTAGTGTTGGGGCATCTAGTCGACAAAGATGGCGTTAGACCTGATCCACAAAAGAGTGAAGCCGTGAGTCAGTTTAAGCAGCCAAAGTCTGTGCACACTAAACTTTTTTACACCCTTTTGGGCCGAAAAGGGTGTAAAAATCTTGTCCCATGGCTAACACCCTTAAAAGGTGTTTTGGCAAAAAAAGGTGTATGGATGAAAAAAGGGTGATGAGCTCAACACCTTTAAAAAAGGGTGTTGAGGATTCTCAACACCCTAAGAAAAGGGTGTGGAGTCTCACACCCTTTTTTTGAGGTGATGGCATGCGCAGAGGCAATGTCAAACGGCGGAGCGCGCAGCATTCAACACAAACAGCCAATACGTACAAGTTACAGTTGGAACACGGGATGCAAGCGGTACAGGGAGTGCATACTTACTTAGCATTACATGTGCTGTTCTTGCTTTTATACCCAGCAGAGGAAAGCCCCCAGATGGAGTCGGTGGGCTTGTCGCAAAAAACTGATATTTTAGCGCTAATTTTGTAAGTATGGATTTTACTACGAGAATATACAAATCAACACATGGATTTGCAAAAACGTTTTAATTACGCGGTAGTTTTTCTGATCCGTAACTTAAAGAATTTTATTAAATATCATACAAATCTTCCCTGCCACCTCAACACCCTTCAAAAAGGGTGTTCATTATTTCAACACCATTTTTCCCAGAAGGGTGTAAAGCTGCAAATTAGGGTGTTCGAAACTAAGAAACAGGGCGTAAAGAAAAAAAGGGTGTGAGAAAAGACCGCCAACGAAGAAAAAATGTGGAGAGACCTCCAATTTTGGAGGCATTTTGTACATGTTTACACGGGTGGACTGAACATTCTCTACAAGCGGGCGGGGGGGGGGGTGTGCCTCACGATGTTTACAGCAATATGAATTGGCATAATTTATTACCAGTGAAGCTCTGTAAGCTTCAGGAGGTAGTTTCGGCAACATTAGCAAAAACATACAAAGAAAAAACTGGGGCGCCTGTAAAGGGTGCACCACCGCAGATAGGGTATTATGACAGTGAAGTCGGCTTTCGAGCTTGTTAGAGTGTGAGCACAAGGGGCGTATGCGTATCCGCACCTCTTACTGTACCATTTCAAAGGTACTAGTCTTTTTTGGATTCTAAAAGGTAAAAAAATTCGGGCAGCTTGCAATAGTGGTGCAAGACTGGAGAAACAGCAACGCTGGGGGCCGACCTACCTTGTTTCGCTCTTGGATCTCCTGGAAATGGGGAGGGGGGGGGGGAGGCGGGCACACTGGAACAGCCTTGTAAAATCTGGTTAAATTTGGCCTCATCCCTGAGCGGTCATCCTGGCTTAGCAAGAACATTGTAAACCTTAGCAAACATAACAAAACCTAGCAACACCGGAAGAAACTAGGTCGACCCCCAGCTCCGCTGTTCTTTTTTTGCAACTGAACACCTATTTCACACCGTTTCAACAACCTACAGAAAGCCAAGCGTGTTGCAGTTCGTAAACATCCTTTTCGCCACACGACTACAGTCTTCTTAATTTTGAAGGTTCAAATTGGTGTTTCACGTGCCAAAGCTAAACTTGGGGCATGAGGTGCACCCAATAAGGAAACGAGCGATCATTGCATAAGAGCAATTATTTTTTTTGTTGCGTTTGGAAATTTCTTGCGAGTAGAGGAGTATATGAGGGGATGTATTCTTCTTTACAGTGCTATTATGCATCCGAACATGGCCTTATTCAATGAACAGCTGAACACCTTTTCCACACCCTTTCAACACCCTAAGAAAAACCAAGGGTGTTGAAGTTGATCAACACCCTTATTTTCAAACAAAAAGGGCGTAGAGCTTGAAAAAGGGTGTTGAGACTCAAGAAAAAGGGCGTAAAGGCCTCCCAACACCCTTTTTCCACCTATGCTACGCCCTTTTTGGCTAAAAGGGTGTAAAAAAGTTTAGTGTGTGCGCGACCTACGAAGTTTCCTGGGGCTATGCTCCTACTTTCGTCGGTTTGTACCAAACTTTGCAGAGCTCGCTTCTCCCCTGTCTTCTCTGTTACGGAAAAATGCTCCTTTCTACTGGGCATCTGAGTGCGAAGCCTCCTTTTCTCAACTGAAATTTCTTCTCACGTCGGGGCCAATACTACGCCATTTCGATCCGGCTGCTCCTACAGAAGTGCATACGGACGCCAGCGGCATCGGAATCGGAGCAGTCCTTGTGCAGAGACTTCACGGCACTGAGCATGTGATTGCCTTCGCGAGCCGCACGCTCAGCAAACCTGAGAAAAATTATACAGTGACTGAGCAAGAATGTTTGGCTGTCATCTTTGCTGTGCATAAGTTTCGCCCTTACATATATGGACGGCCTTTTACAATTGTTACGGACCACCACTCCTTATGTTGGCTCGTTGGACTACGTGATCCATCTGGACGGCTCGCCCGCTGGGCCCTCAGACTCCAAGAATATGATTTCGTTGTTTCTTACAAAAGCGGCCGCCGACACACCGACGCTGACTGCCTTTCCCGGCTCCCAGTTTCATCTACCGCCTGCGACGCTGACAATTTCGACGACTATCTTGCAGCAGTCGTTGAGACATTCCCTGACACAGAAACCTTCCGGCGAGAACATGAAGGTGACCCCAAGCTAGCGTCCTTCTTCGCCACTGCTCGTGACTCCACCCATCCCAACCGCTTTTCTATTCGGGATGGTCTGCTCTACAAAGCAAACTACAATGCGACTGGAGCGCGGTTCCTTCTCGTTGTACCCGAGCGGCTGCGCCCTTGCGTGCTTCGTGCTATGCATGATGACATGACGTCTGGGCACCTTGGCTTCGCTCGCACATTACACCGCGTACAAGAACACTTTTACTGGCCCAAAATGCGGCGCACGACTGAAAAATACGTCGCCAGTTGTGTGGAGTGTCAGCGTTACAAGCGTCCTGCAACCACACCGCCCGGCCTCCTCCATCCTGTGAATCCACCCACTGCTCCATTTGAGAAAGTCGGGATTGATTTCGTTGGCCCACTTCCACGGACGCCAGCTGGAAACCGCTGGGTTATCGTCTGCGTGGACCACCTGACGCGTTACGCAGAAACTGCGGCTGTACCAACAGCTTCAGCAGCCTCGGTTTCGATGTTCCTGCTAAATTTTATGATTCTGAGGCATGGCGCTCCGCGCGTGCTTATTAGTGATCGTGGCCGCCAATTTATTGCGGATGTTGTAGAGGAGCTACTTCGCCTTTGCACCTCACAGTTTCGTCATGCTACACCATATCATCCGCAGACCAACGGACTTGTTGAACGCACAAATCGAACACTTCTCAACATGATTTCAATGTACGTGGCATCAGACCACAAAAACTGGGATGAAGTATTGCCTTTCATAACTTACGCGTACAACACGGCCAAGCACGAAACAACCGGCTACAGTCCCTTCTACCTCGTCTACGCACGCAATCCTCGTACTCCTCTGGACACTATCCTGCCATTCTCGTTGCACGACGAGGAGTCAGTTGCCAAGACTCTGTGCCTGGCCGAAGAGTCCCGCCAATTAGCTCGCCTGCGCACCCTTGCATCACAGTCCCGGTCTAAACAGAGATACGACGTTCGCCACCGCAGTGTATCATTCTGTAAAGGTGATTTGGTGTGGTTATGGACTCCCTTTAGGAAACGCGGACTGTGTAGCAAGTTTTTGTCGCGTTACACTGGCCCATTCGTTATTCTCGACCGTGTAAGCGACGTGACCTACGTCATTTCGCGTCTCACAACACATGGTCGCCGGTCCAGCAAGACCCAACTTGTGCACGTCGCCCGGCTAAAGACTTATCACCCTCGTGCTACTGAGTGACTCACCCGGCGGGTTTCGTCTGCGGAGGGGGGAAATGTAACGCTACATAACTTGTTGAATTTTGTGCACAGTAGATGGCATTGACTATGTCACAGGCCAATCCCGCCGGCGAAAACGGCGGGGCGACGAAGAGAAGAACGAGGTGCTGGTTCGCGTATCCAGGGCTCGGACACGACGCTCAGCGACGGTCCTCACCCAGGTTTTTTAAATAAACCCTGAGCTCACCCCTCAGTGCCTGAGCGTCACCGCAACAATATGTTTTTAAGGGGTCATATGCGTCGTTAGAACGAAAATAGGCAGAAAAAGGAAGAAATTCTGTGGAAGCACAGCAAGTGGCATCAAAGAGAGTGTTGATTTTATTTGTACACACCTTATCACTCAACGTTTCGTGATGAGTATTAAAAAGATATCTTGGAGCACACCGTCTTGTAGTTTCTATATTTTTTTCGATTGCTATGAAATTATCTTTAGAGCTGTCGTTGAAATTTCGATGTCACCGCAGGGCACCACGCACTTCTGTAACAGCTTCTATTTTTAACTGAGAAATATGAGTGGGGTTAGGACATGAATTCATGTGTGTTGTATATTTCCGGATGCTGCACCCGCACCTTTCTTGCGGTTTTCTAATTACATGCCCATCACTCGAGCCCCTTCCGTTAATTTGTTTGCTTGAAATGACCCGCCGCCGTGGCTCAGTGGCTAAGGCGTTGTGCTGCTGAGCACAAGGACGCGGGTTCGATTCCTGGCCGCGGCGGCCGCTTTTCTGATGGAGGCGAAAAGCGAAAACGCCAGTGTGTACGAGACTTCGGCGCACGTTAAAGGCCCTCATGGGTGGTCAAAATTGATCCGGAGCCCTCCACTGCGGTGCGCCTCATCGCCTGTGCAGTTTCGGTGCGTTAAACCCCGTCATCAATAAATTTCCTTGAATTGTATACCGGTGCACTTCATTGACATGTGCACGTTTGTACAAAGCTAATATTTCCGTATTTTCTAGCCAAGTAAATAAGGGGGATATCAAGGAGAAAGCCTCTAATAATACATTTTGTTTTTGTCGATGGTTTTTAGGTATGCGAGCTACCTTTCAAGACTGAGTAATTCAGTACGACCACCACGTACACCGATCCTAGAACCGGCAGAAAAGTAAAAGCTCCCATGGGTGCCACTCGACTTACTCCAGACGCAGTGCCGACAATCTTTGCCGATTCCCCTGCTTACCTAAGCGACTGCGCACCAGTGCGCGAGGAGCCCGAGGAAACGAGGAAACGTCGCGAAGCATCGCATCTGGAGGAAGCTATTCCAGTGTCAATTTCTTTGCACGAAGAAGAGGACCAGCAAAATAAGCTGCAGTCATACGAGGACCTTGTATCGCGACTACAACGCGTCGACCTATCCAGCTACTGCACAGCAGTACAAGCAGCACACGCTCTTGTTTCTTCATGTAGAGGGCGAAGGTCCACCGGACGTTGAAAGATCTGTGGTTGTCAGCAGGAACACGGAGGTTACGGCTTTCTGCAGAAAGGCGAAACTACCTGGGAAAGATCTCCTCATCCCATCTAGACTGGGCGATCTGCGCTGCCTGCAGACCGCACTAGACAGTGTCAGAACTTTCAAGGGTCCAGACGTTTGTGATAAGGATGAAAAAGTAAAGGCAAGTTTCAACTTGTTGTTCTTGCTGGACAGCCTCAGGTCAGATGATCCTTTTCCGCAAGAGAAAATAGAAACCTTTAGATTTATCACGGAACAGCTAGAGCTACTGCAGAAAAATGATCACTCAGTACGGTACTCTGATGAGATTTTGATATTCTCTAGTATTTTGCACACTATTTCCCAACACGCCTAACGATTCATTCGCAGCGTTGGCAAGGTAGCACTGCCACATAGATTTACGCTCATGCGAATCTGTTCGCAATATAACGTGAACCCTGGAAATGAGCAGGACGATGAAGGGCTTTTACGTTATGTGAAGAAGCGATCAAGCCTTCTCAAACCGCATAAAAATATTGTGGGTATAATGTTGACGAGATCCAAATTCAGCCGTACTTCGAATACAAAGGTGGCTCGGTGACCGGGGCGGCTTCTAATTCAGAAGAAGCAGCCAAAACTGCTCATGTTTTTATGATATAATCCTTGCTATCAGCGCACGAGGATGTCGCTCACATTCTGCGAGTGGCTAACATTGAAGCAGTTGAACTGCATGAGGCCCTGAGAAAGCCAATTCTAGAAAGCAGGGCTTACTGTCATCACAGTAATCACAGACGACAATTCCATAAATAGAAAGGTGATGTCCTTTTTTCCTAAGACACGAACAGTTGACATTGTGTACCCTTGCCCAGCAGGCGATTCAAGGCCCCCTTTTTATTTGGTAGATCCTGTGCACCTTCTAAAATGTGTAAGGAACAACTGGTTAAACCAAGAAAATCCTGGTACCTGCATTTTTTTCCCCGAATTTCCCGGCACTTCCTCGCTAGTTCAGGTCTTCGAGACCTGCATGCTTCTGAGCAACACAGTGTCTCAAAGTTTGGCTATGGATTGAGCTAAAAAGCACTGCATCCATCCAACATTGAGCACCAAAACGTGAAGCTTGTTTTAAAAGTTTTGAGTTCATTTGTGGTGAAGGTTCTAAAAATTCGGGGAAACGAACTTAGTTTGAACTACGCCGCTTGGACAGCGCAATTCATTGACCTAATTTTGAAGTGGTGGCATATTGTCAATTCAAAAAAATTGGGCCCATCTCCCCGCGAGGGGGAGTCGAGTAAATGCGTCGCATAGGGGGTGGGTGTATTGCGTTAACGTTTAGTGTTTGGGGAGTTGGTGGTAGTGAATGCGTTGTATCAGCAGCCTCTTGACGTAGTTTTAATGAGTCAAGGATATAAGGCGCGTTCGTAGCCTCCCATTCTGTGTCGGCTTTGTGGCGCAGTGGGTAGAGCACCATGTACATAGCGTTCCGCCCGCAGGGTCGAGGGATCGAAACCAGGCGCCGGATAGTATTTTTTTTTATATAGTGTTGGGGGAGGGGTGCGGACTACGACTAAGGACGTCAACGCTGGTGACATCGTGAGTTACTGAAATGCTCTGCATTTAAAAGCCCCTCAAATGGCCGGCGCTTAAGAGATCCGCTTCAGGATCCAGTAAGGAGTTTGAGTGACAAGCAGATCGAATTTCTTAACAATTTCGTAGATTGGTTGGAGACGTGGCGAGACATCAGAATGGATACCGGGGCATTGACCACAGAAACCCCTGCAGCGCTGCGGCTTACTTGTTACTCGCTTGTCGAACTGTGCCGGTACTGCCTTGCAGAACTAAATTTCAATGATGTCTTGCTGGGCAAAATTCAGGCCGACAGTTTGGAGGAAAGGTTCGGACAGTACCATCGCCTCTCTGGAACAAATTGCCACAGATCAATACAGCAAATCTTCGAGTCAGAAAAGAAGCTGAGGCTACAAGACAGTTTGTTTTTGCCCGATATTCGGGAAATACAGAAGCCATGTGCTGTAACATTTGACGGAGCTCAACTGACACAGGAGTACGGTATTAAGATATCAGACTGTGATATAAAAATGAGTCCAATTTGCAGTAATAACGTACATTGCAGGCTTTTGCGCCCACGCCATGTGAAAGAAGCTGCCTTGTGAGTATTTTTTGTGCCATGAATATTACATCTGAGGACCGGGAAAATCAGCGTGAGAGAAATGTCCTCATTGAAAAACTCTCGAGAGGCGCTCTGAAGTTTCCCCAGCCGACTGTCATTATACAGTTCTACATGCCCACATTGTCTTAGAACAGCATAGCAGCAAAGAGAATGCCTCACGTTTTCATACAACTCCTAAACAGGGGGAGCTCCTTCTGTCTATCACAAGGCACCGTTGCGAAAGTGAGGATTTCGATGTATGTACCAATGGTCATCACCCTGACACAGTGCTGACTAATATACTTGTGGCAGCAGCAAACACTATTCTGAAAAATACGTTCACATGAAGACAGATATTTTGCAGACTAAAAACACGCAGTCACAGCAAAGGAAACTGCAGAAGTTTTCAAAATGAACAGGAGGTTTCATGCGTTCTCTGGGCAGTGCAAATGTATACACCTTTTTAACTTATTGCTCCTGGAGCCACAATTTTATCAGTGGGCTGTGCTAGCGGCTCTATGATTGGCGCAGTCCACAGGAAAATGTAACTGCGCATGCGCAACACAGCCCAGAACATGTCCTGATCTTATTAAAGATTAACGGATGAAAAGGTTTATAGAACAGCTTTTTTTCAAAAACTCTCATTTATTCTTTTCTCGTGCAGTTACGTCCTATTACTCTAGTGTTCATAGTCTCTGCCCGACACGGTATTTTACCGTACACGCGAATAAAAGCCCTCACCATTCATATTGCTCACTATGGCGGTTACTGAGAAATGTGTATCACCTGCATTATGCTTGTACGGTCGCGCGAGTCTTTATTATTATTTTCACCATTTTATTGTTCTCGAGTGGTCTGCAACATATTGCTTAGCAAACCAACGATTTTTTTCGGTACCTACTGTATGCCACCTGTTTGCCACATTTCACTGTTTTTTTAATATTGCGCTAGAGTTGCTTGCATTGCAATGCTTACTAAACTATCGATTGATAAAATTAGTTGCGAGTGCAGCAAGTGCGTGCTGTCTTTGTTCCCTTAAGTGTTCTCGTTCAGAGGGCTCTGCTTCACCTATATGGCATGATGACCAATAATGAACTAGCCCAGCTTTGAAGCGTATTGATTTTTTTTGTCACATGCCATCTATCTGTATCGTCGCGAGTACAGTATGTGTCCGTAATGATAAATTACCTATCACTTGCCTTATGATCAACCTCGCCGGCGTTATCGCTTTCACATTTTCATATTCTTTGTGATTATTGTGCGCAACACTGTATTATTTACAGTCGGTGTATAAGGAAACCCAAAAGCATGTACTTCTTTGACAAAGGCTGGGCCAACAGGTGAAATGTTAGTAAAATGTATGTGCAAATCCAACGTCCGTCGTACTCATTTTTCTTCATTATACTTCCGAGGCCGACGTGATTTTCTTGCCACAGCTATATGTATATGTGAGAACGGACGTTAAAGCGTTGTGGCTTCCCTAAACCAGCGCTGATTACAGCGCGAAATGCAAAATAAAGCGGTCACATATGTGGAACTCCCAGCGATCGTTTGTTTCCGCGGCAGGCGACGAGACGCGCCGCCCGCGTGGATCGGTCAACACGCGTGACGTCACGGCGGTAGTGAGCAGGCCTGAACTTTTTTCTAGGTGGCATCGGCTGGGCTCAGTGCGCTCATGACATGGCGGGCGTGGCTTCACAAATGCGTCGTCAGGGCCTCTTCTAACCTTTTCTTTCCTCCATAATATAGTGCCTAGCCAGTATATTCTAGGCACTATATCCATAACTCGCACTGTCCGGCGATGACGTCCCTCACGACAGGCGAAGGTGATTGCCGTCACGCCAAGCGAAGGTACCCCGCTGGGCCGGCAGATGGCGCCACCACCTCGACCGTCGTCCATGCGCGATCTCTGCAAGCGGCACGGGTCCGCCGCCCAGGCACAGATATACCACCAGTCTTTCGTGGGTCAGCTTCGAGTACGCACATACCGGTGCAAGTGGCGTTGTAAACAATCCATGCCTCTGCAGGAGGGGGCCGCCAGCGTGCTTAAGTCAGCCCCGTTTTTTAAATGCAGAGCATTTCTTTAACTCACGATGTCCCCCGGCGTTGGCGTGCGTCCGCAACAGCCGTTCCAGGTGCGCCCTCTCCCCCACTCCTCCGCCCCCGCATCACGCTACCCTCCTCGCTCTCAACAACAGGTCCGCACCCCTCCCCCTACACTATATAAAAAAATAATACTTACCGGCGCCTGGTTTCGATCCCACGACCCTGCGAGCTGAACGCGAGGTACATGGTGCTCTTCCCACTGCGCCACAAAACCGACACAGAATGAAAGGCTACGAACGCGCCTTATATCCTTGACTCATCCAAACTACGTCAAGAAGCTGCTGATACAACGCATTCACTACCACCAACTCCCCAAACACTAAACGTTAACGCAATACACCCACCCCCTATGCGACGCATTTACTCGAGTCCCCCTCGTGGGGAGAAGGTTCTTTTTCAGCAGACTTCACAGGTGTAGAGCTGGCAAAATTTTTTCACTTATTTTCCGCATTCACTTATGCAATCTTATATCAACGGACGTGAACAATGCGTGGCGATAAATGGGTATCAGTCGTCATTTCAACAAATACGGTTCGGTGTACCACAAGGAAGTGTTTTAGGCCCCTTTTTATTTAACGTATACGTGAACGATCTCATTTGTATCGATAACAGCTCACAGTTTGTCTTATATGCTGACGACACGAGCCTGTTTCTGTCCTCAGATAACGTTACCGACTTGTTCTCTGCTGCAAATGCTGTTCTAGATAAACTGCGCGAGTGGTCCGAAGCAAACTGCTTAAAAATCAACACAAAAAAGTCAAAAGCTATCTTGTTCACACCAAAAAATAAACGTGTATTCGTTACGGAAGATCTTTATCTAGCTAATTCTAAGATCGATCTAGTAGAGCAACACAAAGTTTTGGGTGTGGTGCTTTCACGTCACATGAGCTGGGATGCACACGTTCAAATGTTGACCAAACAACTATCTTCTGCTGTGGGTGTACTTTATCGGTGCCGGGACTTCTTCCCACTCAGTATCAAACTTCAAATTCACCACTGTATTTTTAGATCACGTTTAAACTATTGCACATTGGTTTGGGGCACTACAACAAAAAATAATATTACCACCCTAATGTTGTTAGAGAAGAAGGCGGTTCGCTGCATTAACAACGTACACTACCTTCATCCCACTCGAGCACTTTTTGCACAGCATAAATTAATAAAGATCGATAATCTATACGATTACCGCCTGCTTTTCCAATTCTACTTTTCTGATGCTCTCAATCAGCAGTTCCTGAAACGATTATCTTGCCTAACAATCCGGACCCAGAATTACTCAACTCGCAAACCTGATATGTGGCTAGTACCATTTCCCCGAACTAATTACTTTTTCCAAGCATTGGCACATAACATTCCGTCCATTTTAAACAGAAACAGCGTCGAATTTTTAGGGCAGAGCTTTACGCGACATGCCCTTCGTGATGCTTATGTCAATAAGTAAATGTTGTGTTCAGAGTTTTATTCGCATATTTTGTCGGTCTGTTTGTTGAATGCTTTTAGTAAGTGTAAAGTACGGGAAACGTTTTGCCTGCGATTGCCTGCTCCCCTTCTGTTGTAAATTCAATGATGCTTTTACACACATGTTTTTTTTTTTTAAATAGACTTGGTATATCACATGATTGTACAAATCTTGTTTTTAATTATCACTGTACGAATGCATGTCATTGAAGTGTATATTGGGCCCCCTGGCCCCGTCAAGCTGCGTCTAGAAACGCTGGGCAGTGATCATTATATAATACAGCTGATGCTTCCCCATAACACATCCCAACAAAGGAAAATAGGAACAGTCCGCATTACTGATTGGCGGAAATTTAGAGAGACGACACCAGCAGGTCCCATTGATGAAATTGAAAGATGGACGGAGCAGATGCTGGAAGCCGCAAAAAAACAGACTAAAGAATTCACATTAACGCAGGACTGCCCGGCCATAGATGCCCATCTTATGCACCTTTGGGAAGCCCGGCGGAGTCTCACTAAACGGTGGAAGAAACGCAAAACAAATCGGAAGTTCCGTATTCGTATCGCTCACCTGACCCAGAAAGCCACCGATTATGCAAGACAACTCAGTCAACAAAATTGGTCTCAATTTTGCACGACTCTCCAGGGCACCCTTGGAACTCGTCGCACGTGGCATCTCCTTCGCTCTCTAATGGGTAGCAAGGAAACTAAATCAGCCTCGTCGCATCAACTAAAACGCCTCATTCACAATTATCAAGGCACAGAAGAAGATCTCCTGGAAGAATTAAAGAAACCGTGGGAAGACACAAGTGACAAGGCCCCACTACCCCATGAACCGTACATGGGTGGCTCCAACCAAGAAATGGATGCTCCATTCACGGTCGCTGAAATTGAAGCGGTGGTCCAAAACTTGACCCGGAATACTACACCAGGAAAGGACAAGATTCCAAACAAGCTGCTACGAAATTTGGACACCACGGCGTTAGAGGCTCTATTAGAATACATTAACGAACATTGGATTGCCGGAACACTCCCATCCCAGTGGAAACACGCCGACATTACATTGATACCAAAACCCGGTAAGCCACTAGCCCCAGGAAATCTGCGACCCATTTCCCTCACATCTTGTTTTGGGAAGTTATTAGAACACATGGTACAAAATCGCCTTTCCCCGTTTATCCAAGATAATGGGCATTTCCCAACAAATATGTATGGATTCCGCCCCCATTTATCCACGCAAGATATCCTGCTGCAACTTAAAGAAGAAATAATAGACAGGCTTTCCAATTCGCACAAAAGATGCATACTAGCTTTGGATAACAAAGGAGCCTTTGATAATGTTAACCACCAAGCCAATCTTCGTGGACTAGCCTCAATTGACTGTGGCCAGAGGCTATATAACTATGTTGCGGCCTTCCTGACAAGACGCACGGCAACCATCGGAATAGGCCACCTCCGTTCAAGAACATTTAAAACAATACCAAAAGGCACTCCACAAGGTTCGGTGATATCACCGCTCCTATTCAATATAGTAATGAAAGATCTCCCTCGAATACTCAATGACATCCCGCATCTACGGAATGCGCTTTACGCAGACGACTTGACCCTTTGGACCCCCACAGGATCAATGGGGGAGCAACAAGACGCCCTTCAACTAGCCATTGACAAGGCACACGAATACCTTCGAGCCCGAGGACTACAATGCGCCCCAGATAAGTCAGCTCTGCTTACTCTAATATCTGGGAAAGCTACGCAGAGGAAGAAAAGCATCCCTGAGCCCGAGCTCACAATACAGGGCAAACCAGTTCCCAGTGTGCCTCATCTGCGTATTTTAGGGCTTGTGATTCCAAAAATGGATCAGGTATGCATACAATTGCCCCTCTCAACCGCACTCTCAGCCAGCTAATGCACCTCATACATCGGGTGTCGAATAGAAGGTTTGGCTTGCTGGAGTCGGATACCCTGCGCATCATACAGGCACTGCTCATCAGCAGGATCGCATATGGCACTCCCTATCTTGCCCTTAAAACAACGGAGAAAGCCAGATTGAATACTATAATTCGACAAGCTTACAAGATCGCCTTAGGACTACCGTCAAAGACATCAACGAAAAGGTTGCTCCACCTGGGAATACATAATAGTTGGGAGGAGATAGAGGAAGCACACCGAACCTCTCAGCTTGAACGACTGAAGCTGACTCACACTGGAAGGACGACTTTACGACAGCTAGGATATGCGACGCCACCCAGGCAAGACCACAAGATACGTGTTCCATTAGAGATTCGACAGCACATCCGAGTTCTACCGATACCAAGAAACATGCACCCCGTTCATAACAAGGCACGCCGCATCGCTAGAGCTAAAACCGTCAACGCCAAGTATGGAAATAACCCAACAACAAGATTCAGCGACGCAGCCACATATCCGAATCACCCAGCACACGCCGTCTGCGTTGTTAACGTGGCCGGTCAGGAAATGACAGCTATGACTGTGCGTACAGCCTCAACAGAAGCTGCAGAGGAAGTTGCAATTGCCCTGGCTGCCACGACCAGCGAGGACTTTATAACAATACTAACTGACTCGCAAGCGGCATGTCGAAGTTATCAGCGGGGGCGCATCTCTACACCAGCACTGACCATTCTGAAAAATATTGCAGAACTACCTGATATGGAAATCGTCTGGGTTCCTGGGCATGAATCCATCGACGGTAATGAGGCGGCTCACACCGCTGCCCGCGCGTACATACACCGGGCCATTACCCGAGACGGAATGTTCTCCGCTGACATCAAAACGGACCCACTTCTCCGGTACTCAGACGTCCTGGGACACTATAGGCTCGGCAGAAGAGTATTCCCATCATCTCATCCTCAATTAAGCAGAGAAGAAGCCACCACTCTTCGGCGATTGCAGACGAATTCTTATCCCCACAGCACCCTCCTCCATTCCATCTACCCGACTCAGTATCCCTCCCTTCGCAATTTCTGTGCAACGCCGGGCACCCTGTACCACCAGGTATGGGAGTGCCAAAAAACTCCAAACCTACCCCCAATCCCCTACCCAACTTTTGAGCAGTGGATGGCTCGTCTGGTCGATCCGGACCTTGGACACCAGCAAGAACTGGTCAAGAGAGCATGGACGGCAAGTCGCAGCCTGGGTATCCCGGAATAAGGATGCCCTCCACCGGGCGAGTGCCCTGGCATCAGCACTTATGCTCAATAAATGTTTATTCTCTCTCTCTCTCTCGTCGCTTGCCATAGATAATATTCACTGTGTTTTACTTCACACGATGTTCTTTGGAAGGTAGACAAAACATCACTGTTCGCAAACAGCACTAAAATATGAGGTATTTGACCATGACTACGAATATCGGGGCGCGCACATGTGTATTTCAGCGTGTGCATCCGCACGTGGACGTGCATGAGTTCATGTCCGTGCATGATTGTTTACAAGCGCGCGGGAATTCCTGCTCGTGAGTCGTGCGTTCGTGTGTGTGCGGGAATGCCGGTGCGTATTCGCGCAGGAGCGTCGATGTTTCCGTGAGTGAGTGGATAAGTGAGTGAGTGACGATATCAGTGTTTGGTTGTTGAACCACGAGACGCGAAATCAAGGTCACAGGAGACAGATCGACGGACGTAGGTCAAACGTAGAGGCTTTGCATTACAAAGGAAAAACGGACCCCCGCAGGAATGAACACGTCGGAACGTGTGTATGAAAGACCGGCTACAAAGCTAGGGGTGCGCTGATGGAACGGCGGAAATCACACGATGGCGGCGACCGTGCCGCAGTGCCGTACTTCGCCAGCTCTGGCGCCACAGCGGGATCGGCGTCGTGTAGCGGACACATGTTCCTGCCCTATGTTAAGGCGCCAGCGCTTGACGCCGTGTAACCAAGATGTCGTTCCTTCCTGCGGGGGACGCCACGACATCGGGCAGACCACCCGCTGCTCCGGGAAATCAGCGCACCCGCACTTGGCTCCGGGGAGCCGAGGAAGTTATAGGGGCCACCACGTCTTCAGGCGGTCTACCTTTCCTGCCAGTCCAGTCGGCGGCACTACAAGAACAGGAACGCTAGCCTAGAGCCAACGGGCGTCTCTACAACGCAAAGCCGCCTGAGGAAGCCTCTGCCGTCCTGCAATGGACGCGCCTGACGTCGTACTTGAAGAACAACTATTAGAAAGTTCTGTTATCTTCACAGCGCCATTTTATAGCTCGCAAATGCGTTCTGGTAGGACTGTTACTACTAGGACGTTAGGCATTAATTCTGTCTTTAGTGGTCTGTCTCCTCTACTTTGTTTTGTTGGCCGCATCTAAAGCACATTTTGCACCTTTATAAATGCATTTCTCCCGGATCTTTTAGAATGTTCTGTCGCCTTTTGTTATTTGCCTATGTCGTGTGCAAATTTTGTTGATTAAACCCTTACTTCATATCATCACCGAGCGAATGAGTGAGAGAATGAGTGACTGAGTAAGTAAGTGAGCAGTGAGTGAGAGTATGAGCGTGCCTGGTTACGAGCAGGTGGGAAATCACGTCAAGAAGGAAAAATGCACGCAGAGAGGGGATGTGTTGGTTGGTTAGATTAGATGCGCTATAATTTTTCCAGCCGTAACCCAACCGAACGGTCGCAGACCTGTCAGTATATAGTCATTCCTATTCTGTCTACTGCATTATTAACGCCATGCCGAGCTGTCCCAGTTGGAACATAGTAACCCCCTGACCTTGCCATACTACCCGACCAACTTTTGCGCCACAGTGCACTTCCAGAAATTATCGGCAGAAACATCGGCAGAGCTGCAGGCGTCAGGCGTTGCTTCGGGCACAAAAAGGCAGACCGGGCGAACTGGGTGTTTTGCTGTTGGTGCGGCCAGTCCAGTGAGTTGGTGGAGGTTCCCCAACCTCGGCGGAAGGCAATGCTTGTCTCGAAACTGACACCTCACACTACGTCGGCCCAACTGCAGGAGCAAATTTTTAGACTCGGAGTACAACCACTGGTCTGCAAGCGGCTGTAGGCGCGCTATGCCTTCTGTGCTTCCTTTCAAGTTTCCCTGGACAACGAGGCTTTTCAGTTCCTTCAGGGCCATAACCTGTGACCCAAAAATTCTCTCTTCGAACCGTTCGAGGATACTCTGCACGAAAGTCATCTGCACCAGTCTGAAACCAGGCAATATGATCTGGGTAGTGGAGCGCGTTCTGAGACTACGTTTAGGAAGGGAAAATGTGGTATGTTGGGCAGTTTGACGCTTTCCTCAAGGCTTTGCAATCATTCTGTTCAGACACATGCACCGGTTTGCCAGTGATAATTACGCACATTTTCAAACGCTCGGTGAGTTTTACTAATCGCGGACCTTCTTTACAGGAGAGTGGATGTTTCTGCACTCACTGAGATAATTGTCTCTGGTTACCTGTCCAGCACCTTCCGTATTCCTAAGCACACCGAACACTTTCTCCTGCGCAGAAATATTAGGGGTGGTGGTATTGCTGTGTTCATCAGGGATAGGTGCGGAGTTCCAAGCCTTAAAGAGTGCAAAATGCTGGGCGAGTTGATTCATACTGTGTAAAATAACAAGCAAAAAAGGACGCAAAGAGAGAGAGAGAGAGAGAGAGAGAGAGAGAGAGAGAGAGAGAGAGAGAGAGAGAGAGAGAGAGAGAGAGCAACTTTTATTTAGCTTATTTTTGCGTAGGAGTGGCGCCTCAGTCCAGAAGTCCAAACTCTGTCTTATTTCGGATTTATTTTGGATTTCTTTCGGGAAAACAAGACATATACAGGTGATGTCCCCGCACGCGCACACTTTGGCCGACGTAAAGAAACGTGCTTATGTAGATAAAAAAGATTTTTTTATCCGTTAAGATCACCGAGGGATCGCTGACACAAGTCTGCTTATTTTTTCTGATTAAAAATTCCTCGAGTGGCTCGCGCTCCCGTTTCGATTTTCCCCCACCTGCAGTGCTGGCGAGGTGAACCTGGGGATCCCAATCCTAGCAATTTTGCAACTATAAAGCTACATTGCTACCCGTGCCTGAGCCAAAAGTTGTCCTGTGCTGCCTCAGCCGATCATTAAGGCACGCACCCGTTTGCCCGATGTACGTTTTTCCGCAGGGCAATGGGACTGAATATACTACTTCACCGCACATGTCGCGAACCTTGTTTGGAGGTTCCGCTAGGCACCAGAGATTTGGGAACACAAACCCGAAAGTTTCCCAGGGGCAGAAAACACCATGGTGACCCCAAATCTTTGGGATACCTTTTTCAGCCCATACGATGTCCTGCGGAAGTAAGGAATCACTTGCATTTTTTTTTCTCCCAACTCACTCGCGCCTACTAGACTTTGCAGAAGGCTTTTTCCCTTTTCTGCCCAAAGATTCGACTACCGCCAGCAATGCATCAGAGGGAAAAGCAGACGCTTCCACACGTTTATCCTTTTCAACAAGGCTTCGTCGCATCACATGCGGACAACTTTTGTTTAGACCGTTTATTAAACACAAGTTCGCTTAACCCCGCTTTGCCAACTTCGAGTTAGCGTACCTGTACGGCAAAAAGCGCCTTCTTAGACCTCGGGGAATATTTCCAGCACACGTGTCGGTCCGGCATGAAGGTAAGTTCTAAATCTAGCAACCTAATGGACTTGTCAGTGGGAACCTCATTTGTAAAAACCAAGTTCTTTGAACAGGCGCTAAACAGATTTAAAATATGACCCGACACATAAGTGCGCTCATCCGTTTCTGCTAACTGCAAGAATACTGTAGGCGGCCGATGAGGCGGTGTGGCCGAGCCCACATTTATTGCTCTTGCGTTGGCTGTGCCATGGACAGGACGAGGCGCGTAGAACGAGGGTGCCGTTCCCGAGGTGCGCCGGGTGCCGAGTGTGTTCCGTGCCAGCTGGCCAATCTGCCGATGATGATCGTGCCGCTGTTGAAGATGATGATGGTGACGCTACAGGGCTCCCCCCATAGCGTGAAGCGCGGTAAAGTGAGAAATGTAAATAACAATGCAGGAAAATACACTGTGCACTATGTACAGGTATGTACAATTTGTCCGTAGTCAGGAAGAGTCCTTGGGCAGTCAGTGGTCAAGTGGCAGTAGGTTGACTAACGGCACGGTCCTGGTCGTCGGCGAGGTAGCGTCCGGGATGTGGGGAAACCTCTGGTGGGCGAGGCTGGGAGTGCGGCCGCGGACGCATTGCGGGCTGCGAAGCGGCTGCTGCAATTGATGGTGGCACGAACGGCAGGCGTAACTGGAAGGACAGCGACAAGGTGAAGCGTGGTGCGGCAGAATGACGACCGGCGTGGCTTGACTGTGCTGTGGTGAGGTGTGAGCTCTGGGGATGTGTTGCTGTCTGGGCAACTTGCGCACGCACCGTGAGATACGGAGCAGCGGAGGGCGCCAACGACAAGCGTCTTTCGAACCACCGGTGTGTCGGGTTCCTGACGTGCAGTGCACTCGCGCTGGTTTAATCCGGGGTCGGAGAGCAGTGCGCCTGTGACACCGTAAAACGAATACGCTCCTGTAGCAGGAAATCGGTCGAGGTGGGGTGACCATTTCGTGGCGCGTCTGACTGCATAGGAACAAGACGTTCTTTCGGCGACGTTTGTTGGCGCGTTTGTCCCGCAATTGTTTCTCCGGTGTCTTCATCATAGCCAGGGTGTCAGGACTGTCGGGGGCAGTCTGATCAGCTTCGAGTGTCAGTTGCACATCCGAGGATCTCGAGCTGTTTACTGCTGGAAGCTGTTCCACCGGTGACGGGGAAGAGGTCTCGCGTGTGCGGGGAGGAAGAGGGTCTGAAAGATCCTTCTCACCCGTGCCGTGCGGTGAAGGCGGTGAAGTTTCCCAGTTGTTAGCGGCAAAACAGTCGACACCTGGGTGGGTTTCTGCAGCCGACGCCACAACGTGTGGGACTGCGCCATGGCGTGGCGTCGAGTTGGCTAAGTGAAACGCCAACTCGGAAGAGCCGCAAGTCGTAGTCGGGGTTCGCGCTTGTTGGTCAGGCGAGGGTGGAGCTGCCGGCGACGTGTAATCCACGGATGCCGTTGGAAGGCGTGGTGGTGTGGACAAAGGCGTTCCTATAACGTGGTGGTTTAGGACAGCGGCCTTCAAGTCGTCATACGCACCGGGTCCTGGGGTCGGCAGCAGGATCTGCTCAATGAGGTCAGCAGGTAGCTGCTGTAGTGTGACGTGGTACCTGATTTACGGGGACCAGATGTCATTTACATAAAAATGGCTCTCCAAGATGACGAACCATGAACCTTGTTTTGAGATGGCGTCAAACGGAATGAACAAGGGAAGGTCGGGTAGGGCGGGGAACGTTCTTCCGTGTGCCGTCGTCCGCGTTGTGTCTGGGGAAGCAGCGTTTCGAAGCCTTGGCGAAGCCGCTTGCCGGGTCACCAAATTGTAGGCGGCCGATGAGGCGGTGTGGCCGAGCCCACATTTATTGCGCTTGCGTTGGCTGTGCCATGGACAGGACGAGGCGCGTAGAACGAGGGTGCCGTTCCCGAGGTGTTCCGGGTGCCGAGTGTGTTCCGTGCCAGCTGGCCAATCTGCTGATGATGATCGTGCCGCTGGGTGAAGATGATTATGGTGACGCTACAATACTTAAAAAAATTATCAACATATCTACAAACCCCAACGACGCGCGAGTCTTGGAGAGAAATCTGTTCAACCGAGTCAAACTGCGATAAAAATATATTACAAAGTGCAGGCGCGACACAGGAGCCAATACATATACCACAGTTTTGAACAAAGAACTTACCATAACGTCGAACGATCGTGGATTTCAGGTACACAACTAAAAGCTCAAGGGAAGATTCCACAGTGATGCCAGACTTATGCCAGAGTGGGCATAGGTGCATCGGAACAATGCAGCTAACCTACGCTACTCGCTTTCGCCTTTTCCAGTTTGCGGTCTTCATGGGCGCGTGCGCGTCTTTGGTGCCTCAGGGGCACCGCTGCGTCCTTTCGCCTCATCCATCGCCCAAGTTTGGACCGGCCAGCGCATGCCCTGTTAATTCGTTCGATGCCACCATGACGCAAACCCTTGTGGAACCCTCGGGATACTTGGCAACATCATTGACATCGACAGCCTCCCCTGCCCAATATATAAGTGCCTGGTGTTGTTTGGCTGCCTTCAGTGGCATGGGTGCATCGGAACAATGCCGCTAAACTACGCTAGTCGCTTTCGCCTTTTCCATGTTAGTTACGGTTTTGGTAAACGTTCTATTATTGTTTGTCTTCTTATGCTCCCATGCCCACAACTGCTTTCAGAAAACGCAAATCAGTGTCTTTGTGTCTTCATGTTGCTGCTGTCCGGAGATGTAGAGACGAACCCTGGCCCAGAAACTGATTGTGAATATCTTGAACACCAAGCGATGCCGCTAGACGTTGACAGGGATGCTATACTGACCATTCTGCGTGAACTCGAAGTCATCTAAAATGGAACAGGGGCAAGCACGTCTAATCGATGCTGTTAAATGCATTCCATCAAATCAAGAAGAATTAAAGCCTACCGTAACTACTATTTCCACAAGGCCTGAAGCGGTTGAAAGGAAGCTGAAAATGTTAGATTCATGCCGTGCGGAATTTTCAACGGTTACTGTAGCCACTCAAAAGCTGACAGAAGAAAAGTTATTGTTAAAAAGAACGGTTGGACGAACTTGAAGACAGGTCCCGCAGAGAAAACCTTGTGTTTTTTGGTATTCCTGACTCGCCGGACGAATCTTGGCAACAATCAGAAGAAAACATCTTCGAAGTACTTGTTAACAAGATGTCATTAAATATACCCACGTATGGTGTCGAACGCGTGCGTAGAATTGGGGCCAATGATAAAGATAAATTAGGCCGATTGTTGTTAAATTTACAAATGACAAAACTAAGGATCAAATATTCAGCGCTAAATCAACACTAAAGGGACGGACATTACAGTTACTGAACACTTCTGTCCGTCAACCCCACATGCAAGAAAGAAACTCGTAGACTTTGCTAAAGAAACCACCCCCAACGAATCGTTCAAGCTTCGCTACAATAAGCTAATTTTAAACAAAAAATGCTTTAAGTACTGCCCCGTCAAAGATACTGTTTCTGAGCTGTCAAATTCACGTGCCTCCTTTCAACGTCGGGATGATAAGGCTGGCCCTTCTTCATCCGCAGCATATCTATAATGAATGGTAGTGCGCGTGGGCAAGCCAGTAAGTAGGAACATATCAATTCTTTTCACTAATATCCGTAGCCCAGTCCGTAATCGAGGCGATTGGCCTTCCGTTTCTGATACTACTGCAGCGGATATTATAGTACTGACCGAAACGTGGCTGAGCGAGTCTGTGCAAAATGCCGAGTTATTTTTTACTGAACGGCATTATTCGGTATTTTGGTGCGACCGCTCCTCAACACGTGGTGGGGGCGTCTTGATAGCTGTAGCTGATAATTTGGAATGATTTCGATTAGATTTTGTAACATCACTGGAATTTATTTGCATTCAGACAACTGTTGACTACCAAAAGGTTGTATTTTGTGTCTGCTATCGTTCAGCTTCCGAGCCCGCCGGATTTTGTAATGCCCTTCATGATGCTTTAAATGCTGTTCGTGCCGCATTCACCAACATTCCTATTTCTTTATTTGGAGATTTTAACTTCCCTGGCACCGACTGGTCTTCCGTCACAATTAGCACAGATGTCACGTTATCTGAATCCTCCCAGTATTCTACACATTGCTCGGAATTTTCTTTACCTCAGGTTGTTACTCAGCCAACAAGACTTACTCGCACCACTTCAAGTATATTAGATCTTCAACTAACAGATGCTCCTGACCTTGTTTCACCGATTGATTATATGGAAGGCATTAGTGATCACCGTTTACTGCACATCACGTTGAATTTACCTGCCCGAACGTCGCCAAACAAAAGAAAAATGATTTTAACTATGGCAAAGCAAATTTTACTGCTATTAGTAAGGGACTTGAAAAATTTCTGGATGAATTCGTGATTGTCTTTGAATTGCGTTCGGTTGATACAAACAGGTGTATGTTCAGGAATAAAATACAAGAACTCATCGACCTACACGTTCTCCGTAAACGCATAACAACAAATCACAGGTGTCCATGGTATAACCAGACATTGAAGCGTATGGCGAACAAAAAGAGAAGGATTTTTCGCAAAGCCAAATCATCTGGTGATATGTCACCAGAAGACGACAACGATGATGTGCGCGCGAGAGAGGCACTGGGTTCTGTGGCACGAGCGCGCCTCACGCGTCGAACGCTGGCCAGTGCTGTCTCCAACGCCCGAACTACTGCCAATGCTCCTACCTCTTGAGTTGTAATAAATCGTCGGCAGCCATCCACGGCTGTGCGGACGCAACCATTTGGCGACGAGGACGGGATGCGGACTCACCGGTACTTCACCGGCAGGTCACCGACGTCAAGAAACGGACACCCTTGGAAAGGTTCACCGTCATCTGAACCACATCAGGAAAGCGAGCCAGAGCAGGACGCCCAAGGATTGGAGCACAGCAGACGCTTTCACTGACACAGCGCAAGAGATGCCGTCGAGTTTTTCTGTTCCACTGTTACCGGACTCGCTGGATACTCTAGATGTTTCCTCCCAACCATCGACCTCAACGTCTCAAGCAGGGACCACCTGTCAACTGCGACCAGCCGAGGCTAGGCGGCCTCCAGATCGCGATGGAGACTTTGTTTACTGTTTTCTCTGAAGGGGGAAGAACTGATATGTCGCCAGAAGAAAACGATGATGTGCGCGCGAGAGAGGCACTGGGTTCTGTGGCACGAGCGCGCCTCACGCGTCGAACGCTGGCCGGTGCTGTCTCCAACGCCCGAACTACTGCCAATGTTCCTACCTCTTGAGTTATAATAAATCGTCGGCAGCCATCCACGGCTGTGCGGACGCAACATCTGGCAAACCCGAACATTTGTCCGGGCTTAGAGAAATCGTTCCCGGAAACAAGAAAGCAATCAAACAAGCAAAATATAATTTCTTTAACAGCACGTTATTTTCAGTGTTAACAAATAAACCAAAGACATTTTGGAGCATTGTTAATGAACAGGAACAATCTGACATATCTCTTTTCGATCCCCATTCACATCCAATTCTGAACCGTGACTGTGCTAACGTTTTGAACCAAACCTTTGGCACTACGTTTCCGGATGTCTCAGGCTCACCATATCCTGATTATAACCGTTTCTTAAACTTCCCAATGGATACGGTTATGATTGACTACACCGGTATTGTCGCCATCATTGAACGCCTAAAACTATCGCCATCTTGTGGCCCCGATAATATTAACACAAAGGTTCTCAAGAACACTACAATATACAGCTCTATGAAGCCCTGGTGCAACGAGCTCTCGACGCAGCTCGGATTCGCGGCCTCCTGGACTTGGGAGGCTGAGCACATCGTGGTGTGCACAATAAACGTTTATTCCTCCTCCTCCTCTTAGAACAAACTCTCTTGCACGGGATATTACCAGAAGACTGGAAAGCTGGTAAGGCGGTTCCAATTCATAAGCCCGGAGTCACGCACTCACCATCCAATTATTGCCCAATATCATTAACTAGTTTTTGCTGTAAAATCATGGAACATGTCATATAGTCTCAGCTGCTTAATTTTCTTGAGTCCTCATCTCTTTTTCCCCCTCGCAACACAAGTTTAGAAAATTATATTCTTGTGAAACACGACTACTAATGGTAACTGATAATGTTCATTCTGTTCTTGATCGTGGTTCTGAAGAAGTCTGTGTGTACTTGGATTTTTGTAAGGCATTCGATAAAGTTCCGCACAACTTGCTTCTTTAAAATTTAGTAGGCTTAGCTTTGACCCGAATGTGCTTACGTGGTTTAAATCTTTCTTAACCGATCGCCCACAATTTTTAAATGCCAATGGCTATAACTCTTCTTCAATTCCAGTCACTTCTGGAGTACCCCAAGGATCAGTCCTTGGTCCCTTGCTCTTTTTGATTTGTATTAATGATTTGCCAAACAACTTAACCTCCACTCTAAAACGTTTTACCGATGATTGTGCTGTTTACGGAGAGATTAAAAACGTTAATGACACCGTGTTAGTTCAAGCAGATGTGGACGCGATTTCGGACTGGTTCTCCAAATGGAAAATGACACTAACAAATGCAAACTAATGCACTTCTCACTTCGTAAAATTACTGACTACGCTTCCTACACCCTTAATGGTACGCTATTAGAAACAGTAACATCGTACCAATACTTGGGTGTCTTCCGATCTTTCTTGGAACAGTCACGTCAGCCGCGTAATCGCCAACGCTAACCGCATGCTGGGGTATATTAAAAGGAATTTTTATATGACCTCACCTTCTGTTAAAACGTTTCTGTATAAGTCTATAACTTCTGTTAAAACTTTTTTGCATAAAAAAAGTCGTTAATTCGCAGTAAGCTCAAATATGCCGTTTTGATATGGGACCCCAGTTGAGGCTGTTCAAAATCGTGGAGCTCGATTTATTGTCTGCTACTACCATCGTACTGCTAGTGTTACACTTATGAAGCAGTCTGAAACCAGGACGCCAGGGTAGGGCAGAACTGGAAACGCACTTCCACTTCCTTTTATTGACTAATGATGACCCCCTTCTTCTTACTCTAGTTCTACAACATCCTCCCCCAGGGCTCCTGCCGATTTTCAGGCGATAGAAATTTTGTACGGGACGCGTAAAGAACTGTCCCGCCGAAAGCCGAACTTCGCAGGAACGAACTGTGCTGTCACGTCCAGGCAATGCCTTTTCGATAACTCCGGTTTTCTACAATCCTCTTGGGCATCTTCCTTCTATAAGGACCACGTCTCTAATCTTGAGAGGTAGAGAATTTTTTTACGGACATGATGAAACGATGAAAGCTGAAGCACGTACTCCTTCTCCTATCGCCGCCAAAATGCGTTCATCAGTGCACGTCGATAACACCATTTTTTTGTAAAGCCGGTAGCACGTTGTTTCAGGAGATCGAGTTGAATGGTGGGTAGAGCAGTCAGCCGTTCACCGATTAGAAAGCGAGCTGGGGTCAAAACCTCAGGATCGCCGATGGACGAAAACTTCAGGATCTTTGTCACTTCGTCTTTAACCATCAGTGGTTAAGCAAAGTCGATTCCGACGACACCAGACGGGCTTGACATCCGAACTCTGTTAGCTGGAACCGGTGGTATAGAAGCAGAACCTGGGTTCGACTTGTATTTTCAACAAGTTGTGCATCGATAAATGATGATAGATTTGATGCACGGACGGGCCTTTGGTAGCCACAATCGTTCACGAAGGTCTATCAGGATGTCTCGGAAGCTGCTGTGCAGACGTCTACGGTGAGTAAAGTTCATTATTAGGTCTGTCAAATGGCTCTTGATTGGTAATATTACTCCGAACGTGTCAAAAATTCCTGTTATTGCTTGTAGCACAATCCACTTTGTTGCCGGTGTTTTGTTCAACAAAGGTATTGTTGACTTCATACTGACATGAAGTTCTTCGTCGTCATCTCAGGTAATGCCGAAAACCTTTCTATCATTCGATGGTAGGGCTGTTTTTTCTTTGCTAAGTTCGACCATTTGTTTGTCGTTGCTGTCAAATAACTTTTGTAGTCGATCGGAATTAGTTGACCACTTCCTTATTAGCATGCCTCCATCTGCCACGATCTCGTTACTCTGTTTATAGATTCGTATAGCCTCCTCTTCACTTTCGGCTGCAGTCAAGAACTCATCAACATACAACGATGATTTTAAGAGTTCTGCTGTTTCTTTGTTGTCTTCTGAAACTTGGTTTAGGTGGTGCCCAATCGTTGGGGCGAGCATAAAGCGGCTCGATGTTTCTCCAAACGGAACACGGGTCATGCGCCACTCTTCTAAGCGACCTAAAGGAGTTCCTGACAGTACGCTCAAATACCAAAAGATTCGAAAAGCGTCCCAGTCCTTTTCTTCTATTCCGATTTGCACGAAATCTTTCTGAACATCGGTGCTACGTCAGAATCTGTATCGTCTGAACCTCAGTAGAAGTTCTAGAATGTCCGGACTCAAATTCATGCCCTTGTCCAAGTAGTCATTCAGGGAAAGACTGGGTGGTCCGGACGAAGAGGCATCAAAGACCACTTGAAGTTTTGTGGTGACGCGGTCTTCTTTGAGAAGTTCCCTATGTGGCATGTAGTATAGCGGCCTGTCTTCACAAGTGTCACGCTTTCGCGCTACTTCAGCATGTCCGTCGACCAGATACTGCCGGATAGTCTTGTCATATCTTGCTAGCAATTCTTTTTTTCTTCACGAGTCCTCTAACTAGAAAATTCAAGCGTCGCAGGGCTTCGGATCGGTTGTCTTCACGGGATTCCTTCGGATCAGACTTCCACGGTAAGGCCACTTCATATCGCCTATCGACTATGGAAATAGCTGAAAATCCTCCGATACTGTGCTTGTGTGGCGTTCTAGGTCGCCTCCCGGTATTCCCATAGTTTCGAGTTCCCAGAACTTGCGTCCAAGCTTGTATTCAGGGACTTCATGTTCTCCCGTTGTCGCATAGCTGTGCGAAATGCTAACCAAGCATGCGGGCGTGTAAGGCAGATGGTGTTGCGTCGGACTTCGAAATGTCCATTCAAACATTGTGTTGATGGCAACAAGGCTTGACTTGGCATCTCTGGCCACCTCTGGAGTCATTATTAGCCACATCTGATCAGCGCCAATAAACAGTCCGATACTGTTGTCTCCAACACTCTACCAAAATTGTCACTGTCCGCGATGTTTTTGCCTTTTTTTTTCAAATGTCTTGAATAATGGGATATCAGCTACATGAGAGTAGATATCTTGGCATATTTCTAGAATTGAGTCGAACGATACGATATTTCCGGCTTTTGGCTCTCCGAGTGTTGCCGAACGTGTTGATCGCGGAGTTTACCTCTCCGACAACCGGACGTTTCAGCTTCTTGGGTATATCTTCCCGAAGAAAGCTTCTCTGACTGCCCCCGTCAATGACAGCCAGCAAAAAGATCCTCCTTTGGTCTGAAACAGCCCATACATGGATGGTCTGAAGAAGTACAGTGGGACCCTCTTTCTTGTTTTGGCTTGTCTCCGCAGACGTGTAGTACGCATTTTCGGCGTTATAGTCTTCGGCTGTCCAGAGTTAGTACTTTCCTGCATGCAGATAGACGTCGCGTGTCTTCGTTTGCAGTGTGGGCATTCGATACGTCTCCGGCATTCGCTTGAGCGGTGCCCTTTGGCTGTACAGGGAAAACAGCGGGCGTTCATGCGAAGAAGATCCTTTTTGTCAGTACTCGTCAGCTTGGCCGTACATTACTCCGTCACATGTTGTCTCTTCTCGCAGAAAAGGCAAGGACTTCCTTTCGGTGGTTGTTTTCCTGTGTTGTGAAAGACAGGAACTGTCGGAGGACGTGGCCTGGGAGGATCCTGGTTGCGCCATTCATACGTCTTGTCGAAGTTTCTTGGCGCTTTGTCAAGCACTGCTTGTGATTTCTCACGACTTTCAACCTCGATACGAATGAAATCAATGAGATCTTGCAGTCTCGTATCAGCTGTTTGAGCACGCTCCCCAGAAGTCGACATGGAAGTTTCAGCACAACGTCTATGGTACTGAAGAAAAATGTCGGGAGGTAGGCTTCGAAGCAGTATGTTCATAAGCATCGAGGCGTATGATGAAGTGGGCACTTCCAATGCCGTCAAACCTCGAACGTGGCTTTGGAGGGTATCGTAGAGGCGGCGTAACCCAGTCACGTCGGAGGAAGACGGAACAGCAGTTAGGGATCGTAGACGGTATAGATTTTCCTGTTCGAGGCAGAACGGATCTCCAAACCTAGAGCGAAGCATCTCGATGGCATGCTTATAACATGCTTCGGTTGTCTCTAAATTGGCTATCGCTGATACGGCCTCTCCGGAAAGGTAATTCCTGTGGAAGTCAAATTTCATGGTTACGCTCAATGTCGGGTTCTTGTCGATAGTTTCCTCAAGCTTCTCCCAAAATGGCAGTCACTTGCTCATGCCACCGCGAAATGGCGATTTCCAATTGTGGAAGCCTGGGTCCTGTTGAACGCCTCAATGACTGAAGCGTCTCCCGTGACCAGCCGTCAAACAAAGTCGCAGAAGCTGCAGCTGACGCAGTCGGGTTCTTTAGAGATTCTATGACTGTGTTGATGCTTAATATCGCATTAAGCGCCTCATCTTTGTACTGTAGCACAGCCTCTAGCTCAGCTTCCAGTAATTTTTCAGGTATTAAAGGTACCATTTCGGTATTGATCGCGCGGAGTTCCACCTCGCAAGTCGTCAAGCGCAGGTGCACATACTGCAAGCTCACCAAGTCTGGAGGCGTACATTGGAGCACAGCCTTGGCTTCATTCAGAAGGGCCCGCAGTGCCGTTCGCTTGGGCTTCAAATGGTCAATCGTCGTCTTTCAGGCCCGATGGCTCGTCCGGACGATGCCGGGTGGTTGAGGACGGGTGGTTTCGGTACCAAAGTTGTTGTGAACCTCATTAAACCAGGACGCCAGCGTAGACCAAAACGGGAAACGCACTTCCACTTCCGTTTATCTACTAATGATGACGCCCCTCTTCCTCCTCCACTTCCACAACACCCCCGTACTAAAGCATTAACAAATGCTATTAAGGCTGTTCAGAATCGCGCAGTTGATTTATTCTCTCCAACTACCATCGCACTGCTAGTGTTACACTTATGAAGCAGTGTTTATCGTTGATACCCCTGGAGCTACGCCGAAGTATTTCACGCTTAAGCTTATTCTTTAAAATATATCGCATGAATTCATACCTAAGAAATGCATTGTTCACCCCGGCTACCTATGTTTCATTGCGCATGGATGATCACCACAAAGTGGGCACGCCTTTATGTCGTAGGGCTTCTTACTTATCTTGTTTAATTCCAAATACGTCATCAGAGTGGAACCACCTTCCAGCAGCGGTCATTGAAACTAATAATTTAGAAGAAATAAAAAAGCGGCTGCGCGCGCACTTTGGAGTACAGGCTGCTTGCCTGATTGTTGCATTGCTTGTAATGAAAAGTTGTTCCATTTTTGTCCTTGTATGGTACTGGATAATACCGCTGTCTTTTTTGCTTTTAATTTATGTCTGTAAAGAAACTTGTTGAACATTGTTCTCTGCTAAAAATGTACGCTGTACCACCGCCCTCTCCAATGCCCTTTTGAGCCGTGATGGTACATGAAATAAATAAATAAATTCCGGAAGTAAATAACCCCGGTTTTTTCAATTAAAACCCACACAGCCTTGAAAAGTTCATCATCGGCTACCTAGTAAAACAAGCGCTGGGAAAGTCTCCACGAAGACACTCGACTAATGTAATTGAGCTCCGCACAAAAGCGGATCTGTAGGCACAAGGCCCTCCAGCGAATTCTTGTGGTAATTGGACACCACTTTCAGCTATGATCCTTCTTCTGCAACAATCGCGCTCAGAGGATAATCGGGCTTATGTGTCTTTACGGTAAAAAACACACGCAGGACATCCTCTTGGCTTTTTCAGACTTCTTTCTGAAGCGTCTCCAAACTCAACCGGTTGAGAAGACTCAAGGCCAGTGCTTTTGCCTTGGGTGGTTTCATATCATAATTCCTGAAATTCTTCTCCATACCTTTGGAAGCTTTTGTCTTGAAATTCTGAAGAGGGAAAAATCACAAACTTACCTTCCTTGTCGGCTTGTAGGAGAGAAAGGCCCTCCTGTTGGAAATGGTTAACCAAAGGGCCGAGATTCTTGCTAGTCCCGCGGCGTGCAGTCCAGGGTCGCCTGAGGCACTCCAGTCCCTCGGAGACACAGTGAGTGTTTTCTTCAAAAAGGGCTTTGCCAGCTACTCTCTGTGCACCGCTGCCAGAAGCTCATGCTTGTGGGCCCGAGGTTCCATGGAGTACTTGGTACCCATTTTCAGGAGGTTGTCAAATTGTGACGGGAAACAGGCCCGGCCCCTACCAAGTATGTTATGGCTGAGCCCTCTGGAATCCTTTTCAATTTCTTTGGCAGGAAACGTCGCAAGTCGTTCCAGTAGGTCTGAGTGAGAAGTGCCGCAAGAAGAAGATGCCCCTGAAGCTTGACCGAAGCCGCCCAGGGATGCCCGATCTAGAACCACAAGTGGCGCCGCCAATCATTTACGTGCCTGATCTGGGGGTGCAGCTCCGACTTTAGGATCGCACAGTTGCGTTTCCAGTGTACTGAAGGAGGTGGAAGAGGTCCAAAGACCAGGCAAACTTCCGGGGGCGGAATACCACATTTCTAATGCTGAGATAACGCACGAGCCTTACACGTTGTGAAAGTGATGGCTCACACACAGGACAACAGAACATCCAGAGAAGCATGAAGACGAATAAAAGAGCCCAATGTACAAGAATAATAGTTCAAGCGTGCAAAATGCTGGGCAAGTGGTTTCGTACTGTACAAAAGAACCAGCGAAAAAGGACAGAGGACACAACAAAGAGCATACAAAAGTCGTTCGACTGACAGCACAATTATTTCGGAAAACCAAGACATTTATAGGTGATTCCCGCACACGCATACACTTTGGCCAAATATTAATGCTGTATTTTCATGGGCAGACCCTCTTTCTTTTCAGCTAACCAAAAATGATTTCCTAACTCGTTTACTAGTTGTTTATCTTTCCCCCTCCGAAAGTGCTCTTCGTTTTATTGAAGAACTGCTTGAGGTGTGCAAAACAAGTCTCATCTCAGGAAACTTGTGTATAATCTGGGCCTCAACATAGACTCAATAGGAAGCGAGTGGTCAGGTGTTGAATATTACTTGAGTGTACCTACACAATTTCGTATTTAGCCTAAGATCTGGGAACCAACAACAGAGAAGTTTCTGAGAGATAATCTCACCCATACATGTACTGGTCATGTCAGCGTACCAGCACCAAACCTTTCTGCTAACGCTGCAACTGTACGTTTTCAGAAACCCGCAGATCACTACTTCGTGTGGGTCAGAAGGCCAACTCTTTACCGTCGGTGTATGCTCATACTGTCACAATTTTAAATAAAAAGAAGTTTGATAAACAAATTGATAGCTTTCACTGTGATTCTTTTGTTTGTCAAGGAGATAATTCTGCGCCGAACAATTCAAAGCGTCTAGTTACAATCACGATCGGCTTTACCTGCCAAGGCGCGCCGATTCCGCATGCCGAAATTGTTATTGCTTGTTTGGGTTTTTATAGTTTGTTTTCGAATCAGTTTCGAAACTAGGCTAATTCATTCCGATCCGTCATACTTGAAACTTTCAGGTTCTCACGTTTTGCAACAGGTTTTTTTTGTTTTCTTAGTTAGTTTTTCAGTTCATTCCCGACATGCTCCTTCTCCAACAGCTGCTGCTGATTCACTGGTTGCTGATGTTAGGTTGTCATTTCGCCTGTCTACACTGACCTCATTGTGCCCGTCTCAAAAGGCGAATATGTGTTGAAGAGTTATTTTAATCTCCAGCAATCTGGCCCTGACTGACTCCATGCAGGCTTTGGTGGTTTTCCCAAGTTTCCTTCTTTCTCGTCCTATGACCGGTGCTCCCAACCTAAATTATCACCTCTACGTCTGGCACGATACCGGGGTAATCACTTAAAAAGAAGGCGATTTCGTTTTGTTGTTATACAATCGGGACATTTTCATGTCTATTTCCTATACGTTCGTTTGTAGAAGAATGTGGTCATCAACCTCAGGTTTTTTCTTTCTGCAAACCCACCAGTGTATCTCCTGGACTGATGGAATTGTCTATCTGTGAGGCCGCGTGTTAAGCAGGCGGGCGTGTGGCTCGCGGAGGAGGATCAACGACAAGTGACGCCATGGGTAGAGAACAACTAAAAAAAACATATATTCTTCTGAGGACACACAAACACTGGGGAAAAGAACTGGCGACCTGATTGGCAACAAAAAGCAGCACACGCGCCACGCGGAGGAATGGCTATAACACTGAAGTCCAAACCAAAGTTCGAGCGGAGGGGAAAACAAAGGAGGCGATACGCTCACGTCTAGGCTATTCGACGCTGGGCGGAATGACGTCGGTAGTACGTGTTGAGCGCTCCCCGTGTAGGGTGCCGGTGGTCCGGAGACGTGGCGGTACACTTTCTCGGTGCCGCCTTTTAAGACTCAGAGGCCCCTGGTCGGAACACCGATGCCCGCGCTCGTGCCTGGCCACTCTAGGCCTCGCCCCGAACCTCGGCCCGGATCACGCCTCGGGATCTCGCCAGCGGGAACACGCACCCCTCGTTGCAGCAGAGGAGTCCCGGAACAGCTCCCGGGACGATTCTCGGAGCACGGCGCGCGAACGCTCCTGGCCTGCCCTCGAACCGCCTCCCGAGAGGAATCCTTGCGCTGTCCCGTCCGCGGTCACTGCCGGCACACTCCCTTCTCGTGCTCCGCGCCCCGCGTGGACCCGCTCGTCGTCCTCTTCTCTTCCACCGTCGGCTTATTTCCGTCGTCTGCTTGCGCGTTGTTGCGGCCGGGAGATGCGAGTCATCACATTCACCCCCCTTCCCGAGAGGTTTGTTTGGGACAAACAAAACTCGGCACATAATGTTAGCACGGCCGCGACGAGACATATGGCACTGAAGCACGTTCTTTCGTGCCAGACTTTCTAGCACCACGACAAGAGTACTGTCCGAAACAGTCCAAAACAGTCTCTAGCCCAATGAAAGGGAAACCAACAAACGAAACAGCGTTTGCCACTCTTAAAAAACACTGTAGACTAAACTGCCTACTTAAAAAGTTGGACAAAGGTGCCCCCTTCCGTGCCTACTCTGTCAGTGGGATGGAAATGTACAGGTTAATCGGCACGAGCAGTCGGTGGTAGTACAGGAGTTAGAGGAAATGACACACCCGCAACTTCGTTGTTGGTTGCGTGTGGCATCTTGAACCCTGTGGAGGGGTTTCTCTTCTAGGCGCTGGGCAAGAGGTGGACGACCACGTCGATGGCAACACGCCGAACTGCTTCGGTCCCTGGCACGATCTCTCGTGGCTACTCGGTATTTAGGCGCAGCGCTCTGACAAGTGTGACACGACTTTACGAAGCCTGCAGCGTCAGCTTTCATCCCAGGCCAGTAGAAGTCCTTGCAGACGCGCTCCATGGTTCGCTTGATACCCCTGTGACTTCCGAGGGTTCCTTGATGGGCCTTATCCAAGACGATGCCGCGTAGATCCTGGGGGACGACGATTTGCTTAATTTCCTTTCCGGAGGGCAACTGATGCCGTCGGTAAAGAACACCAGCAGTCTTCCCGAACTCGATCACCGCTGCGTTGAATGTCCCCTTTCTGCCGACCTTGCCGAAAAACTTTCGGAGAGAAGGGTCTTGCTGCTGTAGCGCACATAAGTCAGCAGAGGTGATAGTGCAGGGGCTGTCAGCAACGGCAGGTACCTGCGGCATTGTTCTTGGAGCCTCGCTTTTTGATGCGTAGACGCCACTGTGGGACTTCGATCCTGCTACAGCTGGCGAAGAAAATGGCAGGTTCCGACCACGCAGTTCTGCTGGGACCCGGGTGCTGCCTTCTACAAGAACCGTGCTTGCTAATACCGGGTTCTCTTCCTGAGACACCTTGCGTCTGTTTCCGCAGTGATACTCTGGCAGAGCGTGGCGTCGTTGAGTCTTGGTCGGCGCTTCCATCGCAAAGGAATTGGGTCCAGGCAATGAACCTGCTGCTTGGCCCTGGTTCTCGGGCAGGTTTGCGCCAGCTTCAGCCTGGTGTCCGAGATTACGGCCCCTCAAGCAGAAGGCATTCTTCTTGATGGCATGGCTGGAACTCGGAGACGTCGACTTCGTCCAGCAGTCAGCTGGCCAATGGCCCTGCTTATTACATAGCAAGCAGTAAGGCCTCGCCCTACGGTCCTGCTGGTCAGGATGCTTGTCAACTTCAGGTGGCCTGCCCCTCTCGTCTTCTCGACTTCTTGCCAAGTTGTTGAGACCTTGAGCTTCGAGGTACTGGTCAGCTGCTTCGACTAGCTGGTCCAGGTCTTTGTAGCCCCTTTCTTTGAGGAAAATGGCTAGCTTCTCGTGACACCTGTCGAGAAATTGCTCGGCCACCATTTTGTCTCGGAGCGCGGCATACGTCTGCTCCGTTTTGGCCAGCTCCTGCCAATTGTCAAAGCAGCCGAATAGGCGGCCCGCAAATTGACGGCCTGTCTCCGAGTCCTGTGGCTGGGATTCCCTAAACTTGCACCTGTAGCCCTCCTCGGTGTATCTGAACTTCTGTAGTAGGGTCTGCTTTAGTTTAGGGTAATTCATGGCATCCTCAGAAGACATGCGACCAACGGCACTAAGAGCTTCACCAGTCAAGCACAAGTGTAGGGACAGCGCCCACTTGTCTGAGGGCCACCCTTGACTGGTTGCCACCCTCTCAAAACGCTGGATGTAGGCGTCAAGCTCATCTCGATCCTCGTTGAAGGCAGGAATGAACTTGTGAGGGCTGTGGACGCCTTGTGCTGCATTAGTCGCAGTGTGGCCTCCCACATCATTAGAACTCTGCGACCCTTCCTGAAGCCGCAGCCTCAGTTCTAGCATGGCACGTTCAGCCTCAATGCGCGCTCTGGTCTCGGACTCTGTCTTCTGGGCTAGTATTGCCGCTTCTTTAGCCGCCTCGCGTTCAGTTGCGCGCCGGTCCCTTTCTTTTATGCGTTCCTCGTCAATCCATTCTTTTAGAGCTGGTCCGGACAGTCCTAGCTCCTTCCCAATGGACATCAACTTTTCTAGTTCCATCCTCGCTTGCCACACCCACTTGCCTGCTTAGTCTCTAGATGGAATTCGAGCACGCGTCCTGTCGCGGACGCCAGAAATTGTGAGGCCGCGTGTTAAGCAGGCGGGCGTGTGGCTCGCGGAGGAGGATCAACGACAAGTGACGCCATGGGTCGAGAACAACTAAAAAAACATATATTCTTCTGAGGACACACAAACACTGGAGAAAAAAACTGGCGACCTGATTGGCAACAAAAAGCAGCACACGCGCCACGCGGAGGAATGGCTATAACACTGAAGTCCGAAGTAAAGTTCGAGCGGAGGGGAAAACAAAGGAGGCGATACGCTCACGTCTAGTCTATTCGACGCTGGCTGGAATGACGACGGTAGTACATGTTGAGCGCTCCCCGTGTAGGGTGCCGGTGGTCCGGAGACGTGGCGGTACACTTTCTCGGTGCCGCCTTTTAAGACTCAGAGGCCCCTGGTCGGAACACCGATGCCCGCGCTCGTGCCTGGCCACTCTAGGCCTCGCCCCGAACCTCGGCCCGGATCACGCCTCGGGTTCTCGCCAGCGGGAACAGGCACCCCTCGTTGCAGCAGAGGAGTCCCGGAACAGCTCCCGGGACGATTCTCGGAGCACGGCGCGCGAACGCTCCTGGCCTGCCCTCGAACCGCCTCCCGAGAGGAATCCTTGCGCTGTCCCGTCCGCGGTCACTGCCGGCACACTCCCTTCTCGTGCTCCGCGCCCCGCGTGGACCCGCTCGTCGTCCTCTTCTCTTCCACCGTCGGCTTATTTCCGTCGTCTGCTTGCGCGTTGTTGCGGCCGGGAGATGCGAGTCATCACACTATCCCATAAACTTTTCTATCCAGATCTTGTTTGCCAAAAAATCATGAGCGTGGAACATTAATAATGCTGGAAATTTCAACTGTCTTGGCCTTCATAACTGTAGACATGACGGGCCACTGCTTCTATTTTTCTACCAGGGAATATTGAAATACGTTTCCCATTGATCTTTCTCCCAATTCCTTATTACCGACTTTTCGTTAAAGTATGTCATTACAATTGTGAACTGCGTTGTTGCCTTCTTCATTGCTGATTGGACGTCCTCGTAGACGTTCACTATGGCTTCGTCATCATGGCTGGTTGTTGGCGCATAGACTCTCTCGGTAATGCTCAAAAACTGTTCCGCATTTCCTATTATTTTTATTGGGATTAAAAATTCCACTCTGTGTTCTTTCTTTTCTTAGGGTCCACTGTAGTACAGAATATGCCCGCTACTGAGCTCCAGTATGCCATCTCTTGTCCTTCTAACTTCGCTTAACTTTATAATATCACACCTAATGTCCGAGAGCCCCTCCAGTAGTACAGCTAAGCTTCCCTCACTAGACAAGATGAGTGCGTTGAACATTGCCAGAGTCAATTTCCAAAGGCGGCCTGTCGGGACTCAGAGATTCTTAAAGCCCTCTGCTGTATCGCTGTTCTGACCACCGGCATGGACAGACGCTCTACAGCTGCTGCGGACTGAGGGTCGAGAATTGAGTTGAGTTGGCCAGTCATGGGAGGTGCCGAAAAACTACTACACCAGGGTGGTCGGATGCTTCTCTGGTGAGGGAGTGCTGTTTATGTCCCTGAGAGCCTTTCTGGCATGGTTAAATCCTTCTAGTGTAGCCCCTTTGATATCCGGGATTATCGTTACTTCCGGATCCGGTAGCCCTTCATACCTCTATACCTGGCTCTCTGTGCCCAACCGCAAATAGGATCCCCTAATTGTACCCGCAAGATTCGGGTGGTAAACTAGACGACCCTGGGCATGGTGCGGCTAAGTACTTCTTACATCTTCACCACGCCCAACCATACGTATAGAGGCCCCTCTACGCACATGACATTCGATTAACTATATTCTGGTTAGCTAGGCAGATGTCCTGGGGATAAGCCAGAGGGGACTGGTATCTGATGGCTCTAAATCGCCCCAGGAGCTCCAGATGGCTTTATAACCGCGAAAGTTCCCCGTCAGGGGAACAACCTGGTGTCACGAGCAGCGGCAGGGCCAACAATTCTTCTTTCCTTCTACTAAAGCAAGAAAACAAACCGTGGCAGGGGCTAGAACCAAACTCAGGGGCTCTCTGTGGCAGGGAAGTGTCTTAACCAATAATTTTTTTTTAAATCAGCGCCCCACAACTTCCGCCTTTTGAGACCTACTAGGCCTACTCACGTGCTTCTTGTACGACAGCGTTATGGCTTCCCCCCGGGATAGGTTTGTGCTTCATTTCGTTTGTGCCATAGAGGGGACACGAAGTTACCATAATTCCAATTCACAGTGCCACAGTGCGGAATTTCTAACGGCCTTCAGAATGTCACATACCCACTCAATGGGGCACTCGCAAATGAAAATGACAGCTGCCGTCACAAGATCACCGCCGCTTTACCAATAGCAATTCGGCTGCGATGGCAGCATACCTACCCAGAATTCCCACGTATGCGTGTACTTTGGGGGAATGTGAAAGTGACAGTTGCCTTCAGGTAAGATTGAGAGCTTTATTAAACATGGTGATCAGCTAGTCACCGCAACTAAACTGACCTTAGCTACCCTAATCTACAAAATGAATGGCTGCAACTGATCGAAAAGCGCATTTTGTTAATTAGAAATTCCCGGTAATAAGAAAGGTAGAATTTCTGACACTCCAATCGACAATGTAGCACACGTGCCACCAGCGGATTTGAGCAGTTCCTTAAGAACGTTTCATCCCTGTTCAAATATGGCGCACGGTGGGAAAGGAAGTACCCGCCCTGCACTGAACGGGAAGGGGACTTCGCTCCGTTAGAAGCTGAAGGCTGATTCACTAATTCCCCCCGTCATAAAAATTTCGCATGCGCGCTACCTCAGCACAACGTACTGTCCCACGACTCAATTTTTAAGCATGGTGCATTACAAGTCATGTCTAGCACCTACAAAATCTGGGGTGCCTCCTGGGGTTCATCAGGAAACGCGAAGCATGGAATTTGAACTGTATGTAATGTCATCGCTATAAAACACAGTGAGTAATTCTTAGCCTCATTTGTGGAACAAGAGGACCCCTGGACTCTTGACTGAGAAGCGAAACAGTCCATACAGCGTGTAGACGCGTTCCAGATTGTGCGAGCCGAAATTTGAAGAAAAGTTGCCAACCCGGCCGTTTGCCATTGATTGATTGATTGATTGATTGATTGATTGATTGATTGATTGATTGATTGATTGATTGATTGATTGATTGATTGATTGATTGATTGATTCATTCATTCATTCATTCATTGTGCGGTTTACCCCGCCGACGCAACGCACGTGATGAGGCGCGCCGTAGCGGAGGGCTCCGGATTAACTTTGACCACCTAAGGATTTTTAAGATGCGCCGAAATCTCGTACTCACGGGCGTCGATTGCCTTGCAAGAACCATACAAAGTGTAATCCTGCCTACACTACCTTGCAGTGCCCCGTTCTTCTAAAGTGCTGAATCATGTGGTGCGTACTACAAAAATCCACGAAGATCGCAATTTTTTACGCGTTTCTAGTCCTAGTTTGTTAAATGTAATCCTCACAAAAGTTCAGACAGAAAAAGGTTAATTTAGTTCTTGTAAAACCGTTTTGCTTCCTACAAAAAATGCGCAAATATAGTTAGGCATTAAGAGATATGCAGTTTTCGCAAGATGGCCCGCCTTTTGGGGCTTGTGTGTGGGCTTAGACAAGAAGTGACCATTTCTGCGTGCGCATCGAGTACGTCCTAAACGACCCAAGAACATCCAGTTGAACGCACTGGTAAATTTAAAAATCAATGTAAGCGTATGCAAGGCCTCATGGAAGACAGAAGCCCCTACAGAGTGTCGTAAAAGGTGTCTAGCTGTTGTAAACTGAGGTGTCCTTTTGTGTTCTCGTGCAGTCGTAGACGCCTTACTTCCTAAAAATAAGTTTAAACAAAATGCCGCACTAGTCTAGGATTCACAAAAACATTGAAAAATGGAGTGCTGCCGACGCATATAAACTTGCCGCCTGAAGGGGACTATGGCTGTCTTTGTGATAGACTGAATTCATTCTCTCGAGGCTTTATTCCTCAATCCTGGTTCTACAAAGTAGAACTTAAATGTAAAGAACGGTGACACATTCAAATTCTATCTGTAACGTCAAACATTTTTAACTGTTGCGTTCGTTCTCCATGTTGCATCTGCAAATTGAACGTTACAGTCAAAATGTGCAAAACACCCCCTCAGTAACTGAGGCCTCTGAGCGACTAGGCAGCTGTGTATGTCGTTAAGTTTGTACAACCGGGATCTCTAGGTTCTCTAAATCGCGTCCACGACACACGTTTTGTTTCATTCTAGTCTAACAATTTTATTTAACTTTTCTTTTCTCTAATTGTTCGCTTCGAAATCTTTTACATCCACCGCACTGAAATTTAATCATACCCATCTGGCGTATAGCAAGCACTGCCGCTAGCAGACCCGACCTCTCCAGCCCACATTAAACAGTTATCTCTCTCTCTCTCAATGTATATTTGTTTCTTTCTTTTCGTCGTGTAGTGAGCGGACCAAGAGTCAAAGCTACAATAGGGTACTCATTTGAGTATTGCTTTCAACCTTTTTTTCCCGCGTGAGGCATAAGTGGCCGCATTTGAATCTTATGAAGGGATCATTTCAAATGTGCCTACCAAAAAGCAGGCCTATAACCAATCCTTTTCTGGATTTTTTTATTAACGTGGCGTCTGGGAAAAAGCAACAACACCGAGTGTATCTACGTATACTTTAAATTTAAACAAAGTTAAGCAATAAATTGTATTCTAATGCTTAAGCCTTGAGTAAAGACGTAGTCGTTTGGAATAATTAAAGGCATTTATGCGCACAAAGATACTACTCAGTGCTTGCGTTCCAGCCAGCCACAAAGCGTATCAGGAAAGAAACGTTCACCAATGCATCAAAACAGTGTCATTTCCGGAATCACTTCAGGAACCTCATTAAGTGCGCCACCACTCAAGGCACAAAAACCGTAACACAAAACAAGCTTTCCAGTGAACCTCTGCTGGGAATGCGGCGCCAACATGGAGCGCAATTCCAACCGAAAGCCCAGGAAATTATATCCTCAATTCTCCCCGGAGAGAACTCATTACAACCCGCCCGTGAGGTTTTCATCTGGCGTTTCTGATTTCTTTGTTATCTCTGTTATCTCACAAGCAGCCCGCCTCCCGTGCAATTGCCTCGTTAAAGCCCCAGTCGGAGCTCGTTAGAAGACTCATTTGAGCAATTTTACTGGCCCGGGGCTCTATCTCGATACGTGCGCGCGTGCACAGTTGGCGCCTAAGTGGGCACGAAGCCCCGGAAAGTGCTCCCGTACACAGTTTCGTGTACGTATCGCGAGGTAGCACTGTTTAAAGTAATGAAGTGTTAAGGAACGGGGAAACAGATGGGAAAATAAAAACTTCTTGACATGGTAAAAACGAACGCCATATTCAACGGCTGCTTGCATGGGATGAGTGAGAGCTCGAGGACACCATCGCATGCTTGTAGACATGCAGCGAGCTAAAGAAGTGCAAATCTTGATTGTCCATTTTACGCTGTGCTGCCGCACAGACAACATTCTTTTGTCTTCAGAATGGGTAGGAGTTGACAAGAACCAAGCTCACAACGGCTTCTTCTCAGATGGTATAGCCCTTGGCATTTTCAATTTTCATTTCTCGAACTTAATTAGGAATTATAAGAAGAACTATCTCTAAAATGGGAGCCATCGTCACCGTGTCAGGGAGTTGTTACTGACGAATGAACGAAAGCAAGGGATGCAAAACAGCATAAGTTTTGAAGGTACTGGCAGGTTACTGCCTCTACCACCACCAAGATGTCTCCTGCTTTAGTGGTCCTTGTTTTCATTTGTAACAGCGTAGCAGGCGACAAGAAATCATGGCTCTACTGCTCCCGCCAAAAAGTATTTTCAACACGTAAACACGTAAAACACGGGTAACCCAGCATAACTACCCTTCTGACCATCCTGCACGCACATGATCTGAATGGGTCCACTTTACTGCTGAAATTGCAGTAAAGTGGATCCTTTGAGGAACGAACACAGCCATATGTCGATAAGATTTGTCCCGGGGTGAGCAGACCTATCACCAAAGCGGAAACCTCGAAAGCAGTTAGAAACCTCAAAAACGGCTTGACACGAGAACCTGATGTCATCCCAAATAAGCTGGATGACTTATCCATAGCAGCCCTCACAGCTTAGATGAGCAAAGAAAGGAAAAGTGACCTCCTACCACCCACTTGAACAAGCACTTTGCGTTTTTCTTAAACCCCGAAAGAAAGTGTAGCTTGGAAACATTAGGTACATCCCCTCGGCCACGCATTTGCGAAACTGCTGGAGCATGTAGTGCTGAACCGCCTCCATCGGTACGTGGAAGAACAGCAACTATTCCAACATTCCACCATAAGTGTTCGGCTTTCGCTGTCAACTCAAGATGTCATGTTCCAGTTAAAGCATCACGTTATTAAAATCACTGCAGTGTCCCACTTTCACGCTCGAGCTATCATATGATTAGACAAGACCGAAGTGTCTGCTTGCGTGCAACTAAATACCATTATTTGCAACCTTCCCGACCTACACGTGGGCTAGAAAGCATATACAATGAATTCTTTAACACAAAGTTCACAGAACAAACCGACGGACTCAATGCGTTTGGGTCGCCGCGGAATACCACAAGGTTCCGTTCTAATCCCATTTCATTCCATCATGGCGATGATTAAGCTACCTGTCTTAATACGACAAACCTCAGATGTAAGCCCGCAAGGCGCTCTGGATACGACCTGTAACTCTAGGATACACCCAAAACACCAAAACAAGGGCAGGAGCAGAGCCTCCCTGGTAGCCGACTTCGTATGGAATCAGGCCTACATTCCGAAGCTTCTGGCTTCAGATCCCACCTGGGAAGAAGGCGTTTGTCGGCTTTCTTTCATTGAACATTATAGGCGTAGTTCAACATCAAAATAGATGGACACCTCCACAATAGATTTTCTTGGTGTTCTTGACTGCTGGTGTTCCTTCACTGTTTCGTTAATTCAACCCGCCCTATTTTCCAATAGTGATTCTCTGCTTACGTATACATTTAATAAATGCAGCTTGAACTCACACAGAAAAAACAGACCACTGCGACGTTTCCCACATGGATATAAAAAGCCCACCGTTAGTCCTCCGCATTTCTTTCCCCATGTATATACAGCAACCGTAGAATGCTATATCCGTCTCTATTATGACAGGTATAAAATCGCCACAACAGGGGCGGTATTTGTTTGGCGCTTGGTAGTATTTTCGGGACAACAAACTGACAAAATGGGGTGTGATCGCGTGTATGCTCTAATAACAACCCTGCTGCTTTGGATGACGTGAAAAATAACAATAAGATGGCACTAAAAAAACTCATAAACGACCTCCTTGCCGCAATTTCTCGGCCGTTTTTTGTTGTTGTCTTTGCAGATAAATGACCAAGCTCAGGTATTTATCGTCTGCTAATACGCTGTCGTCAGGGCAGCGCAGCGGAAAAATGAAAAGGAAGAAAGCGGGCCAGGCCCAGCGGCCCTGTTCTCGGAAGTCATTTATTACGAGCAATGACGGCTCACGTCCAGAGTATCAATAAGCGTGGCTCCCGTTCCTGTCCAGTAGACACCAGCCGAGTGGACCTGTGACTTAGGTCAAGAACCTGCATGGCATCTTGCGGGCTGTGGGATTCCCCCTTTGGAAAGCGAAATCTTTGAGCACCCCATTGGGCACAAAAAAAAAAAAAAAAATTCACGCATCTCCACAAAGAGAATCATGACAAGTGGTCGAAGCACTGTGGCTCGTTCTTACCGTGAATCACCCGTGAGAGTGCTTACTGCTGCTAAAACAATGTGCAATCCAACTCAATCCAATACAACCTAATTTAATCCAATCTAGTACAATATAATCCATTTGAATCCAATCCAATCCAAATTCAATTCAATTCAGTCCCATCCAATTCATTCCAGTGCCCCTCGTGCATGCGCAGCTCTCTCTCTCTTTCTCTCTCTCTCTCTCTCTCTCTCTCTCTCTCTAGCCTTTTGTGAACCTTTGATTTTGTCCTTGTTATCCTTTGTGAACCTTTTGTTCACAGATGTTTCGAGTTACACGGAGCTGTACCGTGAGCACGGACGCCGGACGCCGGACGGACAAGCCTCGGTCTTAAGGTGCTTCGCCCCTAAACGTCTGCTCAGTGCGCTGCAAATGCCTTCCTCTGCCGTCCCTACCACGTAAATGCCGATCGTTTTTCCCGTGCTCGGCACCTTTCATGCTTCCCCCTCCAGTCCCGCTCCTCGCACGGTAAAAACGGTGGTTGTTTCGTCAAGTCATTTAAGTTTTACCCCGTTGCACTGCTCGCGAGCTGTCTATAAGAGGCTTTCGTTGCTGTTACACCTGGAATGCCGCAATGACACCTACGCTGCTGCACGAGCAGAGTTTGTATTTTTGGGTAAGACCATTGTTTTCAGCGATTATAAAAATCAAGCGCACATCTATTTTCAAATAAACGATACAATTAAACAATTAAAAGAAGGGATGTCGGGTCGCGCCAGTCATTGCATTGAAGAAAGTGTGGGTGTACGCCGACGTTTAAGAGCACCACAGTAATCACAAGACACAGAAACCGGCTTACGAAAGAAATAATTCAGGCATTTCACATTCGAAAAAATGAAGATTGCTGCATCAGCAACACGTCAATTTCACAAATCAGAAAAAGAAGTGGATTATCGTTACGCTGTTGACAAGCGATAATTGACAGAAGGTATCCTATGCGGTATTTTGTTGCTGTGAGCGCTGAAGGCAAGCTCAGTCCGCATTTTAAAGACGATAATCTTTCTTCGGCTACTTAAACACAGAAATTTTGGTCTGCTTGTATGTCTGTCTGTGACTTGATACAGCCATCTGGCCAGAGCAAAACAATGGCTGCGCAATAGTCTTATATAGTCACAGCTAATTCTACCCGTCGAAGTCCAGTGTAATGTTCATACTTGTGAACATTGTTGAACAAGAACAAGACTTTACGCAAATATAAGACAACAAATTAATACAGGAGTGATATTTGCTGTGTGCCTTTATAAAAAATCATACATGCTTGATTTTCGCGAAATTAAATACTTCATCAACTGCAAAAAAAAAAAAAATCACTCCGTCGTCGCCTGCTGTCACCCGCACCACTATAGCTTCTGGCACCATTTTAAGAAATCAACCGGCAACAGTTACAAAAGGTTCCACTAGTTAGGTTTGGAACGCTGCTGGGAACGCACGTGGAGTAGGGCGATGTGGTTCTATGAACGTTCAAGTAGGGCGCCTCGATTCACGCGTCTCCGCCGTACGGCAGCGTTGGCATCGAGACCCGGCCTGGAGCAGTGGAATGCGGTAAATTTAAAATGATTTAAGCAAACCTTTGGCGTCTTTACCTTGGGAAAAACCCGACTCAAGAGGGACCACATGAGAGGCGAGGGGGCGGGAAAGCGAAGGGAGGCATTTATTTTTCAAAAGTCCATAATGACTATCGCTTTTGTCGACATTTGCAAAGAAAGGAGCAGTTACGCGGACAATTTTTTTTTCGTTTTATTTTTTGGCAATTCAGTTGGGTGTTACGCATGCCCTGCAGTGCACGACTCGGTCTACATGCGTGTAGGTTTCCAATAAAAATAAGTCGAGAGACAGCGTTTGTGGTGGCCCTTCCTTACTCGCGTTCCATCCTTCTTTACGCCGTGGAAGCTGAACTGGGCGCTGAAGTCCACCTACGTACTTTGAAGACGAAAGCCCGGTGATTGCTTATGACAGCTAATTTACTGCCGCATAATGTTTGTGTATCTTTTTCGTATTCTTTTGTAGGCAATTTCGGGCGAATTATTTTGACATTCTTCTTTTTTGCTACACCGGATTTGCGTCTTTTTTGCGTTCGTTTGATCGCCGTTTGGTGTGAATATTTCTACAGGCAACGCTGTTTAAGGCGGCCAGAATTCACCTGTTCTACTTACGTGCCAGTACGTTCTCTTGTCACGTGATACCAACTGCTTTAACTTTTCTTCTATCACTGGCAGCGTGCGGAGATAACGCAGTGGCAGGTCATTGGGTATTACTGACCCGGGTGCAAATCCGTTCGTACAGTACCTGCTTGTAGAGCGAGAGCTCCACTGGGCTACATATTTCAAGGTCATTCACGGAGTCACAAATGACCTTGAGTCGCCGGCGCTCAAGCTGCTCCTTTCTTGCTTATTGTTTCCATCGTTCAGAGCTTCCTGCTTTATGTCTTCATCCGTGTGACTACGTAACGGTGAAACTCAATAGCTCGACGCCGGCTGGGCTCTTCCTGCGCGTCTTTCAGCGCAAGCGAACTACGTGACTACGCGAGCGTTTGTCGGCTGCTTCGCCACCGCTTGGTTTCTTACATATTCAACCACTCATTCTTGGTACGTTTCCGGCGTGGGTTGAGGCCACCTGGGCGTTTGTTCGGATTACCTAAGGCAGCTCTTTTGACACGAGATGATTGCTTGCCATGCGCATCCTACCCTTCCGCCTAATACCTCATAGCAAGGCCGGCTTAATTTCCTGCCTAATAACTTGTAGAGCGCGTGCTGCGCAGGCGTTGAAGGAGAGGACCAGACCACGGAGCAAAGTCGGATTATTCCTAGTGCACTGAGGTCTCACGTGATGATGCCAGGGGCGTGCAAGCCCGCCGGCTGGTGAGCGCGCTCGTTGGCCTACGTCATGCTGCTGCCGCTGGCACTGTGGCTTCCTGCGACAAACTTATGCGATTTTTATGTTAAGCCGAAAGTCTTAGATGTCTGATCAAAGGCCAAAGTCATCGTTGTCGGCGGCGGTGGCGTCAACGCGAGGGGTGCGAAAATGCATGTTTCTGAAAAGAGAAAATGAATAAACACAAATAAAATGTCTGCTTGCACGTGACGACTAAACGGAAAAACACGCAGCAAAAGCAAGACTTCCGAAAAATCGTCACTTCATGCGCAGCCACCCAACAAGAAAAAACTAGATGAGATTCAACGCAAGTTTGCCGGTGACATCCCATCGAGTCCGACAAGTACTGATCCGTACCGTGTCCAACATAATCCCGACCTCGATCGAACCATCACAAAAGCTGAAATAGAGGCAGCCCTAGCCAAACTCGCAAGGAACACGTCGCCCGGAAAAGAGAACATGACCAATAAGCTCCTCCGTAACCTACCTCCAAGCGCAACAGAAGCGCTCCTATAGAGTAGTTTAGCTTACGCTGGGAAACAGGCGAACTAACGGCAACGTGGAAGCATTCGGATTCGACAATGATTCCCAAGACAAACAAGTCTCTGTGTATTGAGAATCTTCGCCCTATATCGCTGACTTCCTGCGCGGTTAAACGTCTTGAGCACATGGTCCGCGAACGGCTCACACCATATCTCGAGGACAACGGGTACATACCGGACACGATGTTTAGCTTCTGACAGCATCTGTCTACCCAAGGCACCCTTTTGGTTCTGAAGGAGGACGTCATAGACCGCTTGGATCGCCATCACAAGTCCTGTATACTCGCTATCGACGTCAAGGCGCTTTTGACACTTTCAGCATGAAAAGATCCTCAAAAATCTGCAAAGTACTAATTGCTGCCCCAAAGGTTACAATTATGTTCTAAACTTTCTCACGAATCGCACGGCAACGGTAAACATCGGCAAACTTCGAGGTGCGAAATTCCACCTACCAAACAAAGGCACGCCTCCAGGTTCGGTGGTCTCCCCGTTGGTTTTCAACATCGCCATGCTACACCTGCCAAAGGAACTTCAGACCATCGAAGGACTAAGGCATGCTTTTTACGCAGACGACCTCACGCTGTGGATGAGAGCTCCTACAACTGGCTGGGAAACACCAGGACGCCCTGCAGGAGGCTATCGACGTGATAGTAAACTACATGGACTCTTGCGGCCTCCAGTGCGCTCTGGAGAAGTCCGAACTTCTCGTGCTGAAGGCTCGAACTCGAGAACCACCACCCAAGCTTCTTGATCCGGATCCAGCGTCACTCTTTATGGAGTGGAAATTCCCAGGGTCAACTCCCTTCGTGTACTGGGTCTTACCATACACAAGGATGGATCGGGTGCAGCTCATCTTCCCAAGCTACAGAAAACGGTGACACAAGTAATCCACCTCGTTAAAAGAATCACAAATAAACGAAGGGGGCTCAAAAAACAAGACACCTTACAGATGATTCACGCATTAAAAACCATGTAAGATGACGTATGGCACCCCATCTCTTAGCCAAAAAAACGCTCGAATAAAAAAAAATGGACATAACTATTAGGAAAGCAACCAAGACTGCTCTAGGCTTTCCTTTCATGGTATCTACCGACAAGCTGCTTAAATTAGGCGTACATAATATGTGTGTGGAGAATGTCGAAGACCACAAAGCCCGCCACTAGAACGCCTCGAGCTCACTCCTACAGGCATAGCAGTACTTCGCTTTCTCGCTACAGTGAAACCTACTTCGGGGACACCGACCAAAAAGCGAGGCTACCATCGGAACTCCAAGAGACCATCTGTATAGCACGCAAACGGGGTAACACTTACCACAACGAAAGAAGACAGGCACGATCGAAGGCACTCCTCCGAAAATATGAAAAACATCCTAACACCAGATACACAAACACTGCTCATTACCCAGACCACACTACTTTCGCAATAAGCGTCACAGACCAACGAGGCAGGGATTTGACGCCGGCAACAATACCGGCTCGTAATCCCGAAACTGCCGAAGAAGCAGCCATCGCCTTGACAATGACAACCTGCAGTGACCGAGCACTGATATTCACCGACTCCCAAGCTGCATGTCGGAACTTCGAAAAACGACGCGTGTCCGCGGCGGCACTTAAAATCTTAAAGACTCGCCCCCAACTTCTTGACACCTACGTCACGTGGATCCCGGGGCATGAAGGGATGGCGGGAAACGAAGCAGGGTACGCTGCAGCCCGAGAGCACACCAGCCGGGCCTTCCTGCCACCCGACATCCGTGCTGCAACAGGCGCAGCAGACGTACCCATCACCTACAGGGCCATACTTGAGCACTACCGACTTGAGCGGAAGAGATATCCCCCACTACACCCCGACCTCCAAACAAACACGTACACACACGGAATAATCATGAACCACATCTACCACACGCAATTTTCATATCTGTGCCCTTACTGCGACACACCCGACCCCTTGGCACACATGATCCTAGAGTGCCCTTGCGAAGAGCGCTGTCCAGACCCACCTGTGGATAGCCAAGCATCCTCAGCAACACTGACTTCCGCACCACAAGCTATTGCAAGCGTGCATACAACCGGTGAACACGACATTGCTTAAAAGTGGGAGGCACTGCTCGTCGACGAGGACCCGGAGAACCAGAAGAATGTAGTGAACCTGGAGAAGAATGCGGCAACCGCCAGAGGTTTCCTGGACAGAGGAGACCTACCACTTCGGACCGGCAAGGACCAAGTGCTAGCTAATCCTTTCAGCCAATAAACGTTGATTTCTCTCTCTCTCTCTCGAACTGTCTTGTTTATTATTGGAATACAATATGGTTTAAACATCATTTGGTGCATCAGCATTCGTTTTATATCTAGTGCATAGTAATGTGTTTTTTTTACTGAAGCTGTGCTGTTAGTTTGAAAGTACGCCAAGCAATGTTGATGATATGTTGTATTAGATTGAAACATTTGTATTTTCAATACGCCCCTGCATGGGATCGAGAATAACCTGCAGTTTCTGTAAATAAAGAAATATTGATTAAGAGATTTATTGATTGTTCGATCGATCGATCGATTGATTGATTGATTGATTGATTGACTGGCTGATTGACTGATTGATTGATTGATTGATTGACTGGCTGGTTGATTGATTGATTGATTGATTGATTGATTGATTGATTGATTGATTGATTGATTGATTGATTGATTGATTGATTGATTGATTTAAAATAGTTTTGTCTTTTCTCAAACCGATTGAGTGACCGGCCTCCGTCATCACGTGGGCCCATTTTCGGTTTTAAACACCAACTTTTATGTTTCTGCGCACCAGTAATTTCGGAGAAACAGAAAGGCCGCGAACACTTCTCCGGTCTTTTTTATTCTTTCGCACAGAAAATAAAGACATATAATGGCGAATTCCATTGGGCGAACAGGAGCAAGTTGAGCGAGCAGCCAGAGCAGCACACGGGAGTAACGGGGACGTGTGCTTTCGTTCCGCGAATGAAACATTCGCGCTGCTCCGGGAGCAGTGAAAAGAGGGGGAGGGCGAGATGTCAAGAGTCATGTGACCAAACGTTTCCCGCGCTCGCTTCCCGGAGCATTTCGCGCGCTCGTGATGTCCGCACGCAGTTATTCCTCGCCAGTTTTGCCAGATACGTGCCGGTGGTTTTGTGTCTGCCTTCCGCATGGCGAAGAATGAAGAAGCCGAGCGGATGTTCATGTTCATGATAAAGCGGTCACCATCGTGTCTCCCAAAAATTAGCTGCGAACGCTAACAGCGTCCACCGTCTTTTCCAGATACGACTCTACCTTCGTTCGCTGCTCCGGCGGGGTGAACAGGTGCTCGAACATAAACTCATGCAATGTCAAATCGTCGTCGTCGTCTTCGCTGCTGCTGCTGTCCGATGATCAGCTTGCGCTTGAATATGTGGTGCTTTCATCATCTAAAAGTAGCAGCAATTCCTTGTCCAGTCGGCCGCGCTTAGCTGCTGCCGTACGTACTGAGTGACTACCGCGGCTGCTGGATTCCGCCATTTTTCCTCCATCACCCGGGGATAAAACCAGAAGTGACGCAGAAGAAGTCATGTGACTTCCTCGGCGTTCCCTGTTACTCTGCCGCTGGCGACGGAGCACCGAGAACTGCTCTCGGCTGCTCTCGGCGCCAAAAAAGTGCTCCTCCTCGACCAATGAAACACAACGCCCCTGCTCCTGCCCGACCACTGGAAGACGCCAGAACTCGCGAGAGCACTTTGGGTGCAGTTATAAGTGCTCCTGTTCGGCAAATGGAAAGCGCTATAAGTGAAGCGTATATAAGTGAAGGCTGGAGCATATTCCTTTTCATATTATTACTATGCCTGCTAAGCCATGCTGACAGATGTCGCAGCAGTGCGGCAGGTGGCTCGAAAAAATGAAATTGTGATAAAGAATATAAGCTCCCAGAGCTATAATCTCATTAAGAGTAAAAGACGCAAGTCTTCAAAGTTTGGAAAGTGAAATTTCTAAACTGATGAAGTCGAGCCAAAGAAAACGTATAGGAGACAGAAGAGGCCGAGAAAGGTGAGTAATTGAGTGAAATGAAAACGCACTGACCTAGCGCGTAGGCACAACGCAGACTGGCCGGCGCTTTCACGTGGACCTACTTTCTAAGGCGTCGTCACTAATCGCCTCTCTGGTGACAGTTAACGACAGCTAGCGAGAAGGGACCCAGCCGGCTGCCTACCTTCTAGGGAATGAGAACCATTCATTCCTCATTCCCCCACACACCATCACGTCACTCATGACACCTTTGAACGCCAGTATTTTTCGCTCATTTATTGCTTAGCATCCCGTTTTGCGCCCTGCTGCCTGGTTTTCAAGTAGCTGTGACCAAAGCAGGCACCCATGGCCGTCATCTGCGGAAAGTCTTTATGCGAAGCTGACCATGGGCCTCAATGTGTGGGAGGTGTAGCCGCATTTACCGATCTTACCCCGCTCTCTCCCCCGCTTTTACTTCGTGCCTCGGCGCGTGTCCTTTTGATGGATAGTCCTAGCCACGTGCTGCTGGCTGCTTTCCTTGATTTATTACGGAATTCGCGTCCAATGCTCCAACCGCTCCTTCCCCGCGGCATCGTTGGCTTCGTCACGGCACGGCTGAGCTGAGGCCGGGTCTTGATTCTGTAATGCAGAAAACGAGGAAGGTGCGGACCCGAGAGCGCTGTTTGAGAAGGCTTAGTGAAAGGACGGGGGTGCTGAAGAAGTTGGAGCAGCCCAGTAGCGAGAGTTGTGAATTTGGGGATAGCAGCGGGATCGCAAGTGCGTTCAATACCGCATTGCTTCGTCCGAACGAACACCAAGCCGACGGAAGCCATGCAACAAAGCGACATCAAAATTTAAAAGGTTAGGATAGCGTCAAGCAACAAGGCAAGCGACTACGTTATAGACAGCGATTAAAATTAAGTCGACAGGATTTTTGGAATTATTAGGCGCTAAGCGTTACGTGAAGAATCCCGCTACAGGGAGGCTATGCGCCAAGGGAGACACCCAATTAGGTGGTAACTATTGATGCCGGTGGTTTAATTAGCTAAAATTGAATAATTAACTTTTTAGTGGCTGGAATAAGCAGGCACGTTTGTATGGAAGGGTTAGACACCATCTTGTTTCTACGCAGTTTTGTTTGGCAGAATTTTTCTAGCGCATTCGTACTGCGAGATATCGAACTGAACTGCGAAGTGTATTTGTCGTTGCATGATTACGCATGCTAGACAGGGAATACCGGCGCAAAGCTAAAGCTCCTCCCTTTTGTTCTGTGTTTCCGTAGGGGTTTGCCTACTGCAAACTGCGATAACGTCAGCCAAAACTGAAAGTGTGCCAGTTATCACTTTTCCTTATGTCTCCACCCCGTTGTCAAACTAAACACCGTACACAGCAGGCTCGTCACAAAGGGGAGGAGCTTTTGCGCCGCTTCTCCCTGTCAAGCATGCGTAATCATGCGAACGACAAATAAATTCCCCAGTTCGATATCTCGCAGTACGAATGCGCCAGAAGAAGTCTGCCAAATAAAACTGCGTAGAAACAAGATTCCGTCCAACTCATCCATACAAACATGCCTGCGCACTGCAGCCGCTAAAGAAGGTAATTATTCAATTTTAGTTAATTAAGCCACCGACATCAACAGTTACCACCTCATTGTGTGTTCCCTTTGGTGCATAACATCACTGTAGAGGTGTTCTTCACGTATATCTAAGCGCCTAGTTTTAAAAAAATTGACGAGTTAACTTTGATCACCTTGAATACTGAGGCCTAATTTCCGTGCAGCCTTTCCTGATTGAACTTTCTAAACTACAAAGGTTTACAGTGCGCCAGAAGTGTAAACTGAGCAATGGCATGAAATGAGCTACAAAGATCAATACCAAGCAATTGTTGGAGAGGTGATCTTTAGTCCCCTTCAGGAAGAGTAGTATGGTTTGTGCTGTCTGGGGATCCTCCGGAGATCCTCCGCCAAAGGGTTTTGTGTATGTCGCAAAGGATTCGTACTTCCGAAATAGTACTCATGTTTAAACTCGCGCTGAAAAAAATGGGTACACAGGAAGAAACACACGGTGCAGCGCATTATTCATCCGGGGCCTTGTTAGATAACGAAATATCGCAGCAGTCATCATGTCTGCACTTTCCGGAGTACTCAAAGAAAACCCGCAAGTTCTTGCGCGTTCTGTGGTTTATGAAATTGTTCGTATATCCAATAAAATCAGCCGCTAGAGCGCGCTAGTCTGTGTGTTCCTTCCTGTGTCGCCGCTTCTTCAGCGAAAGTTTAATCATTTATTGATTGGTTGATTGTAGGGTTTAACGCGCCGACGCAACGCAGGCGATGAGGCGTGCCGTAGTGGATGGCTCCGGATTAATTTTGACCACCTGGGGATCTTTAACGTGCGCCGAAGTCTCGTACACATGGACGTTTTTGCTTTTTCGCCTCCATCAGAAAAGCGGCCGCCGCGGCCGGGAATCGAACCCGCGACCTCGTCCACAGCAGCGCAACGCCTTACCCACTGAGCCACCGCGGCGGGTAAAAGCTTAATTCGGTAGCATATCCCACCAGGCTGACTCGATGTGATGCATTATTTTAAATTAGTACGGCCACAAAAACGTCACGCAATCCGTCATTTTGGCCCAACGTAATTGCTGAGTGGCATACACCACTCTCTCGTCATCCATTGTATATTTTACTATGCGATGAGCGCATTTTGTCCACTTATTGTTGTCCACACGGCTTTCTCGAAATTTATGTCTACTCTGCAGACAAAGGCTTCTTTTGTATCTTTTTGATTTGTTAGAGTTGGTATACAGGTCCGCTCCGTTTGGATAATTCTCTGAGCCCTGTAAGATGTTTACGAATAATTTTAAAGCGAATATTTCTGTGCCTCAGTAATGGCGATGTAGTTACGCCAAAACGAACTGCAGGAAAGGCACGTTTACAGAACGGGTTTTTAAAAAAGCACATCAATCATACCACACTCGTAAACAACGGAAAGTCCTTACGCACCAACACGATATGGTATAGCACTCGAAGACACATTCGCCTTTAAATACAATTTCTGATGATGAAGATCGCTCCGTCATCGCATTCGAGTCGCTCTGCATTTCCTCTGGGTTCGTTGCGCGGGCATTGGCGTTGGAATATGGCAGTTTCGATTTCGGACTTTGATTCGATTCATTTTGCATGGAGAACCCTTCGAGTTTTCCAAAGGTGGGGTCAGAGCACAGTTTGACGAAGAACGGGCAGAAACACACACGACAAGCGCTGACTGCCAACTAATCGCTTCATTGAGAGTTCCGAAAATAAACAGCCCGCATAAATAGATAGACACAACTAACGCGCCCAAAAAAGAGGGGCAATGATTGTCTAACCAGAAAACCATTTTGACATTGCTGAAGTTATCGCCGCATCCGCTTTTCCCTGGCCTCCCAGAAGCGATTTTTTTTCTGCATGATCGAAACTAAAGGCTCGATAACACAATTATCATCACCCTTTCTATCGTTGCTGCTTCAACAAGTTTCTGTGTGATTTGGCTTCTGCTCTTAGCGATTACGGTTGTTTTATAAAACTTAAGGGGGGGGGGGGGACGCTGAGTAGGGGGCAGCCACCACAGAGCAGATAGTCACGTAGCCTTATTCTGACAGACGTTATAGTCATGTTCCTCCAATTGCTCGTTTAGGCATCGGCCTGTCTAGCCTATATAATCCTTACCGCAGGTCATAAAGTCCGGTGCACAGCACCATTTTTGCATTCAGCGAATTATTTCGTGTGCTTTGGGGTGCAACTGGTTTTGTCATGGCGTACAGGCTTTCTTTTTTTTACTTAGCTGATACCATTCGTTTCGGGCCGAAAGTACGACCTTAACGTAAACACGCTGACCAATCATCTTCAGAATGTGGGAGAGCTTATGAAAAATGGAATTACCGCTATTGTTTTTCTGGGTTGAGTTGTCCCTGAAACATCTTCGTGGCGGTCCCCGCTGCGTTTGTCTTTCCTTTTTCTAATCAGGCATTCAGCCAAGGACTCAAGTAGCGGTCGGTTGTAGCCAGCGGAGCTGAGCCGGTCAATCTGCGAACGGAAATTGATTTTTTGATTGATTGTAAGGTTTAACGCGCCAACGCAACGCAGGCGATGACGCGTGCCGTAGTGGAGGGCTCCGTATTAATTTTGACCACCTCGGGATCTTTAACGTGCGCCGAAATCTCGTGCACACGGACGTTTTTGCTTTTCGCCTCTACGAGGGGAAAGTTTCCTGGGTTCAGTGCACTCATAATTTCGTGATTTCGTTCTTGAAACACGAGTGAGCTATGCTTCTTTGTATAAGTTTTGAATGGGCTGAAATGAATGGTAACAAAGACTTTCTTCCACAAGGCTTGTACAGCCAGCGCAGGTAATCCTTGTGCAAATGGATGCAGAGGTCTAAACAACGGATGCAATCATTCTCCGTTTCTGAGTGGGTTAAGATTAAGGGCTGAAAGGAATCAATAAAAGTCGCTAAAATAGGTTCAACAGGGGGTTCTTTTTGTCCAGTACCGTCACACATGATTAAAAAATCATCAACAAATCTAAAAACCTTAAGAATATTTGAGCCGTCTAAGATACGTGCCAAAATCCTGTGTCGAGCTCTAAGAAATAAATATCTGTAGGCATGGGCAATGCACAAGCCAATGCATCATCTTTTTTTTGCAGGTTTTTGGTCGAGCGTAAAAAATGTCGCCTTAAGGTATATTTGAAGCGGCTCCAAAAATCCTGCCACGTTAATACCAACTTCATTTTGAATCCCAATTGCGCTGCATATGTCAATAGCATCCTTACACTGGCAAAATCCCCATGTGTGGGATTTTGTCAGACACCTCGCCCCGCTTTATTTACTTAATTCACAGCAAGTAATGCATCGTTGCTCGTCAAGCAAACGCCGAGAGAGCCACAAAACGTTTGATCTTTCAGTTAAAACAATTTCCTTCAGCCTTTGGTGTTCCTTGCAGGGTGTCTAGAAAGGCTCAAAACGCGAGGTTCCGACGCGGTGAAGTAGACGGTGAGAGTGAAATCAGGAAGACGTTCCACGGCAATCGCGTATACTTTCTTTCGAAACAGTTCCTCGGGAACCAAGCGCACGTCCTCCTTACTTCGAGAACCGCCTCGAATTCCGCGGATAATGGATTACAACAAAACAGCCTCGCACCGTGCCACCTAGCGGCGACTTTCATCTGCTGCGAACTGTCAGTGCAATTCTCCTGTATTCGTCAGAGCAGAAGTGGGCGGTCTAGACGGTCAAAACGTCATCTGTCACGCGCCGGCCGTGTGGGGTGCCCCCGAAATGTCTCCATTCATAAAGGCGTAGCTTCAGGGTAAGCAGACTAAGCGGTGGCAGCCGCTGGACAGGCGTTTTGTGTGCGGATGCCGGTGAGCTCCTTTTGTTGGGTGCAGTGCGCATCTTCCTTCCCCGCTTTTCTTCCCTCACCAGCCGCACGCATTGTATGGTCCCCCTCGCACTTTACCACATCCCCTCATCTCTATCTATCTGTCCATCCGTTTATCTATCCCTGATGGTAGCTGTTGCTACGTGCCTACTGCCCCTGCTGAGGATGGGGAACCGTCTGCTCATGCTTAAAGCGCTGCAAGGCGGAAAACGAAACACCAATGCTTGGCCACGCCGCCGCGTAAAATGAAGCGTGAAGGAAGGAAGACGGACCAGACCCTCTTCCCCTCCCAGGCTCCCCCTCCCTTCGATGTACACCTCGGTCCGAATCCCATTCATCCGGCCCTCCCACCTCCCTTATCCCCGACCCGCAGCCCGACCGCGTGCCCATTTCCGTCCTTTTCTTCTCACCCGCTTATTTTGTATTTTTTTTCGCGTGGATGCAGTAGGAGAGTGGCAGGCAAGAAAAGTGAGTGAGCGCTCGATTGAAGTTTCTCTGACATACTTTCTTTCCTGCATACGGAGGGTCATATACAAAAGCCCGATGCTGCAGCTAGGCGAATGCTCCAAACATTAAAGGGACAGCCAGCCGTATATGCTCTTTATTCCATCGGAAAGGGCATCCCTTAAAACCCATTGGACAGAAGCGGTGTTCCTGTTACAGCGCCATAACGTTTGGAATTATTTTTAGATCAACCAGCCTTAAGGCGCCATGCAGACAAAACACAAATTCGGTTCATTTGATAGGTTGTCTCACTAGAATCATACTGGCACCGCCTTCAACGCACACTTCGCTCAGAAAAGCTATATAACTAGGAAAAAAGCGAAAGTCCATGCGACCCACTAGCTAATTTCTCGCAACAGAATCTATGATGTCATATGCCCAGCTGAGCGATTGGATGAGGCCGGCAAAAGCAAACTGAAATTACACAGGGCGTATAAGCTTGCCGAATGAGCTATTTCCGCTTAAAGGTAATGCATATTCATTTTACAGCAGTAAAAAGAGGGGGGGGGGTCTAAAATGACCGTTAAGAAAATACACGTAAACATAGAAGTACCGATGCGCACTGCTGTTGGTGCTGGGTGCGCTATGCTTGTTTGAGCTGCACAGCAGTCCGTCGCTTTGGAGTTGTCTTACATGACACTATCCGACTGGCGTAAGCGACGTTGTCTTCCGTGACCCTGTTTGTCGAACCTACACCACGTTTCACAGAGCGATTACTTCATACCGCAACAAAAACAAACCAGGTGCAAATACGGTCAAAAACAAAGCAGTGGTAGACAATGGTCCGTGGCTCTAGAGTTCCTGTAAATCGCTCCCCTAGGGGAGCTATATACAGGAACTCTACGTGGCTCAGTATGGCAGCGCCATCTGGGAGGACTGACGGTTAGCAAGGCTGCAGAGCCTAATGACGCACTGGAAGTTCGTTTCAATACCCGCCCTTGTGAGTTCATGGCAGACGTCACGAAAACACGCGATTTGGCGGGAGAATGAAAATTTTAACCAAAATTGATTAATTACTCGGTGAATAAGGCACTGTTTGGTGCAGAATAGCGCTGTGCGCACTTTAAAACACGAAATCTTTCGAATAATGCAAACTTGTATTTTGTCTGCATGGCCCCTTTAATTACGCTGCCGAAACTAATGGGGTGACCGTAACAGTGAACCGCGCCGAAACATAACTTTAACTTTACGTGAGAGGAAAAACGGTGTTTGAAGGCGTGTCCCCAGCTCAAGCATTGGTGAAGTGCAGTCTTTCATACCCCGCTATGCAGTTTTTGAATCAGGCATCGAAACCGGCGGCGCTGTTGTGTGCGTACGGTAGTGGTACGTTTAGATACCAGATGGCGCCGCCGTTCTGACTTCAGGAAGTTTTGTGTCCAATTAAAATTGCTTCGTCCAATTTATTTAGGAAGTGCTTGTGGCTACTCCACTATAAAAAACGATGCCTTTCATATAAGCTCGAGTACATGCAGGCCCCCAAAAGTCCTTAGCTGTCCTTTTACATGTGCCAGTGGCCATCATCGGCAACCATGCCCAGCATAGGACGACGTGATGCAGGCGCTGGGGACTTTATGGCCATCCTGCCATTTGTATAGCAGAAAAACGACCGGCGATCTTACAATTGCGCGCAGTAAATGAAGCCAGGAATGAGGGTTTCAAATACAATGGAGGCTCATGTTTACAGCGTAGTGGCAGGTGTGTAAAGTCGGAAACGCTGGAAAGATCTGCTGCAAATGTGGAAGTCACCTGTTCTTGTCTGAGGAACGGGATATAGACCGTTACATTGGATGTACACAAAATACCGGAATCGAGGCCAAGTACAAATGCTTCTTTCAGTTTAAACAGCGGAATTGAAAAAGGACAGGGGTGCGCCTCTTTTTCTGTGCCGTAGAACTCGAAGCAGATACGCCGATTCCGGCTAGCCAAATGGCTTTCCTGACGCTGCAACCGGAAGATCGATGACAGAATATCAATATTTCCGCATGAAAGAATGCCAGAAACAACAAGATACACGAGTCGCAATTTGGACCCTGATACAAAATGCATGCAGTTTGTTCAAAGGCACTATACTCCCCTAGAAAGACGGCATCATCAGATGGTGCGCAATACCTACGTGAAGAGAGGTCGAAGGCACGGGCGCAAGATATACACCAGCATCGATTTTATGCCCCGTGTATCGCAATTCCTATTCGGGCCGTCGAGCATGCCACCTTCCCCAACAGTGGTTTCCTGATCGTCGTTATTATTCACAAAGCTCTTTCTTGCGGCAAATCGCCCCACGATAAATGGTAGGATTTGCTACGGGCGCTTTCGAAATCATATTTGTTCGGTAAGTCATGTTTGGGGGATAATAGCGCAAATGGTCCTGCGCAGTATGAAAAAAAAAACGAGAAAGTTGGCCGATATAGAACTTGCCCAACGCATATGGCTCCGCAAACTACAGGAAGTCGCCTGGTTTATCTTCGCCGATTCTTAAAACTCAGTCTTTGCGGAGACATATCGCCGCATATGTCGACATTCCCCCTTTTCAGAAATCCACACACCCTCCGTACTTGCCAGACTGAGGGCGCAGGTGAATAGGATCAATAAAACGTGCCCTAACGCAATTATCCCAATCACTTGAACTGTGTCGGGCGGCAATCGTTTGTCTGGTGATCAGTTTCCGAGCATTTCGCACACCATCGTTGGCCTCGACAGTTGGTGATACCATGTGCGTATCGTTGACACTTAAAGAAGCATCGCGGGTTCGGGATGTATGGTCTTGTCTGGCAGTGGAGGAAGCCTACTTTTACAGACTCTAGTAGGGTGCAACGCTCAAATGTCAGGATTATGTGTGGTTTTTGTCTGTTTTCCATCGCGCCTGATTGTGGTACGTCTGACTGCCGTAACACCTTTCTCACGCAAGCCTTCGAGGACGTCAGCATGACATCTGTCTAGAAGTTCAGTTTCCGAGATTACCCCCTGGCAACTATTGAGGGTACGGTGAGGTGTCGCAGTGATCTTCAGATCTCCAATCTTTGCTTGCTTTAATAGATTACAAGACTGTTCTTTACTTTTCACATCAATGAGCATGTCACCAGAGGCTCGCTTTTTTGCTTCATATTTTTTGTAACCCCACTTTGGATAAATTTTGCGATCACGAACAAAGACTTGGTGGTAAATGTTGTTTCCTTGTCCCCTGATTGGGTGTCCGAAAATCGTGGGATGTTATTAGGTTTGCAATCACAAGTTTTGACTGGCTTGAAAATGGCTTTTGTGCGGGTCCCCAATTAAGCATTTGGAGAATACCATACGAAACAGTATAGAGCAGAGAAAGGGGTACTTTCTTCTCTAGCTTAACCGTGATAACTAGAGAGGTCCCGGGGTTCCCTGCCCGGTAAACAGATAGGGAGCCCTTCGGCCGGAGCTTCACCAAGGCTCCGACGGCCACCAATAGCGGCCCCTGTCCCTTTCGACTCACTGCCACGGTTGGTCACAGCGTGAGTTTGGGGGCCCTGGGTCCGTGGTCTCGCCAATACCGCCACCAAGACAACTCAAGGTTCCCCGTGCGGGGCCGCGCCCACTCTTATCAGGCCGATTTCTGTTCGGCCAATTATATCGGTTGATTTCTGTTCGCCCAAATTCTGTTGGCCAATCATGTTCATTCACGCTATTATAATGATTACAGGCGGAACTACCGCCAAATTTGCATTTTTGTGGAAATGCAGAGAGTTGCACAGTTCAGCGCCTTTCGCTATTATTTTCACTTTTCCTGCTTATTGGTCTTTCAAAATTCTGTTCGACCAATTATCTTCATTTACGCTTTATAACATTTACAGGTGGAACTACCGCCAAATCTGCATTTTTGTGGAAATGCAGGGCGTTACACTGCCCTGGCTTGGGAAGGGGGGGGGGTACTCGGCAAAAAATGCTACGCATTAATATCGCCTTATTGACCGGATAAACAATGGAAAGTTTGTAGACATGAGCCAGTATACGCAATGCAAGCAAAAGCAGAAGCTTGACAAAGTAATTTTAGGGTTTCTTTAAAGCAAGACACCCGCGGGTTTTGCCCGGGCTGTTAACAGAAATAAGCAAACGGGCGTGTTGCGCCGCTTTCCTGTCCCTTTCTCGCGGAGGGGCCTCATTTTTGCCTTCTCGCGTGTACGCGGGTCTTCGTCTGTGTGTTTTCCTCTTGTTGGGGGCCGGCGGTGGTGGCGATGGACTGACTCACGGAAAAAACATTTATATAAAGAGGCTTTTACAGGAAGGGTGGGGAACGGTACTTAAGGGGCCGCCCCGTACAAACACAAGGCGGCCTTCCCCTTGCGGGAGCAAAGTGGCGTCGGCCGCAGCCCGGGCCCACCCGACCAGGGCCCCTTGGGCCGTCAGGCCAGAGCAGCTGAGAAGTGCTGCCTCCCAGTCCTCTCGAGACGGACTTGATAGAGGGGGTAGGTTTGGGGTTTTTTGGCACGACCACACCACGTGGAAAAGAATGGACGCCATTCCTCCCTGCGAAAGTGGATGTCCAGCGAAGGTGTTAGAAACCACTACGCATGCTGATGGGATAGGGTATGAAATGTTCCTCCTTGTATCGGCGGGCTTGTCGCTTGCAGTTGGCTTCTCTGGCGGCAAACGCTGGGTCCTGACGCATGCTCTGCCCTACCAAAAAACACCATATACGGGATCTTATGGGGCCCATATATATGGCATTATTGGATATGGGTATATGGGGATATGGTGATATGGGGGGAAATATATAGGGCTTCTTTCATATAGGGATTTCATATGGTGTCACAGGCCCGTATCTTTTACATCCCCATACAAAAAGCACAAATAACTTTTGTTTCGCCTGTTTACACGTGTGAACACAAATATTTGCTGTGGTGAATGTCCTAGCCTCGTTTTCCGGCTTCTCTTTGCAAGGAGACAGTGGGGTTTCTGCTTTGTAAGGCATTTATTGCCACATTTGTGTACAAAAACACACATGCAGAGCTGAATGATGAACAAATTTGTTACAGAGATGCGCTTTCATTTCAAGTCTTTAAGCATCTCTGCAATAAACCAGTTCATCTTCAAGCGTCGGGTTTAACGTCGGTGTCTACTTGACCTATGAAGTGGTCGAATGCACCTGAAAGTGTACCATGTTCACATTAATTTGGTAAGCTTAATTGCAATGAGGTGAAACCTGGTTAATATGCACTTATCAATAACAAGTATCCCAGAAAAGACACTTACTACCAACGGCGTGCAGCTGGGGTCGCTTAGGAATTACTACAGGCGCTAAGCGTACACTACAATGTGCGCACGTGAGCGCAGTTCGGCTAACGCACGGCGTTAACTAGACCGGTGACAACCAAACAAAAAACATTACACCATGGGGGAATACAGAGGCACAGCGGTTTGCATCCTAACACTATGCAACACAACAACAACAACAAAAAAGAAAAAAAAAACATAGCAGCTAGTTCCGATCGAAAGCTGGGCGCGACACAGGAAAAACCACGTCTTAACGCTAGGCGTAGCTATGGGTTACCGCGAGTGCAAGGACGGAAAGTCACGGCGAAGTCGAGTCGGCTTCGTCGGGCAGCCGCTTGCGTTTTTCGGGGATCCGGTGTGCGAGGTCTGGTCGGCCTTGATACCCACGACGACGAGGCGAACTCCTTCCCGTAGAGGAGGCGCTGGTCGTCCCGCCGTGGGCCTAACGACGGACTTCGCTAAAGCCGCGCCACCCCCGGACACTTCCCAGCGTCTTGCACCTTGAAAAATCTCTAGCCGACTGCCCCTAGCCCCGCTGAGCCGCTCGCACCCCGATAAACTTCGCCCGATCGCCGGACGGTGCCACACCTTTGTTCCCCCTGTCTTGCACCTTTGTTTCCCTCTCTCCCTGGGCCCCCGCGACTCCGCCGCGTGCCCTCTTCGGAGCAGCGCCAACGAAAGGCAGGAGAAAGAAAAAAACAAACAAACGCGGGAAAAGCGGACGGGGTGACTCAGGTCCCGAAGCGCGACGAAAAATGGCCGCCCCCCGCTGAGGAAGCCGTCATGTTGGCCGCCCGATCGAGAAAATTGAGGGCCTGGCCGGCCGTTTGTGACAGGGAATCAGTTGGGCACGGTGCACATATTTAATGCGCTGTTCGCGATATCATTATGAGAGCGAACAAAAATAAATGTATACTTTTAGTTCCCAATTAATGCCCATGTAGCAAATGAATTTTAATTTGTGTTAAAACATTTACAACCTTACGGGCCCGATCTGCAACAGTGTGGTAACAACGTGGGTCTGTGTATAGCTTTATATCCCTCACAGAAAGTCCCACAGATAGCTGCGTGGTGCCCCGTATGCCCCCACATGACTTCATGAACCACATATAACCCTGAATGGTGATTGAAACAAGCCCGTATAATTCGTATAGAGATCGATCCCTTATGGGACCGTATAATATATGCCCTTAAGAATCCATATGGAGATTTCATATGGGCCCATAAGAATTCATATGGGGTTAGACTTCTTATGGGTCCGTATCATATGTGCCCGTAAGATGCCATATGGGAATCTAATATGGGCCCATAAGAATTCATATGTGGTTAGACTTTTTATGGGTCCGCATCATATGGGCCCATAACAATTCTTATGGGTCCCTATATGAATTCTTACGGGCCCATATGAATTTTATGGGGCCCATATAAAAATCATAAGGGTTTTTTCGATAGGGTGGGCGTGTCTTGGGCGAGACCTGCTGGGTCCTGCCTATAGCCTGGCGCATGCGCTAACCCTCGAATAACGTCAGCCCCCATACCCTTTCGTAAACAGCTGCAAACCTAATCTTTCCGGAACACATGGGAGGGGGGGGGGGTCCCATTGTTCATTGTTCACCGGCATCTTATCGTCTATCATGCGGTTTGGATGCGCATACTGTGGTTTTTTATTTACACAAAAACTGAGCTCTATGGTTCCCGCCTGATGCGCTCAGCGTATTCGGAGAGAACGGGTGGATCCTGCCTGGGTTTTTTTGTTTACGATACAAAATATTCCTGCAAAAGAAAGGCTAACAGTTTCGCTGTAACATGTCCGAGGAATTTTCTGACAGTACGGGCACTTCCCCGTGCAAGCGGAGTCGGAATGTTTTAAGATTGCCAGGCACAACAGAGTTTTGGTATAAATGCAAGGAGAATGCGCTCCTCCCTCTTCATGTGGGATGGAAGAAATAGCCAGACTGATAAAATTGTGTGACCTTCTTAAAGGTGCAAACAGGACCGGGTTCGTTGTCCGTATCGGTAGGGGATGAGGATGATGCCTGGAGAGTGCGTGCGCGGGCAGCGGCATCGGTCCCCTCGTTGCCCTCAAAGTCAGTTATAGCCGGAGCCCATATGATCGTTCAGCGCGCGGGGGAACCCGGGCAGTTACTGTTTTGCGAAATTTTGTACGCAAAGTACGGAGTGCGCCCGCTCTGTTACTGCGGCAGGCACCCTCGAGTCTGTAATAATGACCCGCAAGTCCTGATCTGGGGCGGCTAGCCCGATTGCAATCTCCTCCGCGTGTGTAATGTTGCGTGCACGGAATGTGGGCCGGTTCACTGGGGTTTTCGGTGGACGACCGCGGCCCTGTACCAACCTCCGGGGTGCGGGCCCGAGTCGTCTACGTAGAAGACTCCGTATTTGTGACCGTAGTGGCGAACCAATTGCTTCTGCCCGCCCGAGGTGTCGGCTCATGTGGCCTCGTGTCATGTATGCCGCACGAGGGTGCATATGCAGGGCGTATTGCCAAAGCTGAGGAATCTGTTCGCGCTTTTCCGTGTCTATTCAGTGATGGACACGTAGTCGGGTGAGGAGGCCAGAACTCAACGTTGTCTCAGAGAGTCTAGTGTATTGGTTCGTCAAGTGCGCCTCTCGCACCTGCTTGAATGTGTGCACCATTCGTAGGCCTAGAAGGCGCTAGTTCGAGGTGTTGAGCAGAAGGTCGAGGGCACGCTTGTATACACTTAGCGGAGAATGATCTCGAGCGCATTCTTGTCAATTTATTCGTTTGATTGTAGGGTTTAACGCGTCGACGCGATGCAGGTGATGAGGCGTGCCGTGATGGAGGTCCCCGGATTAATTTTGACCACCTGGGGATCTTTAACGTGCGCCGAGATCTCGTACAGACGGGATTTTTTTGCTTTTTCCATCCATCATTAAAGCGGCCGCCTGCATTCTCGTCAAACATGCGTAGGTGGAGGTTGGAGCCGAGTGCAGGACTCGGCTGATTACCAATGCATGCGCCAGCCGCAAAGCGCCTTCGCGTCGTAACCCCCGCGCTTATTAGAAACGCAGGGTGCCACCCTGCCAACCTGCTCCCCCAGCTCACGCAATGTGGCCAATGTTGAGTCCTTTCTGCGATGTTTCTGAATAAGAGTCCCGTACTTCGATGTCACGTTCGGGTCTGCATCCGCGGTGAAGGGAAACGTAGATTTTGGTGGTGCACTTTGGTAAGGTACGTGTGTGCACCAAATATAATTTGGGGGGATAGCACTGAAGGCCACAGTGACGGTTGTAATCGTCAACAATGTCCGCCGCTGGCTGCAGGTTGGCCTCCATCTCTGCTGCCGAGAAGTATGCCGCCCTCATACTGATGTCATCGGCGTTCCGCGCATGCCGTATGTCTTAGACTTTCGCCAGCTAATCTGGGAGCCTTATCATTGCCAGATTGAATAGAAGGGGCGAGAGGACAGCTCCCTGCAGGGCTTTTGGCGTTCCTAATGGCAAGGGCCGTGTTCTTGTCCTAAACCCGAATGCATGATTGTCGGTCGGTGAGGAATTGCTAATATAGTTGAAGGCATTTTTGCCACAGCCCGATTGTAAGAGACGTGTTACATAATTTCGTGCGTCACTTTGTCAAAAGCCCCCTTCAAGTCGAAAGTGAGAACAACTTTGTCATTAAGGCGGTACTCGATGGGATCGAAGATATCGCGATCAAGCTGGTGCGAAACACCTGCTCGGACCGGTGAATGGTGTAGGCTGAGTCGGGAACATTTTCAAGTAGTTTCACAGTAATTTTATCCCGTCCCGGTGCCGTTTCTCGCTGACTCATTTTTGCTAGGGCCACCTTAAGGTGGTTTAGCTTCAACGTTTGATACAGCTCCGCGTTCTCGGTTCCTGCATACGATTACGTGGGCCCTGGGGGTCCTGCGGTGTGCATAGGTGCATGAAAACATCGGCGTGGGTCTGTTGAAGCTGTGAATCGCTCGTTGCAGATGCTTTTGTGTCTTCGTTCGAGTTTGGGTTGGATCGATCAAGACGCGGAAGAGGCTCCAGGTATTCTGGCTGGACATTTGTACCACGGCCGTGTTGCACTGGTACGGCCAGGGAGAGTTGGCGAGCTTGGCCACATTTTGCCGCTCAGTGATGCGAATGATGCGAAACTCGGCGATGCTAATTTACAGCTTTCGATTGTGTTTTTGCCGGTGCCATCGGTGCACGAGACTGTGCCGAGCAGCCCAAAGGTGAAGGTGAATCTACCCCTGGAGTCGCATCTAAGAGTTAAATATGGGTTTCTGTTGGGCTGGGAACCAATTGCGTGAACCAAGCGTGGTACACCTGCTTCTCAATGAAGGTGGAATTGGTGTATTTTGCCGAAATTTAGTCCAATCAGGTAATTTTGTCTCTGCGTAAGCTCTTGTCAAGGGATAGGGACGAATGGCGGTGTTGAGTATGCAGTAATCACTGCCGAGGGTCTCCTCAGTATGGACCCAATCTACCATGTCCTGGGTCATGAATTTCCCCACGTAGTTGGGTAGGCAGGTTCGGTGGGAAGAGTTAGGCCCAGCGTGGACATAAGTACCGCGAACTTACGTCCACGCTTCTCTTCAAGCACATAGCCCTAAAATGTGCTTGGGGCATTAAAATCACCACGATCACCAGGGGGTCGGTGCCGGGAGCCTATAAGGCGCTGATAAAAATGGTCTGCGAATATTATGTTGCCTATACTCGGCGAGCAATAGATGTTTAACATATGTAGTGGCGGGTCCTGCTTGCGTAGCAGGAGTGTCACCATCACGTACGAGAATTCTGGCTTAAGGTCAATGTTAACTAGCTTGACCGTGTAATTTTTATGCACGCAGATGAAGGATAAGGGGTCCTGCTGAAACAGTATCGTTTGTGAGTGTGGCACCGCTGCGTGGCTCCAGGAGGGCTACGACAGCAGGAAGGTTCTGAAACATTGTGAGGAGAAGTCTGAGGTCGGCCCGCTTGGTGCAGGGCTTAAAGATCCGATGCTTCCACTGGGTGATTTGAATTGGGGTGCCGAATTGGATAGCGGGAATCGCCGAATTTTAGGGGTGCACGCCATTGTCGGTGATGTTAAAGAATGATTGTGATGGCGGCGCTCCCGAGGCAGCACTCGCGATGGAGGGAGGGTGCCCTCCAATCGCCGGAGGGAGCAGCTATCATCATCATCAAGATCGATCTGTCGTCCATATGTTTTAGGGTACCATCCGGGCATGCCCTTATTTAGGCCGGTTTGTTTGTTGGAACCTCAGGAGAGCACAACCGTTTGAGGTAGGTGGCAAGGCAGGTAAGCGAATACACCTACTTAGGCCAAGTAGTCACCCCGGAGCCGAACCATGAGTCAGAGGTAATCAGAACGATAAGAATGGGGTGCAATGCACTCAGCAGGCATTCTCAGATACGGAAGGGCAGCGCCAGTAAAGTTTGGTTTGTTGTTGAAGGTGGTTGGTGTCGTCGGGGAGGGTGGTGAAGGACCCGATGACGAGACGAGGCCAGTAGGTGATGAAGAAAAAGAAGTCTATTTACACGTATTTACAAGAGACGATGAAACATAGCAGAAGACAAGAAAAAAAAACTCAATTACAATTAAAAGGCGCCGCAGCGCGCAAAAGGGGGTATCGCGGCGCGATACCTGATGGGGGCCCGGAGGCGAAAAGTGTACCGAACCGCCGCACGGTTGGCGAGAAATTCGTGGGGCTCTGGCGCCCAGAAACCGCCACGGGATCAAGTCTTGGTGCGACCACTCTGGGCCGCAGCTCTGAACAAACTCGTCGAAGCATGCGCGAGCAGGGCGCGAGCAATGCCGCCTCCCCCACAGCAGCGCACATGCCAATAAGGATTTTGACCTCCGCTCCCCCCCTGGCCGTCCCCGAAGGTCAGGATGAAAGGAAAGCCTCCCCCGACGCCGCGTAAAAGCCGCCGGCGAGGTCCATACAAAGGGTTGCGACTGGCTGGCGTCGGCGGAGGCCGCCCCAACATTCCGCCACCGGATGGGGAGACCCAACAAGGCCACGAGAAGGGTTCATCGGCGCTGCAATCAGCGCCGATGAATCCCGTCTTGACGATGACCCCCCTCCCTTCTCGTGGCCTTGTTGGGTCTCCCCATCCGGTGGCGGAATGTTGGGGCGGCCTCCGCCGACGCCAGCCAGTCGCAACCCTTTGTATGGACCTCGCCGGCGGCTTTTACGCGGCGTCGGGGGAGGCTTTCCTTTCATCCTGACCTTCGGGGACGGCCAGGGGGGGAGCGGAGGTCAAAATCCTTATTGGCATGTGCGCTGCTGTGGGGGAGGCGGCATTGCTCGCGCCCTGCTCGCGCATGCTTCGACGAGTTTGTTCGGAGCTGCGGCCCAGAGTGGTTGCACCAAGACTTGATCCCGTGGCGGTTTCTGGGCGCCAGAGCCCCACGAATTTCTCGCCAACCGTGCGGCGGTTCGGCACACTTTTGGCCTCCGGGCCCCCATCAGGTATCGCGCCGCGATACCCCCTTTTGTGCGCTGCGGCGCCTTTTAATTGTAATTCAGTTTTTTTTCTTGTCTTCTGCTATGTTTCGTCGTCTCTTGTAAATACGTGTAAATAGACTTCTTTTTCTGCAACACCTACTGGCCTCGTCTCGTCATCGGGTCCTTCACCACCCTCCACGACGACACCAACCACCTTCAACAACGAACCAAACTTTACTGGCAGCCTACCATTGTCCCTGAAGAAGAAAGTGTATGACAGCTGCATCTTACGGGTACACACCTACAGGGAAGAAACATGGGGTTTATAACTGAAAAGGGATCAACTTAAATTGAGGACGACTCAGCGAGCAATGGAACGGAAGATGATAGGTGTAACATTCAGGGACAAGAAGAAAGCGGAGTGGGTCAGGGAACAAACGCGTATAAAGGTCATATTGGTAGAAATTAAGAAGAACAAATTGGCGTGGGCCGGGCATAAAAGCGAAGGCAATATAACCGTTGGTTATTAAGGGTAACAGAGTGGATCCCTAGCGAAGGCAAGCGTGGCAGAGGGCGGCCGAAAGTTAAATGGGCGGTTGAGATGAAGAAGTTTGCGCAGATAAATTGGTCGCAGTTAGCACAGGACCGGGATAATTGGAGATCTATGGGAGAGGCCTTTGCCCTTCAGGAGGATTAGATAGGCTGCTGCTGATGATGATGCTGATGGTTTCTTGGTACACGTGACTTCTTTATCTTTGAGGGCGGGGATGGCTACTGTCATTTTTGCGATCTTGGCATTTGCGTCCATGGATATTTAGGTTTCGGGAACAGTTATCAGACTGCACATACGGGACTCAAGAGCGCTCATACGAGCATTGAGGGCGGCTACCGCGTCCAGCCCCGCTCTCCCAGTCTCGTTCTTCGTTGCCTCTACTGCGGGGAGGAGAGGGCATAACGCTTTGACCGGCTTTGCCTCGGCTGCTGCTAATCGTTTTTGCAACGCTTCAGTTTGTGCCTGGAGGTGGCTCATAATATTTTTGTGGGCTCTGCGCACCAAAGAGGAGAGATCAGAGAATAAGAGGAGGCAGCCCCCCCCCCTACCGTTCCCCTGGTTCCAATTTTTGACGGCGTTGGCCCAGGCCCGGCCCTGGCCCTACAGGGGCGCACCGTTGGCGGCTTCCCGATTCCGCCGTGTGGTGGTGGTGGGGTCGACTGCGGCTTCTGGGGGAGCTGGCTTGTCTATCTTGGCGTGCTCGTGCGGTAGCTGACCGGGCTCATCGCGAGGCTGAAGTTGGCGACGTTTCGTGGCCGCCATTTTGGATTTCCTGCTCTTTTGGGCGGCCTTCTTGGAAACACGGTACTTGGCCGTACATGCACTTGAGTTTGCGGCAGCGCTCCGCCCCGCACAGATCCCATTGGTACACATTCATGATGGACCCGCACGCCTTCTCCACCAGCAGAACCTGCTGTCCGCACAGGCCACAGGTATTCGGTCTGGGGTTTAGACAACCGTCCATCGGATGGCCGGCGACACCGCTCTTGCCGCAGGCTGAGATAGTGCGGATGTAGGGCTAGACTAGGATCAACATTGTGTTGTAGTGAACACCAGCTTAAACATCATTCGCTGTTAAAAACGCATGAAAAACAATATTGTAACCACAAATACAGGAAAAAGGCTCTCGTTGAAGCCTGGAGTTCGTGTCTCGCATGCCAAGCCAAGTAGTAACAAATGGTCACAACGGCAGCAGGTCGAACGCGTGAAAACTGAATTGAATTGAGCCAATTGCATTCATTTTATAATTGGAGGATCGAGAGAAGAGAGGGACATCGTGATAGGTGGGTGGAGGGAGAGAAGAGGCAGTTGTGTGCCAGGGGCTGCAGAAGACCTTGACCGCATTTCTATATAACGAGCAGATGTTCCGTCTCCTCTTCCTGGAATGCTGGGCCCGAACTAAACAAGAACAGAAGATAAAACACCAGACCTCGTTAGTCTCCGGAGTGATCTTTTGTCGTTATTCGGCTTTATTAAGGCCATGGAATGGCAGTGGTAAGGTTCTACAAGGTGTGCGCAAAGTAATTTTAAAGTATCAAAAAGCGTGCACGCCAATCAGTCACTCCAAAAGGCTGCTTAACTGGCGGCTGTTACGGAAAGCTACAAACGTAGTGCATGATGCAGCTCTACGCGGCTGTACCACTTCGCATGATGCAACTCCGCGTCGGCTGAGGTCGGCTGAAGCTACACTGGCCGAGGTTGAGCAGTTTCGCGTGGATCCTGAAGGGCCGTGCCGCGCAAGTGCGAGGAGCATTGGATTGGATTGGGTTGGATTGGGTTGGATTGAATTGCATTCGATTAAATTGGATTGCATTGAATTGGATTAGATTGTAAATTCAATCTTATTGGATACGGGTGTGTAGAGAATTTGGTCTACACATTCGCCGGTCTGCGTATTCCAGAGGAGTGACGTCATAGCCGCGGCAGACGCACTTGCGCCGGCGCGTGCCCAACTGTGCGCCTCCGTTGCGCAGTAGCCAAGTCTGACGCTGCACCGGAGCCGCTTGATAGCCGTTTCGCGTGGCTCCTGTACAGCCGTGCTGCGCATGCGCGAGGAGCTGTGACTGGACTGGACTGGACTGGACTATATTGGATTGGACTGGTTTAGAATGGATTAGATTGAATTGGATTGAATTGGATTGGAATGGACTGGATTGGACTGGATTGCTCAACCTTAGCTCACGTTACGTATATCCTGGCATAGCCGAGCTAAGCCACTGGTAAAGTTTTTCCGATAGCCCATTGGTTCCGAAGGGAACACATTTCGCGTATGATCCTCGGGTTTTTAGGTGCACACTCCTCAGTGACTCGTAGTGATTTTCGGCGTATAACGGCAAAAAGGTGCTTATCAAGTGACTCCTGGTGATCTTCTCCCATAGGGGCGAGAAGGTGTTTATTGCGGGCGAAAGTGCTGGCATACCACGCAAGGCTACGTCCACCCGTCAATAAATATCAACACCACCATCACCACGGCGCCGCTGGTTTTTTCAAATATTTTTTACTTTCCGATTCCGACTTTTTCATGAGGAAACATTCGTTATATGTGACTCCCAGCTCAAGTTACTAGTTTATGAAATAGCTAAATAAGTATATCCCTGAGCAAAAGTTCATGAAAAATTTCCCCGCATTTCCCCGAGGGGAATAATGTGAAAGTGCGAATGCAGGAGTTGAATTTGCGCGGTTCGGTAATGTTCGCGAAAGAGAGATCACACACACACACACACAACTACAAAGAAAGAAAGATGCATTTATTCCCAGACACCTATTTGTGTTGTCGTTGTACTTGATTGCTAGAGCGGATCTCAGCTTTGCAATTTCGTGTCAGTACTCCTTTAAGCGGGTGCATTAGCCCTTCTCCCGCCCGATTCCTGGCCAATCCCCCACGTGGGTATGTGCCATGCACAGACACCTATTTGTGTTGTCGTTGTACTTGATTGCTAGAGCGGATCTCAGCTTTGAAATTTCGTGTCAGTACTCCTTTAAGCGGGTGCATTAGCCCTTCTCACGCCCGATTCCTGGCCAATCCCCCACGTGGGTATGTGCCATGTCAGCGGCCAGGCAGCGCGCGCCCATCTCCCCCCGTTGCCAAGGAAGACGAGGAGCGCGCGCACCCGCAGCTGTTGCTATGTGGACGGACGGCGGTCAACGGAATTCAGGGTCGCTTATAAAGTGCATTCGCACTTAAAAGGACAAAATGTGTGAGTGGATTTTTTTTGTCGAGGCTATGGAGGGACACGGAGCATTCTGGGTTTAACACCGCGGCTTATCATAAATGGTGAGATTTCCAGTCAATAGCCGAATCAGGGTGGGCTCGTCTACAGAGGAAACCATTGATTAAGGGAAATTTACTGAAGGGACCAACGATGCTACCATGGGGACCATTAAAAGTTGAGGAGTGCCAGCTATTTACTCCAATGTGACAAAAAAACATTAAGCTAGGCTACAAGAAAAAACGGGGAGGGTGAGAGGCAGTTTGTAAATTAATTTTCTGAAATTAATTTCTCCAGATGGCAGGTTTCACCAGCAAGTGCGAGCGGCGGGTCTGACTTGCATGTGTGAGTGATTGATAGAAACTGCGAGGGAGTGCGAGGAGGTGAACGAAACAAGGAAGAATCACGGCACGGGCGAAAATGCGATTTTTTGAATTCGCAAACACTCCACTAATATACATCGCTTTAACAAAATATTTGAAGGAAATGATTATCGGACATTGAATTCCCTGAAAATGTGAACAGCCATGTGTCGGCAAAACCTGTTTCAGGGCCCCTCTAAAGGAGCCCTGAAAGAGGTTTGACTTAATTGCCCCGGTGGTGTCAGACGGGCGAAACCGCATTCTTGTGTTTCTGTCAGAGGTTCACTTCTTACACCTCATCATCATTCCACCCATAGTCTTAGATGAGGTCCTTTGCCCCAGTAACCTTATTTATCTTTCAAGCCATCTTGCTCTTTAACCTGGCCCTGTGCACTGGCCATATTTTATTTTAAATATCAAGGCACGCTTTCAATTTCATCCTAACTTACTGCGTAAGTAATCTAAACTTGCCGTTCTTTGCCCATTGATGGCACTGTGCAAGAAAAATCTACTAATCAGCATCACTGAGTTAAACCGGCAATATGATTGCGGACAAAGGACTGTCTTATAACGCCAATTGGTTGGTTTCTACATTACAGCGCCTCTGAATATTACCCGGCCTGCTTTTAATTCGAGCACGCGCAAAGACGGAGTAATCCTTCTGCCTCAACGAGAAGCCTATGGCTTGGAATGGTGGCAGGCGCTGTTCCCGTCAGCAAGGTCATCAATAAGGGCTCCTTTGGGACAAAGGGTGGAAGGAGACGAAAGAGGGGCGTAAACCCAGAAAAGAGGAAAATGGAAGCGCATAACCGTGGTGCCAGCGACATCTTATCGGTAAGATGAAAGCCGATTCACTTAACCACCCTTGCGCAGAATATTTGTAGCTTTTGCTACCTTTACTATTGGCGGCGACCAGAAAACCTGCATGACAAGGTCAACACGACGTCTAGCTTCGTTCGGGGAGAAACTCAAGGAAGACAGAGCATGAATAGTCCAGCCTGCAGATAAAGTGCATCTCAAAACGCGTTTCGCAGCCGTCTGTCGAAAAACGGTGGCCATCAAAACGATGGGTTTAGTTCGAAGCGAGCAGATTTTTGCCGTTTGATTTCTCATGGGAATGCCCTTCTCTGATTTTTTCCCGCTTAATTGTGTAATAACACTTAATGCCAAAGAAGCGTTCTGTGGACGATATATGAATTCGGATAGGAAATAAATCTGGGTTAGTAAGAAACGGGGTCGTGCAGGAGGAAATGCTTTCTCATCACCTGGTCAATGGCTCTGACGAGTTTGATAGTACTGTGCACGTGCGAATGTACAGTACCCCAAAAAGCGCAGTCGTTCTTTTTCTCCAGCATTACCTTTATTAGTTAACGTTTATTGCACTGGGAAAATAACGTTGGGTGACATAAAATTGAAAGAAACATGACAAAGCTATCACAATGTTAATGTCGACTTGGTTGTCCAGTACCGACACAGGCAGCCTAGACGGTATGGTTTCCATCTTGTCTTCATCTCCAACAAAACAAATATTGTGTATGTATGAACGTGAGCTCCCTAAATCCCAAAAAGAAATTAATGCTTCAAATCTGACTCACCTGAGCTGATTCCTTCATCGAAGGCACACCTGGCATCCCCGTTTGCTATCAACCACACGAGCAGTGTGCGTTGCTTATCAAGCATAGGCAGATCGGTGAAGGGTTTTGTACATTTCTTTTTTCGAGAGAGGCTAATGATAGTGTTGTTGGAGCCGGCATGGTGGTCACTTGATTCTCGTCAGCATTTCGATACTGCGTAAGCAAGAGGATCTCTCATGCCATGAAGAGAGTGGGTTCCCGATACGGTGTGAACGTTGTGTTTTCTGCCGAGAAGAAAGTAGGCCAGATATGCTCTGCCGTTGGCAGATGCATTGATACTCCGGCGCGGCACAAAAAAGGCTGCCACGTGAAACACGGCAAGAAGTTTGTTGCTTGCACCCAATCAGTGGTGTATCGACTGCCGCTACCTTGTAACAAGGCCTACATCGGGCAAACAGGCAGATGCCTGAACATACGACTGCGGGAGCACCACAGTTCGCTGGTGGGCTGGCCTTACACGCACCTGGCTTCGCACTGTAATGAGTGCAAGGTACAGGGGGGGTGCAAACCCATGTTCGAAAAAACAACCGTGTTGTTTAGGCACAGGGGCAAGACAGAAAGGGAGATAATAGAAGCTTGGAATATCAGCCGGGAGGGGTCAATGTGCGTGAGTAATTCTTCAGTCAGTCTGCAAGAAGCAGAGTTGGCGTTTCTGGAACGACACGTGCGGTAATAGCATATCATGGGTTGCACTTTTATGTCAGGGGAAACTTTTATTTGATAATCTATGTATCTATGTCTTAATCAGTGAATTATGTATAAGCCTTAATCAGTGAATTATGTCGGTTGGTCGCCCTATATATTTCTGTTTCCTAATAAATGTTGCCAGTTGCTAGTTAGCGCGTCGTCCTGTGCATTTCTCTTATTAGTCTACGTCTGTCCGCGCCTGTTTTCGAGATGTAAGCAAGAGGACTGCTCATTTGGGGTCGTAATTTGGAAACATAATCCACCTAACTACAAGGGGTTCTCGATGACTTCATAATGCTCCTTCTGCGGTGTCCGCGGTTACCATACGGGTATCATGATGAGCAGACTATCCTGCTACTGATGTTTCAGGTGACAATAGTGCGGCATATTTAGCAGCATCTGATGGGCAATTGCTCTTGGAGTGTAAGCTGATTGATTGATTGTAGTGCTAAACGCGCCGACTCAGCGCATGCGATGAGGCGCGCCGTAGTGGAGGGCTGCGGATAAATTTTGACCACCTGGGAGATATTTAACGTGCCCCGAAATCTTGTACACACGGGCGTTTTTTTTCCTTTCGCCTCCATCAGAAAAGCGGCCGCCGCGGCCGGGAATCGAGCCTGCGACCTCAAGCTCAGCAGCGCTATGCCTTAGCCACTGAGCCACCGCGGCGGGTTGGACTGTAAGCTGGTTGGATTCCTTTGCCATCCAAGGGCTCAGCAGTCGCGGGGTGCACCAGTTCAGATGCTGGCAACTCATTTGCGCCTTTAAAAAATGAGCTCTGACAAAATTTTGATGGCAACTGACTCATTTCAACAGTGCTTCACTGCACGTGACAGTATTTCTCATCGCTATCGGCACGCTCACCTTCCCAATCATTTATAGACTTCCTCAATGTCTCCACATGGCCGAGATACCAATGGTTGGTCTCTTCAGATAACAACTCCACGAAATACTTGAACAATAAAAATGTAGGTTTTTATTCCTATTGTTGTGCCAGTAGCATTGCTTTTTTTAGTGACCGGCGGGACAGACACTTCCGCATTACCTCGATCAGGCTGATGTTGTGCGCACAACCGTTGCTTGCAGTGGTAGTATTTTCTGCTACACCGCTCACTGTAGAGTCCTTGTTTGTAAAGGCACAGGCCCGTTGACCTCCTAAAGGCTAAAATATGTCTGCAGGGAAGCGACATGGACGTTCTGAAAGAACACCTGCAGCTGGATTCCGTTTTGATCGTTTCACCAGACCTTGCATGGAATTCCCACTGGCCTTGGCTGTCCTTTTCAGCAGTGATGGAGCTGGATAGTTTATCCTGTTTCTTTACAAATTAAAATGCTTAACTGGTCAGGCTCCTTTGTTACTGCTTAAGGGACTTCTCGACTTCTAAGCTGGCTGGCCGCTGTAGAGGGAGTTTCCTGCCAGGTGGCCTCTTTCTTGTTGCAGTGACGTTAGAATGCAGAATAATGCTGGAACAAACTATTCAAGTGAACAGTACAAAGGCACACAGCTGTTGAGCTTCGCATTGAGGCTCTCCAGGCGGTTGTTTGTTGTGTTTTTAAATTATACAACAAAGAAATGCGGCTCTCTATGCCATTCGTCACTTATGTTGCGCCAGTTCTATTCGTAGTAGCTCCGCACTGCAGCTGGTGCCGCAACCGCACATTTCTCCAGTTTTCAGAAATTCTTGGTCTGACATTGCACGCACCATTTTCTGGAGTAGTTAAAGTGCATGGTCACGTGGGGAGAACGTGATCTCCATTTTCGTTCACGTTATCTCGCGCCTGAACATCTTCAGCGTGGGAAAAACGCAGATGTTGAACGCAGATGTGTGAAAAAAGAGAAGCACTTCTTCAGTACGTCTCTCCCCACTAAACAGCCTGGCCACTCTCCTCTTCATGTTGGGATACGACTATACAACTATGTAAGAGCTTTCCTTTCCAACAGCACCGCTGCAGTGGGGATCGCCCATTTACGCAGATTCTTTCCCAACGCTCCCCCGAGGAAAACCACAAGGCTTCCTCACTTCTCCTTCGCTATTTAAAGGGACACTGAAGTGATATGTAAACATTGAGGGATTACTAGCGCAAATTGTAGTCCCGAGTCCCCAGGCCATGTTTCGACCACTCTAGGCGCGTTTACGCGATGTTATTTAGTAGAAAAACTAATTCGAAAACGCTGTCCTCCTCTCTTTACGCTCGCCCATTTTCTGTGGCGTTTTCGTGTGACGTCAGGAGGGGATGAGCTGGCAATTGGCTGCGCCACGGCTGAGCTACTGCACGGCTCCCCGGCCGACAAAGTCAGTCAGCCCAGCGTTTCGTCCGCCAGCCGCCGGCGGGTCGTCGCAATCAAGGAGGTTAAAAAAAATTGCTTGGTCGCAATTCGTTCGCTTAGTTGAAACGAAGCCAGGACACGTTTGTGAATGGAATAATGTGCCTTTCTTTACTTGGTTTGTTTGTACACTGTATCTAGCTCCAAGTCAAGGTCGCTTCACACAAGCGCTGCACATGCGACGCTTCGCTGACTGGTACGCCAGTAGGAAAATATAAGGCCTCTTGAAGGCGGGAGAAGAGTCACCGAAGTCAATATAGGTACTAAGCAAATAAAATCAACTGATATTTTTACCGTACAGCGTAAAACTAGGGCGCGGGAACCACGTTTTTGCGCTGGGCGAACAAGCACAGCGGTCACCAGCACGACTACGCATCTGCGAACGCTTTTCCGTCTACGAAATGCAATTGCTAGACGTGAGCTACTGTGGAAACTCGGGCGACGCTTACTGCACGATCGCAGTACAACAAATAGTCACCTAAGCGGCTTGAAATGCCAAAACTAAATAAAAGTGTAAACCGGTTGTACAATATATACCCTATATTAGCACGGCATTCGCGTCCCGCTCCGTGGCCTAGCAGTCTGGGGCGCTAGGAATGCACCCCAAGTGTTTTGCGAGTCATGAGTTCAAATCCCCGCGGGTACGTACTTTTTTTTTGTAAGTTAACTTTTTTGTTTTCCGCCGATGTTTTCTATATTGAGTTCACCTTTTTTGGGGCCGCAACGTTCATGGCTACACGAACTAGTTCACAAAACGCGCGCAGGCTGGCACTGGCGCGCTAGCGAGTTCTCGTTGGCGTGCTGTTGCCATAAGCACCGACTGCTTGCAGGCAGTGGGCACAGGCCAGAATCAACAGACCCTTGGCCTGGTGCGAGCACGCTTTTTACGATACAGGCATGAGTGCGGCAAGCTCCAAATATGGGGGAAAAGCGCATGGCATTTGAGCGTCTGCGGGGACGCGGAGGGCGTTCATGCACTGCGTAGGCCTCGGGTAGTGAATGCTACGATTCCAAGCCGTCCTGGGAGGCTTATCTTACGCATTTTACAGCCGACAGCATGGCAGAAGCGCGGTACGATGATTACTGAGATATTGAGAATGCCCATCCAACAAAGCCATTGGTTATGTTTTACAGAACCGAAACCGAAACCGAAACTTGTGTGATTGCTAACCTTGGGCATCGTCCAATCACGGCGCCCCTCCTCTCAACGTCACAGCCTTAGTTGGTGCGGCCGCCGCAAACCGCGCATGGTAGTTTTTCTTCTTTCGCGCTTTGTAAAATAATTACCGATTTGTCAACCGGATAAACGATGAAAAGTGTGCTAATTTGAGCCAGTCTACGCAGTGCAAGCAAAAACGGGAGCTTGACAAATTCACTTCAGTGTCCCTTTAATGTATCTATCAAAGATCTGCCTCCGGTACTAGACACCGTCCCATTCTTCCACCATGCCCTATATCCCGACGATCTTACGATATGGACCAACTCAGGTTCCATGGGCGAACAACAACAATCACTTCGACATCACTACTATATCTCTCTAAACGTGGTCTGACCTCCTCACCGGAAAAATCCGCACTACTAATCCTACAGCAGAGAACTCGCGGACGACACGCGGCACCGACGCTGGACGAGGCTCTTACTATGCAGAATCGTCCCGTTCCTGTAGTAAGCTATCTCAGGCTACTCAGACTCACAATCCCACGAGACGGCTCAGGCTCGCACAGCATCCTGGTACTTCAACGCACAGTTACTCAATTGGCACAACTAGTTAAGCGCATCACCCACCAACGTACTGGTCTCAAAGAAGCGGAAACTGCCCGTCTGGTTCAAGCTTGCCTCATCTGTCGCCTTACATACAGAGCTCCTTACCTGTCCCTCAAACCAGCAGAGCACAAGAAACTGGGCATTTTAATTAGGCAAGCGTACAAACTTTCACTCGGCCTCCCCACTAACACCTCTACTGACTTGTTCCTTACGCTGGGGAATACATAATACTTGGACAGAGCTGTGCTAATCTCAACGAACTTCGCAATTTCAACGTAATAAGCTTACTCCCACTGGCTGCAGTACCTTAGCTCACCTGGGCTATCCGACCCCGACTCACCCTCACCGCCTGGCACGCCTTCCCCCTACCCCCTACTGCGCGCTCGCATTAAAGTCGTCCCGCTACCCCGGCACATGCACCCAGGCATCAACGATGGTCATCGCACCGCTTGCATCAACTACATCGGGACCCACTACCAGCATCTTCCGGACGCGCAGTACGTAGACGCATCCCCATGTACAAACCGATCAACTCATGTCATCGCCACTGTCGACAGCCAAAAACGCATTATCGGCACTACCTCCACGCGGGCCTCAACGCAAAATGAAGCTCAAGAGATAGCCATTGCGCTCTCCCTTACCTCCACTCGTCGCGACTACATGACAGTAATCACGGACTCGCAGGAAGCCGGCTCGAATCTTCAAAAAGGTCTACTTCCGCGCACTGCCCTACACATCATCGAACACTCCACTTACATCCCCGAGGAGTACCACATTTTATGGACTCCTGGCCATTGTGGGTTGGCCGGCAATGAAGCGGCGCACGACGCGGCCCGAGAAGTGGTACACCGGGCCATTTCCCACAGCCTCCCTCCTCCCTCCCTGGATGCCTACCCACTACTCACCTACAACGATATTCTCACACCTTATAAGCTGTCTTCTCGCACCTTCCCGACCCCTCATCCCTCTCTAACAAAGGCTGGTGAAATTACTCTCCGCCAACTTCAAACCCGGACCTTCCCTCACAACACACTATGGCATTTGATCTTCCACACCTCTCACTCACCGCTGTGCAAGTTTTGCCCGAAAGAGGGATTCTTACCACATCGTATGGAAATGCTCCCACACACCTGACCTACCTCCCAATCCCCACCCTTCCCCTTCACACTCTGCGGCGCGGCTGTCCAGCTCTGAACCCGGCTCCCAGCTTAACCTGGTGGGCGGGCCCGTATGTCCAGCCAGAGCCAGGGACTCCTGGACTAAGGAGTCCCCCCACTGTTCTCCCTCCACACACTGACTCAGACTGGGATTCAATAAAAACTTATTCCTCCTCCTTCCTGGTGCTTTTGGTGTTTTGTTTTTTTGTTTCTCTTTTTCAACTATTGCATAACGCCATGCAATTGCTGCCCGTATTCATGGTTACGCTTTGTTACAGTTGTATTGTATCTTGTAGTACTTCTTTTTTTCTTTTCACACCGTGTTGTATTGGCCCATCCCTTTGTAATATCCTCTTCTCGGGCTCCTTTAGGGGTAATTTGAATAAATGAAGAATTAAAGTAAAAGTAGCTGTAAAGAAATAGTGGAATGCGGGTCAGGCTGGCGCAATGGGTAGTGAAAGGACAAACCAGCTCGGCAGAGAAGCACACTGCTGGGCTCCTGGCAACTGCGGCGAAACTCTTATAGCAACACAATCCCGCCTACAACAGATTTACCTACCTAGACGACTACGGAAAAGCCAAACTGCACTTATCAGAAGTTCAGAACTCAACAAACAGCTAGAAAGACACCACCAAACTACATTCAGACAAGAGAAAGCTTCCACGCTGCACACACCATTTGGATGGCACACCCTACAAACTAAACAGGCAAACATGCCCTTCTACTGATTGCCGTTCATGCGATGTTGTAACCAATCAAAACACATCTTATGGCAAAATCTTCGGTAGACAGAAATTCGACGACTATCCACTATGCGTGGAATGACCGCCTAGAAGACCGATAAGAGAATCCTATGACTGGTGGTCTTCCCACAGGAAGATAAAGTGGTAGCCTGGACGGAGGCCCCTAGATTACACCAAGCTTTCCAACATCCTCTCCTGTTGCTCAAAAAAACAAGCTCCTTTTCTCCATTTCACCGCTTTCCTGGTGAGGGTTCTACGCTCATACAAGCTCTGACATGTTGGTTATTCGACATAATCATCCTGGGAAGCCTGGTGTATTTACTCTGGAAACATGAGAAGTGATCCCTGGGTAACTTACTATGCAGCGCCATCACGCAACATGCAGAAAAAACTGGCTGCGCATCTGCTCACTTTGCTGCAAACGTGTCGACAGACAATAGTCTTCTGCCAAGACAATGCCTCCCTTCTCTCCTCCGCCCGATTCTCATGCTCTTGTCCTTCCTTTTGATCCTCCCACGACACACACGGAGGACGTGGGCTAAAGAGCATTCAAATTTCCCGCGTTCTTGTGTTCGCGTTATTTACTGAAACCTTTTCTTACTGTTGGGCTTGGAACACTCCTATAAGGTGCTCGCTCACACGAGCTGTTTTTGTTTTTTTGGATTAAAGTATATTTCTCAACCCGTAATTTTTATTTGGTATTGCAAATATCCAGCCATATCTATCTCCAAGTAAAGCAACACTGCTAATATCACGTGTGTATTGATGTTTTGCTTTAAATATGACGAATGTTTTTTTTTTCGTTGCTCAACAATGTTTGCAAGCTTGAAGTATGTCGTCAAGTTTCATTGTTCGGAAAGATTTTGTCTTTATAAACTTGTCGTTCTACGTTCCTCTCAACTTTTGGATGGATGGTTGAATCAAGTGACTGACAGACGGACGAAAATAGTTTAACCACAACAGACCAAGCTAACCAGAACAGACCAAAGGTAGCCTAAGAAAAACTACTGTCTTAAAAGATGCCCAAGTTGAACATGTTGCGTGAGAGAGTGCTTTCCGAAGTCCACAAGGTAGCACGAGTATTGTGCAACAGCAGCCTCCCACTTGCCAGCAACGTTTTCGCACTTCCTCTCCGGGAGATGCGAAGAGTACAAGGCGTCTATCAGAAAACTTTTCTCTAGTCCAGGAGCAAGGCGAGCAGTCAATTTCAAAGCTTACGAAAAAAAAGAAATACAAGAAAGAAATGCAGACGAAAAGGACAAGAAGGACGCATCTGCGAAAGAAGCAATCGGGTGCATCCGCCCTGAAGACCCATCAGACGACGTGGCAAGGCAAACACGGCATTCTTGGTTCTCTAGTTGCTTCCTTACATTTGTGTTTTGTCGCTGTGAGAGCGTACAAAGATGCAATGAAGCCGAAAAATAAACGTGAAGGTGCCACACAAGATGCAGAACAGAAGCTACTAAGTGCTAGTCTATATACGGCTTCGCCGCGAAGATGCAAACAATATGGGGGAAAAAGACTGAAAATCAGGAGCGCTCGGAAGGCCCTCCACGTTAGCTCCTGTTCACTCCCAGCAACGGGATTGCCCACTCCTGGGGATGACAACGCCAGGAGATAGAACCCAACCGACAGAAAAAAGAAAAGGCTACGGAGCGGTCGATGCTGCTTCTTTACAAGCGGCACAGGAGGGTGCGTAACAGCTTTCTAGCTACGGTCTTTGCGGCCTGGTGGCGATGAATAATGACGGTCGGACCAGACAGAGGTTACCAACACTGATGTATCACCCAGCCGCTGCAAAGAAACGTCCTTTCCACGCTCCCGTTGAGAACCCCCCTCCCTTAGACTAAATGCTTTCCCTCCTCCGTGAAGTCAGTCTCCTAACGAAATCCTGAAGGAGGCAGGAGACTAGTCAACATCTTAAAATGGCCCAGGTAAGCCCTGTTACCGAACATAGCGTACCAAAGGTAGCTTGTCTGGGTGGCTGCTCGTAGCACTCTCTTGTTTCTCTTTTTGTTCCTTCTTGTGGTCACTCGTGAGAAACTTCGTCAGGCAAAGTAAGCCAAGATGAGATGCTCATGCAAGACTCATCTCGTACGTCTCTTGTTGCCTCACCGTAATTCAACCGTCAGAAATGAATACCATGGTACCGTCGAGTCGTACCTCTTTCCTTTTTTAATTTTATTTTCCATACTGGATTAAAAAAAACCATTACTTCGAACCAAACTTACTGGACTGCCCAGTCCATGCGAAAATGAGATACATTGCAACTGCACCGCTTTTGGTGACCCGAAAATTAAAGGCGGTGTTCGTTTCGCGTTGGGCACACATAAAATATTCCGTAACAGTAACAGTCGAGTTTCTAAGAAAATCTCACAAAACAAGCGCTGCTGTAATTACAGTTTCAAAAAGCTTCTTTCTGTCGGTGGTCTGTGTTCGCTAGTGCAGTAAGAGCACTTTGAAAATTATGGTGGGATATTCTACTAACATTCTATCAACTATTTCAGCCAGGCAAAAAACAATTTGATCGATCAAATGAACTCCAGCGTTGATCATTAGGTTATTTAAGCACACACAATTCTTTAAAAATGTAAAATGGTCAGGTTTCGCAGCCACAAATATTAAGGCTAAGGCAAGCTAAGAAAAAGAAGGCCTCCGTCAAACAACTGTTTTGAAGCCATATTTTTGTGTATCAGTCGTTCACGCGCGCACCTATCGAATCTCCAGAATAGCAATCAGGGAGTAAAAACGACTACCAGGGCCATGACAACGCGGTTGTTTTACTCTGCGCTCCATTCACCATAGTAACATTGGTTTAATATCCGCTGTTTTACCCTATGATCTACCGCCCCTGAGCAACTTATTTAGCTGATGCAGTGAGTGTCGGACGAGCCTTGTCATACTGAGCAACTGCTGCTTGCGTAATAATGAGTTGCAGCAACAAAAAAATATCTTCGGGGCGTATACACCAGCCGGGAAGTCCGGTGGGGCTGCCTAACCGAGAAATTCATGATTGCCGAATGAACAAGAGAACTAGACAACCCGAAATGCTAAATGCAGATGGAAACAAAGATTTAGGCTGAAAATATTGGGGCGCAGAAATTATCTGTTCTATCTGCCTGCTTCGCAGCAAATAACGCCAGTAGACGATAGTCTTCTCCCGCGTAACACACCCTACTCCCTCCTCCACCCACCCCTCCCGCTGTTTCACTGCTCTTACGATGAATGCAAGAGAGGTTTGCTCCTTTCGATTGAAATTTCCCTTGTTCGCACTGGTCGGCAGCAACAGGTGGGGCCTTTTGTTTCTGTTGTGCTGGGAACTGTTCTAGGCGGCCACTTTTGTTTCAGTGTTTGGTTTTATTTCGGCTCTCTTCAACACCGAGCGCCCCTAGGAGGCTGACGTAGACTCACGCGCCTCAATTTAGCTCCTATTTTTGTCGCTCTACCAGCGGCCAGTCTCAACTGACCACTTTCAAAACTTCACCACTGCCTCCGCAAAGCCCTGCAGAGACGTCGAACTCAAAGACGCTATCACAAGACCATTGGGGTGGGAGTGACTCCAGCACAGAAAATTCCCCGACAACACCGGCAGCACCGCCAGGCCTTGTCTTCAGGCGTAAATGTACGGGCCTCCCCGTCGAGGCTCATTGCCGACCGACAACGATGGCGAGCTTCGGAATACGACCAGCAGCCATGGAGTACGACGAATCCAGCCGCTGCACTATCAATCCACCCAACTCATGAACCGAGGTGATTGCAGCGCGAATCCGCCAAACTCTCCGAAAAGGCCGAACAGTAACTCTGCAGCCAAGCCTCACTTGCCTGCACGCGCCGTTCCGCCTCACCGCCTTCACGACTCGCATTACCTCACCGTCAATCGACCAAGGAACTGACTGCGAGTTGGAGCGTGGGCCATGCGATACATCGTACAATGCTCGATAGCCTCAAGCGGTATCCCCCGGGTGCAGTAACTGGAACGGGTCACCATCCAAGTCCACCCACGCAGAATCTCGTCGTAGCCGGCACCCCAGATCCTGGTATCGCCACCGTCCTCTCACAAATTACAACGATCACTCTCAGGCAAACCAGCTTCAAGATCGCCGCCTACATGAAGCCCCCTCCGGGGCCTTCGCGAGGAGTGATCCCCGGCCTGCCCGAAGACATCGACAATGACGCCCTGTTCGAATTGACTGCGGCCAATAATCCTTGCCTAATTCATGCGAGGCTACTGGGCCGGACGTCTTCAGCCGTTCTGACTTTCAAGGGGTCCGGAGTACCTTTCTTCGTGAAAGTGGGGTGCGAACTCATTCACCGCCGCCCGTACTGGCGGGTGGAGGAAGTGTGCCAAGAGTGCCGGGAGGTGGGCCGCCGCCAGGACGTGTGCCCCCACCGGAGTCCACAAACTGTTTGAAGGGTGGTGCTGCTAGCCCCCCACCAGACCCCACCTGTACCCCAAAGTGCAAACTCTGTGATCAACCACAGTCCACTGCCACTAAAGAGTGCCCCAAAAGGCACCTTCCCACTACGCCACCCCAGCGAGTAGGAAAGCAACAGCCTGCCCACTTCCAGGCCCGTCTGCAACGGCAGCAGCGGCAACAGGTACCCCCTGCGGGAGTCCCGGATTCTCCACTACCCACGGTCAAGGTGAGCGGGTGAGCGGCCGTACGCGGCACTACCGCAGCTCCCTGCCAACCTCTTCAACCTAACGATGCCCAACAACAAGCCCCCTATCCCCCTACGTTACACCCTTCCAAAACAATTTCTCCGAGCAATAAAAAGAATTTCAGGTAGGCCTAGATGCTTTCCCAGAAAAAGTGAACAAAATAACTTCCTACCCCCTCCCGCCTCTCCCGTCCCCGGAGCCCGATCAGCTCGATTACTGTTTCGACACTCTGCTGGACACCATTACGAAAGCCCTGTCCGAACACACCTCCCCACTACAGTGCGCATTGGCAGCACTTACAGCACGTCAGCTGAAACTGAAAAAGGCAATATCCGCCCTATCACCAACCACGACCCTAACCCGTACCTCATCACGAGAACCGAAGTACCATCCCTATGACCACTGCAGCCTCTCCCTGCGAGCCCCATCTAGTTACTCGTAATGACTTAACATTCCCCAATGAAACTGCCGATCGTACAACAACAAGAAGGACCACTCTGGCCTCTACATCCTCCAAAAACCCCCTGACATTGTCTCCTTACAACTGGTAAACACCCCAAAACCCTGCCTCCGAAACTACGTCGCATTCTCGCAAGACCCCCAAAAAAGAACGGCCGTCATGTTAAACACAAAATACGCCGCTCACACCCACGATCTTTCTTACGATGTGGCGAACACCAGTGTGGAAATTATCCCGAGTCCCTCTTTTCAATTAAACATCCACATTCTTGACATGTATAGCCCACCATCCGCATCCCTCAAGGACATCGACACCCTCCTTCATGAAGCTCGTACGGTCTCGAAGCAAGACCCCCTCCTCCTGGTGGGAAATTTCAACGCCCCACACCACGTCTGGGGCTACACACAAGCCATACAAAAGGGCACGGCTTTATTACAAGCCACCCAGAACCATGCCTTTGTACTATACAACAATTTGACCCAGCCAACCAGACTGGGGACAAGTGTGGCAGGGGATAAAACACCTGACCTCACTTTTACATTAAGCGGACTCACCTGCCGGACACATTTGGGCAGCGACCACTACTTAATCTCTGTGACAATTACGGTCGCACACTCTCCCACTAGGAAAAGGAAGGCTAGAGTCACCAACTGGCCAAAATTCAGAGCAGACCCCACTCCGCTCCCACCCATCGGGGAAGACATCACGGCATGGATGGAAGCACTCAACAAACTTGTACGCAAGCACACACAGGAAATAGCCCTCACAGACACCAACCCTGACGTAGACCCGCATCTCCTCCACATCTGGAATGCCCGCCGAGGTCTCATCAAGAGATGGCAGCGTTAGCGCCACAACAAGAAATTAAGGAAGCGCATAGCCCAACTCACCCATCACGCTCAAGACTATGACAAAACTCTCTAACAGCAAAACTAGCGCTCGTTTTGTGACCAGTTGAACGGCACTGTCAGTACCAAACGCACGCGGCATATACTCCGCCATCTCCATGAAAACACCAAATCTCGAGCCATCACCAACACCAACATCCATCGACTAATCGGAAATAGTGATCGTACGCCCGGAGAGCTCCTCTAAGCTATCAAAACCCACCTCTTCGGTCACCTTATGGCGCATCCGTCCCCTATCTCAACTGAATACACGGGGCCACCCACTAGCGAACTGGATGCTCCTTTCACAGAGTCAGAATTTCAGCAAGCACTAGAACGTTTCACCCGAAACACTACGCCGGGTAGAGACGGGATCGCCAACCCACTGCTCAGAAACGTAGACCACGACACTCAAGATTTGCTTCTAGAACTGTTCAATCATCATCGGGACCAGGGAACCTTGCCGGCCTAGTCTAAACATTCTCAATTACCCTAATCCCCAAACCCAACGAGCCCATTTCCCCAACATCACTTCTCTCCATCTCACTGACACCGTGCATTGGAAAATTTTTCGAGCACCTAGTGCACCAACGCTTGACAGCCTACCTAAGAGAACAAGAGCTTTTCCCCTCACCATGTTTGGCTGTCGTCAAGATGTCTCCCCGCAGGATGTTCTTATACAACTAAAAGAGCAAGTCATAGAACCTCTCAGCCGTTCTGCACCCAAAACCATACTAGCCCTAAATATAAAGGGCGCCTTTGACGACGTCCCCCATGCATCCATACAAGAAAACCTCGTTAACATCAACTGTGGAGCTAAAACGTACAACTTCGTCAAAACGCTCCTGAAAAATTGGACGGCAACACTCCACTCGGCCCACATGTATCATCCACCTGCAACACCCCGGCCAAGGAGGCACTCCAGGGGTCGCTAATTTCAACCCTACAAATTAATATAGCCTTCTTTCCTCTCCCTTCACTCTTGGAGTCGATACTACAGCTTCGGCATGCATTTTATGCTGATGATCTAACTCTAAGGACCACAGAAGGCTCGAGCGGTCACCAACAAGATGCCCTACAGAAAGCAGTCGACACCGCAATCACCACAATCTTTTAACTCCAGTCCAGCGGGCTGAATTGTGAACCCTCCTAATTAGCCCTTCTTGTCTCAAAGCCTCGCATTCGCGGCCGCCCACCTGCCCCAACGCCTGACCCACAAATAACCATCTCCGGTCAACCCATACCCGAAGTCAAGACTCTAAGAATATTGGGGGTCCCATTCCACTACAATGGGTCCGGTGCGGCCCTCTTACACTAAGTGCAAACAACCATAGCCCAACTCACTCACCTCATTCGTCGCATCAGCAAGAAAAAAATTGGAATGAAAGAACAGGACACGTGAAGCGTCGTACAAGCGCTACTCTTCTCAGCAGGCTCACTTACGCCACGCCTTTCTTGGCCCTCATGCCTCAATATCAACCCAAATTGGATGCCCTCGTACGCAAGACGTATAAAGCGGCACTGGGACTACCTGCGTACACCAGCAACGAGAAACTGTTACAACTCGGAATACATAATACCCTCTCAGAACTTCCAGAAGCCCAGCACATGGCGAAACTCAACTGACAGTCCCTAACACCAGCAGACAGGAGAGTACTCCAACTCATAGGGAGAGAACCCCACAATTCTAACAACCCCCCCTGCACCCGATCCCGCCGAACATATGGTGCAAGACCAAGGTAGCCCCCATATCCCGCGACATGCACCCGACTTTCAAAAGGGCCGCAGAGGAGCTCGCGTTCGTCATCTGGCAAGAAAATACCCCGAAGACCTTTAGGTTCGGTACACAGACATTGCACAGCACCGCCGATCCCGAAGAATCACAATTGTTGCCCTCACTCCGCAAGGTGAGGTGGCCACAGAAACAGGTTATTGTAATCTCTCACCCACAGCGGCTCAGGCAATCCGCGATCGCGAATGCTGCAACTACCCTCCAGAACCAACCCCAAGTCATAGTTCTTACCGATTGCAAACAGGCCTGCCGACTGTATCAGTACGTCAGGGTACCGGCAAGCGCCCTTTGTCTCCTCCGGACCTTGCCCTAAGATCATGAAATTGCCATTGTGTTGACCCCAGGCCACTCAGGCTTTGCCGGGAACGAGTGAGCTCACGTTGGCGCCCGCGATGAGCACTTCCCAGCATTCTCATCTTTAAGGCAAGGCGCCACAAGTGGCCCGGGCTCTATAATCCCCTCTCTAACACACATCGATCCTACATACTAAGCCATCTTATGCCGCTACCTGCCCTCCAGAAGGATCTATCCACCGCCGCACCCTACACTCAGCAAGTCTCATATCTGGCGCCGGCTACCGACTAGTACTTACTTTAGCCACACGGTTCTCTCCCATATTTTTCCATCACTCTTCAAATACGACTCCTGCACTTCCAACATCCCTCTCACTACCTACCACTTGGTGCGCTCCTGCCCAGACAACCTTAAACCCCTCCTCAACAAATAACCTGAGCAGTGGGAGTTTACGCTGACCAGCTCGGCTCCGGAGCGACAACAAGCTTTAGTGGACCAGGCACTGGAATCAGCGTGAGCTCGCGGCCTCCTGGACTTCGGGGGCTGACCGCTTCCGCTCTTACTCCGTTTCCTTTAAGATAAAAAAACGCTTATCTCTCTCTTTCTTTAACGCGTTTTAACGCTTCTTTTATTTGCTACGGTAAAAACAATTCAATGTGTATTTTAAATAAAACACCGTTGGTGCTGTCGGTTTTTGTACTGTTATTGTTGTCTTCGGTCAAGGAAATGGTCTGTCTGGTCGCCACTACAAAGAGTAAAAAACAACACATTTGTGATCTGATGAAATTTCGGTCCGTCGCCGCGCCCGTGACTCCACATTAGTGCATTAAAAACTTAGCCACAGTCATCCATAAGAATTAACACGCAATAGAAAAACCAACCAGCAACGCACAAGAAGCAGCTGGTCTAACGGAGGACCAGCGAAGCTGTGGTACGTAATCCTAGAGCTGTCTGAGCGAATAATTGTCATATAATGTGTTTCCGGATGTTTTCGATAACACAAGAGTTAGTGCCGCTTTCTGTATTCATACGCCCTCCGTGGATGGTTATTTCACTGTGCAACAGACAATGTGAAAAAATCAGCTTTGAGAGACCAAGCTTACACTATTTGAATAAAATTGGCCTCAGCTGTACACTTAAATACATTGCTGGGAAGTCATTTTTATGAGCAAAAAAGCCATCTTATAGCAAATATGGAGGCACAAAGACCTTTTTCTATTTTCTTCGTGAATTTTTTATATACTGGGAGCCGGTTTTGGCCCGGCGGTGAAACCTGCTACAGAGAGAGCATGAGACGATACCAGCAGAGACTGCAGTCAAGGCCAGGACTAAAACAGCTTTGCTGTTAGAATGGAGATGCTTTCAAAACTCACACAAACACACCCACTCATCCAAAAGCTGTAGGAGCTGTAGCAAAAGCTGGTACAGCTGTAGGAGCTGTACCAATGTCCTAGATCACTCTGCGACCATATAGCGCTCCACGAACGCTGCCTGATCCAGAAAATGTGCACCTGGTTGGCCTAAAGAGTTCCACATGTCATTCCCGGTTGAGCTGTGGGAGGGAAAACTGACCATCTCGAGCGTCGAAGATCAGCTTCGGCTGGTCGACTGGGCTGAGGCGGCTGGGCTCTCCAACGGGGTCCTTAAACGAGCCATGAAGAGAAAACACAAGTTTGGTTCATTCGAAAGATTGCCTCGTTAGAACCATAACGACACCACTTATAACGCAAACTTCGCTCAAATAAGCTACATAATTAGGAAAAAAGGAAATGACCATGCGACCCACCAGCTCATTTTCCGCAACAGAACCTGTGATGTCACTTGGGAATGCTCTGCGATTGGTGGAGGCCGGCAAAAGCAAACGCGTGTTAGGCAGGGCTTACAGTTTGCATAGCGAGCTAAATGCCCGTGAAACATACTGCACATTCTTTTTATGACAAAGAGCGGTGGAGTAAACGGTTGAAGGTCCGAACGAACACGCAAGCGTGTGCGCCAATGCATACGAAACTAGCGCCGGCCGAGCTCGACATCTCGCCGTCGCGCAGACGAATTTTCGGGTTCGAGGCTCTTCGGGGCCAGCGAACCGTTCCGGCACGCACAGCCGCGACCTTGCTTCGTATCGTAATCCCTTCACAGGAGGTTGGCCGTCATATCGCCAACCAGCAAAGGTAAAAATAGAAACGAGGGGAGTAAGGAACAGCAAGAAGCGACGAGATAGTGCCAGTCGTCGCGTAAGTTTCGAATGCTGTTGGCTTGCTGCTGTCGTTACGAGCTCGTTTCCAGTTTACAACCACTGAAAACTTCAGTTTGTTCCAGTACTTTACAATGAAATTTCGTTGCTGCGTTTTGAAATGCCCATGTAGTACGGGCAAATCGTCGAGGGAGTGCGACGTCCCCGCCGGTGAGGAGGTCTCCTTTCATGTGCTACCCAACGACGAACCTAGGCGATGCAAGTGGCTACGTTTTGCGAACTTTGCAAACGGAGGAGAAAGAGAGCTAAAGGAAGTACGAGTGTGCTCGCTTCATTTCCGAGGAAGTGATTACGGCAGGGACCCTTACGTTAGCTCACTCCTGGGACATGCTGGCGCTCGTCGCCGACTTCGTCAAATCGCTCTGACCTTTGGGAAAAAATGCCGTAAACACCGCGCATTGACGCTCGTATCTTTCTGGTCGAAGCAGAGAGCTCGCGCGAACGGCTTTCCATACACGACACCGGCCAACTGGCATAAGTGATACTGCTACTGAAATTGAACTATTATTAACCGTAATCACAATACGGCACATACGTACCAGTCTATATTCGTCCGTCGCGACGGGGCTGACCAAGCAGCGGTGCGGACGGCAGGGCGTTCGTCTGTTGTGGATATCGCGGAATGGTCGCTTTCCCGTCCACCGCGTATCCCACAACTCTTGCCGCTCGTGCACTTAGAAGCATTGAGCGTTTTAGTCGTGTGACGTTGTTAAATGCAAGCCCGAGCTCCTCGGCGAGAATTTTGTTCTCCTGATCAGGCGATTCCATGACTAGGGCTGCGGGTGCACTAGGTTTTACTAGTATTTTTAAAATGGCCGCCGTCTCGATCGACTCCCGCGTGTGGGTGCTATATGGAGTCGACATACTAAGTATCTGTTTCATGGACCGGCTCTATGACGCCATTGTACACGTCACGGAATCTTCAATTTTAGCGGGAGATTTAAAATTTTGGCTTAAATTGCCTTATTTCTCAGTGAATAAAGCATCATTTGCTTCCGGGAAAGCGCTTGGGGTACTATGAAACACCTAATCTTTCGAATAAAACAAACTTTTGTTTTCTCTTCATGGCTCCTTTAACTGAGGAAACCAAACACTTGGCTCCCTTTCTATAATAAAGTTCGCCCCCTCCGTCTCTCTCTCTCTCTCTCTCTCTCTCTCTCTCTCTCTCTCTCTCTCTCTCTCTCTCTCTCTCTCTCTCTCTCTCTCTCTCTCTCTCTCTCTCTCTCTCTCTCTCTCTCTATCTATCTATCTCTCTCTCTCTCTCTCTCTCTCTCTCTCTCTCCAGCGTGCGTTGCGTGTGATAGAAGAAAAGTGTTTCCGTTGTTCTAGCTCCTGTCTTCGTGGGACATACCCATTTATCGTAATGGGAATCGGAAGTTTTGAGGCGTGTGGTGCCCTCTTCACAAAAGCAGCAAAACTACTTACTGCAAGCGTAAAAATTTTATTAGAATATTTTATGGCGCGTGACATCTGAACGTGGCGGCACGTGACTAGAACCGGTGCACAGCAGCCGCGCGGAAGCCTTATTCCAGGGAAACTGTGATATGGGAGATTCTGCTTGCTGGCGCAATTAACGCAACAAGATGAAGGAACGGAAGCGATGAGACGCGAACGTGTCTGGCGGAAAACCATCCGGTTGAACTACTTCGCGCCAAAAGGCGAAAAAAATGGACGCGAATAAATACAGGCAGATACAATGCGGCAGTAAAGAAGCTACTAAGTATCACCAGGCCTCCGGCTTTAAAGCGCGCAAGCGTACAAATGTGCCCAATGAGTTTTTGTGTTGTAAAGTTGCTACTTAATTGGAGACACCATCACGGACATTTACTTTTTATACACGGGCCTCACATCGATACGAACTGGGCATCTTATGAAAGCCTTCAATTTATTGGTTAATTGCAGTAGGTTCTGCTGTCATTTACGATACTACATATTGTGCACCAGGTACACTTTGCAGTATCAAAGCAACCATTGTAAAGAAAGCCCCGTAACTCGCGTTCTAATACACACGTAATTGAAAACCATACACCTCGTTCGACCACCAAAGCGATACCACGATGTCAAAGCTCTCCGAGTGTCGCGTACTTCTTACGATTAGTTGGTCGCAAATATTCGGTCATTCCGTCTGCAGTGCATAGCTGGGTTTCGGGCGAAGCCACGTTCCGACGACGTGCAGACCTAACTCGTGTGCTACAACGCCAGACAGGGCAGACGAATCCGTCACTGGGGGAGCTTTTCCTCGGGCAGAGTAGTCGGTAAATCACAGTTGCGGTGTAAGTACGAATAACATGGCGCAGCTGCTTCACGCACAATTTAGTCTGTCTGATCAGGCATAATATAGGTAAAAGTTACAGCCGCGTGCTTGTGCGGTGAGATAAAATGATCAAGCTCGCAAGTTTCGCTAAGCTAATTCACTCGGACGTATGCTGATTGCTACCTGGAAAGGAAATCGGGTTACTTACCTCACTGGTTTGAACGGAGCGAAGTTGCGGCCGCTGACCAGGCGCAAAGTGGTTATTTTGCGCAATGCGACTGCAGCTCACAATCGTGCTATAATACTATCCAAACTGAAAAGAGCTCCAATAGACGGGACGAGGGATGACAATTACATGCGCTGACTAGTAACGGCTGCTTCTGTTGCGCGGCCTGCGAAATATACCGCAGGAGACGAAGGAAGGTAGGCGAGAAGGAAACGCGATAGCAAAAGTAAATTCAGCAAACAAACTGCAGCCACGCAGGAGCTACAGACGTACATAAAATGAACACGCAGTGAGCACTGCACACACAGCGCACAAACCTGTAGTGTGTACTAGCAAGCCCAGATCACCGATTTAATACAGTTCGTTCCTCTAATACGCCACCGCTCCCGTTCGCGACGACGACGACGACGACGACGACGACATGAGGCATGTTTTAGTACCGTGACTACATGAGATGACAGTTGTGACGGCGACATAAGACGCCAACAACCCGAGCCCCTGAGAGCCTTCGCCCATAGAAACACACCGGGACGGTTGTTTTCCAACGCCTCGCGCGCTAGAACGCTTCGTGCTTCGGGGACACGACTTTTACCGCAAAGCTGTATACCTCTACCCACGAACGGTTTCATTTCCGTGGCCAAGAACACCAAGCCACCAAGAATACACTAATACACTGCATTATTCGCCCCTCCCCAGGTTTCACGTTATAGGAGATGGGCCAGGATTACTTTTTTCTGTTTTTCTGTCAGAGATGACGAGAAATACTGTGCCCAAAGAGAGCTAACCTCCCTTGCCCTTAATGGCGGAAACTTCGGCTATATTTCATCAATACATTTCACAAGTCAAAAACACTCAGACGAAAAAAGCACAAAGGAAGCTCGCTAGTCTTCACTGAAATTTTACTTCCGGAACGTGAAGCATAGAAGGATACAAGGAAAAGACACGTGTTTCGGCCACAGTCACGCACAACTTAACAACCTCAACGTTTTGTATCGCGTATGCGCCCTCGTACGAAACTTAATTTATTCTCCGTAAGAGTAATTGACCGCTGGCTATGGCATTCACCTGCTCTCCTCTAGCCTATGGCAGGCATCATCAATCTCCCGACTGGCTTAGTCGCGTTAACATCCAAACACACGCGTGGCACCCATCATAAATGGTGTCGCACACAGAACGCTTACATTGGTCGGCCAGGTCATAGAGTTTCCAAATGTACCACAGAGAAAACTGCGCCTGGGAATCCATGTTGGCGTGGGGGGTTTTGGGAACAGCACAGCTGTTGGCTTGGCGTGTCTACCGGATTCTTAAGCGTCTTCTAGGATTTGCTTTCTTCGCTATGCATTGAGGTAGCCGAAATGTCCGAAACTCCCTTCATTTCACTTGAAAAATTGAAATTCGCTGCATTAATTCAATCTAAGACAGCTGTGCTTCATTATAAGCCAGCGGGCTGACTAGTGCTGGCATATATTTATATGTGCTGGCACATCAGCAGATATTTATATAAGTGCAAATTCACAATGTAGACATGTTAGATTGCGGTAGGGAGAGTTCGGTTCTCGGTTCTTTTACGCGACAGCAGTAATTCTATAACACTAGCCGGAAATCTTGACTGAGCGGGTAATTTGCCGCTGCGAAAGTTGCAGCAGCCGGTCTGTCACGAAAACTCGAACGAAAACGCCGTGAAGGCGATGTTTTCATGAGTACGCGCATTAAACACTACTGAGCTTTGAAGACAATTCATTATTTGATATATTTGAAAAAAAGTATTTAATGAATTTCTCGCACATTTTTACATTATTGTTGAATACTTGCTTGCTGCAAAGTAGAAGGCACAACCTATACGGCAGGCTCTCATTAAAATGGCTTCACTTTACTTTCATTTTTTAACTTTAGTACAGCGTGTTTTATGTTATAATAATTCAATTATGCCCTCTTCTTAGCGTTTTTGTGGCACAAAATATGAATTTATGGCCACTTGAACGTTTTAATCCAATTCAATGACAAACCAAAGGCGAGCGTGCAGCGTGATGGTGGCCCATGACAACCTAGATGGTCCCGAGGTGAGCCGCATAGATGCATGCACGCGCCAGGTTCCTCTCTGGTGTATATAGCAAGAAACTGTATGGGTCAGATGACATGCGGCGAGAAGCGACGACAGCGCGGTTCGTTGCTCCCTCAGTCTCTCTATTAACGCCGCCCTATCTGTCCTACATTGCATTTGCTATAGGACAACAATGGAAAGCGGTAGAAAACGCCCTCTTTGCAGGGGACAGAGCTGGTGCATGTTTAAGGGGCGAAGCCCCTTAGGGGCTCGGGCTGTCCATGTCTCCTGTTGTCGTCGTCGTCTCATGTAGTAACGGTGCGAAAACACCTGGACACTCGTTTTCTCGAGCCTCGCGCTAGAACATCGTCGTCATCATCAGCCTATCTAAGCCCACTGCAGGGCGAAGGTATCTTCCATGGATCTCCATTTATCCCGGTTCTGTGCTAACGGCAACCAATTTATCCCCGCAAACTCCTTGATCTCATCTGCCCATCTAACTTTTTGCCGCCCCCTGCAACGCTTGCCTTCTCTAGAGATCCACTCTGTCACCCTTAATGACCAACGGTTATCTTGCCTTCGCCGTACATGCCCTACCCACAAAAATTTCTTCTTGTTAATTTCCACGAATATGTTCTTAATACACGTTTGTTTCCTGACCCACTCCTCTCTCTTCTTGTTCTAAATGTTACACCTATCATCTTCCGTTCCATTGCTCGCTGAGTCGTCTTCAATTCAAGTTGAACCCTCTTAGTGAACCTCCAAGTTTCTGCCCCATAGGTGAGTACCGGTAAGAGGCAGCCGTCATACGCTTTCTTTTTCAGGGACACTGGAACGCGTAATAAAACGTAAAACGCTAGAACTGTAACGCGTACTAAAAGAACACACCGGGACAACCGTTTTCCAACGCCTCGCGAAGAACGTATCGTCTCCATGGGCAAAAATCGCACGCTCAACGAACACATTGGGACACTGGTTTTTCACCACTTAGCGCTAGATGGCTTCGTGCTTTAAAGACACCAGACTTTTTAAGCAAATATGTATACCCATACCCCCAAGTGGTTTCTTCTTCGTGGGAAAAAACCACCCAGTCTGTCTGGTTAAATTCGGTTCAACCCAAGAGATCGCGCCACCGCCTCAGCTAGCGCGCGATTTCCCCTTTCACCGGCGCTTGGCCGGTGCCCAATCCTTTCAACCCCTCAGAAACTATTCACGAAATTGAAGTAAACTATCAATCACTGGCTTGTTCCGTTCCAGTCTCCCTCTTCCACGTTCCCAGCCACTCCGGTGTGTTGGGCAACGAGCTCGCCGATCTCGTCGCTACAAGTGCGGCAACTAGGGGTGCAGAAGTGGAGGGGTGTACTTCGAAGCGAATTGTAAGAGCACGGCTCTTGAAGGTAGGTCGGATGGAGTGGCAACGTAGGTGGAGCTCCGACAACACAGACACTGAGTTGTTTCGATGGGTACCAAGTGTTCTGGCCATGCCGCCATTCTTTCCTCCGCCCCGAAGACTCGCCCAACTTTTAACCGGACATGGACGGTTTCCCCATTATTTCCACCGGGTGGATCTGCTGCATAACAACACGTGCTTCTGCGGACTCAGAGCTCCTTCCGTCAGCCACTATCTCCTGGATTGTGCAAAAACAGTTCCCTTTGTGTCCAGATTAAGCCGCCTCGTTCGCCTCCCACTGGAACCTCCTTATTTGCGTCAAGCACTGGACAACGCTGAAGCGGTGAAAATTTTAATAGGACTGAAGGAGTTTGTCGGTAACAGCATGCCAGACATTTCGCGACAGTGAATCTGGCATGTAGTAGCTGATACCTGTTTGCTCTGCACATAACATCTGCCTTCCCCTACGACCTTGTGGGCGAAGCCTGAAGGCAAAGACTGTGAAGAAGACGCAACTCAAGTTCTACAGCTTCTGGGACTTTCGTGGAGTCAACTGTGTGTGTACAGTCATCCGCTGCGTAATTCTTCCGGACGCTGCTCTTTTGTCCTGTGCTCCTGCTGCCGTGTGTTCAAACAGTGGGTGCCGTTCGCGATTCGACAGTGGTGTTCCCGTGCATTCGGATGGGCACGGCAGGATTGGTGACCCGCTCGTGTCCTAGTGGCATGTCTTCAGATGTTTTAGTGTGGTGTACGCTCACGTTTCGTACGCGTGTGGACGGGCCAGTGGACATGCGTCGCCTTGCGGGTGCGTACTGGCCGAACTGCTATGAACTGCCCGAAAGTGTACCAATATGTGGGTGTATTTAATTTTGCATTCTACAAATTGGCTTTTACTACAAAAAGTATGTTTGGGTTATAACCCCTGTTCATTTATTTTTGATTGCCTGCAAACCTGCCATAGCGTTGCTGGAGCGGGTGTTGCTCCCCAGGTTATTCTTTTTATTTTTGGGAGGGGGGGAACACGGAAAAAGAATTAGAAGAATTGGAGATGGCCCGTTTTTTACTATGTTATGCATGTCCAAAAGAACAGAGAAAGCGTGGCGCAAACTAGACGTGTACAAAGAAGACAAGGTAGGACCGATACAGGCGCATATGACAGATATGGCCCCTGTCTCTGCCTTACCTTCTCGTATTTGTCCACGTTTTCTTCTTTCTTAAAGTATGTACCAACTAGCTCAGCAACAAATTTTGTTAAAAGCATGGCCAGTTTGTAAAACCACTAAGTACCTACTGGATACTGTGACAAGCAACCGGTTAGTGGTCTGTTAGTAAGCGCCCCGACCCTTTTTCACAGATGTTCTTAGAAAGTTCTGATCCTGCCTAGTAATTTTTTTCTTTGGCATTGCGTTCTTGAAACCGGTTCTTTAAACAACGGCATATTAGGAGCGAAGCCCCGTAGTGGCTCAGGCTGTCGGAGTCTCAGGGGGTCGTCTCATGTCGTGGTCTCATGTACAGTAAAGCAGCTTATATCGAACACGGTTCTATCTAATTATTGCCTATATCGAACCCTTCTATAATGCTGGTAAAAAGTACACGCATTTAAAACTTTCCATATCGAATGGTAGTTTGCTCACAATGGATATATCGAACTCTCCCACGCGGGATTTTTCGCTCTCCTTAGGCATGCGGCAGGCTTTTCCACAATACATCGGCATGCAGAGGTGGCGCGGGTGGCGCTTGTGACTCCCGTGCGATTCTCTGGCGCGTCCAAACCAGCCGTGGCAGAGTGGACCAGCTCTACGCATGCATGCCGTTGGAGCCGAAAGCGCCACATCGGGCTCTGAGGGCTGCGGTGTCACCGAACTTCAAGTCCACGCCACTCGCTGCCCGCACTTGCTTGGTTCGCTGGGTTCGCCGTTATTCAGTTGTATCCATACTTGCCTCCGCTTTGTCGAAGACGCCGAGGACTTCGTACCGCTTCCGAGCACGAGCGAAACCGTCGCTGCCGTGCCCCTGCTACGGTGATACTGCAGTGCCATTGAGGGCAGTGGTCTTGTGCTTGTCGACTGTTTAGATACCGTGGAGCAAGCAGTCATCAGCAACGCGTTGTGCTCCAAGAAGCAGGCTACACTCACGCAATTCTTCCGCCCCAATAAATTAATGTTTTCTTTCTGGGAAAGTTTCGTATCAATAGTGAACTGCAGGGTGGTAAGAGCTCAGCGTTAGCTCGTGACTCCGTCGGCAAGATTACTGTCATATAAGTTTTCTTTTTGCTTCACTTTCTGTATCGAATTTTCGCTATATTGAACTATTTTACAATCCTCGCGCTGTTAACTCAACAGATGCATATGAACGGTATAGACCAATTGCAATAAATTCACTACTACGTGAGGCGTTTGAAAAAATTGTGAAATCCAGGAGAAATTATTTTCTTTATAAGAATAATCACTTTTAAAACAACCAGTTTGGCTTTATACATAACAAGTCGACGACAGAAGCACTGATAGAAGTTAAAAAGCGAATTGATCACGCAAAATTAGATGGGGAACAATATTAATATCTTTAGACATTATGAATGCATTTAACTCCATCAAAGCTGAGCATGCCGTAGCATTTTGTAGGAAAATAGGTATTATGGAGAACTTAGTTAGGATTGCCGCAAGTGGTTTAACAAACAGAACTATAATATACGACACCGGCTTTAAGAAACTCGAATTCAAATTACCCATCGGGTCACCTCAGGTATCAACATTGAGTCCAATGTTTTGGAACTTCATGATTAACGATCCGCTGAATGAGAAATTTGATCTTGGTTGCCATATACAAGCATTTGCCGATGATATCACGGTAGTAGTTAAAGGGAAATCAAGGATTAAAATTGAAACGGCAGCCAAAGCAGCCTTAGAGACAGTTGCAAAATGGGCGATCACAAAAAATCTGAGTTTAGTAAGGACAAATGTAAAAACAATAGTCCTTGGGAACAAATACGTCAACAGAACACCAATTTTTGAAGTTCAGGGTAACAAAATTGAGGTAGAGAAAGAGATAAAGATATTTGGAGTTATCATAGATAGTCGCCTAAGCTTTATGAGCCATTTAAATTATATGAAGGACAAAGTTACTCTGCTGGCGGTAAATCTACGGAAATTCACATCGAGAAAAAAGAATGACAAGTCAACTTTAGAATAATATACTTAAGATATATTCAAAGTATAATTGTATATGCAGCACCCTTCTGATATTCAGTTATAAGTCACATTAAAGGAGCCATGAAGAGAAAACACAAGTTTGGTTCATTCGAAAGATTGCCTCGTTAAAACCATAACGACACCACTTATAACGCAAACTTTACTCAAATAAGCTACATAATTAGGAAAAAAGGGAATGACCATGCGACCCACCAGCTCATTTTCCGCAACAGAACCTATGATGTCACTCGAGAATGCTCTGCGATTGGCGGAGGCCGGCAAAAGCAAACGCATCTTAGGCAGGGCTTACAGTTTGCATAGCGAGCTAAATGCCCGTGAAACATACTGCACATTCTTTTTATGACAAAGAATGGTGGAGTAAACGATTGAAGTTCCGAACGAACACGCAAGCGTGTGCGCCAATGCGTACGAAAATACCGCCGGCCGAGCTCGACATCTCGCCGTCGCGCAGACGAATTTTCGGGTTCGAGGCTCTTAGGGGCCAACGAACCGTCCCAGCACGCACAGCCGCGACCTTGCTTGGTATCGTAATCCCTTCACAGGAGGTTGGCCGTCATATCGCCAACCAGCAAAGATAAAAATAGAAACGAGGGGAGTAAGGAACAGCAAGCAGCGACGAGATAGTGACAGTCGTCGCAGTTTCGGAATGGTGTTGGCTTGCTGCTATTGTTAGGAGCTCGTTTCCAGTTTACAACCACTGAAAGCTTCAGTTTGTTCGAATAATTTACAATGAAATTTCGTTGTTATGTTTTGAAATGCCCATGTATAGTACGGGCAAACCGTCGAGGCAGTGCGACATCCCCGCCGGTGAGGAGATCTCCTTTCATGTGCTGCCCAACGACGAACCTCGGCGAAGCAAGTGGCTAAGTTTTGTGAACTTTGCAAACGGAGGAGAAAGAGAGCTAAAGGAAGTACGAGTGTGCTCGCTTCATTTCCGAGGAAGTGATTACGGCAGGGACCCTTACGTTAGCTCACTCCTGGGACATGCTGGCGCTCGTCGCCGACTTCGTCAAATCGCCGCCAAAGCGCTCTGACCTTGGGGGAAAAATGCCGTAAACACCGCGCATTGACGCTCGTATCTTTCTGGTCGAAGCAGAGAGCTCGCGCGAACGGCTTTCCATACACGACACCGCGCAACTGGCATAAGCGATACTGCTGCTGAAATTGAACTATTATTAACCGTAATAAAAATACGGCACATACGTACCAGTGTGTATTCGTCCGTCGCGACGGGGCTGACGAGGCAGCGGTGCGGACGGCAGGGCGTTCGTCTGTTGTGGCTACCGCGGAATGGTCGCTTTCCCGTCCACCGCGTTTTCCACAACTCTTGCCGCTCGTGCACTTAGAAGCATTGAGCGTTGAAGTGGTGTGAGGTTGTTAAATGCAAGCCCGAGCTCCTCGGCGAGAGTTTTGTTCTCCGGATCAGGCGATTCCATGACTAGGGCTGCGGGTGCACTAGGTTTCACTAGTATTTTTAAAATGGCCGCCGTCTCGGTCGACTCCCGCGTGTGGGTGCTATATGGAGTCGACATACTAAGTATCTGTTTCATGGACCGGCTCGTATGACGCCATTGTTCACGTCACGGAATGTGCAATTTTAGCGGGAGATTTAAAATGTTGGCTTAAATTGCCTTATTTCTCAGTGAATAAAGCATCATTTGCTTTCTGGAAAGCACTTGGGGTACACCTAATCTTTCGAATAAAAGAAACTTTTGTTTTCTCTTCATGGCTCCTTTAGGCGAAAATTGGGGTCGATACAGAGAATAGCTCCACTAAAAGTAGCCAAAGCCTGTAGAACAGCGTCTAATACAGCTTTGAATAATAAGTAATATCTTGCCAATCCACCTTACCATTGAGAAGGAAGTAGAAACGTACAATATTATGAAAGAAGATAAACCTTTTACATGGGAAGGTGTGGCATTCCATAAAAATAATATAATAAATAAGATAGACAGGTGGGAAAGGCAGGCAGCAAAGTTATTAGCTTCCCCCTACGATAGAGAAAGCTCAGCGGTAGAGGAGTATCAATTCCACATTTTCACGGATGGGTCGAAATCAAATGAAAAAGTAGGTGCGGCTTTTAAGTTTATGAATGAAAATTTGAGTATGGTACATTTTTGTCAGAATAGTTCAGCGAAATTTTGCGACAACTTTCAGGCTGAAGTGGTAGCACTAACCAAGGCAATAGGAGTATATCAGTTCCAAGGAATGTAAAAAGGTACAAAAATAACAGACAGTCTTTCAGCATTGCAGGCCATTAGCAATCCATAATGAAAATACATTAATTTGAAAGTTAAAAACTCCCACCTCCCCTCGCGGGAACCCCTGTGTAGATGCGACGCATAGTGGGTTCACGCTGCAGCGTTGGACAGCGGAGGAACGGCGCTGGAACGATGGAGCGGAGCTGCGCAGGCACCGCGTTTTATAGCGCGCATAACGGTGAGGGGACGCGCCGGCGCCAGTGCGTCTGCCGCGGCTATGACGCAACACAATCCAACACAATCCACTTTAATCCAATCCAATCCATATCCAATCAAATCAAATCCAAGTCATGCCAAGCCAAGCCAATCCAATCGAATCCAAGCCAATGCCCCTCGCGAGGGAGTGTTCGCTATCGGAGAGGAGAGGGGGTCAGCGGCGGAGAGCGCAGCTCGCGCGGCGAGGAGAATGGGGGAGGGGTGTGGACGCACAACAACAACGCCGTATGGAGGTTCAAGTCGAGTGAATGAGATGCAATCGCATCTAAAAAACTACTAGAAAGCAATAAGGGTAAGGGCATAATCCAACAGGCACACATAAAGTGTCATTCAGGCAAACCGGGCAATGAATTAGCTGACGATTTCGCAAAAACAGCAGCCGAGCAAGGAGAAAAACTTACGATCTCGATGACAAAGCATTGCATTAAAAGACAATTGTTTGCTGATGATTTAGACAGGTGACAAAAAGAATGGGTTAAGGAGGGTTCAAGCACACGGGCGTACCAATGGGTCCTCAACGTTAAAAATATCCAAATTCAGTTCCAAACGAATCATTTTGTATCACAAGCAGTGATGGGCTATGGGAGGTTCCCCCACTATTTGCATAGGTTAGGGTTTAAAGATGATAAAATATGGAGTTGTAAAAAAGAAGCTAGCAGTTTTGACCCTTACTTAGACGACTGTCCAAGGACAAAATCCCTTAGAGGTAAATATAAGAAGAAACTAAGGCATCTGTTATCCAAACAAAAAGAAGAAATAATAAAAGGCGAAAAGCTAACGGAGTTCCTAGCAAAAATAGTAGAAGAGAATAATAAAATAATGTACCTAAAGAGGAATAGGTTAATGGGTATTCTGCCGTGCTCACTATTGATTTCACTCCCTGGGGGGGAGGAGCGGTTCACTGCCGCACAAGACCACCAGACCACCCAGGGGCTCAACATGGCAAACTTATATCCATCAACCAAGGTGGGTATAACAATGGAAGGATCATGAAGGAAGGCCAATCCACATTTGGAAAAAAATGACATCAAAATATTCAAACCACAGACTCCAAACGCGGCTGGCAAACATTTTGCCAGTGGCGGTCTCATAGTGGGTCAGGAAGTGGGAGAAAAAAGACAAGGAGCAAATAGGTATAAGCCTCTATTGCAGGGTCATCACTCTGAGGACTGCGACCAAGTACATGGCCACCAAAATGATAGAAGTGGGGCGGTGGATTTTTCATTATTCCTTCTCGAGGTGGAGGTGGACCTTCGCAGTGGGACAGCTTTAGGCTGTCAATACTGCACAAGGTACAACAAATGCTACAATTAGAGTGTTTGCAACAATGCCCTGAGACCCTCTGGCTAACTCGGAAACAAAAAAGAATGAAGTAACTGCAAAAGCACAAAGTCGGTCTGAGTTGGTGACCCCCTGGCATACCTAGGCGGGAAGGTGCAATTCGTGGCAAGAGGTGGACAAATACCCTCCCCCGTGGGAGGTATGTTCAAGAAGAGCACGGGATTCTAATAGAGTAGTGGGAAATATTATAAACAGGGTGGGCAGGTATTCAAACGGGAATATCAACCAGGGCTGGTCACTCAAGAGGGCACAATAACAATTGTGGACCTATTGGTGTGTTTAAGTGCTCTTTTAACAAAAAGAGAAGACCAAGTAAAAAGGTGTGCACAGGAAATTAGGAAGGGTTAAAAAGGGGATGGGGGAAAAACTATTGTAAAAGGGTAGAACTATATATGTACAGTAAGGTTTAAGGAAGAGGAGAACAGGTTAGAGTGACCGCAGCCGCTTGAAAATATCTGAGGTTAGTTGTATGATCGCGTAGATGTAATCGCGTAACGGGGTGCACTAGTTCATATATTACTGATAATGAGCGATAAACACGACATAAGAGCAATAGTGTAAAAGAACGTTAAAGTAGGAAGTACAAATTATAAAGGGAGTATACGTTGGAGGAGTGGGAAGTAGCGGAAGTCCAACAAATTACCGTAGAAAATGAGTTGCAACAACAATCAAGATAGCTCAGGTAGGGATATCAGTAACAGAAACAAGGTGGAAACACAATCAAGATAGTTCAGGTTGGAACATCAGTAACAGCAAGAACTTGTATGAAGTAAAGGGGAGGAAAAACACGGGGAAGGGGGTTGGGGGAAGTAATCAGTTTCTGAGTTTTACAGAAGGTCTACCAGGGCACAAGGGACAGCAGGACAGGGGAAGATGCAGATCGCGATCACGGCAGACAACGAAGACGGAAAAAGGATCAACTGATCAAGAGGAAACAACATTGAGCAGGAGATTTCACCATCGAGGCAGCACTTAAACTGCATATATGTTTGCATATCAAGATCACATATATGAGGAACGACATGTTGATTCATAACTGAGCTTTCACATATTTGTTGAAAATAATACCGCTGATATCCTCCCCTCCCTTGGCTTGGTTTCGCGTGATAGATGTCTATTCTTTCTTTCTTCTTTTCCTGTCTCTTAAAAATTCTTTTGGGCTTCGGTCCAGTTGATTTATTTTTTAATTGGCGTCACCCGTGATGCGTATGTGGTACAGGTTGGGCTTTTATTTTGCATTATAGCCATTTATGTTGTCTATCTGTTCGATATAAGCGGGCTTTACTGTAGTCATGGTACTGAAACACCGGGACACTCATTGATGCCTCGCTCTAGAACGTAACGCGAACTAAAACAGACACCGGTACACTAGTTATTCCAACGCCTCGCGCTAGAATGCTTCGTGCTTCAAGCAAAGCTGTATACCTCTGCCACCCAACTTTTTCACCTCCGCGGGCAAAATCGTCAATGCGCCAAGAATACACTTATACACTGCATGCTTCGCTCCTCCCAGGTTTCAGGTTAGGGGAGGTGGTCGAGGATTTTTTTAGAAAAATGTCGACAAGCTCAGGTACAGGCATAAAGCAGGAGACACATGCGTGATGAAAGCATGCGATTGATAGTGTTGAGGGTCGCACAGGACCGGTTTTGGCGTCGCACGCTCGTCGGAGGAGGCTCACGACGTACGACTGGCGAGCCAGATGCAATCGCGGGATTGTTTCGGCCGTCGTGTGGCCGCAGCCAATGAGAACCCGGAGGTGTCATCATAATGACGTCACTTTCTGTCAAAACATCGGGGAGGCGCTAGAAAATTTCGAGGGGCGCGCTCGCGTGTCTCTGCCGACACGCTCGTGAGATGGAAGAAGGGGCTCCCGCCACAAGTCGGCATTTCTTTTTCTGCTTTCTATGTTTTGTCAGAAGTGGTTTGTCTTTGTGGGTTAGGTGGCTCGTGATTGCGCGAAGTAGGCGGCGACAAAAAGCTCCAGCGAACACCTCAAAGTAACAGAGAAGATAGAGATAGGGCAGCACGCGTCATGCATGGACAACAATAGTACAAGACAGCTGTTAGACACGTGTTGCCAGTGGAACCGACAGCATGGACGAGCGTGATCGTCGGTGCTCAACGTTCCCACACCGCTGTACTGGACATCAAAATGCAATGTATTACGTAATAGCACTATTCATCTTTTCTTCCACTTGAAAACTGTTTCCTTTTCTTCCTCGGATTCTCCTTGCACGTATATAAATCGGCTGGAGTGCGCCGAAACAGGGAGGCACGCATGCAGCGAAAACACGGGGTGAAGTGACGCCAACGACGCACCGCACGCACGTATCGGACCATGTGTCCCACATTCACGCGTGCGGCTATAGTCGTGGGAGCCATTTTCCGACCAATCGTGCATCAGATCGGACCTCTCCAACGTGCATGTGTCTGGCGTTTAAAGCTTTTCATGCGAAGTTGCAGGCCACTGCGCACTATAGGCAAGCGCACAAAGAGATACAGAAAACATGACGATATTTAGTTGTTAAGTGAATAAGCAAAGTTCTACAAAAAGAGGAACGCGAAAGGGAATTACTTCGCACTTACTTACAGGCGGAGATTCCGTTATTCGTTTATCAGATCATTTTAGATGTTTTTTCGAACAAGCTTCGACGCCGGAAGTTGCTGAAGATGTAGCCTAATAGGGTTTTTAATGGAACATGCTGAAATGAAATGCCTAGAAACGCGATAGATTGAGAACTTGTAGTACACAGGAAAAAAATGCGCAATCAACTGCTTTAAACTGCACGCTTCAAAAGAAGCTGCAATAATAGGATCATGTGAAGTCTGAACGGCACTCATAATAGAAAAAAATCGAAAACGAGCAGATTAGGATTCATTAAATTTTGAATAACATTGCCCGCACACGGTAGCCATAGATTGTTAAATGATATAAAAAGGTTAAAAAGGCATTGTAAAAAACCAAATAATGCAATTTAAGGAACTGGAGGAAAACCGGAGGCATTATTAGAGGGACTCAAAAACTTCTACTACAGTTCAATTCTGAAAGCCAATCTTAACGAGGGAAAGCTGAAAATTATTCGGTCCAAACAGTTCTGCAATTTATTTCAAGAGCTCGATTCGGGTCTGCTTTATTAAGAAGGCACGTTGCACGAATAGAAAGAAATTCAAAACAATGTTTGTCTCTAAAAATAGCGAAGCAGAAAAGAAGAGATTGAACGAGTGCAATTTAAGCGGCTGATCATTATTAACGGCCGTCCATGGGTCTGAAATAGAATAGTTCGAAAGATGAAAGCGTGCCCAAAATCACCGAGGACTGCGACGAAGTTAGAAAGAGATGAATGATCTTTGGACGCACCCAACTCGTGCGCTTAGGCGAAATGGGCGCCTAACGCACGCTTACGAAATAATTTTGACTTCACGCGATGGCAGTGAAGTTAAAGCAGACGAAAGTAAAAAAAATTCGGAAAACGGGAGCTAGATCCCAAAACTGTAGCGAGAGGGAATACTTTTTTAGGGACTATATACTAGTATCTGAATTTCTTTTCCGTCCGGGGCGTCTGTATAAATCACTCCGGAAGACATGCCCTCCCCCGGAGGCGTGTTTCCAAATGCTTCGCTGCACAAAGAACCCACGTGACATGTGTTATGTCACTGCGCGTGCTACGATTTTGAGTGTCTGCTAAAAGGAGCCCACCGTTCGGGCTCTGTGGCCTCCACATTTTTCTTTAAACTACGCACCGGTACACTTCCCGTTAAGACGTGGATGCAAGAGAAAGGCTTGTTTGTCGCTGGTCCTACAACGTGCACTTTGTGCAATAAGCAAGAAACTGTTGAGCACGTCTTCGCGGAGTGCTGGGACGCCATCTTTTTCTGGGATGTGTTGCAAAGAACCTTAAAGATAGACCTGCCCGTTTGTCCCCAAGGCATACGATTTCTTTGCGTAGCTAGTGACAACAGTGTGCCGTATGACCTCATCATGGCTCTAAGATTGCATGCCATTTGGAGGTCGAGGATGGCGGTGCGCCACGCTGACCCGCATGCCCTCACTGTGAGCAAATACTTTGCACACAGTATTAGTTTGCTGTATGATGTGCACAAGTTGAAGACTCCCGATATGGAATGGCTACCTGTACTAGAAGAACTGTGTACGTTTGATGTTTAATTTAAGTTTTTCCGTCAGACAAAGTTCGGCCGACGGTTTTTAATCTATCCGTGACGTGTATTGTGTGCGAAAAAAGGTAATAAGGAAGAAAAAGGGCTCTGTTGACTCGATGCTGAGTTCTGAGTACTGGCGCTGACGGCTTGGGTGCGAGTCCCAGAAGGACTATTTTTTTTTCTTTTCATTGCTTAACTTTATTTTCTAAGTTTAATTTTTTTCTAGAAACGCGAATCTATGTCCTGGTTTATTAATAATAGTGATTTGGTACATTTTATTTCGCTTCAGGTTTGGGGCGCAGCCAATGACGGCGTTTAATTGCCGCTCTGCATCGTGCGAACAGACATGTCACGTGGGTGCTCTGTGCAGCAAAGCGTTTGGAAATACGCCTCCCGGAGGGGTGTAGAACGTTCGCAGAATTCACGGGGAGGCTGTCAGCGGCAAGGAAAAAACCTCGAGAAGAATTGTCTGCCGGCATCTGCCGTTAGCAGTGCGGCCTGGAAGGCCAGTCGGTATGCAAAGGGTTTCAAACACTCCAAACATTCCTCAGCGGTGACTTCGGGCCCTTTTAAAACGCTTAGAATACTAGAAGGCTTTAGCAGTACCCGATAGTGACTGATGGGGACATGGTATGCACGCCGCTTCAAGCGCTGTGCATGCATGAGATGCCTCATCTAGAAAATATGAAAGGTATGTTATAGGCCAGTGTCATATTATCAGCAGTTCTTTACGAGCGAGCTGTTGGAATATTTCCTATACATCCGGCTTGAGTGGCTTCCTTGGTTCAGACATTTTCTTCACATGGATTTGGATAGATACGATCTCATTTCACCAAGATACGTTCTTTCGCTTTCAATCCCCTCACACTGTCACCGCATGCTTTGTCATTGCGTATATGCCGCTGTTTAAAAGCCTTCATTAACCTGTAACCTGTATTGTATCAGATTTCCGTGTGATAGCGCACTTTGCGGCCCTTTATGGGAGTAAAAATTTCTCGATTAGCTTTTTTTTTTTTGCTCGAATAATAACTTCTGTCTCTTTGTATTGTCTTGCCTGCCTACACCACTCGCTCAAGTTGACGTACTTGTTTTAAGGCTTCGGCCCCTTTTAGGCACTGCGATTCCAATGCTTTCGTGTAGAAGTGCTTAACCGCCTCTACAGGTCGTGTGCAGTCGTTCTTTGCACTAAATCTTCCCTCACAACTGATGTAATGCTGTTTCGATAACCTAGCATTTTTTCAAGCTGCTAATTTGTCAAGCTGTTTTGTTTGCGACTTTGCCGAACTGTTTATGCCAGTCAAAATGTAACCACTTGCTTTCATTTGAATTTGTAGGGTTCATTTGTGGGTTCATTGGTAGGTTCATTTGTTGGGCTCTACAGGGAGGGAGATTTTAGGCGCAGTACTGCTTTCGCCACTACCAGTTTAGGGCGGAGCTGTCTATGATTCACTGATTGCGTCATTCGTCACGCGACGGGCACTGCAGGAAAACAGGCTTTCTCTGGCTCTCTGGCGATTATGATGATTGTCGGTGACGTAAAAGATGGTTCGAACGCGATGCTTTCTGTGGTCGAAAGTCAATGTCGTCAAAGTCCAAAGTCAAAGTCCAAAATCCAAATTGTTACGCCCGAAACGCACTGCAGGAAAGCCAACTTACACCGACGGTTTCTACACAGGCACATCAAGTCGTAAAAAAAACGCTTTCCGCGGCTGGAATCGAACCTATGTCATCTATCGGATTGCACCCCTTTTGCCCAGTAGAATAAGTTTGGATTTTTTATGTTGACTTTTACTCGGGTTGCATGAAAGAAAGCTTCGCGTTTCAACCACCTTTACCTTAAGAAAGGGACTTAGCCTTCTTAATTCATTTGAGTTTTCATTAGAGCGGCGGCCACTTTGAGGGCATTCGCGTTGAAGACGACGAGGTGGTCGTTTTTCGTGAGGCCGTAATAAACAACTTTCGCCAAGGTTCATTTGTTCTCAATCATTGTGGGCAATCGCATATTCCAGGTTAAAGTGGAGGCCACAGCAGGGGCAGTTAGTATACAACCCCATTGCTTACTCTACGCGTCACATTGCATTACAAGAAGAGCTCCCCTATTTGACGTGTACTTGTTATCCTGGGGGCGAGAGGGAGGAGGGTCGACTGAGTACTTCCATCCCTGCAGAGCTACCACGACCTGGCTGCTGTTTGGGACGCGAAGCCAGCGCTTCAAGTTTGTTTCGATGACATTATGGTGAATTCATAGTATTTTAAACTAGCTGCTGAAGTCAGGGAGATACACCGGGACCTCGTGGGCTGGAAAGGACCAGCCTTACGTAGACATAGGCAGGGCGCTGAGCGCGTTGTTATCGTAAGCTGTATACGGCCGCTCTTTTAAAAAGAATGCGTAGAAGACCGGACTAAGCAAGACTGTAGACACACGCAGCGCTGACTGCCAACTAATGCGTTACCTCTCCTTTTAGTTCACAACCGCGCTTCTTTTTGCTGTTCCCGCACCACCGTTATGATTTTATCGGCTACGGCATCAGCAACGATACGAATGTATACAGGATTAGATTGCCCGACACCGGAGAACCAACGCTCCGATATTTTACCGGCTACGGCTCCGCGGAGACCATCGCAAACGTTTCCCGCGAGGGCCAACCTGCCTGTTTGTACAAACGCGCTGTGTGTGAAGTCGTCCTAAGGGGCTGGACTCTGCCTATGCGAGATGAATTTTGCGCTCTGCTCCATTATGCGCGAAAAAACGGCGCAGCGACAAGGTTGCAGCGCAGGAAAGTTTAGAGATGTGCGGACAAGGGTGCCCATCTGGGCCCCATCCCGTTCCCTTGCCCCAGTAGGGAAACATGTATGCAATCATGCTATGTGCGCTCAACATACTTTCGCCCATGCCTCATCTTTATTCTCCCCTACTTCCCCTTCTATTTACCTCTCCAACATTAGGCAGTGAACTTGCACCGCCTCTCCCAAACCATCATCATTTATTCCCTTATTTATTATTATTATTATGTAATAGTGTTTATAATCAATTATTACCGTATTAAAAAGAGGGGCAAAAAATATTACAAACATTGCAAGAGCGCTCATGTAGAACAAAAAACAGCAATAACTGACAAAGTTAGCGAAAGTACGCTCAGACAAAAGACAGAAAAAGTGTGGTTGATTCCTCTCTCGTAGGAATCGGTAAAACACGAAAGTGAAATGTGCAGCAAAACCTGCAGCTGAGCATGATTGGCAGGTCGGCGGCTGTCTTGTGGGTGTGCCTAGAGAGCGACGTCTTGCTGGCGAGTCGCTTCAGCAAGGTGTACTGGCGTCATTCCCGTGACGGATATGACGTGGGTGAAATGTTGGTGTATCCCGGCATAAAATAATTTCGGGCTAACATATAAAACCCGAAAATGAACAAGCCTAAGCATACGTACACTTTAGTACTAAAGGTTGCTCCCCCGCAAGAAGCCCTTGTTTGCACGGGTGCATTCTTTACAGGACGCTTGCTTCGTTGTACGGGCATCATTTCGGTGACGAATATGACGCCACCGAAATCTTTGTATATCCCGGAATAAAAAACTTTCGTGTTAAAAGACGGATTCTAGGAGGGAGCTGTATTGCTCTAGAATCTACTTCAACAGGAAGAAAATGGAGCAAAAGCTTGCGATTTTGAAATTGGATTATTCGAACTTGTGGATAATTCCAACTGTTAGACTTCGACCGGCCAAGTCGCCATTGAAGTCACTGTATAAGGAAGCAGGTTAATTAAAACCCGAGTAGTTTCCGCCCACGGTGATTCGACCTAGGCGCCACCAGGTCGGCGCGTTGCCGCCCGTCACCTGGCCGCGTGAAATAAATTGCCCGGACGCTCAGACGCGAAAGGGAGAAAAGGACGAGTGCGAGTGGGAAAGGCGAATTGCGCTTGGCTTTTCCGCCGTTGTGCACACTCCCCGCGCTCTGGGACCCCCCTGCCGGCGTTGAATATCGCCGAAGTGTGCGGTCTGCGCTAGCCTCTGCTCGGGCACTTTCGTGAAGCGACAAGTGTATCAATCGGCGTGTTTTATTTCGCTCTCTGCGACGGCCGCGCTTTGGATTTAACGCTTCATCCTTCGTATTCTAGCGAAGTTACGAGTGCTTCAACCGTGCCTGTGTTGGATATTTCGCGTTCTCTTACGTGAAGCGGCAACTGTTTGGATACGCAGTGTGCGCTCTACTGTATCCTCTCCTCATGCTCTTACGTGAAGTGCTTCAACCGTGCCTCTGTGCGTGATTTCGCGTTCTCGGGTGTTGGCCGGCGCTGTATATATATAGATTTCGAAGTGCCTCAACCGTTCGCCAGTCGCCGCGTAGTTGGAGCGGCTGTTTCTCAAACGTAGATCTACCGTTCACCCTACATGTGATCGGCTCAACCTTTGGCCCTGAAATTGCATTTTGTGCCCCGATGTTTTTCTGTGATAGCGCAAACGACCATGTTGCTTTCGTTCTTTTTTTTTCTTCACTAGCGTTCCGTGCTGACGAAACGGCAGTTGTAACTCGCTAAAGTTTCGGCAGGCGCAATGATAACTGGCCTGAGTCCTTCAATGATTTACTACTGCTCGGACGATTTCCTCAGTCAGACAGGATGACCCTTTGGTGTGCGCTTCCGTTGCTAAATGTGTTATTCCAGGGTTCAAATCTCTTGTGACCCCCCACCCCCCTTTTTCTTTGTCGCTGGCGACCGCTTAGGAAAGTGTCTGGTGTGCAAATTCAGTGTACAGCTGACCAATTGCAAAGCGTGCGTGTTATTAAGCTTGTCACAGAGCCTTTGAAGTGATGACTATTGCATTCCTAATGACCAGTTTCCCAAAAGACGCTTCCAGAAGGAGCATATTTAAGCAGTTCTGCTCTCACTGTGTGAATTGCAAAACAGGTGAAAACAATGTGCTATGGTGGCTGTATTTGGCTTAAGAGTTAAGTGTACATTGCATGTGTTGCTGCGGACCAGCTTATTTATTTATTTATTTATGACATACTGCAGGCCCCACACAGGACCCAAGCAGGAATCACTCAAATATAAACAAACCGACAACATAGGGTAAAATACAGTAACTTGTAAAAACATACTGTCTCAATTTTCTATATGTTCAATCCCATCAATGCTGCAGACAACAGATACAGGCAGATTATTCCAGTCGGATATGGTGTGTGGGAAGAAGGAAAATTTGAAGACGTTTGTCTTCAAATTTTCACTGAGGCATATATTGACACGGCTAAGACAGCAAAGATATTTAGATATGTCGATGATTACATGATTGTTACTAGGTCGGTGAAGCCAGAAGAAGTAAACCTTTTAGTCAAGACAGTTAAGAAAACATTTCTGGAGTGCTCTGACGGCTTGGATTTCACTCATGAATTACCAAATGATGGGTCCTTGCAGTTCCTCGATGTGTGTTTTAATTTCTGTGGAACACGCGTGTGTTGGGCGTATCAGCCACGGTCAAAAAAGGCAATTTTGGATTATCGTTCAGCGCATTCGAAGATAGTGAAAAGGGGTATTGGCGTTAGCTGTCTTCGCGGTGCCCTCGAGAAGTCTTGTCAGCACCAAGTCGCCGATAGTGTTCAGCGCCAAGTTGCACGTTTGAAAGACGCCGGCTTCCCTCGGGAAGTAATAGCAGCAGTGGTTGAAAGCCTATTGCGTGACGTCAAGTCAGGGGCACGGCGTCAAGGGCGAGATGAACCTCGCAAAGAAAGGAGGCCTGTGGTCGTCCCTTACGTGCACAATTTCTCCAACCGCCTTAAAAAGGTGGCGGGGAAATGTGGTGCCGACGTTGTGTTCTCCGCCCCAGAAAAACTAGCACGAATGTGCTCTACTGTGAATGGCGAGAAGAAGGGTAACCGAAGAAGAGGCATGCCACGCTGTTTGTTGGTTGCAAACAAGGTGTTGTATACGAAGTGCCTCTATCTGGTGGAAAATGCTATATTGGGCAGACTGGTAGGTGCATAAATGACAGGCTCTGGGAGCACCGTACAGCTGTTCAAGCGCTCGCTGCGGGGGGCCATTTAGCTGACCATTGTCGCCGCTGCCGGTGTGTTCCACACTGTGTTCCAATTTACGAGAAGACAGTAACATTGTGCTGTTTTAAGGACCAAGCCAGCCGTGAATTGTGCATCATGAAAGCCGGTGAAAAGTGTGTAAGCACGACATCTATTAGTTCATCAAAAAAAGAAATAGATTATCTGGATGCGAACTTGCCACGTGCGTAACAAAATGCACCACTTGACCTTGTCTTTTTTCTTTGTGCTTTGAGCATGTTCACGCATGCCCCCTTCCTGTATATCTTTTGATGTGTGTAGTAAAAATTTCAGTTGATGTCTAGCGCTAGTCCTGTGTGGTCTCTACTTTTGTCCCGTCTTTACCGCGCTACTTGACCATGTTTCCCCAGAAACGCCTGCAGGCGCTACTCACCTAGGAAAAGCTGCTGAATATGCATGCGCCATTGATCAAAGCATTTGAAAGCCGTCCTGCTTCGTGTTGATTGTGCTAATTTTCCTGTTTCCACTGGCTGCTTTATCTGTATGTCACTAGCTAGGTACAGTACTACAGTCTCTAGTACACCCACATGCATGTATTTTTGTGGCTGTGTTTCTAGGCGAGGCAAAACATTCCCACAAAATCTACATTGCAAGAAAGCCTGGGATGAGGCATCATATTTTATGTTTACTGGCTGATGTTTGTGTCTTTTAAAATGCTCATATACCAGGAAAAGTTCTTGCACACACTCATTTTAAACTTGCATAACCCTGCATCAGTGTTTGCTTCAGAAGAACACTTCGACTAGTTCCACCAGTCTTGTCTTGCCATTCGCAATCAGTGATGCCACAAGTTGTCTGCAGAACAATGTACAGGGCAGCCGTGCCTGTTTTCACGACGCTTTGCAAATTTTCATGCACTAATAAAGTGCTGCTGCTGCAAGTCGCATATTATTTGTATTCACAACACTGCAATCACCGATGCTGGCCAACTTGCTTTTGCACTTTAGTGTCTCTTTAGGCGTCTATAGTGTACCGTAAAACCATTAGGTCCCTCCTGGGCAGATGTACTGAACTATGCTCCTGTGCTATATGTCGCTTGTTCATCCCAGTAGATTTACTTCCTCATTCTCTTTTTAAGCATAGCAGCAATTTTTGAGGTGCAAAAAGTGTTGAAACATGAAAAAGTTCAGTGTAGTTTTTTGTGCTTAAAATGAGAGCTACTGTATTTACTCTCATAATGAACCCTCCCCCCACTTTTCTTGTTGAGAATTCACTTTTTTGTCACTGAATAAAAAATGCAGCGGGAATATGTCTTATTTTAAGCATGGTTGCTGATGCTGTAGGCGATCACAGTAACGTGATATCGTGCTACAGTACGCGCAGAAATGCTAAAAATGCATTCCAAGAAAAAGAAATCTCATCCGTAGCCGGAGACGTGAGCGCGAATGCCGCGGCTTATAATTTAAAAATTGCGCGTTTGCGGTGCGCCACCTGTTGAATGCAAAACAAACCTTGCGCCATAAAAACGTTGCGGTGTGCGAAGTTCGAACAAAGCACCAAACGTACTCAGCACTCCTTCCCTGCTATTTGATGTTTAGGCTGGTTCTGCCGGCGTGCAAACAAAGCAGTAAACGTACTCCGCACTTCTCTGCTCTTGTTTAGGGCTCGTTCACGGCACCAGCAGCATCAGTGGCGTAGAGTTTGCTGCAATTTTACGGTTTTTTTCTAGTTCGACGACGAAGTAGCAGTTAATTTCTTCAGCCGTTGTGACATGCGCGGGCGCGACCAACCTTTCGAGTTAGACTGCAAAGCCAGCGTCGATAACGTGGACGTGCTTCGTGCGGGGATGCGTACGCATGGCTGACTACTACGGCGAGGCAACCGTGCGTCGTGGATCGTCGACTGGGAGCCCCCAACCCAACGAGGTACCATAGATGCTCTTCGGCAGTGTCTTTATTTATTGTGGCAAGGTCCTCGGAGGCGTTGCCAAATCACCAAATCACCTACGCATTTATTACAGTAGCGTTGGCTTAAAAATCTGGTTACTACTGATCACACTTGCTTCCGTCACGCTGAACAACGCCACGGGTCAATCATCGATGCCGCCGTCTTTCACGCTCAATTTCAAAGGGAAGTACAGCTGAACTTCGTCGTTGTATGTTCTCTTGGCCGAGGTGAAAGAACATATAGCTTAAATTACATTACATTGAGTTGGGCTGGGATTTTTTGACCACGATTTGAAGCACCCATGCAAAAACAATCCGCATTTCACTTCATGTTCAAATTAATTTATTTTTCCTTACGTAAGATTAAACAATATCAGAATAATGTGTGATGTAATTCTAATTCACAAACAAATACCGCTTCATAGTATGGTCCGAGCAAAAAGAGTCTCAAGCATGTGTGTCATGCTTTTAACATTTTCACAGATGAATGATTTTTAGCCAATTATCTCCTGCCCCCTTCGGTCTATAAAGGGGCACCCCTTGCTGAGGTGGAAAAAAAGACCAACTGAAAATGCTTTAAAAGAGGCTTTAAACGTGTCGTGTTATTACGTGTTCAGTAGATTTAAACGTAACCGAAATGTGGGAAGCATATAACTGTCCTATTTTGGAGAGAATTGTGTTATATGCAAGAGCATAACATGCAACTGTTCCGCTTCGATTTCGTGAGCGATTGAGCAAGTTTTTTTTTTTTTGCTTGGTACCAACACAAATTTTCCTAAAACGCCATTTTTCATACATGGGAAAATTAAGTGAAAGGCGAGTGCTAAACCTGTACAATTTCTTATTCCGCGAAGTAGATCAGAACATGACTTGGAGGCACATCTTTAATACAGTATGCGCATCACCTTGGAACTTCAGCATTTCTTAGTTGTCTGATTGTGAAACTTGTCAAATGAAGTGGGTAATTGAAGTAAAAAAAACATTTGCAGGTTACAGATTGCATATCTGGTTCTCAATAATATTCTCACAACTAAAATAATTCATAAATTACCGTTTAACACGTTTGTGTTTCATAAAATTGTAATTTAGGTAAAAAAATATATTGCAGGTTAGTCATTGTATATCAAGCTTTAAATAATATTTTGAGAATTGAGATAATTTGTGATATTCTCTTTTTACAGCTTTGTGTTCCACAAGGAGTGAAGGTGTCAGCACAGAAGCTTGAACGAAACTGCCGAAAAGCATTCTACTACTGCTAAGCATTTGTAGATGTCAAAATTAGGAAGTCACAAAAGCAACTCAGCAGAACGACCCATTCCTCAACTGGCCAGTCTCGCCGACTGCTGTCATCAAGCTGCATGAGGTGTTCAACCACGGGCTCGACTGCGCCGATGGGCTTCGCCTTCTAAAACCCACATCGGACAAAAGTGCCGCATTCTTCCGCTACTTTCAAGATGATACGACCCCAGCAGCCGCACTAGCTCCTCATAAAACGAAGCTGGCAAGGCAGGAGGACGGTGAGGGCCTGCTCGCTAGCAGCGCTGTAAATCCCCCAGTCAGCACCGTCTACCACTGGTTCTGCGGGTGGCGGAGAGGGCAGTATGGCGACGAAGGAGTGAGCCCCCTCACTAAGCTGGACAGAAGAGCACCAAATCACGTTGAACATTGTAAGTAGCTATGTACCCCAGCACACTCCATATATTGCTACTTTTATGTGACCTGTGCCAACGTTTATGCAAACATGGTATCTCTTTTCAGCTTCAAGCAAGCTATCATGCAGTGTAGACGGAAAGGTATCGCAGAAACTCTGTTCTGCAGTGTTGAATTCTCTAATTCGGGAGAAAGGCAGCGATGAGCACATGCGCAGCCACGGCGCACTTAACTAGACTTGTCTGATGCACCTGTCCTAATGAAGATGGCACAGCCTGACTGTGAAAGCCTGTGCTTGTAAAACTACTTTTAAATTATGGCCCAGACGTTCATATGTCTCAGTACATACCTTCGCTCTACTATTTTTGTTCCACTTAGAAGGAATCAATGGGCGTGTGGTATTCGCCACAACAGTGCAGCTCATAATACATCTTTATACGTGGCACAGCTAACAGCAGCCTGGCGTGGGAGCAATGCGCAATTTGAATCAAATTCAATGTGAAGTGAATTTTCACTATTCACATTTGAAAATAATTCATTTGCAGTAATCTTTTGCCATTTACATTCGAATATATGTAATTCGCGGTTGGTTTCTACTATTCGTATTTGAGAATATTCGATCTGATTCACAGTCAGTTTTCACTATTCCTAACTGTTCACAGCATGTCTGGAGGGGGCATTCAGGAAGCTTGACTGGGAAAGCAAACACACGACAACTCCCAAGAAGCCAGCACCAGCACACCCACAGGGCAAGGCCAACCGGTGGCAGCAGAGCCTGAACAGCAGCAGCTGCCTACGGATACCTAGCCACAGCTGGAGGCCCAGGGCTCAACTGGAAGCAGTCACCAACGTGAGGTGTTGAGGTGTGGCTTGTGCTCATGCATTTATTTTAGCAAAGCCTAATAATTGTGACCCTTACTCCAGTTACTGGACACCTAGGTAGCAACTAGACACCTGAACAAGATCTGTTTCTCAGCAACACACTCCACTTTTGGAAAGAGCTACCTATTTTATAACCACGTGCATGCATTTTTTCAGGGGTCTCTTGTAGTAAAATTTATTTTTACGAAGGTACAATTGCAGGAGCTAAGTAGAAGAAGGCTACAGGATGCCAAAAAAGACACTCCAAAAATTAAGGCAATCCAACATGACTGCGTAGCATCATAGCAGAAGCAAGACGAACAAGTTTTTCCAATGCATGTAAAGGGGAGCAAGAATGAAGTAGTATTCATATGTCACAGCTAGTGTGAAATTTTGTATGCTGGCTGTCGTATGTCTTCCGAGGCCCTTTCTGACATAGGGAGGGTGCTAAGAGGAGGAGGAATAAACTTTCATTAAACAGCACTGTGCTGGTGTTAGGGGCCCCCACCAGGTGGGACAGTCTTCAGCCCAGCTTAAAAGAAGAAGTGTTAAACAGACTCTGCCAGGATCCAATCTCATACCATTAGATACATAGTCAGTTGCACAGTGCACGTTTTTGAGATGTAAAATTTTACATTCTGGTCTTAATGTTTTTTCTGTGTGTTTCGCTGAATAGTCCTTGTATGCCACTAAGGCCCTGTGAATAAAAAGGTGCCTTGCGAAAGCGCTAGGTCAGGGGCTCTCAAGTAAGGCTTTGAGGAACCCTGGGATTTTGAAGAGGCGTTGCTTGGGTTCTGTGAGACTAAAGTGGCTATGGTGTTGTGCTGCTAAGCCCAAGGACATGGGTTCGATACCGGCTGCGGTAGCAATTTTCCTGATAGAAGTGAAAAGCGAAAGCGTCTGTGTGTCGAGATTTCGGCGCACGTTAACTCTTCCTAGCTGTTCCTAGGTGACCAAAATTAAACCCCAGCTGTCTCCACTACAGCGCGCCTCATAAGCAAGGTGTAGTTTCGGTACTTTAAACCTCGCAGTCAATCAATCAATCAGTCATTATTATGTAACTGAACATGGCACTAAACAAAGCTTTTTCTTGGGTTTTATTTTAGTTCAATGAATGCATTAATGTTTGTGAAACTAATCTGTAAATACCTGAGCAGTATTCTCTGGTCCAAACTGGTTATCTAAGCTTGGCAGGGGAAGGTGAGTTCTGTGAACATTTTTCTGCCCTAATGGGTTTCCCGGTAGGCCCATAGTTGAATACCTACGGAACACCCTTATTACTTCAGCAGTGCGAAGAAGACAATAGTAAAGATAGGAGATGCAACAAATTTTGAGTAAATCTGTGGTATATCCTGAACAAATGTTTCGTAGGACACTGCGGAGCTGCAGAAGATCTACGAGGAGTGGTGGCGCCAGCCTTTCCTAGCTGCTGGCAACCCATATTATGCCACTGCACTTCAGCAGCTGCTGCGGCAGATGCACAAGATCAGAAAGGAGCCCCAGGAAGGAGCCTGCCCATGAAGGCAGGCTTCACCAGCGCCCGGAGGTGCGGCTGTACCGTCAAGGTCCAGCCCACAAGCATTGCCAGGCGTCGCCCTGGGGTCAACCGGGGACCAGGTAGAGTGCCTGCTGGCCAAGAGCTCGGCTAGCAAGAAGGTCAAGCAGTCCTCACGCCCTGAACCTCAGCGTCAGAGATGGGGTGCCGCACGCCAAAGCTCTCGGACTACAGAAGGGACAGAAGGCACCTAATAGGGTGCCCCTTGTGTGGGCCTCTTCATTTAGGGTTATGTTTTCTCCGGAGGTGTGTGAATGGCACTGCAAGTCATAAATGAATAGTGAAAACTCACGGGAAATCAACTCCAATATTTTTAAATGCACATGTCTCGGCATTAAAGGCCAACTGCACTCAAATTTTTCTTTGTCCAAATAAGCAGTCTAAGCTCTCAAAATCACCTTGGCGAAATCCTGAGCTTCGCAAGCACACTGCACACTAGGTACCATCGTTCAAAGTAGCTCCATGCAGACGACGTTTGCACCTGGCGGAGAGTTGCCGAAACAAGTTCCGAGCAGCCTGTGACGGAGGTTGGGGAACCTGTCCCGTGAAGCTCGCATTTCTCCGGCGACTTGCAGGGCGCTCCGCCAGGTGCAGGGATGTGCTCGCCCGGGGTTTCTCTGCTACACCAGCGCGCTGTACCGCCTTCGCCATCACATGTTTAAACTAACCGCATAGGCAGGCGTATCCGCCATTTTTTTTTCATTGTAAAAAAAAAAGAAAGATGAGAAGCCTACAAACTATTCACGCGCTTGCGAATGTCTTGGTGTTAGCAAACCTCTTTTTACTTAAAAATAAAATTTTTACTCAAAGATAAAAATAGCGCGAAATGAGCACATGCCTTACATTTGTCATTCCTATCACATTTACCACAGAAAAAAAATATATTTTATAACTTTTTGGCCGCTTGCATCCCGCGTCCAATATGGGCCATATTTGGGCTGGCCCAACGCCACCTCCATCCTTTAGACCTTTTCAAAAGTTTGACGACCTAAATAGAGTTGTTGTACACGCGGCTATAAACGCTTGTGTGACTTTTGCCTCACTCGCTAAGTGAGCCAAAATCAGCCTTTCTCTAAGTAACAAATACATCAGCACAAATATCGGCCGTCGTCTTCGTCAAGTGCGAAAACTAACGAAACTTCTCCTCTCCTAAATAATAGACTAGATTTTTAAAAGTTCAATTCCCAAGTGAAGTATTTACTTTGAGCGTTAGATTTAGTTTATTTGAAAGTAAAATGTTTTCATCAGCACCTGTCTCTGGTTAAAGTAGAAAACAGCGGCAGATAGGAAATGTTTTCGTGCTTTAGTGCATCATTCAGCTGTGGAAGCTGGCTTATCGTTTTAGATCCGTTTTATAATTCGTTTCCTGATGGGCAGCAAGGCAAAAAATACTGGGTTGATATTCACGAAGCTGTTTGCACATAATGTATGGTAAAAATAGTGATCGATCGCAGCCCGCGTGCGGTTTGTTCCCTTCAAAGAGAGAGACGTGATAGCTGAAGCGTCGGCTATAACAAAAGCTCCTTTTTGAAATCGTACGGGCAAGTAGCGTTGTAAATCAGGGTCCGCTTTTTTAGTAAAATATGCTGCTGGGCTAGTTGGTTCATTGCTTAAGGAAAATCGAGCGCTACAAACGAGGACAGAAAAAACGAAGAACGACGAGACAGATGCGCTACTAACAACTGATTTATTCCAAAGAAAGACAGCGATATAAGTAGCTTGTCTACAAATGCACAAACATACACAGAGGATAATAGATCTGAAAAAGATACTATAAAAACAAAATAGCCACAGCTGAAGACAACAATCACACCTTTTTATCGCATGTTGTCTAGGATCCGGTACTCCTTCGAAAACAGGGATAGCGATGCTTCACTGATACAGCCTGCGCTGTTTTTTTTTTTTTGATAAAATACGCTTCGCGCAGTTCTTGCGCCACGGTGTCACGACTCTTTCCGATAATGATTGTCTCTGTCAGTCTCGGAAGGCATCCTTTGCCACACTCGCGGCAGTGATGAGGCAAATGCGACCCGGTGCCATTCTTCATGGGAAGATCATGTTCCCTGAGGCGGTCATTTACGCATCGGCTGGTTTGTCTGATGTACACCTTACCGCAGAAGCAGTCATCGAAGTATCTCAGGAACACCTTGGGTATCGGCTAAAATAATTCCAATGGCTTGTTTTAAATTGCTTCCATTGTAATATTTGCAGTCGTGACTGAAATAGATGCTCCCATAGCAGTACCGAAAACTTGCCTGTAGAATTCGCTTTTGTGCGAGAAGCAAGTGTTAGACAGGCAAAACCGTAGCAAGGTGCAGAGCTCAGTGACATCGAACGGCGTGCGATACACTAATGTCATGTCCTTGTGGAGGAACTGCCTGGAAGTGGAGCCCTTGCTCGTGTCTTCAGAAAACGTGGTGTGCAGATCGCGCACGTGCAAGCAAGCAAGCAAGCTCAAGGGTGACTTGCTTAACATAAAGGATCCTCCCTCGGCAACGTTTCCCTGATGTGGTCTACAAAATCCCATGCACCGACTGCAAATCGGTATAATGGGTGAAAGCGGAAATTTCTGCCGGCGTCTTAAACAGCACAAAAATGACGTCACCAAGGGCCACACCGTGACGAATGCACTTGCAGAACATGCCGAGAAGATGGGCCACAAGATAGAGTGGGACCACGCGCGCATCATAGCCACGGAGTGGAGTGGATAAACTTTATTAAGACGAGCTTCAGGTGCCCGCCAGGTGGGGGGCCTCCTGTAGTCCGGGAAGCCCTGGTCCACGCTGGCTGCCCTAGCCCTCTCCACCAGGATACGCTGGACTGAGAGGTCGGAGCTGGCCAGCTGGTCCGCCCACTGCTCGTATGTTGGGTGAGGATTTGGGGTAAGAGATGGGGTTTTCTGACACTCCCATACCATGTGGTACAGGGTGCCTGGTTGGGGACAGAAATTACACGTCGAGTAGTAGAGGGTGGGGTACATGGCATGGAGGAAAGGCAGTCGCCTGTGCTCTGGATAAATGGGGATGTGGTGGCGGGAAGCGTCGTCGTTCGTGGCGGTAATGGGCGAGGATGTCCGCGTATGAATTCAGAGTAGCGGGCTTGGGAGAGCGAAGGGGCTGCGTGACTTCGCCTTCTTGAGAAACGGCCCGGTGTGTATGAACGCGGGCAGCGGCGTGTGCCGCCTCGTTCCCCTCGAAGGACTCATGTCCGGGGGTCCAGATGATGTGCATTTCCGGGAGCTGGTGCACACTTTGCAGAATTTTTAAGGCCGTGGGTGTTATTCGACCTAGCAGGAAGTTGCGGCAGGCGGATTATAGTGAAGTAGTCGTTTCCAGTGGTGGCGGCTAGAGCGATGGCAAGTCCTGCTGCCTCAATAGATGTCGTGTGTACTGTAGCGGCCGTCAGTTCTGCACTGTTGGCTCCGGTGACACTCACGGCATGTTCCGGTTGTTGGTGGTATGGAGAGGCATCCGTGTAACGAGTACAGGGAGAGTTGGGAAAGCGTTTTCTAAGGGCTCGTATCCGGGCTTCTCGGCGTGTCTTGTTATAGATGGGGTGCATATTTCTGGGAATGGGTGCGATTGTGATGTACTGTCGGATGGTTAGAGGGATGCGTTGCCTCTGTTCGCATTTTGGGGGAGGCCTGTAGCCGAGCCGGGTAAGTGTAGCCCTGCCGGTTAGCGTGAGCTTAAGTCGCGTGAATTGGGAGATGCGATAAGCTTCTTCCAGTTCCTCCCATGTATTATGGACACCGAGCTGTAGAAGTTTTCTTGTTGCTATTTTTGGAGGCAGTCCAAGGGCGGCCTCGTAGGCCTGGCGTATGGCGATGTTTAGCTTTTCTTTCTCTGCGGGCTTCAGGGCCAAATACGGTGGCGTAACCTGGCTAATAAGGAGGGCGTGAATGATGCGCAGGGTGTCAGCTTCTTGTAGCCCAAGTCGCTGATGGGAGATCCTGCGGATGAGGTGAATGAGCTGGTCAAGAGTCCGTTGCAAGGGAAGGATAGTCTGAGCGCCTGAGCCATCTTTTGGTATGGTGAGGCCTAATATGCGTAGGAGTGGGACATTGGGGACGCGTTGCTCATTAATGGTAAGTTCTGGATCTGGTATGGGATCTGGACGCTTCTTATATGTCCTTTTGCACAGGGTTAGAAGGGCAGATTTTTCGGGGGCACAATCGAGAGAGAGAGAGAGAGACTAAACATGTTTATTGTTTCTTATAAAGAGTCCTTAGGGTGGCCTCCTCATTCCAGGAGTCCATTGGCACGGGCCACGTCTTCTGCCCTCTCCACCAACTTGCGCTGGACGTCGAGGGAAGAGCTGGCCAAGGCGCTCTCCCGAAGCTCATAGGTGTGGAAGGGATTGGGCGGGTCAAGTGGGCTTTGTGTACAGCCGCCGACCATGTGAAAAAGTGTTCCAAACTCCCCGCAGAAGCGGCACAAACGGGGATACAGGGTGGGGGCTATGTGGTGGTTTCTGCTAGGGTGGGGGTAAGTATTAGTTTGCAGGGCACGAAGTATTCTATCGTGACCCTTGGGTAGTTGTTTGTGCGGTGGGGCGTACGTTTGTCTTTGGAGCCGATAGTGCGTTGTAATGTCAATTCTCGAGCTGTGAGATGGGCAATCTCGTTCCCTGAGAGTCCAATGTGCGCAGGCGCCCAGATTATCTTGGTGGGTCTTCTTAGTGGCTTCTGTTGAAGTATTTTAAGTGCAGTTTTGTGTATTCTCCCGCTGGAAAAGTTGCGACAAGCCTGTTGAGAGTCAGTAATTACGGTCTCAACCTGAGTTTGGGTAAGCGCTAAGGCAATGGCCGCTTCCTCGGCGAGTAGAGGGTTGGCTCGGTCCAGTGATACGCTGGTGCGGTGCTCTTGGCCTATAATAACTGTTGCTACTGAGGCCCGCCTTCCGGGATAGAGGGCCGCGTCCGTGTACGCCACGGCAGGATGGCTTCCATACCGCTTTGAGATAGCACGGGCTCTTGCTTCTCTGTGGTCGGCGTGATGCACTGGGTGCATGTTTCGCGGTAGCACAGGTACTGTAATGTGGCGCCTGATATCATGCGGGATGTCTGTGACTTGGGGTGTTGGCTGTTGAAGCGGAATCGATAGTCCAAGTCTCGAAAGGATGGATCTGCCGGATTCTGTAGTGCCTAATCTTGCCCTCTGATGGGATAGATGTGCCTCTATGAGTTCATCAGCTGTATTGTTGAGTCCGAGACGAAGCAGTTTGTCTGTCGAGGTGCTGACTGGTAGGCTCAGAGCCTGCTTGTAGGCTTTTCGTATAATGGTGTCCAGGTTCTTCAATTCCGTTGTTGAGAGCAGAGCATAGGGTATTGCGTAAGTGATCCGCGAGATGACGAACGCCTGCACGAGTCGGAGTGTATTGGATTCACCCATGCCCCTTGCCTTAGTTGTTATGCGCTTGAGCATGTGTGTGACTTGCTCGGTCATGGTCTTGAGCTTGTTGATTGTTATGATATTTTTCTTGTCCGCCTGAAAGGTGACGCCCAGTATCGATGCTTTGAGGGCACAATCGAGTCCTCGGGCTTCCAGGTATTGTTGGGTGACCTGAATGGCTGCTTGAAGTGCATCTTGCTGGTCGCCCGGAGATCCAGTGGGGACCCAGAGCGTTAGGTCGTCCGCGTATATTGCGTGGCGAAGATTCGGGATGGCTTTTAGTAGGGGTGGCAAGTCTTTCATTATGAGGTTGAACAGTATTTGGGATACTACCAACCCCTGCGGAGTGCCCTTTGGCAGGGTTTTAAATGCGTCGGATCGACGGTGCCCGATGCCCACTGTTGCTGTGTGCTGGGTTAGAAAGGAGACAAAGTATTGGAATGTGCGCTCGCCACAGTTTGTAGATGCGAGGCCTTGAAGGATGGCTTGGTGAGAAACGTTGTCGAATGCCCCCTTAATGTCAAGGGCCAAGATGGACCGCTTGCTGTGGCTATTAAAGTCGTCCAGCACTTCCTCCTTAAGCTGAAGTAGTATGTCTTGGGTTGACAGATGTGGGCGGAAGCCGTACATCGTGTCAGGGAAGTAGCCGTTGTCTTAAACGTGGGGCGAGAGCCGGTTGTAAACCAGGTGTTCAAACAATTTGCCGACACATGAGGTCAGAGAAATAGGCCTCAGATTCTTGGAGTTCAAGGTTTTGCCGGGCTTGGGGATGAAAGTGACGTCTGCGTGTTTCCACTGTAGGGACAAGGAACCCGCCAGCCAGCACTCATTGATGTAGACTAGAAGATTTTCTAGGACGGCATGGTCGAGGTTTCGCAATAATTTGTTAGGGATTTTGTCTCGACCCGGAGTGGTGTTTCGGGTGAGGTTGTACGCTGCCGCCTCGATTTCAGCAATGGAGAACGGCTCGTCCATTTTGGGATTCGGATCGCCTGTGTAGTCAGGTGCCTGGGTGGGTTGGACGTGAGGTGGGGGCGCCAAGGCTTGCTTAATAAGTTCGTCTAACAAGTCTTCTTCTGTGCCCGGGTAATTGTGGATTAATCGGCGAAGCTGGTCTGCTGCGACCGCCTTATATTCACCGGGGCCCATAAGGGAACGGAGCAGGTACCATGTGCGGCGGGTTCCCAGCGTTCCTTGCAGCTTGTTGCAGAACTGCGTCCAGTTTTGCTGGCTCAGCTCACGGGCGTACACTTCAGCTTCTGCCGTAATTTCCGCAATGCGGATCTTCAGCTTGCGGTTCGTCTTGTTCTTTTTCCACGGCCTGATTAGCCCTCTACGGGCGTCCCAGAGGTGGAGGAGATGGGCATCGATGGCTGGGTTATCCTGCGTAAGGGAAAGTTCCTTGGCGTGTTTTCTTGCCTCTTGAATGAGCGTGGTAGTCCATTCCTCGAGACTGTTAGCCTCTTGAATGAGCTTGGTAGTCCATTCCTCGAGACTGTTATCCGATCAGCGGGGGTGGTTTCTCGGAAGTTCTTCCAATTTGTTATGCACGCAGTGCCAATTTTTTGGCTGCTCGCTCTTTGATGGGAGATTTGTGACTGAATTATGTAGTGGTCGCCGGGAAAGAATTTTGCAACGAGGCTCAATCTTGAATCGCTAATAATTCAGACAACAAGCAACACAATCAACAGATCATCTGGCACTCTAAACCATGTGTACTCCCGTACATTACGTCATGCGCTCAACGCTACTTAGGAGCCTGCTGCTAAGCCATCAATCCATTATGAACAAGGGATCCATACGGATCCCGAAACGTCAATTTTGTTGCAACATTTATACAAATGCCTTTACCTGACCAGATGGCATTCCGTCGAACTCTCGACAAAGACAGAGATTGGCTTATAGGTTTATAGATGATGCAGCTACACTCTCACACCTACCGACAGTGCTACTTGGGAATGCCACATCAAAGGGAACATTAAGGCGTCTCTCGCAGCAGAGCGCACATGCAGCAAGCTACTCTGTGAAGCACAGCTCAATGGGTAGGCCACGCATCACACATAAAACAGCAACTGTATGTCACAGCTTTGCTTGTTAATCATCTGTACAGACTGGGTAGGTGAATTTTTTTGCCAATGCACTTAGAGAGAGATGTTGCTGTGCTTTGTTTGTGTGGGTGCTGCTACAATTGCTGAAGTTGTTAATGTGAATGTACTGAGTGATAGGAGTATGCATATGACTGAAGTTGTGTTTTTATGGTTCGCATAATGCCACCTTTTTAAGGCTAGGACGCAGGCTCCTGCTTGTGATTCTTGCTTTTGATGTTTTGTACTTGCATATCTTTGTGGTGCAAACAAATAAACTTTGTTGCAAGTCAAGCACTTGTCGTGTCCTTCTTTCAGGCCTGTGGGCAGCAGAAATGCCACAAGGTGTAATATGCGCAGAATGTAGCTCACTCATTTCAAGCACGAAGAACTACACTGAACTTTCTCATGTTTCGACACTTTTTGCACCTCAAAGGTTGCTGCTATGCTTAAAAAGAGAGAAAGAGGAAGTAAATATATTGGGATGCAAAAGCGACATAGCATAGGAGCATAGTTCAGCACATCTGCCCAGGAGGGACCTAATGGATTTACGGTGCAATACAGACGCCTAAAGAGACACTAAAGTGCAAAAGCAAGTTGGCCAGCATCAGTAATTACAGTGTTGTGAATACAAATAATATGCCACTTGCAGCAGCAGTACTTTATTAGTGCATGAAAATTCCCAAAGTGGCGTGAAAACAGGCACGGCTGCCCCATATATTGTTCTGCACGACAACTTGTGACATTACTAATTGCAGATGTCAAGACAAGACTGGTGGAACTAGTCGAAGCGTTCTTCTGAAGCAAACACTGATGCAGGGATATGAATGTGTGCAAGAACTTTTCTTGGTCTTGTGCTTCTTAAAAGACAAAAACCTCATCTAGCAAACAAAATATGATGCCTCATCCCACGCTTTGTTGCAGTGTCGATTTCATCAGAATAATTTGCCTTGCCTACAAGCACAGCCACAAAAATGCATGCATGTGGGTGCACTAGAGACTGTAGTACTGTACCTAGCTAGTGACTTAGCGCATACAGATAAAGCAGCTAGTGACAGCAGGGGATTATGAGCACAATCAGCAGGAAACAAGACGGCTGTGAAATGCTTTGATCAATGGCGCAGGCATGTTCGCGTAGCAGCTTTTCCTAGGTGGTGCCACTGCGGGCGTTCCTAGGGAAGCTTTGCCGATGTCATAATGCCCTGCCAGCAAAGAGATGGGGCTGGGTGGCCTATTTTGCTGTACGCCGCCACACCAAGGTAGCATTAGGTAGAATGTAACAGAATGACAGAACGTAACTTTGAAAAGTGAAGGGCAATCAGAAAAATTTTTAAGAAGGCGGTAACAACTGAATAGTCGGGCTTGGCTTGCTCTGGGCGCTTTGTGACGTGCCCTGATATGTTTCCAAAAAGCGAAAGGGAAAAAGCCAGTTCGATGAATAAAAGAAAAGGCTTTGAAAAATTGTGGTTTTTCTGGCAGACCAACTTTTACAGCCAGTTCAGCACTGTTAGCTGGCCTGCAGCAACACATGCATGTACACTTCACTCTTAAAAGAGTGTCTCGTGCGCAAATTCAGCGTACAGCAGACCAATTGCAAAGTGTGGGTGTTAGCAAGTTTGTCACATAGCCTTTGATGTGATGACTATTGCATTATAATGACCAGTTTCCCAAATATGCTTCCAGAAGTGAGCATTTTTACGCAATTCTGCTCTCACCATGTGAACTGCACGACAGGTGAAAACAATGGCTACCGTGGCTGTAGCCAAAGAAAACGGGGGGCGAAATTTGATTAAGCACCGGACAACACATTTAGCAACGGAAGCACACACCAAACGCCACAATGAAGACATGAGGAAACGTAGAGCGCTGAAGTTTACAAGACGACCACAGAATAAAGGGACAAACGAAACGGTTAGTGTGATTCGTTTGCTCCTTTATTCTGTGGTTGTCTTTTAAACTTCAGCGCTCTGCTTTTCCTCATGTCTTCATACCAACTAGCCCAACACCCAAGCTTTACTGAATAACACAATTAAAGGTCATCCTGCCTGATGGAGGCAACGCATGTGAGCAATAGTAAATCACTGAAGGACTCTGGCCAGTTATCATTCCGCCTGACGAAACTTTAGCTTTAGGGAGTTCCAATTGCCGTCTCGTCAGCACGGAACGCTAGAAAAAAAATATATCTGAAGCAACACGGTTGTCTGCACTATCGCAGAAACAATCAGGGCAATTTTCGGGCCAAAGGTTAAGCTGATTCCATGTAGGGATGTAGGGTAAACGGTGCAGATCCACGTTTGACAAACAGCCGTTCCAACCACGCGGCGATTTGCGAACGGCCGAGGGCGTGAAATAGAGCAATAGTAAATCCCTGAAGGACACTGGCCAGTTATCATTCCGTCTGACGAAACTTTAGGGAGTTCCAATTGCCGTCTCGTCAGCACGGAACGCTAGAAAAAAAATATATCTGAAGCAACACGGTTTTCTGCACCCGTGGTCTGCACTATCGCAGAAACAATCAGGGCACAAAATGCAATTTTCGGGCCAAAGGTTAAGCTGATTCCATGTAGGGTAAACAGTGCAGATCCACGTTTGACAAACAGCCGTTCCAACCACGCGGCGATTTGCGAACGGCTGAGGAGGCACTTCGAAATCCACAGCGGCGGGCAACACCTGACAATTAAAGGTTGACTTTATAACTTTTACAGCGGCGGTCGATCACCACAGGGTGAATGGTGTAGATCTAGATACACGCTCGAGAAACAACCGGTTCATATACACGGCGATTGGCGAACGGTTGAGGCACTTCGAAATCTACAGCAGCGGGCAACGCCTGAGAACGCGTAATCATGCACAGAGGCACGGTGGAAGCACTTCACGTAAGAGCATGAGGAGCGGATGCGGTAGCGCACACTGTGTATCCAAACCACGACCGGCTGTCGTGACCCAAACCACGACCGGCTTGATCCAAACACTTGCCGCTTCACGTAAGTGCATAAGCGGCGGGAAACACCTGTTGAGAACGCGAAATCCAACACAGGCACGGTTGAAGCACTCGTAACTTCGTTAGAATATGAATGATTAGGCGTTCAATCCACAGCGCGGCCGTCGCAGAAAGCGAAATACAACATGCCGATTGAAACACTTCACGTAACATGAGCACAGGCTAGCGCAGAGGGCACAGCTCCGGCGGCTCCGGCAGGTCCCAGAGCGCAGGGAGTGCACAACGGCGGAAAAGCCAAGCGCCCTTCGCCTTTGCCACTCGCACTCCTCCGTTTCTCCCTTTCGCGTCTGAGCGTCCGGGCAATTTATTTCACGCCACCCGGCCAGACAAATGCACCCTGTCTGTACACACGAGGCTGCGTGAAACGTAGAAGGCATAATATGGTAAAGCCAATCTTAATACCACACGGCGGACGTTTTTCCAAACCCATTCCTGGCGAACTACGTCGACCAGGACGCGAGAAGGGTAATTCGTGGGGGGCGGTGACGTCTGTGAGCATCATATCCCATTGCAAAAGCTCAGAACATAGTGATGCCAATGACTACAAAAAGGACGAGAACGAATCATAGTGCGCCCGTACGCTCGGTGAAATGCCGCCCGTCTATTCTTCAGTTTTCAAGGACGGGAGGATAAAACTTTCCGCTTCGTTTGTTTGCTAGCGAAAAGTGCTGACTGTCGCCTTTAGGGACAAACGGCAGTCTGCGATTATGGGCTTTTTCAAGCATCAAACTACTGAGATGCCCTAGGGCTTCCCAACTGCCATGTACTGTTATTATTCTTCACTTTCGTTATTTCCAACGTTCACTAATTTGAACTAAGATGGCGTCCCCTTGCGGTTCGAATTAACGAGCTTTTACTGCATTTGTTAAGACCATTAGTAGAGCTCTTAAGACGTCGGGTGCTTATAGAATTGAAGAGGCGGTGTAATGAGGATGCGAATGGAAATAAAAGCGAGGAATGGAGGCCGCGGCCTTCGTCCCCTCTTGCAAGAAGGCTGTGCACAATTTGTGGAATAGACAGAGTTGCGAATATTTACGTCGTGATACTTGAAAGGGCCGATCAATAGACGAGGTCAAGTTTTTAACGCTGATAGTGTTGTCATATTTCCATAGAACAGAATGATTAGTGCGGTTTTGAACATTTCAGGGGCGTGTTAAAGTTTGTTACGAATGAAAATTTCATGCGCTAGTTTACAAATCGATGGAGAGAACATTATGTTGGCTTTAGAACGTGGCTCGCCCAATTGAATTTGTTATTGCGCTCAGTAGACTCCTTTTCTTGCACTATAGGTAGTGCCAACGCTAAAGGATAGCAACAGCGTAGGTACCATGCTCATTTGAGTGGATACTTAAGCCTTCTGAGATCGTGAGAGTGCGTTTGGAAGACGTACGTTGCAACCATAAGTGCGACGTAACAAGCTCGAAGAATGCGAAGGGGTTATATTGGCGACGTAGTCTGGCTCAATCCGGCTCAATGTAGAGTACACTACTTCATGACCGCTGCAGAGGTGGGGATGATATCCAAGCCAAACGGTGGTATCTGGGATACGAAATAGACAGGACAAAAGTTAAGTGAACTAGGCACTGATTACGCTGCACAAAATTAACTTCTTGAGTGATCAAAGGGACCTGCTTCTTTTAACGTGCTACCTGTTAGATATTCTTATTTATTGTCGTACAAACTGAAATGGCGAAAAGTTGCGAGTTTATATTATCTCTCTGCACTGCTAAAATAAAATAATTCCTAAGGTTGAGTTAGATGCCTTTGTTACCAGATTTGAGTTAGCGAAATTGTAAAAAGATTAGAGGATATGAAGGGTAAAGACTCCAGAGGATTTTCTAACCACACCAGCCATGGTTTCTGTTCTGATACCAGGCGTGTCCGAAACTCACTTGCCGTCATTTTTACGCATGCAGCGCGGTCAATTCACAGGCATGCTGCACACGAGGCACTCACCTGATCGCATTCCTATGGGCTTTCTAATTCATGCCCGCGGTCTTGAAAACCATTTCGCACCAATACGAAGTTGCACAAATCCCGGATAGAAGGGTTTCAAACGGCCTAGTTTGCTTTTTAAAGAAATATATCGCTTTTGTATTCAAATGAAAACTAAGCAAGGAGACAGATTTTGGTTTATCTGGTTCTCACTAGATGGCTCGAGCTGTCGAATAAGCGATAGTTTTGTTTCTTTCTTTCAGTACAGAAGGGACATATTTCTAAAATAAGCAAACTAGGCGGTTTTGAACATTTCTGTGTATTTGCAAAACTTATTACATTGATGCACGATTGTTTTAAGCCGTGGGTCTTTAAGTAGTAAGTCCCAAGCCAAAGTACATTTCCCCTTTCGTTTGCACTCAACTTCCGTTGAAGCGTGAAAAGCGTGACAGGTGCGAGCACATGGATTTTCAAATCGCCTGCCTACAGGCGGGGGCATCGCTTCGGTTTCACGGCAGGCAGCCGGCGGTTCCGACGTAGATCAGCATGGCACGTGCCCCTCTCTCACCCCCGATAAAAAAATAAACTGGGCACGTGGCCTGTCAGTAGCATCTCCCCGGATCACGGCGGCGCACGTCCTGGATTCAACTACACCCGTGCGTTTCAGGCACGCTACTTGATGAGTTAGACTTGGGTGAGGAGGAGCACGGCCATTGTATGCGAATTATAAAACTCTCAACGCATGACGTCACCACTCCCCCTCCGGCGCGTATGGGCGCCATGTTATCCACATAAAAGCTACTCCTCGCTATTTACTTGTAGGTAGATGGCTTGCTGCTCTCTGCGTCACTGCGCAAGGTTGCTTAGCCAGAATCGGCGGCAGCGTATCCCATCTGCTGTGTTCGAAAGCCTGGTGGGCGCGAAGCAGATATACTCGGGTGCATCTTAAGAACGGCAACAGAGGTGGCCGTTGTGCCTCATCACCGCAGCCGGCTGTTACTCCGCGCGCGCGAAGTAGTGTGTAACTGGGTATATTATGAAAATTTCACAAGTCGTTTTTTTTTTATTTTTTGGGCTTAATATGCTAACAAGTACTGCAACGATGAAAAACAAACTACGTGGAAAAAGGCAGACGATATAATGCATTCACATCAATCTCCCTTCAAAACGCGCGCGCCCGTTAACATTCGGGTACGTCGCTTAGGCGGAGTGATACTGTACTTGAGCTGTTGCTGGTCTTACATTGTTCCCGAGTGTAGCTATAAAACTGGCTGGGGTACAAGTTATTCAGATGTGGTATGTGAGATTGGCCAGTACCAATGCAAGAACGTTGTAATGGGCTTCGGTAGTTCCAAATCTGGGTTTTTAACATTGCTTGGGTGTACTGCAGTGAAGCCTATTCGTCAAAAAAAGTATGATGCCTGGCTTAAAAACGACATCAGGAAAAGACGGGATTCTTCAGGACAATAGGTAAATGTGAAGAAACAGCCTAACGGAAAGTTTCGGGACAGCAAAGCACCCGCGAAAAATGGGTGCTGCCGGAATACTACTCACCGTCGAAGAATTTTTGGTAGTGGTTTTCTTGAAATTTCTGCGTTTACTCGAAACTTTGAACTGACACGTTGCGTATGAATTACGTTTTCGAAAACAAAAAAAAACAGCTAAGATACAACGAAGACAGGAAGCAAAGAAAGGACAACACACACGCTGGACTAGCAACTGAACATGTATTTGAATAATGATACAACCTACGATCAACCAGCCCCCAAAGCAAGCACCAGGCAAGGGGTGGCGGTAGCACTATTTTCGAATAGGCAGAATCTGAGCTAGTTGGATAACAATTAAATAAATACTGGTCAGCTTAAATTTAACTCACGATGCAGACAAAGACGAAAGACGAAGCACAACAGCTGACTTTCGTGCGAAAGCGTCAAAGCAATAGAAATTGAAGAGAACGTCGAAGATTGTGACAACACTAGGTCAGGTGCGCTAACCGATAAAGAAAGACTGTTTCTGCGCACTGCTGCACGTGCACCACGTGGCTATAGGAGTGTATAAATATACAAGGCGTGGCGTAACAAAAATTCAGTTGGTAAGTCACCGCTTGTGCTTCGTCTTTCGTCTTTCTCTGTGTCCCTAGTTCTTATTTAAATTTAGGCTAACTAGTATTGATTGATTGATTGATTGATTGATTGATTGATTGATTGATTGATTGATTGATTGATTGATCGATTGATTGATTGATTGATCGATTGATCGATTGATCGATTGATCGATTGATCGATTGATTGATCGATTGATTGATTGATCGATTGATTGATTGATCGATTGATTGATTGATCGATTGATTGATTGATTGATTGATTGATTGATTGATTGATTGATTGATTGATTGATTGATTGATTGATTGATTGATTGATTGATTGATTGATCGATTGATCGATTGATCGATTGATTGATCGATTGATCGATTGATCGATTGATTGATCGATTGATTGATTGATCGATTGATTGATTGATCGATTGATTGATTGATTGATTGATTGATTGATTGATTGATTGATTGATTGATTGATTGATTGATTGATCGATTGATTGATTGATTGATCGATTGATCGATTGATCGATTGATCGATCGATTGATCGATTGATCGATTGATCGATTGATTGATCGATTGATTGATTGATCGATTGATTGATTGATTGATTGATTGATTGATTGATTGATTGATTGATTGATTGATTGATTGATCGATTGATTGATTGATCGATTGATTGATCGATTGATCGATTGATTGATCGATTGATCGATTGATCGATTGATTGATCGATTGATTGATCGATTGATTGATTGATCGATTGATTGATTGATCGATTGATTGATTGATTGATTGATTGATTGATTGATTGATTGATTGATTGATTGATTGATTGATTGATTGATTGTAAAATCTTCCACGCGCCGACGCAACGCGGGCGATAAGGCACGCCGTAGTGGAGGGCTCCGGATTAATTTTGACCACCTAGGGACTTTAACGGGCGCCGAAATTTCGTACACACGGGTATTTTTGCTTGTCGCCTCCATCAGAAAAGCGGCCGCCGCGGCCGGGAATCGAACCCGCGACCTCGTGCTCAGCAGCACAACGCCTTTGCCACTGAGCCACCGCGGCGGGTTAGGCTGACCAGTATTTAAGCAGTATTTTTGCTGATTCAGAATGCACCAATATCAGAAAACATCAGACTGCACCAACTGACTTACCAAGAAGCACTTTTATCAATTACGTTTGGGAGGGCTGGCCAGTAATTTGCATAGCGTGCTGCTGGAATGCTTAAGAGTATGTGATTTGTAGCCACTATGCACCGAAATTTTGTGACCTGTGCCCGCCAGCACGGCTTGAAAGAACGGCTGGTTTTGCGTAGACCGATGGTGCAGTTAATTCGATTTTCAATCTACTAATTGGAATAAACTTCAATTTGGGCTAGTTAATTGCATGACATATCGGTAAAAACAGCGCAGGAGCGGGGTGAAAGAAAAATACAGTGAAGGCGCGGTTATTTATTTGCTATCAGTTGTGCCTTTTTATTGCGGTCTGCAATATCAACGATGTTTGCACTGCTCCAGAAGAATCTATAATTCATTAAGGGCGCGCTTTTCAGTTAATACAGTAGCAGAGTAGTGTCGCCTGCAGCGTCGCGAACATGTTTTTGTGTTCGTCTCTTTCTCCTTTCTTCTTTTCTTTCCCGTTCCTTCCTTTGTGTTGCCTTCGTTAGCGTTGTGACGTTATTCTTGTGTCTCTTCTCTCTATATATTACAAAACTCAATAAATATGCACAGTGTCGCGCCTGAAGTGTCCCGTTGGTTCATCCCTATCCGTGCACTGATTGATAGTTGGGTTTAACGCGCCAACGCAACGCAGGCGATGAGGCGCGCCGTATTGGAGGGCTCCGGACTAATTTTGACCACCTGGGGATCTTTAAAGTGCGCCGAAATCTCGTACACACTGGCGTTTTTGCTTCTCGCTGACATCAGAAAAGCGCCACCGCGGCTGGGAATCGAACCCGTGACCTCGGGCTCACCAACGCGACGCTTAGCCACTGTGCCACCACGGCGGGTCCTATCCCTGCACTGCTTTCACCCAGACCAGAATAGTAAGCGTTTGCGTAAGGTTAATCCCTGTAAAGCCTTACCGGCATTCCAAAGGATAGCGCATAAAGATGAACTTTTTAAGTTTGGCACAACATTGTTGCAACCGCAATGTTTACCGGACAAAATACTTGCCTTAGCATCATATATTAGGCAGTTGTTTAAATAAAAATGGTTAGTTCTTTTTGCTAGAAATACACCATGCGCTTTCCGTTGGCAGGGGGGTCTTTATGACACAGCGTCTTATTTTCCGATACGTTCGCTATAAACACCCCCCTCCCCCGGATGCAACAGCAAATGCTTATTGAGAACACGATCATATAAAGTACATCACAGGAGAACGTATTGCTGGGCGTGTTGGTTTTGGACAAGAGAACATACTGAGAAGCGCGAAAGAAACACACACACAAAAGAGGACACGGGACAGGCGCTACACGGGTAGCACCTGTCCCGTGTCCTCTTTTCTGTGTGTGTTTCTTTGGGCTACTCAGTATGTTCAAAGTACATTACGTCACTTTTCCTTCGTTATCGCAGCCACACGTCTTAGCGTTGCAAAAGCTATAGAAAGTTTTAAAAAGTAATAAAATTTCCTCAAGCTTGAGGTTTGGCTAATTGGATGCATGAAATATAGGTTATAACGGCGGAGGGACGAAAAGCAATACCGGATTTGCGTAAGCCTAAGTTTCCAAGTTTTGTTTACTTTTAAGCGATGAATTTCAGAAAATACGGCCTAATTGATCCATGACATTACCGTATAAGTGTAATCCTGACATTTCAAGCTTCTAGGTAAAGCAGTTTCGGCTGGCCGTTGATAAACCAATCAGTTAGTACGCTGTGCGGTCGGTCACTGCACTTTACACGTATAGATAAGTGCGCTGTTTTGTTCGCGCACATGATACAATACGACTCCATGTGCAATAGGCTACCCAGTCGACTCGGCCAGGTTGTTTAGTGCAATCTTAGATTTTGGCGTTTCGTGAAGGTTGTTGTGCCTTTATTGCGTGCTCAACAGAGCACGTGTACTGTCTCTTTCTGTACGTCGCGTGCCTGCGCTGTTTTCACCGATAATAAAGAGGGTGCGACATCTACCGTATTCGATTCAGGCGACCCCTTCAAGCTTTTGCACCCGATGTCCTTTAGAGGGTGGAACGCAACCTACCGCGCTGATGAAGATGCCAGCATGTACTTAAGGTGTCAAAGCTCGATGTTCCCTTGGAAGATGGCGGTAGATGGGAATAATAGAACTCATCAAAAAACAGGAGTGAGGATACTGCAACACCTTTAACACTTCAAGGTCGTAATTGGCATCGCGCGTTCCAAGCATGGGCGGCCGGTTAGGCATTGAAGTCTATTTCGCCAAATTACGGCAGAGACCATCAACGTACCTCTGTTGTACATGTAATCGCTCTAAACAAAAACCAAGACACGATATGCTAAAACGAAGTCTAATCCCTCGTTTACCAGGCAGGCAGGCCTGTCCTACAAGCCAAACGGTCCATTTCCCACAACACCGGCCGTGTGAAAGGGCCTAGAACGATGTGGTAGGGGAACATCTTTATGGCATCTTCCCGCACCATTAGACACTCCAGGGAGGAGCTAGGAGTGCCTCGTGAAAGCGCGTTTGTTGTGTCGGTGGTGCGTGCGGTAAATGCAGAGCCCTCGCACGCGGCGCTGCGGTCAACGCTCTGGGGGGATGGCCTGAGTGCCTGAATGGCAGTGCCGCACCGCCACGTGCAACACACGGGTGTACGTATGGGGACTTGCGAGTGGCGGGCATAGATAAGTACACATCGATGAAATTTTAGGCTAAGCATTAAAGTTGTGGAAATGTAATCACCTCAAGACTTGGGAGTGGGAATGCTTTTGGAGGGATACTATAGGGTCGCGTGTCTGTGCGAGATACTGAGAAGTCCGCCATCCGCGTACCTTTAATGGTCCGATCTACCGCTTTCCTTCTTCGCAGTATTCATGCGTCGGGTGAGATGATAGTACTGCTCCTAAAACGAATGAAACATGACGTGAAAGCAAGCTGTCATTAAATGAAACGCCTCTGACAAGCTCTGCAACCCGCTAAAACTTTAAAACGCAAACACGCGCACACGGGTGCATACACGCGTGCATACACGCACACACACGCACGCACACCCACACGCACACGCACGCACACATGCACGCGCGCGCGCATGTGCGCAAACACACACGTGCGCACAAATCGGTTTTCACCAACCGTAAAAATGCAATACTCACCATTAACTTTAAGCAGACAACCAGCACTGAATGTCTTCAACATTCTTCGGAATTACGCGACAAAGTCCTCTTCAGTGAACATTCATCAACTGCGCAAGAATGCCACCAGCTCATATCTTTAAGGCACTGCTATACAATAATAAAAATCGGTCATAATTTTCAGTGATCTAAACTGTTGAATGTTACGGCCCTAGGTCACACCTTTAGGGAACCAGACCGCGCCCCTCCCTCCTCTGCACCCCCGGACGCCCCTGTTTGTGCATGTAGGCTCCAAGCCCGGGCATTCAGCGTGCCTTGACGAATTACGACGACAATATTTTATTTCATGCAAGGCCAGGGCCAGGTGGCCAAGAGGCGGACGTGCGTGCCGAAGCGCCGTCACGACTCCCCGCGGTGACTCACCAGGACTCGGCATGGACCAGGACTCACCATTCATGACAGCCGTTACCTTCACCTTCTGCTCCACAGGGCCCAACCCGCAGTGCGTCACATCCTGTGGGAGTGCACGACCCTACAAATGCAACGGCTCAAGTCTCTTCCGCCAGATTTCCGGCAGTTTTCTGACTGGACGGTGCGAACCGCCGAAACACAGCAGATGCTGCTCTCTCTTTGGGAGTTTGCGCACTGCACAGGCGTTGACCTTCGAATGTTAACCTTCCCACGCAGACCAAGGTCTCATCCGTCTCCCAATAAATGTCTGTTCTGTTATATAGTCTTAGTTACCTTCGTGCAACTGCGAAACTGCAGTTCATTACCTTGTTGAGTATGCGGTCGGTACGCCATACCTACGCTTCATCTTAAGCGTTATTTATAATTTGGCTCGCATTAACCTTCTTCCCGAACTTTACCGATCATGAGTAATTTTCAACAGCTCTACTGTAACCCAATTGTATGTGCAGACGAAGGGGAGGCAAACCGACTAATAGCTCGGTCATGTTGGCATTAACGACAAACTTTGGAAAATTAGGAGCTGCTTAAGGCTTTCTAAGGCCGGGCTCGGACTGGTGCCGCAACTGTCGTAATAACATAAAAGAATGACGTCATTTCACGTTTCAGGTAACCTAACTGCATGGCACGCCGTTTTTTTACGTCGATAGATCACTATAGGGCTTTTGCGTCGGTAGACTGAACATAATCTAAGAATTCGAAGGCGAAAATGTTGCACCTCGTACTGGTCTGCTGCTAGACATGTCAAACTCTGTTGCTGAGCGCGGTGCCACTTGACCAGTACCTCTGGGGGGGATGGAGGAGTGCAACTTTATATTATGATAAGAATAAAAGAGAGTTAGGGTCTGTGGCCCTCCGCACAGGTGCAGTCCCTATTCCGGGACCTAGCATTCTCCACAGTTCGTTCCGCTCACCAACCACCGGCAGGAGCATCCTGGTCGCCCTCCTTGGGCACTTGCGCCCATCGAGGTATTTCACGTGCTGCAGCGGCACACCTTGGAGCAGCTTTTTCCTTTTCCCGGTTCGCATGCGCCGCTCTTTCTCAGAGTGCTCCTCCCGCACTTCTTTTAGGGGCGAAGCACCTCAAGGCCCAGGCTTGTCCGGCGTCCGTGCTCACGGCCCAGCACCCTGTAAATCGAAACATCTGTGAACAAAAGGTTCGCAAAAGGTTAACAAGAACAAAATAAAAGGTTCACAAAAGGTTAGAGAGAGAGAGAGAGAGAGAGAGAGAGAGAGAGAGAGAGAGAGAGAGAGAGAGAGAGAGAGAGAGAGAGAGAGAGAGAGAGAGAGCTCCTGGAGAGTCATGCTGCGCATGCGCGAGGAGTATTGGATTGGATTGGATTGGGTTGAATTGGATTTGAATTTCGATTGGATTGGATTGCATTGGAAATCGTTTTAGCAGCAGTAAGCACCTTGTAACGCCGTTCCGTGCAACACTGGCTGTGCCGAATCTGTTCTAGGCGCGAGCTGGCTGATAGTGCTGATGATGATTGTGATGCTGGTGAAGATGATGATGATGGCGTCGCTACAATAGTATACCCGGGTGCCCCTACGACTTCTTCCTCCACCTTAGTGTCGGCCTCGTTGGTAAGATGCCCTCTACAATGTCCGCCGTCGTGGGGTCGCCTGGGGGCCTTAGTGAGCTATGGAGGAGTAGCAGGAAGTTATCCACACGACCCTGCGTTCCACCATGCGCTAGCACAACCATAACCGGTCACGTGTCTAACCCACTGTGAAGGCTAGCAACTGGGACAAAGTGGCAGCAGAGAAGAAAAGGCCTGTTCGGTGAGCGGGGCGCCCGTGTTCGGCATTTAACACAATTCACGGGGTGCTAGTGCTGGGGGCAGACAATAGTGTTAACAATAGGACATTTTGGAATGTTCAAAAATGGCTATGATATTAAGCTCGAAGATGAATTTCGGCGCACGTTAATGATCCCGAGGTGGTAAAAATTAATCCGCAACCATCCACTACGGCGCGCCTCATCGCCTCCGTTTCGTCGGTGCATTAAACCTCATAATCAACCAATCAAATCAATCGAAGTAAGATATCCACGTGGTGCACGTCTTCTACGAAACAACGCGATCAACGTATTTCAAAAGCCTGCTTGCGAGCTCTAAACATCTCACCGGAAAAAACGATAAGATTTCCCAAAGGCCTACGTAACTTCCCTTCTCTGCCTGTTCCCTCGGATCTGACCTGCTAAAAAATTGGTTACGTGTCTTGAAGGCTAAATTCTTCAGTCTGTAATCGCAGTCCCAGCACTGCTATTCAACATAAACTTCAACTATTTGTAAAATGATTTATAAATAACTCATGCCATGAAACGTAACAAAATGTAGACTAATGTCATTCATCCGTCCATTCTGCGCAGCACATTGCGTTTACGCATTGCTTCCCTTCCGACCGTTCCTACATCATCATACAAATGCCTTGGAGATCCCATGTCATCGTCACTATCACGGGCAACCCATATACAAACTATCTGCTGGAAAACCTCACGCACAGTAGAGTACTTGCGCCGCAACCCCAAATTAGCCTCATAGGACATTACAATTGTAGCTTAAAAAACTTCTGTGCGACCGAAACTAACGTACGCATGTTCAATTTGGCACCCCTCAAATACATACCCTATTAACGATTAGGAAGAATTCAAAACTGCGCTGCTCGTTTTATTTGCTCCCAGTACTCTAATGATATCAGCGTCACCGCACTAAAAGAACAATTGAACCTTTTTTTCTAGTACCCGTCGCTCCTATCGGCAGCCATGACGAACTAAAACCGATAGTCAGGAGCGCCCCTCAAAAATATTCCAACCGAAAAAACCCTGCACAAACATCACTCGTCTACTCCCGCCCACTCGCCACCCTTCCTTGAATATTCAGGCCACGCAAGCAGGGCACATTTCGCAGCTGCCGTGGCCCAGGGGTCTTTTTCTCTTTTTTTTGCTTTTGTTACTCCCTCAATGGTAGCCATGTGTTCGTAACACAGACAGCTTCAAACGTCTGTGGCACTTTCCTTTCTAAGCTTTGTGCGTGTGTGTACGCGGGTACGGATTTACCGCGAGCTGTCGAAAAACGGGGATGAAAAGGTGCAGCGCGAGAAAGCAATCTGAGCAGCAATCTGAGGGCGCACCTTCTTTGGTTATATCTCCCCAGGCGCCAAAAAAAAAATGGCGGGTCGGCAGCATCATGAACAAACCCTCTTCTGGAAAACAATTGTCTCCAATCCACGCTGTGAAGGTGGTTTAACTGTGAAGCGCTACACGACACCGGCAACGATTACCCTTGCGACGTCACTTGAATTCACACTCGTGGCTCTACAGAGAGTGAAACCAGAGACTACCAGCCCTTACCTGGCTTTTGCGGGGGCGGCGTACGAACGCAGAAGCGACGGCAGAAAGAAAACAGAGAGGAGCGTTTGGTGAAGGGTAAGGAAAAGGGCGGCACGCGCGGTTATGGCGACATCTCTCTCACCACCAGCCCCTCACTATTGTTTCATGTGTCACCGCCAAAAGCACCCTCCCCGCCTCCCGCTCTTCAGACGCTTTTCCGCTCGCCCCTAATCCAAACCATGCGAACTCCGTTATCATACATTATGTGCTGTGCACTTCACACGAGGGCTTTGAATGCGCGCAGGTGCAATACCCCCCGATGCGCTCGTAAAGAACACCACGTCTCCGTGTTGGGGTGTGGCTTGCTCGGTAAGACAGCGGGCTGTCGCTCCGTTACTCTATTAAAGGGACTTTGAAGTTGTCAAACTCCCGGTTTTATTTTCACTGCGTAGACTGACTCAAATCACCACATTTTTCATCATTTATCCCGTTGATCAGTCGGTAATTATTTTATAAAGCGGGAAAGAAGAAAAAGTACCATGCGTGGTCTGTGGCGGCCGCACCAACTAAAGGCTGCGACCGGAGGAGGAGATGCACCTTGATTGGACGATGTCCAAGGTTACCATTCAAACAAGTTTCGGTTTCGGTTCTGTAAAACAACATCCTTGACATCCGACGGCCGCGTTGGATGGGCATTCTCGATATCTCAGTAATCGTCGTACCGCGCTTCTGCCGTGTTGTCCGCGCGCTTCTACCATGCTTCAGCCATGTTGCAATCACTAGCCTAGTCCTACGCAGTGTATGAACGCCCTCCGCGTCACCGCCGACGCTCAAAATGCCATACGCTTTACCCGCATATTCGGATATGCGCATACCCGCATGTTGTCCTCGAACTGGTTCGAGGATCTCTGCTATGCTACAAGACTCCCAGGCACTCCATCCTGGATTCACAGTGTTGCCTGATCTTAGTCCTCCCAGGCTTCATCCACAGCCTAACATCACTGCTGAAATACCAGGCATCGACAAGAAGGCCAATGTTCCTTTCCCGGCGCTGGTCCAATTAGTGCTGATGGATATGCATAACGTGCACGTGGACAAGCTACATGTGCACACGGATGGATCTTCCAATACACGTAGCTCCGCTTGCGCGTTCGCAGTGCCTGCATTAGGTGTGGAGCAGATGTTGCGATTGTCACACAGAACATCCTCGACAACTGCTGAACAATGCCATTGTTGAGGCTGTCAAGTTTATTGCCACAAGGCAGCAAAGTGCTAGGTGGGTTGTCTCCTCAGACTCTAAGCCAGCACTTCTGCTCCTATCAAATGTTCAGGCCAGAAACGGGTACCGAATCATGGGTCTTACGACTGCTGAAAATCTTCAAACAGCCCGTGATAAAGGGCATGTCGTAGACTTCCAATCGGTACCCAACTAGAGTAGCTTAAAAGGAAATGAGACAGGCGACAGACTCGCCAAACAGGGGCCCGACGACGGCGATGAGCTCACTGTTCCTCTCCTCGCTGATGATATAAAGGGTATCATAACGAAACTAAGTGAACAACTGTCCGCACAGGCGTGGTTTGATAAAGACACGAAGCGGTCATTGATGTACGCAATAGACCCAGCCTTACAGTTCCGTTTGAATGTGGAGCTGTTACGAAATGTAGAAACTCTGCTTCTCCGTATGCGACTGGGTGTGGCTTATACAAAGTCATTCCCGTTCCGAATTCACTGTGCAAACTCACCATCCTGCGCATGCGGAGCGCCCGAGGAAGATGTTTCCCACGTGATGTTAGACTGCCCATTATATTCAAAGCAAAGACGTGAACTTTTCAACAAACTCCCATTAGATAACCGTCATGTGATGTGTTTAGCATCTTTACTAGAACCACAGCCTGATGCGGGGCTTCAAAATGAGGTTGTTCGTGCCGTGAATGTGTTTTTCCCTCGGCAGGAATAGCGACAAAGTATTAGGCGACGCATTAGCTTTTTACCGTGACTGCGTCAGCACCAACCCTGGAGGACATTTTATAGACAACTATTCATCATCATCATCGTCATCATCACCAGCCTATCTACGCCCACTGCAGGACAAAGGCCTCTCCCATTATTCTCCAATTTTCCCGGTCCTGTGCCAACTGTGACCAATTTATCCCCGCAAACTTCTGGATCTCATCTGCTCATCTGACTCTTCTCCCTGACCCTTCTCCAGGGATTACCTCGGCTACCCTTAATGACCAACGTTTATCTTTCCTTCGCATTACATGCCCTGCCCATGTCCATTTCCTCTTCCTAATGTCCACAAGCATGTCCGCGTTTGTTCCCTGACCCACTCCGGTCTCTTCCTGTCCCTTAATGTTACACCTATCATTTTCCGCTCCATTGCCCTCTAAGTCATTCTGACTACTTCTTGTAAACATGCTGTGAATAACAATGGAGAGATTGTGTCTCCTTGTCTGACACCCTTTCTTATAGGTATTTTACTGATCTCCCTATGGAGGATGATGGTAGCTGTGGACCCATTGTAGATATCCTCTAGTATTCTTACATAATGCTCATCTACCCCCTGGTTCCGTAATGCCTGAATGACTGCTAGGGTTTCGACCGAGTCGAATGCTTTCTCATAATCTATGAAGGCTATATATAGGGGTTCAGAATACTCAGCGCACTTCTCTATCACCTGATTGATCGTGTGAATATGGTCTATTGTTGAATAACCTTTACGGAACCCTGCTTGTTCTTTAGGTTGACTGAAATCTAAGGTTACAGAGATTCGGTTAGCGATTACCTTGGTAAATACCTTGTAGACGACTGGCAGTAGGCTGATCGGCCTGTAATTTTTCAAGTCCTTCATATCGCCTTTCTTATGGATTAGGATGATGTTCGCGTTCTTCCAAGATTCCGGTACCATTGCGGTCATTAGGCATTGCGTATACAGGTTTGCCAGTTTTCCAGGTACAATTTCTCCGCCATCCTTCAAGAGGTCTGCTGTTATCTGATCCTCACCAGGTGCTTTGCCCCCTTTCATTTCTGTCAAAGCCTTCCTTACTTCTTCTGTCGTTACTGGTGGGATGTCTATATCCTCTGAACTACTTTCTCGTTCGGCATTCTCCTGAATGTCCCGGCTACTGTACAGATCCCTATAGAACCCTTTGGCTACTGTGACTATTTTATCCCTATTTCTGATGACATTGCCTTGCTTATCTTTAAGTGCATACATGTGATTTTCCCCACGCCAAGACGCCTCTTCACTGCTTTCAGGCTACCTCCGTTCTTTACCTCCGTTCTCCATTCGATCCTCTCCATATTATACTTCCGTATGTCAGTTGTCTTGCGTGTCTGGCGCTTATTGATAGACTTCGAAAGCTCCGCTAGTTCTATTCTGTCAGCTGGGTTGGAGATTGTCATGGTTTGCCGTTTCCTAATTAGATCTTTCGTCTCCTGGGAAAGTTTACCAGTGTCCTGTCTAGCCATCGTGCCCCCGACGTCTACTGCACACTCCGTGATAATGGGTGTAAGGCTGTCGCTGGCTTCCTGTGTCGTAAGCTTGGCTTCCTCTGTAAGAGCTGAATATTGGTTCTGCAGCGCCATCCTGAATTATTCTACTTTACGTCTTACTGTTAGCTCATTATTCGGTTTCTTTCGTACTAGCTTGTTACGGACCGTCCTCAAATCTAGCCTAATTCGAAATCTTACCATACGGTGGTCACTACACCTTACCCTTCCGAGCACTTCCACATCCTTCACAACGCCAGGGTTGTCGCATAACATAAAGTCTATTTCATTTTTATGGCCCCCATTCGGGCTCTTCCACATCCATTTCCGGCTCTCCCGTTTACAGAAGAAGGTATTCATAATACGTAGGTTATTCCGTTATGCAAACTCAACTAGTAGTTCCCCCCTGCTCTTTCTACAGCCCAGACCATAGTTACCAACTGCCTTGTCTCCAGCCTGATTCATGCCTACCTTAGCATTGAAGTCCCTCATAACTACGGTATACTGTGTTTTTACTTTAGCCATTGCCGATTCCACATCTTCATAGAAGCGTTTCACTACCTGGTCGTCGTGGCTGGATGTGGGCGCGTAGCCCTGTTCCACGTTGAACTTGTACCTCTTATTGAGCCTAATTGCAGGACCTGCTTCCCTTTCGTTAATGCTATAGTATACTTCTATGTTGCTAGCTATGCTTTTAGTGACGTGAAATCCCACTCCCAGTTCTCTTCTGTCCACTAGACCACGGTAACATAGGACGTTTCCATTTTTCAGCACCGTTGCTTCACCTGTCCTCCTAACCTCACTAAGCCCTATGACATCCCATTTAATGTCCTTTAATTCCTCGAACAACACCTCTAGAATGGCTTCACTAGATAAGGTTCTGGTGTTAAACGTTGCCAGGTTCAGATTCCAATGGCAAGCTGGCCATTGGCCAAGTTGCGAATGGCAACTGGCCATTCCAGCGGTGGCGTAGAAGTAGAGCATCCACCTCACACGCAGAAGGACCGTGGTTCAAATCCCGGTGCCGGACAATTTCCACCGGATAAAAAAGTCCGCGTAATGATGAATTGTAGCATGGGGCTTGGGGTGCGGCCTGACCCCAGCGACCATTGCCGGTAACGCACTCCCTCACCAGAACAGGATTGGCCACCCTGGTGTAGTAACGGCCACAACCTCCCATGAATACGCTAATTAACAACTATTAACAACAATTAACAACTAACGCACAAAATTGTTGTGCACAGTGGACTTGTATAGCCGGGTCTATGACCCTGTATTGGTGAAATGGAGTAGCCGGGGGCACATTCGCTTCCAACCTCTCCAATCAATAAACCAGTTAAACCACTACCACGACAACTACAACTTTCTATTGATCGCAACCAACATGGATAGCACGATCGGTGGAGCATCGGGATGCTGCAGCAGGGACCCGGGTTCAAATCTCATGGAATGGCAAGTCACATGAGGCTTTTGCTTGAATATCTCCGCGCGCGCAAGACGCTGCTGCCTGTCCACTAGCAGTCCGCTCCCAAATGTGACCGCTACGTAGTCAATCGGTGGCGCCCCATAAGATTAAGTCCAGCGGGATAGTTTGCAATGGTAGCTGCAGAGCGGTCTGATGGAGATGCACTACCCGCTTTACTTATCCCTTTACGGCCCAGCCCGCACAAACGCCTGGGTCAACAAATTCGTTTAGTAAGTGGCATCTGTTTCGGTTTCGGTTTCACAGCCCTGGGTAGTCGCCGCGAACGTTTCCGAGATTTCATTGGTTTCGGGAGTTCACTCATTTTGCCACCAGCGGGCAAGAAATCGCACATTAAAACGGCACCCCAGGCCGCGCGATCACGCTAGCCGCCTTCAAGATGCAAACTGATATTTCTTCTTGCTATTCTCGTATTTCCTGGATAACAAGCGTAAGACACGAATGGTAGGACTTGAAAGAATACGATCGGATAAAAAACACACTCATTCCCTTCGTGTGTGCTCCGTCATCACGCTTGCAAAATGCACCCACACATTTGTGTGGGCTCTGCTTTCCCCGTCATGAAAATGTTGTTGGGCGGTACAGGTTGGCGGGTTGGTGCACTGCAGCGCCAGCGATAAATAAATTTTTCTTGCCTTCTTGGTGTCTCATTTATTCGCGGTTTTCTGGTGGCTCGTTGATGATGTTTTCTTCGCCTTAAGCTTGAACTAGTTCCGTAATTACTTATGATAATAATATTATTACAACGATCGTTTATATAAATGAAAACTTCATTATTATTTATAGTCACAAAATCTTAGTACTAATACAAGTACTCCTGAAAAAACATAACACTTATAAATAATACGTGAAAATTCAGTTTTTCTGCGCGATGCCGTTTTTAAGGTATTCTTACTACCTGCTGACCATACGAATAGTAGCCCAGCCCACGCATACGTGTAGGTTTGTTTTCTGTGTGAATTGCTCTCAGCATACCATTTTGACATGTCGAAGCATCATTAGGAAGGGGTAAATACACAAAATTAATTAACATACGGCTATTTCTTTACACTTTTTGTTGCGAAGGAAAGGGTTATGCGAAAGAAGGATACAAAACAACTTGCGCAGCCGCAGCCGCCTTGCTATGTGAACAACGCCCGACACATCCCGTATTAGCTCCGCCTTTTCTATGATAGTTCAAAAATGACCATTATCTTTTTTTTTTCACCCGTGCATTCAAGCTATGTGCAGTAATAATGAACGACGCTGGAATACGCCCGCATTGGAAGCACAACTCAGGGCTATTCCCACCATAAATCCGCGTGAAAAGAGAGCGGCAGATATATGCAGGCTTATACAGGCATGGTAGGGCACGAAACCATGCCGTGATCTATCGGCCCCGCCCCGCTGGCGCTTTATCCTTTAACGCGGGCCGCTGGTGCCTGGCGGGATTTATGGACCTTACAGGCAGCCGCGGGGCCTTATGTATGGACGGGCGAGTATCACTGCGACGCTTAATCTCGTGATCGCATATGCGGCTCGCGAAGGGTGCGATGAGCTGGGTGACGGGCCCCAGTCAAAGTGGCTCACGGAAGGTACAACTGCGGAGTGAGGAAGTTAAAACAAAGATTACACGAAAGCTCGTGATACTCGCCCCCCAGAGGCCCTTTAGGGTTTTTGTGAGATAAATAATACCCTAACGGGAGCGCCCATGCGTATGGTTTCCTGCGAATTGTTTTGTGGATCCAGTTTTTCCTTTCGTCGAGGGAACCTCTAAGGGAGTAGTGATGGCCGGCTTAGGCGGTAAAGACGTAACTTGCTTTTGCGCAGTGGGAGGGAGCCTGTACATTTTGTGCCAACACAAACAGCATGTGACAGCTCGCGTCAATCTTGAGGCGGCTTTATCTGATTGAAATATAATGAAGCAGATCGTAGCACTGTTGAACCCTCGAGCAGCCGCGATGATTGGAAGGCACAAATCACAACTTGCATGCGAGTGAGCATATTACCAGTGTGTAGGAGTACCAATAACGATGGGAAGCTGCGTAACGAGAATATGCTGCTTCATTTCAGTCCGGTCTTCCCCTATTGGTTCACTGTCCAGGCCAGAGACAACAGCCTACAAAGTGGGACGCTTTAAGCGTATGTCCATAACCTCACATACAATACCCAAGCGTACCATTTAAAGTTGCCACGAAGAGAAAATGCAGCTTTGTTTAACTTGAAAGGGTGAAGCTTCAGTACCTCACTAGGTCCATTCCAGCCACAAAAGGTGTTTAACGGAAAAGAAAAAAGCGCAAGAAGTATTGAAAAACCTTCAAATTTCCCGCTAGAGAAAAGTGGTACGGGCACGCAAGAGGTCACCTCTATACAGGCAAATACATCAACAAGATATCTCTGGACGCGGGTTCGATTCCTGGCCACGGTGGCCGCTTTTCTGGTGGAGGCGAAATGCAAAAACGCCCGTGTGTACGAGATTTCGGCGCACGGTAAAGATCCACAGGAGTCAAAACAATCCAGAGCCCTCCACTACGGCGCGCCTCGTCGTCTGCGTTGCGTCGGCACTTTAAACCCTACAATCATTCAACATGGCATTTCTGGCATCGCAGAGAAATATTTTTGAGCAAGTTACTTTTCTACTATGAATCCACAAATCATGTTTAAGTTTAGTTTGTTGTCGAAGGCCGCGCCTAACACGACTGTATTGTTCTGTGAGCTTTCACAGTCTGCGTTTGTTTTTTAATTTTTAGGTCGCGTCTGCTCCTACCTTACGTAAACTGTGAATGCGCTAACAAGACGAACATCAGGACAGAGAACAACGAATCAAAGGAAAGCAGGATATCTTTATCTCTGGAAAAAAAGCTTTTCTTCATCCCCTGCCGAAGTCTCGTTCAGCTAGTTTTGATTATATTTATCCTCCCCCTGTACATGCAACCATCGCACTGCGTGATTGTATCAACGATTAATTTAACCCTGCTCACAGCCCCATTTCTCTTTAATTTCAACCTACCTATCAACATGCTCACAGGACAAACCTATGATGAGTCATCGCTAACGGAAAGGATAGGTGAAAACAGAAAAAAAGTACACCAATGACCTTTTCTAGAGCACGTGCGAGCAACTTGAAGGTTAGAAGAAACAAAAATTAGAATACTTTCGCTGGTTATTTTGGAATGGTTCGTTCACCCGTCTTCCCCGGTGTTTTCCCAAGAGGCCACGAACAAACGCCACCAGCCAGGCGTATATAGTAGGGCCGATCCTCGTCCTTAATTTCTGGTCGTGGCCTTCTGCAATTTTCTTTCTTCCTGAAGCAAAGTCAACAAAAGGAGAGCGCTATGACTCAAGTGATTTAGAAGGGAACCGCGGCTGCCAGTGGAGTTCGGACCATGGGCGGGAATACCACGTGACTAGAACACCGTCGGGCCCAGCCATCGTCGTCCTCCGGCTGCCGAGCATCCCTACATTCCCCAAATAAGCCTGCTAGGAACCCCGAGGGGGCATCAGCGTTGCCGGGAGCAGCGCGGCGGCAGGTGTGGCTGAGTCAGAAGCCGTCAGAGGCAGACGACCACTGGCGCTAAATTTGCAGATAACCATTTGTTGTGGAGTGCATTTCCTCAAGCTCATATGAATGCCAGTGTGTTATATATTGTTTTAACGACAATTTGTAAATGAATTTGGAGAAACAGTTTTAAGTGGGTACGACACTTCCTGAAATCTATACAGTGGCTGGTGTCATGCAGTGTCTCAAAATGACACTATCGTACGTATACAAGCAGCTCCAGCGGTTTCGATGCATGATTCAAGGCCCACTTAAAGGAATGGAAAGATTAATTTTTATTATTGTTTTAGAATGGGAAAAGTATTTAAATACCTCTTTCCATCTCACTTACATTTAAATTATGTTTATGTGCTGCTCACTCATGATGGCCCGCGTTCGTTTTAGCAACGCACTTCAAGCCGGTAGATCTGGAAATACCATTTGCGAGCATTCCAGCGCCATATAAGGAAAAGCGTTCCGATTTAAGGTATTTTCAGTGCCGCCCCTTCATTTGGGTTGGAGAGTATATGCTCCACAAAAACTGATTGTCTGTCCCTTAAGGATAGTTTACAGTCGTGGACAAGGGAAAAGCTAACACAAAAATGTAAACCAGACAACACAAAATTCAAGAATACTCTTCGTGGAGGTCCAATTGTAGCACGCTATTGGTATATTTTGAAAGAAGCATTTCTCAACTTTTTTAGCGTAAGCTACACTGGCCGAGGTTGAGCAGTTTCGTGTGGCCCTGAAGGGCCGTGCAGCGCATGCGCGAGACGCATTAGATTGGATTGGATTAGATTCGAATAAATTGGATTGCATTGGATTGGATTGGATTATCCAATCCAATTGAAGTGCGGTTGTGTGGAGAATTGGATGTGCACAGTCGCCGGTCTGCTCATTCCACAGGCGTGACGTCATAGCCGCGGCAGATGCGCTGGCGCCGGCGCATGCCCAGCTGTGCGCCTCCGTTGCGCAGTAGCCAAGTCTGACGTTGCATCGGAAACGCTTGATAGCCGTTTCACGTCGCTACTGGAGAGCACTGCTGCGCATGCCCGAGAAGCAGTGACTAGACTGGACTTGACAGGACTGGACTGGATGGGACTGTACTGGAATGTACTGGACTTAATGGAGTGGACTGGATTGGACTGGATTGGATTGGATTGAATTGGATTGAATTATATTTAATTTGACTGGACTGGACTGGACTGGATTGGGTTGGATTGTATAGGATTGGTTTGCTGAATCTTAGCTCACGCTACGTATACCATGGCATAGCCGAGCTAAGTCACTGCTAATTTTTTCACTGTAATTAGGCCACGCGCCAAGTAGACTTGCATGGAAGGAAATCACTGAATATGGGCGTCTGGTTCATATTTTCGTGATGGCGTTTCATTTGTCCATGGCTTGTCCATCTATTCACTCCGGGCTCTGCAAGCTCCGCCCTCTGAGTAAGGTCATGAAACATCGCACTAGTGCTGGGTCTGTGAAACGCGATGTGCGTAAACGAATACAGTGTACGGAAGATGTCGGCAATGGGTTTATCAGGAAGGTTATTGTGTAAAAAAACGAGTATCAGGGCTCCCGAAGCTGTGTGAATACAAATAAGATTCATTTTTGATGATAGCGTATAAATTGGAGGAAATATTTGCCGTCAGATATATCGAAAGAAGTCTCGTTGAACACGGTACATGGAGGGGTTGAGTAGCCACCTCAGTCCAGGTGGACTGAAGCGGACCTGAAGCAGACTGAAGCGAAGTGGCGCTGAAGCGGACCGCCATTTTTAGTTGTGAAGCCCCTTAAGTGCTGGGGCTGTTGGCGTCTCATGTTGTCATCGTAAGCGTCGTCTCGTGTACTCATGGTACTAAAACACCGGGAAACTCGTTACGCCTTGCGCTAGAACGTGACGTGTACTAAAAAACACCGGGACATTCGATTACGCCTCGCGGTAGAACGTAACGCGTACTAAAAAACACCGGGACACTCGTTTACGCCTCGCGCTGGAGAACTTCGTGCTTCAAAAACAAGCTACTTTTACAGCAAAGCTGTATACCTCTTCCCCCAACGGTTTCATTTCCGTCAGCAAAAAACGCCAAAACAGCAAAAATACAATCATACACTGAATGCTTCGCCCCTCCCCAGGTTTCAGGTTAGTGGAGATGGCCCGGGATTCTTTTTTAGGGGCGACGCTCTTAAAGCCATGGGTCTGTCCATCCCTTGTGTCTCGTGGTACGTGACCGCCGCATGCTTTCGGAGATGTCGCAAATGGGCCGCGTTGCACGCGCAAGAACCGGCTGCAACCGGCAGCGCAAACTCGGCACCGGGAGCGCGAGCTTGTCTGTGTTCGCCAACGGAGGCGCGAGCGCACGTGCACTGCGAGGGGGAGATCACGCAAGAGATCACGCCACGAACGCAGGCAGTCGTTCTCGGAGATCGAACGAGACGCAAGGACCTTTGCTTGTTTCCTCTCGTCTTGTTCGGGCACAAGTTCGCCCTAAATATCTCGTCTAGAAAGTCGCGCTTAACCCGCGCGTCGGCAGCTTCGGGCTGAGCACGCTTGATGCGTTTTGCAGCCGCCTCGCGAGCTCTCACTGCATCGGGGTTTGCCTGCCTATACGAGCGCTTGCTTGCAGCCTCACGAACCCTACAACAACAACAACAAACGAACAAGAACAAAATAAAAGTTGATTTGTACAATGTACGCACACAGTCTTACGTCTTTCTCAATGATGTAATGGGCGAACTTTCACGGGAGAGTTACGGTTACCGATGATCTCCCCCTCTCGAGCTTCGCCCCACTTATCATAATTCATTCCGTGGATATGGCGTGATTTTTTTTATTATATCTGGAAGCTTGTCGGAACAGCCAGCTAAGCCACTCTCCGGTGTAATTCTGTAGCCATGCAGTGTGTATTCTGGATTTAGGCGCATGTGTGCGCGTGTGCGTGAGTTGCATTTCTTACGCTAACGGCATCTGCTGGAACGTATACAAAAGCGCACTAGCAAGAGGAAGCCAGATAAGCAGGCCTTAGAAAACATTGCTGGAAAACCAAATAATGTTCCTAGTTAAAATGGGCTCACGTCAGTGTCGCGGCTCGTTCATGTGGCGCGTAACAGTGCTGTTTTAGATGCGAAGCATCTCATTCTCGGGGCTGTGTCCCTCCCTCTCTCGTTGTCGTTGTCCGCCGTCCACACTCTACTGCGCATGCGCGTCTCTTGAGCCCCGTCAGAGTTTGGGCTGACGTCAGCGCAGTCCACTATGAAAAGAAATAGTTAAGCGGCGCCCGGTTTCGATCCCACGACTCTCTGGCCTCAACGGGAGGTACGTGGCGCTCTTCCCACTGTGCTACAAACCGAGATGGGAGCATGTGCTACGAACGCGCCTTATGTCCTTCACTCATTCAAACTACGTCAAGAAGCTACTGATACAACGAAGGCACGCGAAGCTGAACGTCAACAGAAACGACGAACTGAAAACTAATGGGAAACTTCAGTCGACCCCATGGCTGCTTCGCATACTACTCAGGGTTCCCCTACGGGGAGATGGTGTAATTTTTTTTGTTTTGGTGTCCTCTGAGTTTTTTTATCTCTTTTCGATGCAGTTTTTTTTTCCTCGTCATGGGACAACTAATCTAGCGGGCATTTGTATTTCAGAAAACAGTGCTAGCGTCGGTAATGCACTTCTCTTTTGCCTAAACCGTACTGGGAACTCAACTTTATGAGCAAAACTTATTCAAACCCCCCTTTAGATTTGAAGTCGGCAGTAACCTATTTTAAAGTGCGTACGCACCACCTAGGTCTGTTGATGGAGTAGTCTAACCAATTGATTGAGTTTAGAAGTGAGTAAGTGATGTCCACCACTTGTCTCCCCCCCGAATTATTGGTTCTGCGAGAAGAAAAAACTGTAGTACCTGTAGCTATCGCTGATTGTGCAGTCTACACAACACCCAAACCATTACCTGATTGGCAGTTTTTACCCCCAATGGTGCCACGGCGCACCAGCATATCCCAAAGATGCACTCGCTGCGAAACCGCCCCTAACAGGCCTTCTCCATATACGATACCACACTAAGGTGTCCTTCACTCACGCACAATAGGGCTGCGACGAATGGCCACAGCGAGTTGCTCGTACGACCAGTGTTTGACTGCATGTTGCAAATCGTCACAGCGGCCAGATAAACGCCTGAAAGGGGCGTGTCTTTTTGAGACAGTCTGCCGGACCGACAACAGAAAATAAACGCTCACACGTAGCCGTTTCTGTACAAGTGGTGAGAAGGGCGGCATAGGCGGCATAGGGAGCTTCCGATGGTTTGTTCCCGGCGGATGCGGTTTCAATCGAGCCGTCCAGTAATAGCCGCCGACTCACACTGCTCACACTTCCTCCTGAACGAAAATCCCAGTTGCCTCGTATCGGCGCGGGGAGGCGCTGCGAACGAAATGCTGATGGCGATCGGCCGCAGGGGTCCTCGCCCAAGTACGGAGGGACGGGGTTCGGGATGAAACAATCGGGAAACCCCGCGGATTGCTTTCACAGGCGGGCACTGCGGGGTTTAGTCTACGGTGGCTGCGGGAATGATGAAGGAATTGATATCGAAGCCCCGCTCCTGCACGCACGGCCTTCACTCTTTCCTACGGGCAGGAAAGATTTACCTCCTGGGCTCCAAGAGGGGTAGCTGTGGAGGGTGGGACGTAAGCGATTCGGATCGGGCGATGCTATGGCTAGCTTCCCCTGGCGTCGCCTGTTTGGGGTGGGTTTCTAGTTGAATGGAAATGCGTGGGGAACGGGGCGGATATCACCAGATGGGCCGTTGATTGGAACGTTTGATGGTCCTTGTTGCTACTGGACGTATCTGGCGCTTTTTGCCCTTAGTAGAGAAAAATGTTACTGCTTTGTATGAATTTGTTCATTGTTGATTTTGTGCGCGGGTGTTGCCTGCGTGTGTGGAGACAAAAAACAGCTCAGGACTGACCTCTTAAAGCGACGGGAAAATTCAGGGCACCCGACTACCACGGAAAGCTGCATTAAAGGGCGATGGGGTGGCTCATCGCAATGAGAGATGCACCCATTCAATAGTAGAAAATTAGCGGGTCAACGTGTTACTTTGTGTGAGTCCTTGCATAAGTTTTTATCAAGGTTACTGGACAATAAAATGTGCTATCGCACACCTCAACCGCTCCTCTTAGGTGACAATGTGTTCCATGCTGTGGTTTACAATAGCACGTTCTGGCTTCGAAATGTATTATTTTTCCTGAAGCGGTTTATTGGAACTTTATCCAGGATCTGAGAATTCGTTTTGACTAGTTAACCTGTATTTCACAGTTCTTAGAATTCTTTATACTGCTGAAATTGTCTCAAACTCGGCATCTCACATCAGTACGTAATTGAGGCATTGCGGTAAATTTGTGTTTACCAGAAAATAAATATAAAGGAGTAAAAACGTTAAAGCGATTACACCTTCTGTAGTATAAAAAAAGATTGTTTAAGATTCCAATCCTAAAAAATGGCCCATAATAAATCGCACTGAACAGTTTTAAACCAATCAAATTAATGCATGATCTCACGTGTGCATCTAAGCCTTCGAGGTACAGCCGCTCTCGGTTCAGCCATACGGATTCTTAAACGAGAATTTTGTATTGCCAAAACCTCTCTGAAACGCTAAATCTGCACACGTGTTCAGATCGTTGAGCAAAAAGAAAACATTAGGCATACTCCAGGGAAAACATTAAAGGGGCCCTGCAACACTGTTTTCAGCTTTTTCCGAGTTCTCAAATGCTTGCAAAACGTAGACACCCAACCAACCCAGTACTTAGATTAGCGAATCGCAAAGTACCTCAGCCGAACATTGCTGCTCTATGCTCATCAGATAACTTGGAAACTCGCTCAAACGTTTTTTCTCTCTTTCCCGGTCTTGACGTTCTTCGAAGGCCCGAAATACGTCACTGAGGCCATGTAGCGGCTGTTGGCCGGTTTTACTTCAGCTGCAGCAGTGAACACTTTTCGGTAGCAACCTCAAAAATAAATCCACCAAAACAAAGCAGTAACGGAAGGCGTACCTGGTGCGACGAGCAAGTCAAGCAGTTCCGCTTCGTGCTGCTGATAACTGTATCTTTCGCAGTGCTTCCAAACGCGAATGAAAGAGTGAAAGCGCTTATCAAAAGTGTTGCAGGGTCCCCTTATTGTACAACTGGTACTCGCAGTGCTGTTTGAATTTAAAGTAAATGTGTTCTTGATTTTTGCGAGAGCAAATAAAAATACCTGTTGCAAACGATATTTTGACCCGAAAATACAAAAAAATGGTCGCGCGAACCTGCACCTCGTATTAGTATTACAAGTTCAAAAAAGAACGGAAAGTTGGGCTAGTTGGTAGGAGTTAATCTTGGTGGAAACAAACGCGCTCAAAAAACAGCGACGAAGGAAGTCGTAGATAGGACGGCGCTTTGTGCTGTCTACGCCTTCCTTCGTACCTGTTTTTTGAGCGCTTTTGTTTCCAGCAAGTTCAACACTTGCAAAGATTCCAGTAGATTGCTCGAGGAGTGGAACATTGGAAAATGTTTAAACATAAATGCCAGAAATGGCTTTAAAGATTCCTGAACACAAAAGAAACTATAAAAATGTCATTTTTTTGGTTGCATATTGAAAAATACCGGACAGGATGAATTGCCGAGTTAGATGTGGTACGCGTGAAGGTGTATGAAGTAAGGCTCGTGTTGGAACATGTTGCAGACAGCTTGCACAAATAAAGTTTTTCACACGTTATGCTTCAAGTTCGGTTTGGCGTTTTTGTTTTCTCTCTCTCTTTTTCCTTTCTTAAGTATGTTTTTCATGTCGCGCAGGTGTTTCCAGTGAAGTTCTAACTTTGCTTTACCCCTTCCCACCTTAGCGCCATGCTTTGGCTGAAGCAGATATCGATCAATACAAATATATAAACCTCGACGGTTGCAGCATATATATAGAAACCTCAATATATAAACACCAACGCACGTGATACTAAAGGTCTCACAAATTTCCAGCAAGGAAATTACACTTGAAAGTCTGTAAGACAGAACGTTTTCAGTGCTATCCTCTTCGGGCTGCAATGGTGTTGTGGCCAGCCCTGTGCCACTAAAGAAACTTCGTCGCCTTGCGAAGGCGGAGCTACGCTATATCTACCCAATCACCAAAAGGTGGCCATGCATGCATAGCCACAGCTCGTCTTTTTATTTTTGCCTCTGTTTTTTCACCTCGAAGAATGCAACAGAAGCGCACTCGACCCCGACGATGGGGCCGGAGTCTGAAGGCACGCTCATTGAAACCGTGTCACTGACGCTTAGAAAGGAGCCGTCAAAACATTTAGTTCTCTAGTCGTTCTCTCTGAATCTCTTTTTTCCCTCCCCTTTCCCCGTCTTTCCGTCTACAGCGATACTCGCAAAGGCCTTTGTGCTCCGCACTCCCCGTAACACCCCGCCCCCCGGCACCGCCACGCCTATAGGGACATTTTTGTATCCCTCTACTCTATATGGCCCTCCACTCCCTTCGCAACGTCTCTTCCCTGAAAGCCGACACATTTTTTAAGGCTCCGTTTCCTCCCTTTCTTTCCAACTCTTCCCGAAAGTCGCTGATGGGAGAATAGCCGACATCACACTTCACTTCATCGCTTCCTTTCGCGCCCATCAGAGCGGACGCAGTGTGTGCACTTTGTTGGCCTGCCGTCCCCTTTTCCCGGTCCACGCTACACCGAGGAGAGTTAGAGTGGAAAAGAAAATTGGAGACCTCGGTCTCTAAATCCTATGGCGCCTTTATCACGGTTACGTGCGCACAGATTGCACAAAAGGGCGTTGAGTTTCCCGGGCTACAGGTCTTTCGAATGTTCGGCAACGATATGCAGAACAGTATTCGCATACAGTCAGTGACACAGGAAGCGTTGATATCTTTTGATGAATGAGCTGGCCTATGGATTTACTCTTCAGAAGACGTGTATGTTTTTTTAAGAGCTGCACTACGACGAGTGAATTGCCGACTTGGCTATATCTTACGCACTAAGTGTTCGTCCTTATGCCACTCCATAGCGTGAATATATACGTTAGCGGATCCAGGCAAGGTTTCTTTCTTCATCAAATTTTAGCTGTCACTCTTCTGGAGCCACTTCATTTCTTGGTAATTTTAGGATTCAATTACCGCAACCCACAAAACACACGTCGGCAAACACAGCAGTGTTTCAACAACAGAAACAAAGCCAATCCGAGTTTTACTCACCGAAGCTGCTCGTAGCTTCAAGGCTCGCTATAGCGAAAAGCTGGAGATTCGTTTGGACAGCCTGGGTATCTTTATAGTCAGCCGATATCACGACACCCGTCCCTTACGTTTCTCGCCTTGACAAAATAAATTGTCCGCGTATCTGTTCACATCGCTATAAATGTCGTCGAAAGATAAGAGTCTTCTGCCAACCCTGCCACGTAAATGCCCCTCTTCTCTTCCCCACCCTCCTCTCACGCTCCTCTCCCCCCTTCTCTCCCTAACTACGATAAACACGATGGAGGTTTGCTCAAGTTCATTTGATTTTGCCGCGTTCGAACCCTGGCGCGCCATCTGCTGGAACCTTTTGTTTTGTTAAACCGCCCCTACGTGTAGGGTCGGGCGCTAGCGCTTTCTGTATTTTGGTGGGAAAAGATTGTTTTGAACGTATTTTTGGCTATTGCAAAAAATAATTCAGCCTTGTGTTTTATAATTAGGCAACACTAAAATACCATTTGTAAGCTGATTTTCTGCCTCAAATATGACTAATGTTTTCCTTTTGCTGAACAATCAGGAAGAGAGAGAGAGAGAGAATGAAGTCTGGTGATGTTAGCTTGGCTAAAATGCCTAACTTGCTATGCCCCATTTCACGTCATTGACGTGATAAAGACTATGGGGATGATGTTGAAGAAGTTGATGTGCACAGAGGCGCTGAGTATGTTGCAGGTACGCGATCAGAGGTTTTGTAGGCCGTAAAGCGCATTTGGGTCATGCCTGCACAGCTAAAACGTCCATTAGTTTAATGTCCACGGAAAGCAGCTGTCGCGAAGACACTGCGAAATATACCATTTGTGCACTAAATCGATCACCTTCAGATAGCAGGTACTGGAGGGTTTCTCCCACATCGCAGTGTGGACAGAGTGGCGACGTAGTTCGTTTCAGCTTCAAGAGGAAGTTGCGCGCCTATGCGACACTCGACCGCATGCGATCTAGAATGACTTCAACCCGCTTGGAGAGTCCTCGTGGCATTTTAAATTGGCAATTTGGCTCAACAGAAGATAGCGGCGCGTTATGACGATACGTCATCGCAGATCACTCACTGCATGTTCCATGCCACGCTAGATGAAAGGACAGAGGCATCTTTCCTGGAGAATAGTATGTAGGTTGCCGATACACAATGGTTATCCGCAACGGATGCACCAATATCCGCCTTCACATTCCCAGTTATCCCACAATGGGCAGGAATCCACTGGACTGATATGCGCTGGTCGCTTATAGAGCTTGGTAATGTAAGGTGTGGATGTCAAACACAAGCTAGTCTCTTGGAAACGACGCTAGACATTGAAGTGCAGCCCTGGAGACTGTGCAGATAGCCAACTCTCGTCCGGGATGCTTGATGATTTCAGCGAACGCCACCCCCAGAGCTGCAATTTCTGGTGCCGTAGTTGACGTTTTGAGGCTGAGCATGGCAGTAATGCTGGTGCGTGATGACGGTACCCACACCTCGATAGTGATTGATGTGCACGACACCGACCGATCAGTGTACAGATAAGTGTGGCCTTGTTATTTCCAATAAATATACGCCGGAGAGAACTTCCGGGCGGGACCGGGAACATGCTCCTTCCTCGTGATGCCAGTCGTGACTGGTATGGGTCGTGACTGGTATGGACCTGAACATCCGGGGTGGGTGCTCAGGAGGAGCAGGCTATTTATAGACATCTGGCAGAATTTCGCGCAGTTTTTTGGCCCAGCTTATCGCTAGAGGATGGCCCGCTGTCCTGTAACAATCCGTAAACGCGCACGAAGCAATTCCTGCGAGCTGATAGAGCAAGGGGTGAGAGCCTCCTGCATTCTTTCAGCGCTGCGATGGTAGAAGTTGTCTCTGGAACGCCAATGGAAACCCGCAGGATTTGTTCGCATGCTCTCTAGCGCTTTGACAGTTCCTTTTGGTAGATGGACCAAAGCAAGGATGCAGTAGCGCATAAGGCCGACTCAAAGCGCTTTGTACAGCCGTAGAAGGGAGTTGACTGAACAACCGCCTGTGTTTTTACACACATAAACACATGCGTACGTACATACATACATACATACATACATACATACATACATACATACATACATACATACATACATACATACATACATACATACATACATACAGGGAATGATAGGGCTTTGAAGATGGTCACCAGATAAAAATAATACTTTGGAGGAGGTAGCGGCCTCAGACATGTTTCTCGTTTCTCACTCCGGGCAAGTGTTGCCGCCGTTAAAGCGAACGCTGTAGTTTTTTGTTTTGTCCAGTCTTGGCCAATCTCCCCAAGTTGTTGGTACGCTTGGCTTGAGAAACGTGCGCCGGGGACGCTCTGTGGCCGCTGCAATGCACGCACAGGTGATCGCTCGGCATTTCCTTGGTTTTCTTGACTGCCGGGCAGTCGCCGCGATCTTGACCGATCTCGCTAAGTGGGTATGCTTGGCTTGACGAACGTGCGCAGGGGACGCTGGGCGGTCGCCGCGAGGTCCACGCTTACGTGCGCACACTCGGGAATTTCTTGGTGTTTTTAAATGCGGATACGAAAACCTGTGATTTGCTAAACAGCTTCGCTGTTAAAGGTGTGTGATTTTTATAGAGCCGTATTTGGCTCTGGTTAGATCATTTTGAAGTAGTTCTATTGCCTCATAATAAGATTCCCGTGATAAGATTAGTGCCGCGTCATCTGCGTACTGAAGCAGTTGGGCATTAAATTGAAGGTTTGCCATAACATAAACACAGATGCTATATAAAACAGGTCTCAAAACGGATTCTTGTGGTACGCCGTAATTAGCATGCATAAAGACGCTGTGCGCCTTTTTAACGTACACTACCTGATTGCGATCAGAGAAGTAATTGGCAAAAACATTTCGGCAAGGACCACGGAGTATGGAATTGCGGGACGTATGGAATTGCAGGTCGGGACGTATGGAATTGCGGTCCCTCCAACAGGTAGGCCGTAGCGCGTAAGGTCACGCTTCCTGGTGCCCTTGCGTGGGCCTAACGAACAACTCCCAAAACCTCTCCATATCTTCTTGGCTGTGTCTTCGTAGAGGCGGCATTAACTAATGCTTAAGGGTACCTTGTTGGGCTTGGGCAGGTTGTTGGTGAGATACAACGGTAAGAACAGCTCACATTTTGACGAAGTAAGGACAAAATCACACCCCACAGAGCTTGAGATGTTTTCTTCTGTCCGTTCTTCGTTAAGATGTCCGCTATTCCCACCTTAGTAACTAATGCTTACTCCTACTTGTCAAGAATGCCAGTGAGGCCTATGCAGCTTGTGACATGCCAGAGTTTATATGGCACCTTTTAGGTGCGAGCCCATGTTTTTAACGTAAGGAGGGAAGAGCTTTCGTCAACTATACGCGACCTAGATCTGCGGCGGTCCTTCATTCACTTGCCTCTACACCATCAGCCCACAAGGCGAAAAACGCGCTCATACGCTTCCAGCGAACGGCGGACATTATTGTCCGCCGTATCAGTACACGCAGGGTGCCTTCCGTCTTTTTGCAGAACGGGCAGATGGGGTCGTAAGGCACCCTGCCGCACATACTGGCGGAGTGTACTGAGCTCAAGAATCCTCTACCTTCCCTCCCCCTTCCTCTTCCCCCCCTACCCGATCGATGGGAGATCTTGATGTCCAGCCCCGACCTGTCGACGCAGCAAGAGCTCGCGTCCAGGGGCCAGGAGCTATTGGACTCATATGGGAGTCGTGAATAGGGTTCAACCCAGTCTGACGCCTGCGAGCGTCACCTGAAATGGGCTCAGCGAAAGTTGTTTCTCTCTCTCTCTAAGTACACGCACATTCTGGCACGCGCTAAAGACAGGATAACGCGAGAGATCATAGAAATATCACATAATCATAGAAGAGGAAGGGTGCGTTAGCACTCCGTCAATACTGCTTACTGGGGAGGAGCGAAGATTCATGCAGAGAGAGCCACCATCGTAAGAAAGACAAGATATGGCAAGCAGCCACTCTCACATTTTCCTGTCAGTGTTCTCGTGCATTGTTGTCGGCTGCGTAGATATGTTTCTGCACCTTCATGTTTGGTTTTAGGTTTTATCGGTTTTTTTTCTGCGCGAGCGCAAAGTGCCGCCCTTGAGTGTATATTTAGGTGTCCCCCGTTTCTGTCGTCTTTTTAAATAAGCAGTTGCCAGTTTGCGCCTCATCCCAGTCCTGTTAGTGTCCTATTCGTCTGTATACTTTGCGCAATTCAACATGAAGCACCACCAACTAGCCCGATTCTACGTCCTTTGCAACTTTACCGTCCAAACGAAAAACGACGCGGGTTCGTATGGGGACGGCGCGCACGTCGACAGTCGCTTCGCCCGGAAAGCGAGCATCTCTCACTGATTCTTTCACTCTAGTTTCTCCAAAGCACATCAGCCCGGATCCTCCCCCCAGCCAACGTTCATTCGGTGCGTAACAATGCTGAAACCGATGCTCCCTTCGCGTGAACACGGTAGGAGCGCTGTCTGTAACCTTCGACAAAAAGGCCCGGCACTCACGGGGGAAAATCTAAAGAATGCGCGTGCGTTCAGCGTATGGTGCCCTCCTGCATCACCTTGCTATGAAGATGTCACAGAACACACCCTAACTACGGGGTGGTGAGGAGTTCTCTGGTGAGGACAGAAGGACGCCGACTATACGAACCCGCATCCGAGGGCGGGATTTTCCGGCGAGCGTTCTGTGTTCAGTGGGGGACGCCAGCGTGTGCTTTCGCCCCTCTCTTCCGGTCGTTCTACTCTCGTGTTCGCTTTCTAACTACTGCGGTCGCCGGTCAACACGCTTCTTCCGACCGGGTCTGCTCGCTCCGAATACACGAAGCAATACAGAGGTGCTCAGACAATGAATTAATACTTGTTAATGCCTAAAGCGGAAGCGAGGGCAAGCATACACCCGAGGCAACATTCTGCCACTGTAAGCCGTAATGCATTTCAGAAGTGACGGCGGGCAGTAGCAAACAGGATTTCACTTGGGGTCGCAAGGTGGGACGCAGAGTGCGTATATATATGTGTGTGTGTGTGTGTGTGCGTGTGTGTGCGTGCCTGTGTGCGCGCGATATTCATCAAATGACGCCTCTTTGCTTTTCGTGTTAAACACACAAGCCCCCTAGTACAATTTACAGGAACGTTAGACCTTTCTGTTAGTATGGTGTCGATGTTGTGGATGTTGACAAAATCAACACAGCAATCACTCAGTGTAGCATGTAACACCTAGGCACGTATGTAATGGCGATGAATACTCAAACTTCTGAATTCTGAACCCTCTGCTCTGCACATTTCAAAACCACAAATAAGCAAATACAACACTGAAAAACGGAAAGAATTTAAAGAAATATCCACACGCAGATTAAACTTGTTCATACACACGCTACGCACTCGCAAACGGAACCCCACCTACGCAAAGGAAACCCCACTACCTGCTTGTAAGAAGTGCGGAAAACGACTTTCCGTTCTCCACGTATTGATTGAATGTTTGCCATGTCATGATGCAAAAAACGATACTTCTTTCCCTCCCCGAACTATACACCTACACGACACCCTTACACCTATCATCGTTTTTATCAGGCCAACCCCTGAACAGAAGTGAACGCCCTTTAGCCTAAGTCGCCGAAATTGGATTTTAGCACTTATCTCATACCATGTGTGATATGAGGGTGACTCGGTGCAGGTGAGGGTGGCTGTGAGCGTTTTCATCGCATGTGCCATGGACGTCACTGCCATCGCTGGAGCTAGACGCATGTTATGAGGCTAATAGCGCTGTTACTCGTAATCATCGCCACTTTTACGTCTGATTTTACTAACCTTCGCTTTTTAGAGTAAGGGACCTTTGCACCCATATATACCCTATTTTACTAAGCACATCACAATAATCACAATTATGTTTCAGCGACAAATGACGCAAGAAAACAACACACACTGTCTTGGCGCTCTTTGGCCTCAGACGCCCTTGCGCCCGTAAAACACATAAGCTACTACTGTGTACGACTATTTTCCATCTATCGGCACCTTTCTAGATTCTACGGAAGCGGTACAGCGTGTGCAAGTATATTGAGACGGGGGGCAGTGCACATATTATGTGGCCGAAAGAATATACACATCACAAGCCACGATCAGGAAAACTCTGCTCAGCTGCAACCTTCCCTATGCGCAGCGCTTTGATGAACGCATTTGCGTTTACGTACAAAGAGGATTGGGAGGAAGCCCTCGAAAGCGGCGACCTCTCCGTCCAACTCCTGGCCGTCCGAAGGACATGCGAAAGGGCGGAGGGCCACGGCTTTCCTGTCCCTACGTGGGTGCGGCCCTAAACTACAGCCCCAACGTAGTTCCTCAGGACCAAAAATAAAAGTTCTTTGTCTCTCTGTCTGTCCGGCTTTCTCGGCCGACTACGACAAAGGAATTGTGTTCACTGCTGAGGGTAGGTTTCGAATTTTTGTTGTTGGAAAACCTGGGTCAGCGGCAACGTTTCGGCAAGGTAGGAACCCACAAACTGAAAAATATCCGAATGGAAATAATGTCAGGGTTTGCTTACCCAATTATAGTCTCGAGGCGTAGGTGTCCTAAATAGCATGGTCGACTGGGGTGACACGTGACGTCACAAGCGCTACCCACCGCTGCAATGAACTGTATGCACCATGCTGTGGTGAACCGATGTATGCAACGCCATTTTCTTCCTAACGGCGGTTACCCAACAAAAGACCCAAAACAGGGCAAATTATTGGAAAGAAATCATCGTACGCCTACATCAAACAAACCTAATGGAAAATTCTCAACGCGATACAATTAAAACATTCCTACCAAATATGACACACAAAACAAAATTTAGTGCCCTTCCTTTCTGTGAAGAAGGATGACCAGCAAAGCTGCGGACGGAGCCTCAATATGAGCTTTGACTGGGTCGTAGCTCAAGGCGTGCACGAAGCAAAACACGTTTGTTTGTAATTTGCGATTCCGCATAGTTTCTAGTTAATTAGCTGAATGAACTTTTGACGAACTTGAATTTTGTTCCAGAGGACAAATTTGGGGCTGTCCGTACCCCTCCAAGGAATCCCACATTTATTGACAGCGGACGAGAATTACACAACATTTGCAACTTTACTGTGAACCATGAAATTTTGAAAGCTATATAAAACCCGGCGTTGTGTTGGTCGTCTTAGCGGCTAATTGTCATACAGTTTGTTTAGGTATGGTTTCAATAAAACAGGCGTTAGAGCCATAGAGTCACTTTCTGTAATGGTATTCCCTCCGAAGATTGACGTGATTCACTGTGCAACCCTTGATGTGGGAAAGGCATCTTACAAAGATCAAGATTACAACGACCCCTTCAAGTCTACTTCACATCATAACACAAATGAATTGCTGGGAAGATATTTAGGGCTAAGCCCTTTGACCTGGCGGAAGATAGGAAGACCAAAGAGTTAAAGAAAGTGTCGCGACCGGCGCAAGGACAACCAGCCACGACAGCGTTTGGGCTCGAACTGATTTTTATTCCTCCAGCACGAGCGCACGTGAGCGTGCGCCTCGTGGTTCCGCCTTCGTCGTCGTCGTCGCCTCGGCGCGGTGGACACGCGCCGCTACAGGGCTCCCCCCCGTAGAGCCGGAGGCCGTTGTTGAAGACCACGTGACAGTTTTCGACGGTTGATGGTGCAAAGTTCTGGGCATGGTTGTTGAGACGGGGAAGGTCTGGTTGGGTCGAAGAGAGGCGAGAGAGAGAGAGAAACAACATCTTTATTGGCCTGCGTTCAAGCCCCCGTTGTAGGGGCAAACCTACTGCCTATTACCTCGCACCCCCCTCGCGGGAGATGGAGGCGTCGGTTTCGACCGCTGGCTTTCGATGGCCGCGAGCGCGAGCTGGACAGCCATCTTCTGTAACCCACAGTCCGCACTCATGACCGCGCACTCAATGCGCGGTGGAAGCACGGTCACTTCGTCCGTATTAGTAGTCACTTGCCTTGGTTGTTGTCCGCAACCCCACAGCATGTGCTGCATGGTGGCCCTCTCACCCCCGCACAACACACACGCGTCCGATTGGTAGAGTTCGGGGCACACGTGCTTAGCGAACACCGGTGTCCAGATTGCCCGCACCTGTAGCTGTCGCACGATTACTGCCTCTCTGCGGTTGAGATTACGGTGCGGTGGCGGGTAGACCCTGCTGCCTTCCCTGTACCATTCGAGCACCTCCCTGTAGGTGGTGATTGGAACCGCCGTTTCAGCTTCTTCTTCGTCTTCTTCTTCCCCTTCACCCTCGTCCTCCCCTTCGCCTCCCGCAGGCCTCGGAGGCGAGCCAGGTGCCGCGCTGCCGTGTCTGGTCAGCACGCGCGCAGCTCGGTCCGCCTCCTCGTTGCGGTTGGCTCCGGTTCCGACCGGGCCCACGTGCGCCGGAAACCACTTGATGGTTACCGGCATTGTTCTCCGCGGCAGGGCCCCGCACACCCTGAGCGCGCACGGTCCCACCCTGTTCGTGGCATAGTTCAGCACCGCCCCTCGCGAATCGCTCAGGACGGTGGCACACCTTGGGTTTGTGAGGGCCAGCGCAATGGCCAGCTCCTCCGCTTGCTTCGGGTCCTGGGCCCGTGCGCTGCCCGCCGTGTACAGCTCCCCGGAGGTCGCCGCGACCACGGCCACAGCGTACGTGCCCTTGCGGTGCGGGTAGGTGGCCGCGTCCACGTAGAACGCGTCCGTGTCGGCCGCGTGCACGGCCGTGAGCGCCTTCGCCCTGGCAAGGCGGCGCTCCCCGTTGACTTCTGGATCCATGTGCCGGGGTATCGGCGGGACGTGCATGAGGCCGAGCAGCCCCCTCGGCAGCGACCGTCCGGACGACGACCGCAGCGGTGATGGCAGCCCCGTCGGCGAGGTATGCAGGCTTTACGCGGTCAGCGGCGACGACGTCTTGGCGGCCGTTGATGTCGAGGGGGAAAGTCTTGGGGTGCCGCTCGATGACGCGGTATGGGCCATCGAAAGCGGGAGTGGGGGGTCGACGGGCAGCGTCGTGGCGCACGAACACGTGAGTGCAGGAAGAAAGGTCCTGGCTCACGAAGACGGAGTGGTCGCTGCGTTGTCGAGGAAGGACAGGCCGGATTTGCTCGAAAAGGTGACGAAGGTCAGCCACGTAACCGGCTGGGTCCGAAGGACCATCGGCAGGCGGAGGTGTGAGGAGGTCGCCCGGGAGACGAAGAGGGCAGCCATACACCAGCTCGGCAGATGTGCAATGCAGGTCTGCCTTAAAAGCCGAGCGTAGTCCGAGCAAGACGAGGGGAAGGTGGTCGGCCCAGTGTTCCCTTGGCTCGTAAGTGGTGAGAGCTGCCTTGAGTTGGCGGTGTAAACACTCCACCATCCCGTTGGCAGACGGATGGTAGGAGGTGGTGTGTATGTGGCGTACTCCCAAGATGGCAGCGAGAGCGTTGAACAGGGCTGATTGGAAATGACGCTCGCGATCAGTGGTGACAACAGCGGGGCAGCCGAAACGGGACACCCAACCACCAACAAATGCTTTGGCGACTGTTTCCGCCGTAATATCAGGTATCGGGATTGTCTCTGGCCAGCGCGTGAAGCGGTCGACGCACGTCAACAAGTAGGTGGCGCATCGCGACGGTGGTAGGGGGCCGACCAGGTCAATGTGCACGTGCGCGAAACGGCTGTCCGGTGGATGGAATGGCGAGGCAGGAGTGACGGTGTGCCTGGTTACTTTGACACGTTGGCACTGGAGGCAGGTGCGTGCCCACCGGCGGACATCTGCATTCATGGAGGGCCAGAACCACCGAGCTGTGACGTGGTGTTGAGTTGCTCGGATGCCGGGGTGACACTTGCCGTGCAGGGTGTCGAAAACGGCTCGACGAAACGCCGGTGGAACGTAAGGTCGGGAGACGCCGGTTGATGTCTCGCATGTGATTGTGCCTTTGGTAAACGGCAACGGCACATCTGTGAAAGTCAGCGTTGAGTTGTCAGAGTGGCGTTGCTGGAGCTCAGGGTCTTGTTGCTGTGCAGAAGCAAGCTCTTCCATGCAAATCGGTTAGGGTGAAGTCGAAAGGGCTTCGACGCGAGACAGCGCGTCAGCAGCAGTGTTGATCGGGCCGCTGACATGGCGGAGATCGACAGTAAACTCCGAGACGAAGGAGAGGTGACGGATCTCACGCGACGAATACGAGCTGTGGTTGCGCTGGAAGGCGAACGTCAGGGGCTTGTGATCTGTAAGGACGTAAAGTCTCTGCCTTCCAGGAAATGCCGGAAATGTTTGATGGCAAAGTAGACAGCCAGTAGCTCGCGCCCGAAGGTGCTGTAGCTTGACTCAGCAGATTTCAGCTTCTGGGAGTCGAAACCAAGAGGCTGCCAACCGGAGACGAACTGCTCAACCACAGCACAGACAGCCACGCTGGAGGCGTCGGTGATGAGGCGAGGTTGAGCATCAGCAACGGGGTGTATAAGCATGGCAGCGTCGGAGAGGGCCTTCTTCGCAGCAGAAAAGGCGGACGCTGCTTGCTCGATCCACTCGAAGTGCTCTGCAGCGCCTGTCTTGGTGGCCAGCAGGTCAGTGAGGGGCTGGACTAGTTCGGCACAGTTGGGAATGAACCGCCGATAGAAGTTCAGCAGGCCCAAGAACTCTCTCAGCTTCTTAATTGAGGTGGGCTGTGGAAAGTCCTGAATGGCCTTCACCTTGGTGTCGAGAGGTCTGATGCCCTGTGGAGTGACCAAGTGGCCCAGGAACTCGATGGTCTGCACGCCGAAGACACACTTTTTGGGGTTGATGACGGAACCATATTCGTCAAGCCGAGTGAAAAGGGCTCGCAAGTGCACTTCGTGCTCGGATGGTGATGAGCTTGCGATCAAGAGGTCGTCGAGGTAGGCAAAGACAAAGTCTAAACCGCGGGTAACCTCGTCGATGGCACGTTGAAAGGTCTGGGCGGTGTTACGCAGGCCGAAGGGCATGCGGACATATTCGAAGAGGCCAAATGGTGTGATGGCAGTCTTCGGTATGTCTGCTGGCTCCAGAGGTATGTGGTGATAAGCTTTGACCAAGTCCACCTTGCTGAATATCTTGCAGCCTGCCAGATTCGCTGTGAAGTCCTGCAAATGAGGGAGCGGGTACCGGTCCGGCACGGTGATCGCATTGAGGGCACGGTAGTCACCGCATGGCCTCCAGTCACCGGGGTCCTTTTTGGGTACCATATGCAGGGCTGACGCGTAGTTGCTCGAGGATGGACGGACACTTTCCAGTTCCAGCATGTGCTCGAACTCCCGGCGAGCAATGGCATAACGTGATCCGGCGAGACCACGCGCTCGAGCGAAGACAGGGGATCCCTTCGTGACGATGTGGTGGGTGATGGTGTGCTTCACCGGGGACTCTCCCGTGTGGGGTCTTGTGATCGCGGGAAAATCTGCAAGTATCTTCTCGTACACGGAAGATGGCACAAAGGCTCGAAGTCCGGTCGCCGTGGCAGAGGAGAGAATGCCATGTACTTAAAGGCTCGTCGTCATGTCCACGAGGCGTCGAGAGTGCACATCCACGGCCAGGTTGTAGAAAGCCAGGAAATCAGCACCGAGAATGGGCTGCGTGATGTCAGCAATTGTGAAAAGCCACCGGAAGGTGCGACGTAGGCCAAAATTGACTGTGAGCGACCGCTGGCCGTAGGTGTTGATCGGCGAGTTGTTGACGGCGATTAACGGGGAGGTCATTTCTCGGCGTCGTCGGTCTAGCGAAGAGGCCGGTATGACGCTGACCTCTGCTCCCGTATCGACCAAGAAGCGGTGGCCGGCAACCTTGTCGGTGACGTACAAGAGGCGGCTGACTGCATGACCGGGTTCACTTGCCGCCGCCAGTGTCCGGTCTCCTAGTTTCCCGTCCATGAGCAAGGCTGGCTGCACTTTCGGGCGGCAGTGGCGAAGGTACGATGATACCAACAGACGCCCGAAGGGCCAGGCTCACCGCATGTTGCGTAGGAGCCATGTTGAGAACGGGACGGGGATGGGGAGTACCGTCGGTCGCGGGATGCACGTCGGGGTCGGTGCAAGGTGGGTGCGAGGGATGACAGCTGATGGCTGAGTTCATCAATGCGGCTCTCAAGTCGACCAAGCCTGGAGTCGTCCCTTGAGGTGGAGGGCGTATCGACGACTGCAGCGATGCTTGGGGACCGGGAATAGTCCGCGATGCGGTCAGCCAGTTCCGCGAGTTGGTCGAGTGGCATGTCAGCGGCTGCCGCAAGTACCAATACCATGTTCTGGGGGAGGCGTTGAAGGAAGAGCTCCCGAAGAAGTGGATTGTTGAGGTCCTGGCCATGACCGCCCAATAGCTGCCGCATGCGATGTAGCAACAGCGAGGGTCGCCTGTCACCGAATCATGTCGCGACCAGCGCAGTGACAAACAGCCACGACAGCGTTTGGGCTCGAACTGATTTTTATTCCTCCAGCACGAGCGCACGTGAGCGTGCGCCTCGTGGTTCCGCCTTCGTCGTCGTCGTCGCCTCGGCGCGGTGGACACGCGCTGCTACAAAAGCAAAGGAGGAACGTGTCGCGAAATTGGGAGGGGAGGGCGGTTCGCTGTGGCGGCGCGACCCAGCGCTCTCCGAAAGTGTGCGGTGTTGGAAGGGAAGGGGCAGTATGCTGTGCCCGCACGAGGCGCTGGACGCTTGGGGAAAATGTGAGTGGGCGTTCGCGTGACAATGATGTGCGTTCGCCTAATGATATGGTCAGACTACCGAGGTAACAGCCGTATCGTGCGCTATGGATGTAAAACAATGGCGTTTCACGCAGTTCGGTTGGCTCAGACGCCGAATGACGTCATTATTTAAAGATATTGCGACAGTTGCGACAACAGTCTGAACCAGGCCTAAGACGCAGTTCGCGGTCTCTTCCTGAGACGCACTTTTCGCCGCCGCTGCAGAGGCTCAGCTTCGAGAGAATCCACGAGTGAGTGCTGCCCCAGTGCACTGCAGCCATCAGGAATGAGTGCTGAACTGTGAGTGACGCAACCGTAGCGGCGGTTGTGGAACGCGCACATGCGCTATCAGCCAGTTCTTACTGAACAATGAGCGACGCAACAGGTGGAACTGCTTCGTCTGCCACTGCTGCTAAACGAGCTGCCAGAACAGCTGCGCCAAAATATTGCATTAGGGAGTATCGTAATCGCCAGCCAATTTTTTAAAGGAACTATAAGAGGTCTTGTATTAAATATGAAGGCCCTCGGACCTTTTTAATTGCATATGACTTTTTCCATGCGCCGGGGTGTAGACGAAAATCGCCAGCGATTTTTGTATACATCGCTCTGTTACCGGAGGTGATCTGCTGGATCCTAGCCATAGACAGCTTTGCTGCAAAAAGAAATCAAAGCACCTTTTGTATAACGAGACAAATGGTTGAAACGCAAAGCTTTCTCTGACAGGAATTAAGAAAGAGGGCGTTGGCGATTGACCTGTTCGAAGTATATTTATTTAGATGTTCCAGTTACAGGCGAACAGTTAAAGTCCAAATACCAAACTGCTTCGCCAGTTTGGGATTGGCGCAGTCGAATTAATGTCGGTGTTGTGACGCGAATAACCCAGGTTCTATTCCGACCACGGGAAGCTTTTTTTTCTTGTTTCATCATCATCTTCTCCCATGTGCCCTCAAACTGCGATAAGTTGGTTTTCCTACAGTGCGGTTTTGTTACGCACCGCTATCAAAAACACCAAGAAAGCTTCGCTTTAAAACACAGGTAGACCCCCCCCTCATTCCGCGTTTGTCACCACTTCCCGAGTGCCCTTTGTCGTGTCTTTCGGCTGAGCCACCCGCCATACACTAACGCCTTCGTAGAAACATCTCGTGAACAGCCCATCATCTCGCAAGATAACGCCCATGATGGGAGGAAGGTTAACCCTCGTATTTTCTCTTTTAACTCGGCGGTAGGTGGAAGCACGGCGTTATCATATCTTGTTCCTTGGTTCACCTGACCTGTCGCATCGGTACATCGACGAGCGCTATGTAATTACGGAACAACTGCGAAACTCGAAAACGTAGAAGATAACTCGGTCTGAGTGGACGTAGGATTACCCGTGGTGGCCGCGAGGACAGTGGACACGGCGGTCGAAAACTGACCCGTTTGTGTTCCGTTGCTCAAGTCAGCGCTTGTTTCTTAATGACGCTTTGTGTTTCTGGGGAATTATGTTGCCGTGAACCAACCTCATCTTCACAACACACTCATTAGTTGAACTGACTACGAGCACACGAAAGCTTAAACTTCTTCACTACTTCTCCGCTTTGGGAAAATGCAAAAAGAAATCGGTACATCAGTATAGTTTTCCCCTCTCTCCTGGAGCCCCATTTTGCCGTGGTGAACCAACCAGCCGTAGCAGTCCACCCCTGTCGCCAAGAACGAATATTAAGTGCGTGCTGCTGTGGGGTCAGTCGCCTACGTCATGTAGGAACCCCGCTTCCGAAAAGAAAAAAAAAGACAGCGCGAGAATGATAGAGGGTGTTCGATATAAAAAGAGAAGTGCGAATGGCAAACTCGATGGTGAAAACGTAGCAGAGGGGCCACCAGTTGAGAGAGGGCAGAGATGAACTTAATGAGTATTTTATTTCCAGAGCTTCCGTGCCCTTACTCATCGTGTCGGCTCCGTTTTAGTGCCTCGGAACGCCTTGAAGCGACCCGTGATGGAGCGGACGCACTTTTAAGAAAGCGGAGATGGTTGCAATAAGACGAGGAAGTATCTTTACTATGGGACAGGACGCATTTATGGGCTTCATTTTAATTTACAGCTCCCAAGTTTCCCCGACGCCGAGATATCGTTCCCCTGTGGATATAGGTGCCCCAGTGCCACCCGCTATTTCCCTTCGAACATTCCTTCTACTGCTTTGTAGAACTCATACAGAAGCCCCTCCGTCGGGTCACTATCCTAATGTGTGTAACCACGAGTTTTAGGTGTTGTGTTGTGTTGTGTTTTATGGCGCATAGCAACTAAGGCTATCATGCGCCAAAACAGATTTTGTGCTTTTGTTTTGGGGATAATTACTCATTGTTTCGAAGCATTATAGCTTGTTTAGGAGCGTTGCTTCCTTTAAAAACGTAAAAACGGAGAAAAGTTTAACAAGAGCATCCTCTCCTCAGAGTAGACTAGGCTGAAATGGAATATGTTCGTTGTAGAACAGCCTAAAATGTTTTTTCTCAAGACTTCAAACTTCCCACATGAGAGCAAGATGTAGTTTTCTGTTAGCTTTTGGCCACAATCTTCCCATCTCGGTATCAGAAGAAACTTATGTGTCAGATGTGTATGACCAATGCGGAGACAGCATAATTTCTATGAGGCGTTCTTCATGTCTACATGGTTCCCACTCTGTTATGGTAGGTTTGACTATGTGAAGTTTGTTGTAGGTTTTGTTATCCCGTGAGGACTTCCATTTTTCGTCTGTTTACTGCCTGTCAAGTTTATGTAGCCGCTGTGAGGAATATTTGCTTGTTTTATTGTTCCTTTAACATCTTGGGCGCCGCATGCATCCGCTCTCTCATTTTCTTTGATTCCAACATGGCTGGGAACCCAGCATAATTAAATTTTGGGTACGTGTGTTTCGGCTATTACTACATTGTGTATTACATCACCGATCAAGTGTTTAGCTACATGTTTTGTAATGTAGTGCTGTGATCGTGCTGAGAGAGTCTGTGTACATAATACTGTTTTCAATTTTTTCTTTCCTTTTCTTTCTAAGGCCGCAACAATGGCGTTACGTTCCGCAGTGAAGAACGAGGCGCACTGAGGTAGCCAGATCACCTTCTCCCATTTCCCTTGTACTACTGCACTCCCGACATAGAATGATGTCTGTTGAACCGTCTGTGTAAAAATGCGTGTATTCTTTGTATTTTTCGCTTAGTGCCAGAAACTCCTGTGAGATGTGTTCACGCGGCGTCTGCTTTTTTAACACGAAAGTGTTTTAATCCGGGGAACAATAAGACCTCACCGATGTCATATCCGTCACGGAAATCACATCGCCAGAAAAAGTCCAACTGCCACAGCGCCGCTAGACTTCGAGCCCATGATCAGTCTGGCCGCAACGGGAGGTGGGAGACGCTGTGCCAACTGGGCTATGACTCACGCCCCTGGAGCTCTACGAACGCGCCTTATAACCTTTCCTATAAGAATCTCTATGCAGATGGTGCTGTCGTCTAGGAGAGGTAAGGCGAAGTAGTGCGTTGAAACGCTAATGAGCGCCGATAGTTGGCGCTACTGCTGCGGGCCGCGAACTCTGCCTCTCGCTTTCCACAAGCATAGCTTTTCGCAACCCAACCGTCTGTGGTACACCCCACGGAGCACGAACGAAGTGGTCCCATTTTTGCCGAAGCGCTAGCAGGACTTCGGTCTCCAAGCACGCCCACAAGACGGCTGCCAACGCGCACATCATGCCGTTTTCGCTGCAGCGGACCGTGACTTCACCACACGATTTGCTGACATCCAGTTTGGTATTCTCGCATGGCTCGCGAGCGCCTGGGGTTTCAGTGGGATTTACGCAATGCTCCCGGGCGTGTAATGGAGTGTCTAATGTTGATGCATCTAATGGTTCCATACCGATGAAATATCAATAGCAATGTGCAAGTTCACATCGATGCACAATCAAGATTCAACTGCTGCTGTGAAGGCACATTTCACTTTCGTGTTGTGCCGATTCCTATGAAAGAGGGATCAACCACATTTTTTGTAACGGTGTCGAAGTGAAATGTCGATGTAACTGTGTCGATGTGAAGGACGTCGACGCCCCCGTTACGTTTTCGTCCGCCGTGACGCGATGCGAAAACCACTTCAGCGCCCTAACGAGGGTCCCTGCCACGTCATTCATCGGGCTGATAAGCATTTCACCGCGGATTTCGGTGGCAGACAGGACACTATTTCTGTTGATCGCCTCAAGCCAACCTTCATTGAGGAGCCGCTTTCTTCACAACCAGACGAATCTCGAATACTAATTGCGGTTCACCCTCCCCAGCCACCCAGTCGCAACAGCCACCAAAACCCACAACACCACCCCCGAAAGTTTCCTTCCAGATACTCCACGGCTCCGCCCCTAGAGGAAAGGCGACCTGTAGCAGCACTACCGAAGATGACGAAGAACCACTGTAAGGGTCGCTGCGCGAGCCCCGTGACGGGTGCAGCCCAGGGCTCCTAGGCACTCCGAGTGTTCGGCCAGGCATAGTTAACGCTAGTCCGTCAGCTGCTGATTCGCGTTCTAAGTATATGTGTGTTTCTGGGGCTCGGCGTTTTCATTGCCTCGTGCTGCAACAGGTCCAAACCGCAGTCACGAAGAAAGGACACCAAGGCCCGTGTAGCCGGTGTGCCAGCAGCAATGGACTTCCACGGTCTGATTACATCACTGAGGTTCATGCGTGCATCAGCACACAGCCGCAAAGGTTGAGCCGCGGTGAAGAGAAGTTGGTACACACGGAGGACGTCTTCGATTTCCTCACGAAAACTGCAAGTCCGACACAGAGGGAAGTCACCCGGCGCGTCATGTGTAGTGAACTTTGTCTTTCGTTCAGCACATCATTAGAGTCGATCATGGCCATTTGTTTGTAGCAGCCGCGAGATATTAAAGTTCCGTTAAACGTGCACAGAAATCCTGAAATCGCAACCAACTATGCGCCTTGTAGTTCTTGTTACACATACAAACGATCTTCGCAGGGAATACGCTCATTTTGTGCAAGATTTGCACGCCCATTCTGAGTGTTTTATGGAAGCTTTTCCAGGTGGACACTCAATGCATTCGTGGTACGCACGACAGCACCCGCATTGTTTAAAGGGGCCATGCAGGCAAAAAACACGTTTGGTGCATTGAATGGGCTGCTACGTCCAAACGATAATGATACCAATATTATCGCAAACTTCAAACAAATACTAGAGGCATTAAAGAAAACATATGAAGCCGTGTCGACTCCTCAGGCGGTTTTGGGCGATTTTTCAGTGACATCGCAGAATTTCATTTGTGGGATTTGCAGTCACTGGCCTAAGCCAGCGCCAAAAAATTGACTGGGCCACTCAGAGGGGCCGCCTGTTTGGTTTGATCGTGTCAATTGAATGCCAAGGTGCTAACAACACACTGATGATAATGTTTTAGCGTTGGCCCACATTACGTCACTTTAGCGCGAAATTTGAACTCTTTTCGATATTTATTGCCTTTTCACGGTTAAAAAATCATCTTTCATGGCTGGCATGGAGCTGAGTGAGTTACGAAAGCCTAGTGATTGCAAAATTATATTTTCTCTTCATGGCCCCTTTAAAGGAATTCGGCGAGAAGACACGAGAAAGCGGCGAGAGAAAAAAACCGCTGCCTGCTGAAGGCACATTCGGACTATTTCTTGCCCCTTCTCGACAATCTACGCGTCGACGCTGCTGCAACCACACCCGATTTGTGAAAAGAAGCGAAAAACACCAAGATATGCATAAGGGTTGTCCAAGAAGCGCGCGGTATCTCGAGAAAAAATATTTTCTTGTTTTCCTTTCCGAAAAGCTGCTGTTGAAAATGCCACTCGGCTGGTGTCGGGAGAAAATGAATTTCGGTCGGCTCCGCTTTCTCTCTACTTTAGTACTCGCTGTCGTCTGCTCTGCTCGCCAGCGTGCAAACCCCACTACGTTGAGAAATGAGACTGGCCTATCAGACGGCGTAAGGCGCAGACGACACTCGTATTGCGGACTTACTTTGAGGGCGACCCAATGGAAGAAAAAGGTTTAGTAGGAAAGGAAAATTCTAGCAAGTGATAAAATAAGGGAGCTTATTCGCGCCTGCTCGAATATTGGAAACACACCTTGCACGGGGGGACGGAATTTCGTTTTCTTAGGCGGGCATTTTCTTCAAGAGACGACAACTCCTTTGGCTGGCGCGAAGGTCCTCCGTGGTGCTGGGAGCTGCTATCGCTTGACCTTTAGCGCCTATGCTCTCTCTTTCTTCACCTCGATCTTTCTGGAATTTCACTCAGATTCAATTTTCTCCAATGAAAATCAGCTAGGGTTGTTTTTATTGCTAAACCAGGCAAGAAACTCCAGCTCGAACATTTAAGCCCTACATCGCTCAGCTCGTATGTAGGTAAACTATTGAGTACGTTATTCTCAACAGGCTCAAACAAAGTCATGGAGGAGGGAGATCTGAATCGCCGCACCATGATAGGCTTCAGATAAAAAGCTGTAAACTCAGGATGTTATTATTCGTCTCAAGCACGAAATTACTGATGGAGACTGGTGCTTACAGCTAGTCTCTGTGATAATACCAAAGCAGTACTAGGCGTCGACCTAACAAAACCTTTTGACAGTGCTCTCCAACCTCGCCCAGCTTGATGTAGGACAAATGGTCTATGACTATATCGAAAATTTCCTCTGCGAGCGCACTGTGCAATCAAGCATTGGAGAATTACAATCTGGCGAGATCAAAATTGGTAGCAGAGGGACGCCGCAAGGGTTTGGTCTCTCTCCCTTTCTATTTGATGTCGACATGATTAATCTGTCATAGCAGCTAAACAACATAAAGGGACCGCACGACAGCATATATGCTGAGGATGTCACACTGTGGGTTGCCGGTGGCAGCGACGGAGAATTTCAAGAATAACTACAACAGGCGATAGCCGTGGTTGTGGCATGTGTGACCCCGCAGGGTCTCAGCTGATCACCACAAAAATCCGAACTGCTCATTTACAGACCAACCAGGAGAGGCTGCAAACGAGACCGCGATGTTCCCAATATCCAGCTCTGTGCGGACGGCAGACCCATTCCCCTCGTACACAGCACCAGAATCCTAGGTCTTCGCAAATAGGCCAATGGTGCAACAGAAAGACGAAAAAGGCGCTTCAAACGAGTATACAGACGCCCTCATTCCAGAATTGTCAACCGGCATCATGGTATGAAAGAAGGTCCCCTCGTCAGATAAGCGCTGTCTTTTGTTATTACCCGCATTGTCTGCACGACACCCTTCTTGTCACTAAAAGCTGATGAAAAAAATCAATAACATCATTACGCCAGCCTATCAGCAGGCACTAGGCATACCCGTTACGGCACCGAACGAACGCTTTGGAGCGACGGAACGCACTATACCGTAGACGTAGTTGTAATAGAACAAAAAATAGCACAGCTAGAAAAGACGGGGTCAAAATTAATCCTTAGCCCTCCACTACAGCACGCCTCATCGCCCGCGTTGCGTCGGAGCGTGACACCCTACAATCAATCAATCAAAGCAACGTTTTCATTTCCAAGCTGTACACCTCTACCCCCAACGGTTTCATCTTCGTATGCAAAAACGCCAAGGCGCCAAGGTCTAAGACACCGAGCGCATGAGTCAGGCTGATCAGGCGTACAGCATGGAGCTTAGAATTCGCTTAAGTAAACCACATAACAAACATACAAACAGCAATATGGATGTGAACACGCCTGTAAACAATGGGACCCCCCCCCCACCATGTGTTCCTGGTAAACATTATGTTCGCAGATTATCTCTGAACGCTAGGCAGGACTAATGTCACTACATAGAGCAGTTCTTGTCCAAGACGCCGAGCGCATGCATCAGGCTAGGCAGGACCCAGTATCTGCGGCGTGAGAAACCGAGCGTAGTGTCAGTAGATAAGCTACTAAAATACCGCCACCGAGGCACGCCAGTCAGAAACGGCGGCCATTTTGGCGTTTATCAGTGTTGCGACGTTGCCGTATCTACGGCCTCGCCGTTAACTTCGACCGGGTCGTTTGTGAACACTACCGAAGATGCAGCAAAACGGCATCTCTAGACGCACTTCTGGTGCAAACATTTTTTTTTATTTCCGGTTTGTACATACTAACAGCAGCAACCTTACAATGCAGACCAAACCGACATTCGTACAGCTCCGCCATCCGGATATGTTGCGAACTTCGGCATACCCACAAAAGCAACCACGAAAAAATAATACCTATATACAGTGCCACCATCCGGGTTCCCCGGCAGGCTTTGTTGTAACATTATTTCATAATTGTGAATGGTTCTACACGTGCCACCCAATCAGTTACCGAGCCCTGAATTCTAATTCCCTCAGTAAACAGCGTAACACTCGCGCGTAACTTCTGCCTCGCCGGCCACGTCACCATGGAGCCAGGCCATGCGTGCTTTCCAGATACTATGGGGGCCCGGGAGCATCAGTAAATCGTACAGTATCACATTCCAATGTTCGACAGGGAGGTAAAAAATGCTGTGTTACAGAAAACTCTTTATGGAGAGTTTTCTGTAACACATCCCTGAAGTGGACCGCCATCCATCCGTTTATGAACACATAGTCAATGGTTTCTAGTTGCTTGCATATTGTACAATCCGTGCCCCACAGTACATGCTGTTAAACGCGTTATCTTTGACTCGCATTTGGAACGACGTCAATCGCACGCAGCCGCAGAGCTAGGAGGACAAGCTGAGCCTACCAGAGTTGACCAACTAAAACGTATAAACAATAAAACGGTGGCGCGATTAACCATCGCAATTTAAACAAGCGTCACGTAATGCGAACTGACCAATGATTTTCGCGGTGGCACAGGACAATAGGAGAAAGGAGTGCGGATACTGTGTACCCTTATCTAGTGACACTAGTCGATTGCAAGCGACAAACCAGCCGAGACGAGGAGACATATTTCGTACTCTCCTCCATCACCATTTGCAATGGTTTACAACAGCTTTGATTTGACTAGGTCGAAACCTCAAGTCATTCAGGCATTACGGAACCAGGGGGTAGATTAGCAGTATGTAAGAATACTCGAGGACATCCACAATGGGTCCACAGCTACCATCATCTTCCGTAAGGAGAGCAGTAAAATGCCTATAAGGAAGGGCGTCAGGTAATGAGATACAATCTCTCCAATATTATTCATAGCATGTTTACAAGAAGTATTCAGAACGTTGGATTGGGAACAGGAGGGAGTAAGGGTTAATGGAGAATACCTCAGTAACCTCAGATTTGCTGATGACGTTGCCTTGCTAAGTAACTAGGGGGGCGGATTGCAAAGCATGCTTTCCGCACTGGACAAACAGAGTAGAACCGTGGGTATGAAACTTAATATGCAGAAAACCAAAGTAATGATCAATAACCTCGGGACAGCACAGCAGTTTGAGATAGATGGCGAGGCAGTGGAAGTGGTAAGCGAATATATATACTTAGGCCAAGTTGTGACCCCAGATCCCAACCATGAGGCAGAGATAATTAGAAGGATCAGAATGGGGTGGAGCGCATACGGCAGACATTCTCAGATAATGAATGGCAGCCTACCTATGTCCCTGAAGAAGAAAGTGTATGACAACTGCATAATACCGGTACTCTCCTACGGGGCGGAAACTTGGAGGCTCACTAAGAGGGTTCAACTTAAATTGAGAACGACTCAGCGGGCAATGGAGCGGAAGATGATAGGTTTACGTAACATTAAGGGATAAGAAGAGAGCGGAGTGGGTCAGGGAATAAACGCATGTTAAGGACATCTTAGTAGAAATTAAGAAGAAATGGACGTGGGCAGGGCATGTAATGCGAAGGCAAGATAACCGTTGGTTATTAAGGGTAACAAAGTGTATCCTTAGAGAAGGCAAGCGTTGCAGGGGGCGGCAGAAAGTTAGATGGGCAGATGAGATCAAGAAGTTTGCGGGAATAAATTGGTCGCAGTTAGCACAGGACCGGGGTAATTGGAGAATAATGGGAGAGGCCTTTGCCCTGCAGTGGGCTTAGATAGGCTGGTGATGAAGACAACAGCTTTGCGAGGCAGACACTTTCGTAGGTAGGGATGGCGACCAAAATTGAAGGCTAAAATTGGCGTCAACACCACAAAGTGATCAAGTAATGTTGATCCAAAAGCTACAAAAGGGAGCGAAAGGCGTGTGTCAAGCTAAATAACATCACGCATTCTTTTTTTGCCGTATCTATTTATTTGTTTTAATCGCTTTGAGTAACACAGTTGAGCTGTCTTCTTCAATGCCAAGTATTGTTGTGTTATAACCTTCCCGGCCATCACAGCGGTCATGCTATCGTCTGCTGCAATGTTACAAGTCTATGGCGTGACCACGGAGCAAGTTAAACTTTATCCGTGGGCGTGATCACAGAAAAATACGGCAGTGTCCATCGGTTGTATGACGCGATAAGAACGGCGAAACGCTACGCTTGATAACGGCAGAGAGCACTGATGCCGCCGATTTCCTCATTGGTGAAGTTTGAACTCAATCAGTGCTGTGATGAACAAAACAGTCAATTTTCTTTCTGTTGTTCTTTGAATTCGATCTTGTGACCCTCCAGCTTACTAGGAGGAGTGGGGACAAATGCAATGCGTTGGGTTATTTGTGATGGGGAGGCTTATACTGCCCTCTTATGTTGCTCTTACACCAAAAAGAATATGGAACGTTATTTTTATGCTCCATTATTACGGACTTGGACGCAGTCAAAACTATTATTTATTTCGCTATTAAAACCTCGCATCGTGTGAAATTGCGCCTGCTGCAAATTCACGGGTATTTCCCTGGCCCAAGCTTGTCAGTGAACAGTTTTGCCCTATTTCACGGCTACGGCAGCCGCCATCATAGAGTTTCTTAGTAAGTATACTCGGGAACTGCAACTGGTAATCCATGTCGTCGTGGGGGCTTATGGGATGACCCCCCCTTTTGGCTAGCTGCTAGGGCTTCGCATCAATATTGGATTCTTAAGCGGTTTTTGGGATTTGCTTTTTTCACTATGCATTGACACGTCTACGAGCTACGGGGCAGCCTAGAACCTCCTTGAGGCCCTATTCTCGACTGCGCACATTCACAGTGAATTCGCCATGTTTTTTTGAATAAGGTCAACGTAAGCAATCAGTCACGTATTGCACGTATAGCTTTGACGACGTGCAGTGTAATTTGACGCTTCACTTATAAAGCTCACAACCAAGGTATCAAATATCGCGCAAGAAAGGTATAAAAGCCCTTGGCATGTATACTAAAAATTAAGACGGTAGCTGAGGCCGGCAAGGGTAACATTTGTGCAGGTCAAAATTGCCGTCAACACCACAAGGCGATCGAGTAACGTTGATGCGAAAGCGAGCGAAAGGGATATGTTGAGCTAAAGAACACCGAACAATCTTTATTACACTATCTATTTATTTCGTTCACTCGCTTTTAGTAACATACTTGAGCTGTCTCCTTCAATGCAAGCTTTGTTGCGTGTCACCTTCCCGGCCGCCACCGCCTCCAAGCTATCGTGTGTTGCTATGTTACAAGTTTATGGCGTGGTCACAGAAAAAGACGGTCGCGACGATCGCTTGTATGACGCATAAGGGCAGCAAAGCGCTAAGCCTGATAACCGCGGAGCGTACCGATGTCGCCGATTCACTCATTTGTCAAGCTCCACTTCAATAAGCACTGTAATGCATAAAACAACCACTTTCTTTGTTATTTTTCTCTTGAGTTCGATCACGTGACCCAGCAGCTTACTAGGAGAAGTGTGGACAAGTGCCATGCATTGGGTTCTCTTTGTCATGGAGACTCTTGTACTGATCCTCTTATGCTTCTGTTACACCAAACAAATAATTTTTGTTCCATTGACAAACATAAATGCAAACTACGGCACGTTATTTGTATGCTCCGTGATCACTGACATGGAAACAGTGAAAACTATTTTTTCTTTCTGTAGAAAACATGCTTTAAACCGCGCGTTATGCGAAACGGCGCCTGCTGAAAATTCACGGAGTTTTCAAGGCGCCGAACATAGAGTTTCATACTAATATTGCTAATATATACTAGAGGGACATCTGGCGCCACAGTCTATGGCACCCACGTTTCGGCGAGTGTTCCGTGATGTACCGGTCAGGCACGTTCCTCTTGTCCTTGGCATAGCTCATGAACAGGCTGAAAAGTTGGCTCTGGCTGTAAAAAAAACAAAAATATTACTGCACAAGCTTCATCAAATTTGTTTTTTCACTATAAAATTGGACCTCCAAAAAGAATAATTTGTCAGTATTTATTTATAAGATTCATGTATGCAATAAACAAGAAAAAAATGTTACCCGTTTTTGTTGATTTTGGCTTCGAGACAACAAAGAAGGCATATGGCTAGCTAAGCTGAGTAGATGAGGAACGTCGCTAGCGGCAATGGCGCCGCCCACGGCGGCCCGGCGGCTGCAGCGACAGAGTTCCATGTAGAGTATTAGTATGAAACTCTATGGCACCGAAGGTCGGTGAAATTTTTTGGCCTATTTTACGGTGACAGCAGTCGCCATTTTCAAACTGTTACGTAACATTACGTCACTTTTACGGAGGCTCAAGTTGCCAATGTGTGACGTAATCGTTCCCGCCAACTGTTTAAATTACGTCACGCCTTCTCAGCCAATCACAGAAAGGGCGTGGCACACAAGCCGTATTGTTGTTGAATAGCAGAAACAGGCGTACGTTGTCATGTCCACTGCATTTAGCCTAGATTCCATTGCCGGCCAAAACTTATGGGCTTTCAGTGAAGAGAAATAAGGCAAACTTTAGAACTGGTGCTCGTAAACGTCATGAAACGTCAAAATGACGAAAGCAAACACAACCGCTTTGTCAACCGGAAGCACGTGACCAAAATTAAAAGTCAGTCAAAAAAGGCTTCCGGCAAATTCACACTTCACTGTGAATTTGTGCAGTCGAGAATAGGGCCCCTGTTCTGTGGTAGCCGTGTTCGGTGAAAAGGCAGGCAGTGCATGATCGTACCTGATGTTGGTCTCATATGACACAGTCGAAGGACGTATGACTGAGCGGATAATATGCCGCCGCGAAAGTTGTAGAGAAGATACGACAGATACGGGCGCCGGCATCTGTCCTACCTTCCCTTCGTCCGCGACTGTCTAACGCCGTGTTTTCTTTATTCTTCAAGTATGAAGCAACTCGCTCAGCAACAAATTTTGTTAATCGGTAGCTGACGATCGGTGCTCCGGTTCACCACTAAAACGACGTTTTCAGAGGCACACTCAAAAAGCTTTCTAAAGTCTTCAAACAAGTTGTTGTCTGAAATAATGGTACAACAATAAAATAAGAGTCTCTAATGGGTTTCCACCAAAATATTTACATATTTTTAACTATTAGCTTGGCCTGAAGAATAGCAGGCACAACCGTTTGTGCAAAAGTACGCTTTACTTCCTTTTTCCTTGGCTTTAAAACAGCCTCTTTCATTTTCGACTAATATAATAACACACCATTCTTTGCCTTTTTTGTGGCACTGTGTTCGAATATACGGCCACTAAAGCGTTTCAATTCAAGCCAATGATGAAACTAAGGCAAGCGCATGATGTAACGGTGGTGCACGACTACACAGACGGCCTTGATGTGAACCGCTTCGACGCTAGCACCAGATTCCTCTCTAGTATATATTGTAAAAAACTCTATGGCCACCATGTGCAAGCTGTTACGTAACATGGCGTGACTTTTGCGGAGGCTAAAGTTGCCAGTGTGGGACGTAAATGTTCCCGCCAACTGTTTATATCACGTCACGTCTTGTCAGCCAATCACAGAGAGGGCGCGACCTAGAAATCATTTTGTTGTTGCAAAGCGAAAACCGGCCTACGTGGTCACGTTTGCGGCGTTTCGTCACGTTTTTCATTGCAGCCCAAGAATTAAAGCGCTTTCAGTTTAGAGCAATTAGGCAAATTTTAAATCAGGGGCTAGGAAACTTCATGAAACCTCCAAGTGACGAAAGCAAGCACACTCACTTTGTCAGCCGGGAACCTTGACCAAAACTCAAAGCTCATCAGACAAGGCTTCCGGAGAATTCACAGTTTACGGTGAATTAACGGAGTTGGCAGGAGGACCCCTGGATGTGTTTGTTGAGTACGTTCTGAAAACATTTAGGATTTTAAAGGAGAAGTGTTGCAGGGCCCCTTTAAGTGGAATATTTACTGTTTATATTTTAACACCATTAAACACTAGCAAAATGAAACCAAGAAACTTTTTTCAGGGTGTCCAGTATACTTAACATCTTTACGTCGAATAAACACACAAGAAAACACCCTTTTACAAGGCGTTTTATTATTTATGATACCTATTAAAAGTGTTGTCTTTTTGTGTTTTTTACTATGATGTAAGGCTATGAGTTATGGACAGAAAATAGACTGTAAAATTACGTCAGTACTTTTACCGCGTACTTTTCCAGTGTACAGTGAATAATACACTGCACGATATTACGTCACACCTGCCAATATTAAGTCACTGTGGCGCGAGATTTGAATGTTATTCAATATTTCTTTCATTTATGGTTCAAAAAGCGCCTTTTATGGCTGCAATGGAGCTGAGTGAGCTAGCAAGGCCATTTCTTTCAAAATAAACACAGTTGCATTTTGCCTTCATGGCCACTTTCACGCCATAGTTTTCGCGGGGGCTCCCGGGGGCTCAGTAAAGGAAATAAGGCGGCGACGGACAAGCGGAAAGAGAAGGGCGCCGACGCTGCTGGAGAGGAATCAATCGATGCTAGTTGGAGATGGAATTACATCGACGTCCAGAGCCGGAGAGGGAGAAGGAAGCGAACACACAAAAAACGATGGCAGGGAATTTGAAAAACAAGTGAACAACAAAACGAACGCCCCTAGGAGCGCCGACATGAATTCGTCGTCGTGTCGAGGCGGGAATTAAAGAGGAAATTGGGAGAACGGAAACGGGCAGGCGACGAGACCGAAGTTGTTTCTTTCCTTTTTTTTAGTCGCTGCGCAATCTCGCTAGGAATGTACTCTGTCTTTTACCGCAAAGTTGTTAGTGGAACTTTTGAGGAAATCATTCGTTTACTTTTCTCCGTCATCGTCATTCTCGTAAATCAGGGAAGCAGGAAACGAATAAGGTCCCTCTACTCCTCAATCACCTCTTCATCTGTTGACGTGGCTTTGGTTCTGCTGAGGATGGGGACCGGAATTCCTCTATTCGGAAATGGAGGCTAAATGACTTTTATCAAAAGCGGGAAGACCATTCACTGCATTTATTTATTTGTGCAATAGTTGTTCTCATCCTACAAGCAAGTAGTGCTCAGCTTTTTGATAATGTGATTTGAACTGAGAAGAACGCATTCGTAGGTCAAATCTCTCCTTGAAAAATGGACTTGACTACGAATCCCTTTCTGGTTGCTTCAGTCTTCATGTCTATTATCGTTTACCTCTCTATTTGGTTTAACTTCCCCGTGTTTTCACATAAACGCCTTTTACATCTGCGAAAACAGCTTATATTTTTTTATTAAGTGCGACCAACTGAGTTGCTTAACTAAGTGATGTTGATCAGTTAGCTGTATGCTAGCACAAAAAATATAGTAACAGCAAATAATAAGCAAATAGTATAGAAATAAAAATAGTAAAGAAAAGGCTGACGAGCTTACTCAATGGTTCTATACAATATGGAGCAGTTAGATATTTTACGCTAACGGCATCACGACACTGAACTTAGTGGAGTTATGTAGCGGCTTTTTTTTAAGCAGCAACGGGTCTTCATCCTAAGGGCGAAATGTTTACGCGCAACCCCGATACGCGCACAACTTCCTCAAAGAAAGAATCGACACCCGAAGCGTAAAAGTTCCCTTAGCAAATGCTTCCAAGCACGAATTTGCGGAGCTCCAAGAAGTAACCAAAGTGTATCGCACTGCAGGAATTGGAAGCACGCCATTTTTTTGTCTGTGGCTACATGGGCGTCAGGCAGTACTATAAGAACTTCCCTAAATCGACGCCCACCAGCGTTTCGCGAAAATTCTTCGTCTGGCACTACTTCGCCGTCGCTATTGTATCCTAAGGTAAGGTAATGTACCTAACCTAACATATCCTAACGAACAGAAAGCAATAATATCAAGCATCGCAATCCAACCTAAGCCAAAGAAAGTATAATTGAAACTAAACATATCAAAATAAATAAAATGAAGCACCAGCCGGACTTGAACCATGGCCCTTGGTAGTATTAAGGAACTAAGGCGGAACCTCTGCAGCACAACGGCAGTCGCTCTGCCCTGTGCCAGCCTAGTCTTAAAAATTCGAAAAAAAGGGTGGTCCTTTAGCGCTCACGTAGCTGCAGCGCTGAGTTGGAGCTCCGTCAGACGGCACCCGAGAAAGCGTGTTTTTTTAAAAGACAACAGTCTTTCTTGGGCAATTTGAACTGGAAAATTTTGGTCTATCTCTGTCTGTCTGTCTGTCCGTCTGGCCGTCGATTCAGCCAGCCGGCCAAAGTGCAACTAATGCTGCGCAATACAGCCAAACCCGATTATAGCAAACTGCAATATGCGCCACGATTAGTTCGATATATCCAATAGTTCGAAATAGCCGAACCCGCTTACAACAAGTTTTTTGTTACGAGTTTGCAATATTCAGGACCACCTCAAACCTCCTCTTGCCTTCCCCGCATGCAGAAACGAACACAATAAACTATGCCGATTATATACATAACACTAACTATTTATTGCAAGCAATAAAGTTACTTTCCACTGGGACTACCTGCTTTCCCAAAAAGCGGTGATTCTTCTTTTCACTTTCGTTTTGGCGGCGTCACCTAGCACAGCATTCTCTACATGATACATCCTTTGCATCAGTCGCAGTCCGCGTTCTTCAATATCGAAGCAATATTGGTGGAGCACATTCACTGCCGAAAGCCCTCCGATGCTTATAAGCATCGGACCGCTTTCACTCGCAAAATCCTGCGCCACTTTGGTGCCTCCAGCAGCGCCAGCAGCCATGACATCGGTGACGGTGTTGGCGTCCGAGGGGCTTACAGTGAAGGGAACGTCCTCGTCGACACCTAGGCAATGGGAGGGTGTAATCGTGAGTCAGGCGCGTGGGAAACAGTCACGGACAGTGCCGGGAGTCACGTCGCTCCATGGAAGGCTCAACACTTCAAACGCAGCCAATCACCATCTCGATCGCCGCTCCGAGACCATGCATTTTGGCGGCAGTCGAATGGCAGCAGCAACGAAAAGTTCCAATAGATAGGTTTCGCGTTCCGCTTGGAATGGTCGTGGAGTAGGGCAAAGTGGTTTTATAAACGTTGTAGTCGGCCGCCTGGATTCAGGCGCGTCTCTGCCGTACGGCATCGCTGGCATCGAGGCACCCGACTTGGAGCAGTAGAAGACGATAAATTTAAAGTGACTTGCGCAAGCCTCTAGCGTGTTATCTTTAGAGGAAGGAGACGGAAGACGAACAACATGAGGGGTGAGCGGGAAAGAGAAACGGGGAATTTACTTGGCAGGGGCGCCAGTCGACTATCGTCTTGCGTCGACATGTGCAACGACAGGAGCAGATACGCCACCAATTTTTTTTCTTTCAGCATGCACACACTTTATAATCTAACTAAAGGAGTGTAAATAGAACTGTATATTGCCATTATTGTGGTGTTTCTTCCTTCCAAAGAGAGATCAGGGCTCATAAATGCGCACGAGGGACCTATCGTTTGCTCCTGTTAGGAAACTAAAAGCACTTAACTCTATATGAAATCAAAGTAACGCACAAGCAATGCAGTTAATTCTAATGCGTATCAAAGGACTGCAAAGTCTTCCGTCATCACAGTGGATAATATATAGCTTTAAATCACCCGAAGTTTCATTCCAGGCATCGTTACCACTCCTACCTGCACGAAAAAATCCCACGCAACGGGTTGTCGTCCGCGACAGGGCGCTGCCCATTGCAGCATGCGGCTCTCAAGCCTCATTTCACACCTGAGTTGCCGTACTATAGCAAAAAATCATCAGCCATTCCACTCTTTGAAGGAAGATGAGAAAATAGATAAGAAGGTAGATAAGATAGCTGGTTTTTACTTTGGCCATTTCACCATTGAGAACAAGAGAAGTGCTAAGAACGTGCACTAAAGCGAGCGTCCTGTGTGTGCCTTCTTAAGGGGCGGTTATACTCCGACTTTTCCGGCGGAACTGCGAGTTTCCACGCGTTCTGTGGTGGCACGTCAGCTAGGCTCCGCCAGTCGCAATTTCTGCCCCCGTACACTTTAGCATGGCCGGCGCAGCTTAGTTATGCATAGCCAGATGGTAGCTATAGCGCCCCCTCCAGCTGTCGCATGCGCACACGCTTTTGCGACTAGTGCGCCGACTGTCGTGAAATTGACGAATCGGTCCAGAGAGAGACAAACTTATTCCGTTGAGCACCTTGCGGGAGGCCCAGCAGCCAAGGCGTTGGAGTCTCAGGGGTGTGCCTCAGCCGGTGTCTATGTTGCCAAGCTCCCTCACCTCACTGACCCGCACGCCAGGACACCCCGCTGCCCTCGTGAGGGAGGGCCACCGGTGCCGGCGCGTCCACAGCCAGGCGGACCAACCGCAGTTGGATCTCCGGGCCGTTACTGTGCAGAGCCGCCTCCCAGTCGCTATTACTCTTAATGAAAGTCGGTGATGCCTTCGGGCAAGCCCAGATTATGTGTGCGAGTGTGGCTTTATCAGTCTTGCATCTTGGGCATTGGTCGGTATACGTCTCTGGGTATATGCGGCTGAACAGTTACGGGTGTGGGTAAGTATTCCCTTGTACGAGTCTAAGTGTGGTAGTCTGTTGTCGGATAAGGGGCGGGAGGGGTTAGATATTGTTGACGTGTTTCGCGGTAGTAGTGAAGAATGTCGCTGTATGTGAGCAACGGGTGCCAGTGCAAGTCGGGAGAGACGGGTCGATCGACTGGGTCCTGGTTCGTGCATTCACAAGCCCAGTCGCGTGCCGTGTCATCGCCCTCCAGCCCAGCATGTACCGGTGCTCATATTAGGTTGATCGGAAGTGGGTGCATATCGGGGATCGTCCGTAAAACTGGTGTCATGTAAGGGCTTCCCAGACCGTTCTATATAGTGCGATAGGCGTCCTGACTGTCCGTAACGATGGTTCCTGGGGTTCCGGAGGCCGTTATCCGTACTATGGCCTGGGCAATAACGCATTCATCAGGAGCCGCTATGTTCGGCGTTGGAATGGTGCAGGCCGTGAAGCTGGTCTCTGGATAATTTCAGTCGACCGCGCAGCAGCTGGGTCATTGGGCATAAGGCGTAGCTTCAGTGTACCATACGTTTGGCTGCTTGCGGAGTGTTTTGGTTAGCTGCCAAACTCGTGCTTGCATTATCTCTGGATGTAGATCCGGGTTCATGTTGCGAAGTAGCGGGGTCGCGTGTATAGCTGCTTGAACAGTCGTCGGTAAGGAGCGAACGTCAGGGGTTCGTAGCGGTATGGTGATCCCCAAAAGCGTGAGAAGCGTGCGACCTCCAAAAGATTTCACTAGACTTCGAATGTGCGCAGTACGCACTGCTTCTATAATTTCAGCAATCGTATTGTGAGCTCCGAGAGCTGAGAATAACGCCGTAGAAGTGGTGGGAGGGAGTCCAAGGGCCTGCTTATAAGTTTTCCGGAGCAGGGCATCAACTTTCTGTGTCCCTAGCTTTGAGAGTTCAAGATAGGGTAGTGCGTACGCAAATGTAGCAGCTATAAATGTGTTCCACTCGGAGAAGTGCCGACTCAGGCATTCCCTGGCGCCGGTTGGCCACCCGGGCAAGCATTCGCCCTACCTGCTGCGAGAAGTGTGAGAGGGTCTCGATTGTAGTTGTGTTAGGCCCATTGGCCTGGATGATCAGACCAAGTATGCGAAGTGCAGTCACTCTGGGAACAGGATGCCCTGGGATTGTATATACTTGGATGAGTTCCGATCCCGAAGGTTGACGTCGTCGAGGATGTATGGTAAGCAATGCCGATTTCTCTGGCCAGCAGGTAAGAAGTCCATTAGCTGTTACCAGAGTTTCAATTGCGAGCATACCCTTCTGAAGCGCCTCCTGGATACTGCCTTCCCAGCCTCCGCCATCTATAGAGCGGTATCATCAGTGTAGAGGCTGTGCCGGAGCTGCGGGATACGCTGGAGTGCTGGAGGTATGTCTCGCAGAGCTAGGTTAACTAAGAAAGGGGATAGCGTGGATCGTAGCGGTGTTCCCCTGGTACCCAGTGGCATAACGTCAGACCTAAGATCTCCCAAGGTTATGCACGCTGTGCGACCAGTGAGAAACGCTTGAATATAATTGAAGGGTCGGAGGCCGAAATTGATGTCAATGAGTCCTTGGTAAATGGCGGCGTGGTTGACATTGTCAAACACCCCTTTAAAGTCGAGGCTGAGTATAGCTCTTGTGTCTCGGGGTGACACTCCGGTGCATTTGCCTATGTCATAATGGGGTTGGAATAGGACATCCTGAGTCGATTTGCCCTTCCTAAATTCTACATGGTCTCCGGTATGATATGGTTGTCGTCCACATAGGTAGTAAGTCGATGAATTACCATATGTTCAAAAAGTTTGCCCAGGCAAGAAGTAATTGAGATAGGGTGGTGATTCTCTTGATCAATAGGTTTTCCAGGTTTAGGAATGAGAGCGCTCTGAGCCGTTTTCCATTCTTGTTGGAGCATGCCCTGTGTCCAGTGATAGTTGGAAAGCTGAGTTAGTTTTTGGATAGAGAGGTCTTCGAGATTGCGCATGAGTTTGTTGGTTATGCCGTCGGGGCCGGGTGTCGTGCTGGTTTTAAGGGTCGTTAAGGACCGCCGAGTCTCTGCCACCGTAAAGAGCTCATCGAGCCGAGAGTTAGGGGCTCCCTGATATGCAGGCGGATCAATTGGCGGGGACGTATTGAGCTATCGTTCAGCCAATGCTCGAAGGAGATCTCGCGCATTTGTCTTGTTGTTGTGAATAAGCTTCGCAATTTGATTTCGCTGCACCGTATTGGTAGTGTTTTCGTTGAGAAGGTGTCGAAGGATGCTTCACGCCTTGCGAGTAGTGAGGTAATTGCCTAGCTCTTGGCAGAAAGAATACCACTGCTGGTTTGAGAGTCGCGCCGCGTGCTCCTCAAGAATTCGTTGCACTTGCCCTATCTTACGACGAAGCGAACGATTGCGAGGATCCGTCTTCAACTGGGTACGAAGACTCCAGAGTGGTTCTGAGAGGCCAGCCAGGCGGGCATCCGCCTTCTGTATATTGCTTTCTCTGGAAAGAGTTCAGTGTGCTGCCGCACGTCCTGGTGTAGTTCACGCTCCCATGTACCTAAGTCACTCAAAAATCATGGTGATGCCTCGCGGGCCTGGCGGAAGGCGTACCATTTCGTAATGCTATACTCCGGGCCACCCGTGGGAGTTCCCGGCATCACATCGAGTTCCGTCTGGAGTATGCAGTGGTTACTGTTTATATTCACGTGCAATTGGCCCAGCGATGCTTACGCTGTTGGATATTCTTGAGGAAGGTGAGGTCGGGTGTGGCATCTCTATATTTACCAGTCCCTAGACAAGTAGGCTGTGTAGGGTCGGTAAGCAGGGGGAACTGTTCTTGCTGCACCACCACCCAAAGCCGTTGGCCTTTCGCCGAGTCTTTACGGTATCCCCAGGCGGTGTGTGGAGCGTTAAAATCCCCCAGCACCACTAACGGGCTCTGTTTACCGGCCTTTGTTGAGGCAACTTTGAGGAGACGGGAGAAAGAGTGGTTTTCTCGAGGGCTGCTATACAGATTGAGAATAAATACACTGCATCCCCGCTTACCCTTCGTTAGAATAATTTCTAATAGCTGGTGTTCTGGACCAGTAATGCCAGTATCGTGTACTTCCGTTGGGATGTTCCGGCGGACCAGAATAGTCAGCTGCGAGATCTCAATTGTTTCCGGCGTTTACGCGCTGTAAAGAGGACGTTTAGATTCCGTGGGTTTCCTGAAGGGCTAGGACGTCCGGTCGTTGGTTCTGAGTAAGATTGAGTATGTTCTGATGTAATAAATGCCGTTTATTATATTAGCTGCGACAATTCCATTGCCAGATTCGGAGGAGCTCCGAGGGTGTCCTGGTTTCGTTGGCCATTCCTAGTTTGTATGAGTGATGCCGTCGTCGCATTTTCATTATGAAAAATGCGTGTTGATTACGCTGCCGGACGAGTGTAGGGCTTGTGTTTCAGGAGACCTCGCCCTAAGGATGAAGCGGAGAGTCGTTGCTTCGTCTCCAGTTCACTCAGGCGATGTTCGCACTTATCAAATTGTTTGGTTATAAAGTCTGTAAGTTCTTTAATCATGGTCTTCAAGTCGGCGAAGTCGGTCTTAATTTGGCAGTCAAGATTTGTTTCTAGTTGCTCAAGATTGCAATCTACTGATTGATGCAGCTTTGTTCTTTCGTCAATGAGGGTGCGGGTGCGCCTCCGCCGTCGGCGTTTCGTTGGAGAGGTATCTGTATCGCGGTCTATTTCTTGTGTATCTCTCGCTGAGGATGCGCTTGTGAGTATGCCGCCTTGCCCATAAAGTTTGTGTGTTTGCCCTGTACTGGTGTCCATTATTTCAGTCTCCGACGTTTGGTTGGTTTTGGTGAAAGAGCCCATCTGTTGCCGTAGTTTCGCGTTTTCTTCCAATAATAGTTCGATCATTTGTTTCATTTCAGCAATTTCGGTTTGTTGTTTGTCTAGCGTGTGTTGCCTGGTATTAGACCAAGAGGCAGTCTCTGCCCAGCTTACCTGAGGTGAGGTCGCTGTTGTGGAGCTGGTGTCCTGGTGCGAGGTCTCCGCCGCTTTCTGGAACCAAGGTGTTAGGCTTCGACGTCTGACGCCCTCTTCTCGACACGTTTCACGACGCCCCGGGGTCTTGCCTGCACGATCTTGGCTCTTGCCACTGGTCGGAGCATGGCGGTTCCGTGATGGAGATCTTCCGGGATGGGCTGGGGAATGCCCAGTCTGGTGGAGTCTCTGGCCGGGTGGTTCCTTTTCCTGGGACGATCCCGTGGTCTGGTGACGGCGCTCACGTGACCTGGATTGACGAGCTGACGATTGAACGGGAGGAAGCCGGGGGGTACGATTGCGATCGGTCTCTGCAACCAGTACGAAGGATGCTTCTCGATGTCGTGGCACGTTCTTTGGCCCGGCGGCGGCGAGATAGTTCGCGATCCCATCTCCTGCGCTGCGCTAAGTAGGGAGTGCGGTATTTCTGTTTGCACTCTCAGTCTCTTGTTTTGTGTCTTTGGCCACATACGGCGCACCGAGGTTCACAGCTATGTCCCGGGCCAGGGTTATGCCTACAGAACGTGAAACAGTGTTCCGGCACGTAGCCACATGGGTTTGGGGTACACGTCGACCAGATGCGCATACTGTCCCCAACGCTTTCATATTTCGTGATGTTTTTTATGCAGATAGCACTTGTACTCGGTCCCTCGGTAATAGACGAAGTACGGCACTTCACCGTGATCGAAGGCTATAATCGCCGAGTGCGTGGTGCCCAGGCGACGTGCCTGTAGCATAGTTGGGTTGCGGGAGTTCACCAAGCTTCTAGTTATGGTTTCCTCGTCGTCTGTGTCCGGAGCATTATGAGTGGCGCCTTTCGCCGTGCCATCGGGGGGTGCGATGTACGCACTGGTTTCATGAGCAGATGTGCCGATCGTAATCTGCGTGATGCTGTCGTACATCTTCCCTCTGGCAATTCTTGGGGTGCTCACCACAAGCACGTTTCGGAGACTGTTGATACGTAAAGTGCCTTGTGCCACCGCCTCACGAGGGATGCCAGCTGTGGATCAGATCCTATCGAAAAGCGTCGCCTGGCTGGTCTTGTTGAAGTCAAGATTATTCTTGGGGCGCATAACTACTTTTATGCCAGTAAGAGGGAGCTCTGGGGCCTTTCGAACTCGTTCGCGCCCTCTGTTGAGTAATGAGGAAACGTCGCCTGGGCCCTTCCCGCCAACAGCTGCGGTGCGGGCGCCATGTTTTCCTTCGTTCTCAGCTGCTAGGTTTAGCTCCAGAAGAGCTTTTTGGCTTCGCCGGCGAAAGCAATCCATCCAGCCCACGCCATTGTGATACTCTTCGGGAGAAATGGACTCACCGGAAACTTGAACGGTACTCATGTTGCTGGAGGTACTCAGGTTGCTGCACGCGCTCCCACCTCTTCGCTGTGGTGGGAGCGCGTGCTTCAAAGCACATCGTAAGAGAGAGGCTTTTGACAGCTGGTCGGTTAGACTGGCAGCAGCGATGGAACACCGACAACGCTGACACTGAGTTGTTTCATTTCATTTCATTTTATTTCATTTATTTACTTTCTGGGCCCGAGGGCATTACAGAAAGGAGTGGGGTTTGAGAACTAAAAATGTGCAAACAATACCTTCAAAACATTTGTTGATGGGTGATGACCTTGAAGTTATTTACGTCCGTGATGGAGACGATGGCGGCGGGAAGATGGTTCCAGTCCCTGCTTGTTCGTGGTATGAACGAGTCATGATAAAGATTAGTTCGACTAGATGGCACACCAACTTTTAAACCATGATTCAAACGGAACGAAATATAGGAGGGGTTTGTGAAAAGCTGTTCTTTAATTAAAATGGGGTTGTGAAGAAAGATTTTATGAAAAAGTTAAAGCCGTGAATACTTACGATACAATGTCTGGTCAGGCAAGTTTAGCGACTTCTTAATTGAAGTTACACTAGAATTGCGAGAGTAGTTAGAAAATACGAAACGAGCCGCCCGGTTTTGAATCGATTCGAGCTCGAGGATGACAGCATGTTTGGAAGGAGATGGTGCATGCGTATTCGAATTTCGGACGTACCAGCGTTTTGTAGAGTTAGTTTCCGCGATGAAGGTGCAGATGAAAGATTACCACGTAAATATCCGATCACGCGATTAGAATTGTTAGTTATATAGTCAACATGCACCTGCCAAGACAGATTATTTGTGATATGAAGACCGAGGTATTTGTATGAATCGACGTGTGATAAAAAAGCGCCATGAAGATTATACGTACACGTGTTAGCAGTATTATCACGACGCGAGATTTGCATGTATTTGCATTGCGTCACGTTAAGTCGCATGAGCCATTTATTGAACCAATCGGGTGGTTGTTAAGATCGGTTTGAAGTTTCAAGATTTCAGCTGGGGTAGAAATTTTCAGATGCAGTACACAATCATCGGCGAAGAATTTAATGGTTGAAGAAGTGATGCAGTCGGGAAGATCGTTAATGTAAATAAGAAAGAGAAATGGCCCCAGCACTGACCCTTGAGGTGCGCCAGACGTTACAGCATAGGAGGCAGATAAACAGTCATTAGCGGTTACGTACTGGGTTCGGTTAAAAAGAAAGTCTTTAAATCCAAGAGAGAACATTAGGATCAATGTTGAGTTTGCTAAGCTTCAGAATTAGTAAGTCGTCAGATAGAGCGTAAAACGTGAGATACAGTGTCAAAGGCTTACGCAAAATCAAGAAAAATGTAGTCAGTGTCGAAACCTTGATCAGTGTTAACAAACAGGTCGTTAGTCAAGGTCAAAAGCTTGGTTTCGCATGACAACGTCTTCCTGAAGCCGTGCTGACAGTTGTTGAAACAGGAATTTTCTTCGAGAAAACTAATTAAATGTGAATATATTATGGGCTCTAACATTTTACATGGAATGCTCGTCAATGAAATGGGACGGTAGTTCTCCGGCGCATTAGTGTTACCTGATTTATGAACGGGAACCACCTTGCCCTGTTCCCAATCGCCAGGTAGGGATGAACACTGCAAATACTGATGAAAGATCTCCGAAAGAATAAAGTGATGAGTACAACTCTGAACATTTCGATATTTTAGAATTTATGCCATCAGGACCCGCTGAAGAAGACATATTCAAGTTGCTGATCAGTTTTCTAACACCTACCCGATCTATTACAATATAGACCATGGGCGTCCCAGCATGCTCGCTACACCGCGCTGCTTTCCTCCGCCCAGACGACTCGCCCACATTAGGGCTCTTCGATTTACATTCTCGGACTCACCGCGGATAGCCCGCGGGTAGTCCGAGGATTCCCCGAATCCATAGGGATACATGGGAAAATCGAATGCCGGACTGCTTCTCGGGGAGTCCGCGGTGAGCCCGAGACTGTAAATCGAAGAGCCCCATAGTTACAGGACACAGCCGTTTCCCGCACTATTTCATTAGGATCGACTTGCTTCCTAAAAACAGGTATTATAACCCGACTTAAATATGTCGTCCACTTGCCCCAGGAACCTCCATAGCTGCGACAAGCCCTGGACATTTCTCGGGCCGTGCAAATCCTCATCGAGCTCGTCGATTTTCTCGCTCATGAAATGGGGAAGCGATGTGTGTTGTTTGGGCGTGTAGTGCGTACCTCTGTTATTGTCTGTCCTCGTTTGCGGCCTCTTCTAATGGAATGTAAGGTGCTGTGGGTGGTTGCTACCTGTGATGAAGTGGACAGCTTGTGCATATCCTCAGATCATCGCGGCAGTGCTGTTCTTCGGACTGAGCTTCTCTGTAGCCGGACTCTGTGGTGGGGACAGACTGCCTGAATTCGGAAATACGGATATTGCCTCCAGCAGCTGTGGGTGTTATAGTTTAGGACCTCTTCAAACTGCAGTGTGGTGCTCCCGTGCTATTTTATCGTTGTGATTTTTCATATTTTTTGTGGTTTTATTAATCGAGTAATTGGTTTGTTCTGAAATTTACATTTTGGGTGCCTGCCCCTGTTCATTTATATCTAATTGGCTGCAAACCTTCCATAGCTTTGCTGGTGCGGGTTTTGTTCCCCACTTCTTGTTTTCTTTTTCTTTTGGGAGGGGGGAACACGGAAAGAAATTGGAATTGGAGATAGAAGAGGAGCTGCCGGCAGCTGGGCGTCGCGCCGCGCTGGCTCGCCCGGTGAGCTGAACTCCTGGCGAGGCTTAGCGGCGGGATGCTGGCGCGTCTAAGAAGATAGCTCACCGGTGGCGTTTGGAGAGGCACAGGAACATAAGACTTGTATCCCGGAAAAGCGGAGAAGTTCACGGATCGGATACGGAGGTGATTTACCTTGGTGGAGCAGTTATAAAACCACACGCTCCATAAATTGCGGAGCCGCAGGTTTCGCTTCAGCCACGGTCACGCGCAGTCTCGCTGGCTCACGAAACGGTCCAGCCTTCACTCCAGCCATGGCCGTGGGCGAGCGAGCGTGCGCGTGCGCACCCAATCAGGGTGGTCTGGCGAAGTGCATGCTGGGATACGGAACCGACGTTGGCCGATGTTACCGACGTGCTGCGTGCGAAATAGAGATGTTGCCTATTTCGGCGCCCGTGCCGCCGAAGTGCATCAAGCTCCGTCGGACGCTAGAGTATACAAGTGCCCGCATTCTCCGATGCAGCATAACCGTACCGCGCGTGCGTACGTGCGTACGCTACGCCAGAGTATAAACGCGCCTTTAGATGCTGTCTTGGGTTCGCCGGGAAAATGTACAAAGCACAAGCCATTGACGAAAATCGTGCTGCGACCAGCTGTTTCTTTACGTCTTTCAGACTCTGTGTGGAATACGGGGATGTCTTCGTTGTGACTAATCGGAGCACGGTACTTCTAAACGGGGAATCAGGCATTCCGCACACTTGGAAATGTTCGAGGTTCCCGGCATCCGGTAGTCGAGAACATACGTGACCTCCCCCTTATGACGACAGAAGGAAAGTAATTCAGATTGGAGAATGGCTACTCGTGGGGCTAAAGCGAGTGGGAAACACACACACAAAACAAACAAACAAGCAAGTGCACACACATGAGCGCCCCGCTCTTGCGAAACACAAAAAGCCACCAGAGTTTTCAAGGCGACGCCTTCGACCCCAACGTTTCAAGCACGCGAGTTGTGAACTAAATGAAATCGGTTGAGCAGAAAAAAGTTGTAGTTGGAGTGAGCGCGAGCCGGGGTGCGCAATCTCAGGGTCGTGCGGGAAAGGGAACAAGCAATGCGGGAATAGCGTGGGAGAGTAACTGCCTGAGAAAGGATTACGCCGTGCGCGCCGGGAAAAGGAAACAGCAGCGCCGGAGGAGGACAGGCCGCTGCCGCACGTGCAATACAAACCGCCTTGACAAGTGAAACTACCGACGGGGGAGAACAGGATGTTCGTGGCGATGGCGAGCTAGCCGAACAAGATTCGGATCGTTCTGTCGAGGGGACTGCTCAAGTTGCGAGGGGTGCGGCTGCAAAGCTCAACAGACAGTTGAGAAGCAGATCAGCAGAATGTCCAAGTAAACTATCACCTTCGCATTTTTACAGTGTGGTAAGCATCACCCATAGTTTTCTTCGCGCACATGGAAAAAAATAGAACCCTGTCCTTGGACAGGTTCACCATAATAAATAGCAGCCGGAAAGCCAACGTCACTAAGAGCATTCCAGAAGTTGTTTCCTCTCGTTTCTTGTCACACCAGCAAAGGGAACTGCGTGCTCGCTAGGCCCTCCGCCAGGCGACCCCCAGAAGCGCAGCAGGAAAGATTAAAATGGGCGAACTGAGGAGTTTATGCAAGCGAGCCTATTATGCACACTGTACGCAGACACACTTTTAGGAACGAAGCCCCTTAGGGCCTCGGGCTGTGGTTCATCTCATGCTGTCGTCGTCTCATGTCGTCATGGAATCATGTAGTCACAGTACTAAAACACCGGGACACTTGTTTTATGACCCCTCGCGCTGGAATGTAATGCGTATTAAGAGAACACACCCGGTCACTGGTTTTCCAACGCCTCACGGTAGAACGTTTCCTCTCCGTGGGGAAAACGCGTGCTAAAAGAACACACCGCGACACTCGTTTTCGAACACGTTGGCCTAGAACGCTTCGTGCTTCAATGATACCAGCCTCACATGCAAGATTTACGAGACTTACATACCTCTACACGCAATGGTTTTATCTCCGTGGGGAAAAACGTCAGAGCTCCAAGAAAACACTTATGCACTGCATGCTTCGCACCTTCCCAGGTTGCACGTTACGGTTTCATCTCCGTGGCCATAAACACCAAGGCGCGAAAATCAATTATAGCAAAGAAAATCAATTATAGCAAAGAAACTTATACACTGCACACATCACCCCTCCAAAGGTTTCACGCTACGGTTTCATTTCCGTGGGAAAAAACGCCAAGGCTCCGAGAATGCACTTGTGTTTTCGTTTATTTAATAGCCACAAGGCATAGTAGACATTAAGCGAGTCCGATCTATATCCGGGAAACTAGCTTGGCCTCCCGGTTAAAGTCTTGCAAGGAACGGTAGGCAAGACTAGCGTCACTAACTAAATGCTTTTTTAGAGTATCGGCACTCTTTTCTCTCATTGTTATGGGCCGCCGGGATTTTCATTGGTCGGTCGGTAACACGTGATATTTGTTTACATATGGGTGCAGGCATTTTGATTTTGGGCGCTCTCTCTCTCTCTCTCTCTCTCTCTCTCTCTCTCTCTCTCTCTCTCTCTCTCTCTCTCTCTCTGCCGTGCGGACGCTAGAGCGGCCGGTCGCACTCTGCCCGGCCCAACCGGCGGTGGTTTCGTTGGGAGACATGGCAACACTCCAAGCCAGAAACAAAATGGTCCCCCAGACGATTCCGGGTGCACGAAGTGGCGGTACTCTTAAGTGTAGCTTATTTAGTGACGCTAGGCAGGACCATGGAGCCACTTATGCTTATACACTACATGATTCACCTCTCCGAGGTTTCACGTTAGGGGAGATGACCAAGCATTTTTTTTTGCCAGAGTGCTTTCTGGCAAAAACACCAAGCGTATTTTTTCCAGGCAAGACAGCCTTACATTCTTCATGTCCCAATCGAGAAAGCACTTGACATCACGGAGCATGTACTATCCTTGCCGTATAAGAAAAAAGACAAGTAGGGCCCCTTCTTCGGGTTGTATTTCAGAATGATGGCCCGGAGCAAGGCCAAATGTGAAGGTTGAAGGCGGGACGTATAACTTAGACCCGCATTCGACCTGAGGGGTCAGCCCTCGCGGACTGCTACCAGCGGTTGTATCATTTTTATCGTTCGCATCGCCTTGCTATGGTCTATAACCTGCATTGATTTATTTTTGCTGCACTTAACATTCGTATAAATGACAAATTTACGCGTCGCGTAGCATTGCTAGAACCAGTCCTTGCCTTGGCATGTTAAATGACCACCTACAGTCTAATGTAACTGCTTCACATTGAAACCAGTGTATCGGTTTTAATTGACGTAATCTTACTGCCTGGGATAAGGCGACATTTCCTCTGAGCCTGAATACGCCACGAAACCTGGCAAACTGTAAAACTACTACCGTTCTCAGAGAAGAAGAAGCAGCGATGATTATAATAAAGGTGTTTTCTGCCAACGGTCCTCCAATAGGGACCGCCTCACGACCTACCGATCAGTGGTATATCATTACCGAATTTTCAGAGCTCGCTTCCCACCACCCGTACCTTCCGTCTTCCTCTGCCACGCTGTAGTGGGGCGCGAACTTCAAACACCCCCGTTCGCCACCCCTGCCCTTAAAACACTTTGCTACTTCGAGCTGCACTCTAATCAATGTCCTCTATGTCAACAGCACGCACACCTATCACATGTGGTATGGTATTGCGAAGAGAAACCCCCAGAAACTCTTAAAAGGACCCCATTTTGTTCAAAATTATGAACGGGGAGCAGTGGGAGACCGCGGTGCTCACCACAGACTCTGTGACCCACGCCTGGCTAGCCCAGGCGGTTTAACTCGCCTTGGGGGCCGATGTGAATCCCGCCGCGGCCGCAAGGACACTGAAGTCGTCCCGAAAAAGGTCCCACCCGTGGCAACAATGAATTTTTTTCCTGGTCTTATTTTTCTAAACATCTACGTCTTTCAATAAATTAGAAACGAAGGCCACCGAGGGACTACGATCAAGACTACGGGCACCCAAATATGGCATAATACGCGAAGTATATTTATCTGCACATGCTTCGCCCCATTTATGAGTTTTTTTCCAAACACTGAACGCATGAACGAACACGAGGAAAATAAATAACGAAATTACTTCAAAAGTAACTGATGGTGAATTCATGTATTCTGAGGCTAAATCAAAGTTGTTAGCTCTCACAACTTTGATTTAGCCTAGGCACCAAATAAACAAAAATTGTTGTTATTGAAAAAAAACAAATTACACGTCGATCAACGGTTCGACTGATTTAAAAGACGACGTTTATATGTGATTGATCTGGTAAAGGGGTTTCAATATGTGGTGGTGTACGAGAAGAAGAAGAAGAAGAAGTTAATATCGGATCAGATTAACAATATAAGTACACAGCTTCTACGTAGATGCGTTAAATATATGCACACAAACACACACATGCAAACAATACTAAGTGCAGAATACATAACAATTTGTGCAATAGTGACAGCACTTGTTCGAGAAAATACATGTAATCTTAGAGAAGGGATATGTTAAAAAGACCTTCCGATGAGGCACAATAAGATGCACTTGTAGGCCGTGCTAAATAAGGCTGCCAAGGTTACCACAAGTTCTGTTAAAGAAAACAATTTACACGTTTTTAAATGCCGATCAAGGCAAGCCGGACTTTAGGTGTATGGGCAATGTTTTCAACATGAAAACTGAAACAAAGTGAGGGCTGCTTTTCCCGTGGACCGTATGACTGTTGGCAATAAGAAATTCCGTTGGCAGTCAAATCTTCCGGAGTTTGTAATATGCAAACACTGACTGTCGATAAAATGAAAAGAGCGTTGGTTGTTAATAGTTTTAATAGCAATGTTATAATGAGCAATGTTATCAGAGTAATGTTATAATGAAACAAACGGTTGATTGACAGTATGCTAAACTTGCGTGCAGTAACGATGAACTACCGCAAGCAGAACTATGTGAAATGATGCGTAATGCTTAGTTTTGGATGTGCTGAACAGAGTGCAAATTATATTTGCCCCATGCAATGATGCCATAATTTACGTGGCTATGAATGAATGAAAAGTAAAGCGACAACAAAGTAGGAGCCGGGAAGTAATTTCTAGCCTTGAAGTGCTCGAATGCCGATCGCAGTAGCTGTTTTCGGGTGGTTTATACGATAATTAAACTCAAGGTGACGTTCGATGCGAATACCTAGGAATGTAGTACAGTCACAAGGGAAAACTGAAGTACTACTGAACGGCAAAGAAGCAACATGCGGCAACAATCTGTGGCTTGACCTAAATTCATAAGTGTAGTCATACTGAGATTAATTATTGAATGGATCTTTCGGCACCAATCGAAAATATAATGAGGACTGAATTCAATTTATTTGTCAATGAACCCAAGCACTTGTCACACATTTAAACGGTTGTGTCATCGGCGTATGAGATTAAGTGGGAGGAATAAACAATACTGGGCAGGTTATTTATATAAATATTGTTACGTGGCGAAACGAGAATGATGAGGCGAACCATGGGCGACGATGAAGTGATGTAATTTACAAGATGTTGCCGCAGAGCGATGTGATCTATATACAAGCGGCCATGATCGCTCGGGCCAGCCGCCTCCTCTTCGTCGTCTTCGGTGACAGGTTATGGCGCTATGGGGCATTGTCCACATAGGTGTTCCGTGACATCACCCCCCCGGCAGAGGACGACCGTCCCGGTCGAGGCCAGGGCAAAGACAGGGTGGCGACGGGGATGAGCAAAGCGATGAAAACATGTATAATGAAGTCCTTGCCGCCACTCATGATGGTGATGGTCGCGATGAGCACCGGCCCCGGAACAGCTGTGACCACCGCCGACCCCACGAGGCAGCGTCCAAAGCTTTCGGAGAAGCGCCAGAGATCTGGGCGGGGGAACGTCGTCGGCTATACGTCTGGTCGTGGCTGGTCAGTTCTTGTGGTCTCGGCGGGGCAAGGGCAGGGGACACGGGGCTGGGGAATGTCGCGTCCGTGGTTCACCGGGGCTGGGGCGGGCCGACGCTCTCCAAGAGCCAGGATGAGACCGCTTCACGAGGCGAGACGGGGTGAAGCTCGGGGCCGGGATGGGACTGAAACCCGCACCCTCCACCAAAATGTTACGTGGCGAAAGGACAATGATGAGGCGAACCATGGACGACGATGAAGTGATGTAATTTACAAGATGTTGCCGCAGAGCGATGTGATCTATATACAAGCGGCCATGATCGCTCGGGCCAGCCGCCTCCTCTTCGTCGTCTTCGGTGACAGGTTATGGCGCTATGGGGCATTGTCCACATAGGTGTTCTGTGACAATATGAAAAGCAAGGGACGAAGATTTGACCACTGAAGGACGCCTTAGTTAGATATTTTGGTCTCTGTGAAGGCATTCGCTGCGTATAACACATATTGCCTGTCAAGTAAAAAGTTTCTATTTAGAAAGGCTAACGGGGGGCCGGATTGTAACTAGCTAAAAAGAATATCATGAATTATTGTATCGAACGCTTTCGTAAAGTCTCAAAACACTGAGCCAACAACAAGTGATTTATCCAATTAAGGTTTGACAAAGTCGAGTAAAACAGCCAATCCAAGATTCGTAGACCTGCCTGAGCAAAAACTGAATCGGCAAGAATTTATTAAATGAAACTTTATTTAATGATAACCTAGCCCTTTATAGAACAATTTCTCTATCAACTTGCTATATGGTGACAGAATGGAAACTGGTCGGTAATTAGGAACTAGGTCTCTGTTATCTTTTCTCAATAGAGGGATGATCTTATACCGTTTTAAGATTTCGGAATCCTGAAGAGCAACTAATTTTAAATGACGCATAGACATATTGTCTAGACCAGGACTTGTAATTTTAAGCTCAGTGACAGTAGTAACGTATACTTCTTCAGAACAAACGGGGCGAAGGCAGAATGAGTGACGTGTATGACGTGCCTCGGAAAGTCCCGCAAAGCACACCACTACCGCGGGCGGCGGTGGTGTCCTTAACAGCATGTGTAGAACCGGACTTCACGAATAGTTCATTTTGGAAGCCCGTCACAAACAAGCCTGAGGACCGTTTAAAGGGCGTTCAAAGAGCGTGTCTCAAGACAAGCAAGAACAAAAACGTTTTCACTTAGACACGCAGTTGCCGCGGCACGATTGTTTCGGAGCAGCCGTAGTGCGCAGCGGCCGCTATTCGATTGAATCGTCGTAAAAAGAATGCGGCAGTTTAGCGAAAGAGAAAGAGAGTGTGTGTGGGTATAAATGAAGCGTGTACAAATTACCATGCGGCCCCGGTCAGGTTCGTCGAACCTTCGTTGGAAGTGGCATCACGCGCGCAAGGCCATGGGCTCCAGTGGCCGAATCGAATTTTCCCCCGCGACGATCGAACGCGCAATATTAGAAGAACGCGCACGAAAGAAGCGAAGCAGAACGACACGCAAGAGGGCTCAGTTTCGGCACGTCGATCCGGTCACGATTTGCCGATGGGGCCACTGAGAAGAGCGGCGCCGATGGGTCGAGAGGCAGGTGCGCTATGAATAGCGGTGAGATCTCTTTGGCTTGCCGGGGACTACCGTTTCCACGTGGCCATTCTGCATTGAGGGAAAGGAGAAAGAAAGGGCACTGGGCAGCGAGTAGGGCTCAGTGGCAAGCTGTTACTGGCGCCTCGACCAAATTTCTTGTTGTTTGTTGTAGCGTAAGCTACACTAGCCGAGGTTGAGCAGTTTCGGGTGGACCTTGAAGGGCCGTGCTGCGCAATCGCGAGGAGCCTTGGATTGGATTGGATTAAATTGGGTTGGATTGGATTGGATTTCCGGAGAATTGAGGCTGCACGTTCGCCGGTCTGCGCATTCCAGAGGAATGACGTCATAGCCGCGGCAGATGCACTGGCGCCGGCGCGTGCCCAGCTATGCGCCTCCGTTGCGCAGTAGCCAAGTCTGACGCTGCGCCCGAGTCGCTTGATAGCCGTTTCGCGTAGCTCCTGGAGAGCCGTGCTGCGCATGCGCGAGGAGTAGTGACTGGACTGGACTGGACTGGACTGGATTGGATTTGATTGGAAATCGTTTTAGCAGCAGTAAGCATGATAATCAGCTAATCCTAGACAACCAGGAAACCTAAGAATAACCAGCTAAACCTTGGCTCGCGCTACGTATATCCTCGCAAAGCCGAGCTAAGCCACTGCTCATTTTTTTTTGTTAATGCTGGTAGACAAAACTCTGAAGGCTGCTGCAGGATTGGGGGACACGAAAAATAGGTAGGCTTGTAGTTGTTCGCCAATTACACAAACCAAAAACGAGGAACGAGGCGATCAATAATCACGCCAGCAAAATAAACTACAAGCATAACTACACAAAGGCTAATGGTTGTGAATTAGATATACGAGAACAAGAGGATTTCAGCAGTGGTCATTACGGAACAATTCATCAGCGAGTAACATTGGACAAGGAAGCACACAAGTTGAAAGTAAAATTACTACATGAGCTCTCTGTTACGATGCCGGCATGAAGACACGTAGTTTGATTCTCTTATCACACCTGGAAAATACTAGTGTTTAAAGGAAAGCCAATGCGAAATCTGTATTCTATACGAAGCATGTCATGTTTCGTTCTTCACCATCAATGTCATCCGTACGTGTACAAGATAGGAAAAACAAAGTTCCCTCAACTTCGCTCTGTCTGTCCTGAGTTCCCCGCAGAGAGGATTGGTTGACCCAGGATTGCGGCTCCCGAGCTGACGGGCTGGGTTTGTTGAAACGCGATAATCGAAAGGTAGACACGTTACTCGTGCGAACTATGAGTAGTGAACGCACAGGAATTGTTTGTTTCTCTCACAGTAAAGCTGTTCATCTCGCTTTCGCTGCCACCTTTCATGCCTGTCTTCTGTGTTCCTCGTCGATGTCGGCAACAGGAAGTGTGCCCATATATTTTCTTCAACAATAAAAAAATTGAAGGCCATTACAGCTACTGCTCAATAAATGACTTTTGTTTTCTTTTCGGAAGAGTGGTTGAACCACCACTGCCCTATCTTAAGGCGTTATGGGAGGAATAACGTTGACCCGCCGCTGTTGTTCAGTGGCTGAAGCGTTGTGCTGCTGAGCCCAAGGAAGCAGGTTTGATCGTGGCCATGGTGTTTGCATCTCGGATGGAGGTGCAAAGCGAAAGCACCCGTGTGTCAAGATTCCCGCGCACGTTAAAGATCCCCGCCAGTTTCTCGAAATTATTCCGGAGCCGTACACTATACGACGCTCCTCACAGCCCAGGCAAAGCCTGGGTGCGTCAAACCCAGCAGTCAATTAGAAACATTTTTGCGGAGCAGCGAGTATAGAGCCATCGCCTTTAGAGACTGATGGCCATGCGTCGGTGGGCCATGTGTTGTTCAGGAATCAGTGATCACCACGTTCTTCTGTTTTTGTTATTTTCATTTCTTGGAGTAGCAATATTCGAGTCGTTTCTCCAAGCTCTCCTCGTACCGCGGAAAGACGAAACACGTTTGAAGCATGCCGTAACGCTATTCAATTACCTGGACGGGGCAAACCCAATACGGTGCATTGTAAAAACTACAAAAATGCGTTAAAAATTAGTTCACCTCGAGCTTAATCAACATTTCTCGATTCAGGAAAGCGTAGTTAACCAATTTTGATCTTGTTAGCAAAAAAATTCTAGGGCACATCTAGGTTTAGGTTTTAAGATATCAGACGCAATAGCGTTACCTCGTCGTCAAGGGGGAGTTTCGAATGGTGCTGCGGCATTCGCCATTCATTCCGCCGGAGCGCTGAAGTTGAACCTAACGAAACTAGGAACAACGGCTTTATGTGGGAGAAGGAGCTTCACTGCGCAGAAGCGGAAATTAAAGACACCACGTATCCTTTGTATTTTGCGCAGCAGTGTCATTGTCGGCAATCCTGCCGGGCCACCTTCTCAATTCAACATACGATTCAACAACACCTCAATTCAACACCTTCTCAATTCCACATCAAGCAACTACGCTCGACTACAGCTTCAGGCACGAGCTCTTTTTTTGGGCGCGCAGACGCACCTCCCTGTTCACAGTGACCCTGTCTCCCGTGGTCGCTTCAAGAGCACGGCTGATACAATACCAGACAGTCAGCTTTTGCGGAAAGTCGCTGAATGATTCCGGAAACGGTGTCACGTCAACAGTGGCTCATCGGCGCATGCACCAACTGTGGGAGAACGAAGTTACTGCGCAGACGCGGCGCTTCACGAACCACGTATCATTTATCTGCCATAGCATCCGCCGTAGCATCGTGGCCCTCCTTCACAACTGCCAGTTAACCTATGCATCTGGCTGCCTCAGGCGTAGTTCCCGCTTGGTAGTGGTGACGCATTTCCCTGGACACCTGATGAGCACGGCTGATAGCGGACGGCTAGCGGGCACGGAAAAATCAAGAAGTGAGCCTAATAACGCTGTCACGTTAAAAACATTGACAAAAGTTGCTATCCCTTATTTCTAAATGGGTCCAAGCCTGCGATAAAATGAAAACTTGGGAAAACATGTGGCATCTGTGTCACGCAGGGTGGGCGTATGACTTCCGCTGAGATAGCGGTGACTTGGCACAGCGCTAGCAGAAAATATTCATTCGTAACGTAGCGGTTCGGTCGAGTTGGTGTGGATTGCTGTTGTACTACAGCACAAACAGACATGGAAAAAAATGACTCACAAGGGCGATGTTGCCATGAGCTTTAGTGTCACCAGAGTTCCTTTTCGTCATTTTTCTACCCCCTGCCTTTTTTAGCTATGTTGGCGTAAATCGTTAGATGACTTTAGTTAGGCCTTTTTTATGCCCCGTTATGTCATGTTTGACTTGTTACGAACGATCATCTGATAATCGAACCTTCCACTTCAGCTGCTTGCGGCTGTAAGAGCGTAACCACGGCAGCGGCCTGTTCGAGAATAGCTGTCCGGTACCTAGACAGCTGCCACTTCTTCATAGTGAAGCGCGGTGGCTGGGCTTTAGACGGGGTGATACCTATCTGCGAACGGCACAAAGCGACCGCGGGAGGTCCCCACTTCCCTCCCGACACCACGGGCACAAGAACGGGCGCCGGTAAAGTGGTTTCTGAACAAACTCCAATACGGTGGATATTATCAGCCCTGGGTTCGGGCCTGTATGTACCGAACGGCTGCAGTCACAGCGGGTGGTGCAGGGCTGCGCTTAGTCCGTCGCGTTTATTCTCTCGAGTATGCATCGGGGATCAGGACTCGAGAGAAATGAGCAAATAGTTTCAGAATATTAACACTGGTGTCAATGCGTTTTCTCTGCGTAAGCCTTGCTGAAGCCGTTATTCATTTCTCAGATTTTACGTTTCTTACTTTCTTCTCTTTCGAAAATAATTTAGGATGTTTGCTTTTGAAAAGAAATAAACTGAAGTTAAATTAAAATTAAAAAAAAGCGTGACAGATCCCTGCCACGCCCTATCAACTCAAATAAAGGTAGTGAAATAAAAACAGACGCACTGCATTTGGGGAATTCAAGATTATGCTGTGCCACCCTCAGATTCCAGCCTTCGTATTTCTTTGAGTAGTCTAAGAGCATGCACGTCCACACGGACACGCGGACACACGCACGCGCAATCTGTACCTGAAAAGACAAGAGCTCGACCGGCCGAACCTACGACCGAACGACCGAACGGCTGACTGCCTGATAAACTGAGAGCTTGGAACTCGTGGCGTATGCGCCAAGGAGATTGAAACGTTGAACCATGCTCCTTACGTCTCGTATATCTCGAGGCAGTTGTAACTTCTCACTGTTCTGAATTATCAGAAACTACGCCAACCACGATAACATTCTAAAAGAATTTTCACACTCAAGTTCATTTCAACGCAGGTATGCCTCAGTGACACCTTGGCGTCACGTGGTTACAACCAGTGCGTGCGGTTAGTCCTCGGCTTAATCGTTCACCTCTGTGGGAGAATGAGGAGAATCACTCCAGATAGGTGGCGGAGGATGCAATGATTACCTGGGCGGCCCGGTTGGTTAACGCCAACTGCACTTCCGGATCTGAGCTCTCCCGGGCCTGCTCCCAGTGCGCCTGGGAAGGAAAAGGGGGAAATGAATTGTGGGGACACTCCCAGATAGAGTGATAGCGGGTGTCCAGTGAGAGACAGTAAGGGCACAGCGGCTAAGGGGTCAGTTGATGCCGTGAAGGCTAGTTCGGCAGTGGGTTGTGAGAGTTTGGAGGAGCCCGCAGTGGATAACGGCCTCAGGGGTGAGAGAAGGGTGGGCGGGAGGACGTGTTTTGCGGAGGGGGCGGAAGTGTTTGGCGATGCCCCGATACGAGGTTAGGGCGTCCCTAAAGCTGGGGGTGCCTTGGGTAGAAACAAAAGAAGGGCCTAGAAAGATGGCACGCGTCTACAGCACGGCTGAAACTACGTTGTGCTTTTTCTGATTCGTCTCGGCGTCCCGGGACGACAGTCCAACCGGATGGAGAGCACACCAGGCTAGCGCGTCTCACCGGGACCCAAACGGGTCCTTTAGAGTAAGGGGAATTTCAAAGTGGGAGGTGGGGGGGGGGGGGGGGGGTGGAACAGGATAGAGGTAATTGCCGTCGCAAGCTCCACGGCCGTTCCGCATCAGCCGACGCTATAAAAGGACCGCTTCTTATCCGGGAACGCGTATTTGTATGCCTACAGCCTTTGTACTAATCGTGCCGCGCGAAAAGTGTCGCGACTGTGTCCGCGAACCGCGGCGTGCTTGTTTCTTAATTTTTAGGCAGATTACTGTGAATGACAGCTGTGCGTATATCATCTCGAACCTTCCCCTGTGCATGTACGGAAGCTGAAGGGGCGTAGCCGAGATAGGGAAATGCCGAAGTTTTACAAGAGCGAACTTTCCCAAAAAGGAGTGTTCTTGTCCAAGCATTTAGACTAGGCAGTTCCCGGGAAGACGTGAGGTCTTGTCCGCTGAAGCTAGAATTGTGATTTGTGAGCCCCTAACCTAGAGATGGATTCGGAGTTTGAGGATTGCGTCGGAAGTTAAGGGTCTCGGCAAGAAGTACAGGGTACCGGTAAGCGTACCGGCAAACAAGGCAGATGCTGCGGCAGGAATGGAATCCCGGCCGAATTTGTTCGAGTGGCTTGTGTACACTGGGAAAGTAAAAGAGTTACACAAATGTTTAGGTGGTCAAGTGACTTGGACGGACTAGGAGCTAATGTCTAGCTGCAGTTTGAAGTTTTTCTTGTACTCCTCATGCGCTCACTTATTTTAAAGGAAATAGTCGTATATAAACTGTTCACTTCACTTCATCATGTCAACGTCTTGAATCACCAACTCCCACTGCGTCATTCACCGTCGCCCTGATCAGGCCACTGGCAAATCAACCGGACCGCAGGCGATTGGGTTTCTAATCGACATCGTAGTTCGGGGAATCTTTAGTACTATCCGAATGCCGACACGGCCGACATGCTTCGGCTCGACACCGCGAAAAACAGCGCACAAGTAATACCGCCATTGGTAAATAATGCAAAAGTATAGTAAGTGGGCGTCAGAGCATGTCCGACAAAACAACAGGTATTATCATGGTGGGAAAAGCGCTACAGCAACAAGGACAAGTGGATAACGGCCTCAGGGGTGAGCGCTTTGTCCCGTGTACTCACTTGTCCTTGTTGCTGTAGCGCTTTTCCCACCATGAACATGTACCAACACGCCCAGCTCGCAGTTCTTCTGAACGGTTATTATGATGGCGCTACCTCAAAATAGCACGGCATACAACAAGGTTTCGGCAAAACAATACAGCGACACAACAGCGAAACGTCAGAACAAGAATGGGACAGCACAGTCCAGCGACAAAACGACACGGTGAAACAAATTTGCAATGACGAAAGCCAAGAAAACAAAACAGCATAGCGACAAACCACAGGCCACACTTAGCCGCTCAGCAAATTCGCGCAACCTTTTTATCTTGGCGTAATCACGACTGCTCTGTCACCTCCATCACCTCTAAACTAACGCCGGCATTGCGCGCTCGTTCATACTTAAATGTGGAAGGTCGAGTAATATGCATCAATCAAATCAACATTAGCTGGACCCCCGATCGGCTCTTCCTAAACTAAAATCATCATATACCGGTTACTTCCAATGCACGACCGTAATACTGCGAGATAATAGTTGAGTTTAAATCGTGTCGGACGAGTTTCTATCCGACTTCGCAATAAGGGAAGGATTTCGGGAACTAGCGTAAGCAAGTACCGTGTGAATAGCGCGCCATAAATATCGCTACACAGGCGCTTTCTCCCAATGGCATTATCGTACATTGATGATTGATTTATTGTGGGGTTTAACTCGCCCAAGCTACATCTGTGCTCTAAGGCGTGCCGTAATGGAAGACTCAGGATTAATTTCAACCACTTCAAAACTTTTTATATGAGTACTGACACCAAATCCAAATTTTAGGTTTTCCGCTTTTATACTTTAAAGACGGCATCTTTGACCACTGATAATGATAATCGAGCAACAATTGATCAACAGGCAGTATAGGGATAGTTACAGTGCATTTCTTTCAACCCATTTCTGTGGCGGTCACCGGCAGCAGAGATGGCAGTTCTGTGGGCAGTGCCGTATGTTATTACGTCACACTGTTCGGGTAGAAAACTGAGGGTAGTTATGTCAATCAAAAACCTGTGCCGTCAGACGCGTTTTCCCCATAGTTTGCGGTGGTCTCACAGAGTCTGCATTGGCCCTCCCGAGCTTGCGGCGGCAAGCGGGCCGCGGGAAATTTGAGAAGTAATTTGAAAACTTCTGTATTTTGGGGGCATTTACGGGATTTGTTTCTAATAAGGACGCATCTGAGTTCGTTTCTGTTCATGATGTTGGCCTTGCATTGGTTTTTGAAAACATAAAGTTAATTGGTTTTTGTAAACATAAACTTAATTTTTCGCCATTTTGCCAAAGTTGACGATGGCGTTGAGAGACCCGGCCTGGCGGAACGAGACCACTAACGATAGGAGCTGAGGGGAAGGTTTCAACTTACGGAATGGGCTACCCTACGTCACCGGTGGGGATAGTTTTTCGTTTCACTGATGCCGACATCGCTGGCGTTGGCAATCCGAGGTCGCTCGATGCCGGCCGACCGCAATCACGAATGGTTGTCAGTGTGTTTCCCAACGCGGCTAGGTACAAAAACTGCGGGAAGACGTCTTAACAAACTACTGAAGCCAATTGTATCATTGTTTAGGATCCTGAATTTGGTGCCAGCAGTCCTTTAACGTCCGCCGAAACCTCGACACACGGGCGCTTTCTCTTTTCGCGTCCATCTGAAAAGCACCCACCGCGGTTGTGATCTAACCTGCATCCTTGGGTGCAGCAGCACAACGCCGTAGCCACTGAGCCACCACGGCGGGTGACAAGTTGTGGTGCACGTCTCTTTGACACACCGTACGGTAGCCACACTATAGGCGCTTCACAATGACTAGTGTTGCGATATGACGAGAGGTCAGGCGCAAGTTGACGGTTGTATAAAGTTGAATAAGAGCCCGCAGTTATCGTAGCCCTTGGGCCCGGATCCAGAAGGGCTTTCGTCAACTGGGAACCATTCCTAGGCTTAACCACTGCGCGTTTTGGGCACTTGTACGCTTCCTTACCGAAGAGAATGAAATTGCATCAGACGGGCAGGAGTGGTCAGAGAAACTACACCGTTAATGGTTATTGTTGCAGCCACAACGCGGTATTCAACTTTCCTCGCTTCCTTTCGTTTCACGCTCGCCGTCGCGTTTCTCCATCTCTTTGCAACTTCGCGCAATAAGTTGTCAGTTAATGAAGGATGCAGGCAACGGCTGGCTTTGCTCGATTTTATTAAGGAAGCTTAACAAGGCATACGTTTGGGCGAGTTGGTATATCATACTGGAACATTCAATGCACAAACTTCACGAAGTCGAAGAAAGAAGACGAGAGAATGCGCAAACTTGCAACTCACTTTATTAGAAAGAAACGCGTGTTTATATACACCAAATAATCACGTCACCTTACACTACCTTTCTCACGATATTACTGGGCAACGTGTTCAGACTGTTCAGTAATTACAAAGCATCGCCTTGTCTTAAAAATTGCACTTCTTTCGCCAAACACAGGAGACAACGGACTCTAGAGATTATGGAGGCTCACGAGATCACACGTGCTGGTTATAATGGTGTGAGCATGCCCTCCCTCACGCTCACCGAGGAAGAAGTGTACTTTGTAAGAGAAGTTGATGCTCTGTAATGCCTGAACAGGTTCCCCAGTAGTGTCGTGTGGGAGGTAGTCTAAGCTGACGTGATTATTTGGTGTATGTGAAAACGCGTTTCTTCCTAATGAAGTTAGTTGCAAGTTTGTGCATTGCCTTGCCTTCTTTCTTCGTCTTCGTGAAGTTTGCGCATTGAACGTTCAAGTACAATTTTATTGGACGCGTCACCTTGTAAAAGGCGCATACAATTAGCATTGCGTTTTTTCAACGATATAGCATTTGGAAGTAACAAACATTTCTCCCTATTTGGCCAATGATGAATATATACGCGTTTGTCCAGTTTACAAGAACTAGCCTTTGGTAACCTATACAGCTCCGTTGCAGCCACGGAAGACGTTTTTGTAACCAGAGAAAAACGCAAAAAAAATATTGAAAAGTATTCATAATTCTTCGTACAGTGACGCAATGCGGGCAATAGTGACGTTTTATGAAGCAGCACTAAGAGCATTTATATCGGTGAGTAACTGCACGTAACATTCCATTGTTACAACGAAACGGAACTAGGGCCCCACTAAAACTGCCCTGCCATGGTTCTTAGCTGTGGTTTTGGTCGACGACCGCCAATCGCACAAACAAATATCTGTGACGTCATAAACAAATTCCCGGGAAGTGGCTGTAGAGTCTCCTCTGCTTCGTATGTTTCCTTTATTACCTTGAGTATTTGTTTGAATTTTCCGATAAAAATTGCATAGCCGCAATTGGGACAAAGAAGCCGTTTTATTGAACCAAATTTGTATTTGTTTCAACGGCCCCTGCAAGAATTTTCGGACGATATCAAAACTACAGATGAGAAGCTTTCGGCTAAGGCTTTTCATTGGAATATAAGCCGCGCCAAGTGGGATGGATGTAAATGGAGGCCGTTGGCGACCATTTCAAATGCTGCAGCCGAGTGAAGATTTACTCCCTCGGAACATTCTCTTGCAGCAAGTATGGGAACGTAATTATACAAGCTTCGGTGCACGCTGTCTCTGTAGGGATGCAATACTTAACTAAAAAACGAAAGCAAGAAGTCGTGATCGTTGGGGATGATGTGATCTTGGCCGCAATGCCACCCGGTCGACTGTCTCTGGACAGAATAAAAGGGGCGCTAAAGAGACGAAGGCGAAGTGGAAACAAAGAACACATACTGGCGCCACTTTGTGTCTACTTCGTATTCGTCTCTGTTGCACCCCTGCTATTCTTTCCAGTAAGCATGAACCAACTAGCTCAACAAGTTCTGTTTTGTCTCTGGACGTTACTTTGTAACACAAGCACACCGGCAGTACACGTTGACATTGAGGGCGCCGCCCGCACCGTACCGTAAAAACGTATTTTTTACGAAGCGCTGGACCGTTTCCTCCACTACCCTTTCAGTGCACATGAGGCGTTTTTTTTTTTTTCGAAATGATCCAGATCCAGAAACCGAAACTGAGTCGGATAAAGCTGCAGTGACAAGAAAATCTCGGCAAATTTCTCCTACAAAACGGATGGCTAGAAAATATTTGAGATAACGCCTTGAGAACGTGTACGCAAATCATAGTTCGTATCAAAAAATCAGCCAGATCCTACTGTTTTACTGATCAAAATGAGCCAAATGCAGTAGCCTAATGGGAGTTTGCTTTTGGCTTGAATGTTCAGACTGTTTCGTGGGTGTTTTCGGAAGCTTCTTTTTTTGCATTTCGTAGCTGTCTTGTTATGAATTCAGACGGCAATTAAGAGATCGGCGAAATATCTGTCCCCAGATGTAAACGACGACGTGAACGGAAGAAGTGAACAAAATGAAACAGTGATGTAAAACAATGATTTTGTTTCGTCTCCCCCGTTCCTACGAAATAGCTTTGGCTATATCTTTTTACTGCCATCTTTACCATTTCAGTACTTAACTAAACAGCGCCGCTTAAAACCTGTAGCGAATCCCTCCCCCTCCCCCTACCCCCCACCAACACCCCCAACAACTCTGGGAGTATGAACCCCTTCATCAAGGTGAAGAATAACATAGAAACAGCCTTCTTGTGAAGCGTTTTGGAAATTCATGGCAAAGCAATGAAGTTCTTGATTACTTCGTTAGCGCTTTGAAGCGTGCTCAGGAAGAATTCTAAGGAAGAATTCGAAACGAGCAGCTAATGGTGCCAAGAGGATTCACCTGTTCTCCACGTATATTTCTACTATTCTTGAGGCCCTGTTGCATATTTTTAATGCCTTTTCCACCGAAACCCAATCGCGCAATGCTTGAAAGTCAATTTGAGTACAGTTTTCATAAGAATGCAGCATCAACTTGAGTGTTTCAATTCAATATAAGCCAAATCCAAACTTATCACCCCGGTATTACTTAAAATCACGCCGTAATTTTTAATTACTTGTGGTCACGAACTTACCAAGCTGACATGTAAAATAAGTCATATAATAGTTTTGACGGCGCTGCACTTAACTCTGGTAACAAACTACCGCTTGTTTCTCACATTTTTGTTAGGTTGATCTGGGTCATTTCGAAAAAAAAGAACGCCTCACATTGTCATTTTTGCAAAGGATGCGGAGGTAGCAAGAACAATGGTAAAGTTTGGTCTTGGGCTAGTTGGTCCGTATATATATAGAGCTAAAATTGGACACGCAGAATACGGGAGACAAATGCATTTGTTGGCCTCGCTTACTGTGCGTGTCCAGTTATAGCGCTATATCTTGCGAGCAGAGAACGATAGATGCACGCTATGTAATATACCCTCCACCGTAACAGCTCAGGCTAAACGTCGGCCCAATTAAGTATGTACGCGAAGTGAAGTGAGGCGATGCACCATTTTTTATCCTGTAGAGGGGGAAGTGCGCGACCTGTCCCGGCTTCCTCCGCCACCGTTGCGACTCGCTAGAGCAAATCCGGTAACGAACGCCGTGGTGACGAAGCCCGCATATTCGGCCTCCACGCTCCAATGCGCAGAGGAACGCCACGCGTTCGACGTGGGCCGCGCAAACGTAACGGTTGGTCGCGGCGAAGAGTTCAGGTTCATAAACGCCCCACCAATTAGGGAATGGAAGCGCGTGCGGGTGCGCACGCGGGAAGGCCTTAATCCGGCGAGATTGCAAGATGAAATTTATCTTTGTTTCTCGTATACCCAGCAATAAACCGGGGACGAATGATGGCTGAATGCAATTACGCGCATGGATTCGTTCGACGAACGAGGTGTTGAGAGGCTGCAAATTGTGGGCTGACTACCGAAGACTTCCTATTTGCCGAATGCGGGTTTGCTCTACTATAGTGGCCTTTGATGAATTTGCTATAACGTTTTCAACGTTTTCTTTCTGTTTATTTTGTACCACCACTCTTTCGGCGTGGTTGGAATGCATTTGTTTCTTTTTATGAAAAGAACCTACTTTTCGTTAAACTCGGAAGTCAGCGCCCATGCTTTTGGCTTTTCTCTAAACTGAATGTTGTTTGTCTTGCATTGCAACAACTTCTGTGTCGATTTCTCTTTTGGCTTCAATTTTCTTAGTAATCCCTTACCAATATGAAAACTTTTTGGCGTGCGTGCGTGCGGACGTGCGTGCAGGCATGAACATGGGCAGATTAACGCTGACCTTTAATATGTGTAAAAAAGCCTCGGCACTTCCTAGGTTTAGGCATGGAACACCCAGACCAGTGGTTCGGAAGTGAGAATCCGTCAGCGAAATGTGATTCGGTGTTTAAAGGACGCATAACTCTGTAGTTTGTACAAGTTGCACGGCGTGTTATTGGGGCCGCGAGGTGAAAGAAAAATCCATTATTGTTGCAGGCTTTGCCGCAGTCAGACACACGAAAGGACGCCGAAGTTTTCGTTCCTTCTGCAGGCTCATAGCCACGCACACCCGCATGACAGAAACATATGATTTATTTACTTATTTGTTAAATTTGCGTAACTCGAACGCGTTGCATAAGGGGAACACGCTCCGTACATTGTATATCGCCTCACCCTGAAAAGACACCTGGCAGCAGTCAAGGGACTGATCTTTGTGAGAGATATATATCGTAAAAACATCAGAGAGAGATTATAACGGGCCATCAAAATTTGTAGTACATGGCACACTTGAACAAAGCACTTGCGGTAGTTAGGTTTAGAAAGCAAGATGCACTTGCTTGGAGAAAAATAATATAAGGCTTACAAAAAATTCGCATTTGGACGTCTTATGCCGTTTAATATGTACGAAACGAGGACTGGAGGGCTGACGGGTACGCAATTGTCCCAATACCGTGCGGCAGCAAGTTTCACAGGTTTGATGGCAACACCAAAGGGGAATTTTGGTCTCTTTGCGTCCTCTGAAACATTGGCACTTTGTATTTACGGTCAATGCGGGGGGACGCCTGATAGGACAGCTTTGGGCGAAAAATAGCACAGCAAAACAAAATCACTCAGACCCCTCACTGCGTAAATACCAATATATTGTATTCGGTGTGATTTGTTTGTAATCAGTGTCGTTGCACTACTTGATCACTGGAGGTACGGGTATAAATGAAGGGCTACCAGGCAAGACTCATTTCGCCTGCTCGCTTACCTGACCCATGAGGAAATTTTGACGCACGTGGCCCTTTGGCCGACGGCAGAAGTAACGTCGCGGTGCAACTTCTGACGCAAACCACTGAACAGGTCAATCACATGATACGCCGAGTGTCAAACAGACAAGGGTGACTGAAGGAAATGGACACCCTACGCCTCGTTCAGGCATTTGAGCTCTCCGGAACTACCTCCATCATACCCTATTTTATTTTAAGCAAGAAAAACACCGATAAAACTAACACCCTGATACGGAAAGCTACAACGCACGCCCAAAGCATTGCCATGAGTGCAACACCGACCGGCTGCTGAGAATAGGCCTGAAAAATACGGTAGAGGAGCTAATGAAGGCCCCCTCTCAAGCCAAAAGTCAAGACCAGCCAAGACTCAGGTGGGAAGAAAAGTCTTCGAGAAGATCGAGCGAACTTCCCACGCTGGAAACGAAGCCGTAGAAGTTTCTGAGCAATGGAGAGCGCAAGTCTCAATTCGTCGTCTGGCCAGGAATATGCATCCCGTCCACCACATAGGACGGCGAGGAACGAGAGCTAAAGCCTTGAACAAGGCACATGGAGCAGACCAAAACACGGTCTACACTGACGTAGCAGCTCTCCCTAGACGAAAGGCCAAGACATCAATAGTGACGACCAAGCAAGATCTCGTCAGAAGCGCTATAATGTAACAACAATTTCATCTTCAAGTTCAATAAGAAGCGGAAGAATAAGCCATCGCGCTGTCACTCACGCATACCACCGCCCGTAAAATTACCACGGACTCTCAATAGGCGTACCGAAGTTACCAATTGAGATGGGTGCCCCGTCTAGCACATCGAGCAATATGAAGTAGATCCTCCAACCGAAAGGTACAAATCATATGGACGCCTGCCAACGCTTCTACGGATAGCTACGAGTTTGCTCACCAACAGGCCCGCGTACGGACCAACCGGGCCCGGGGAGATAAGGTATAGCTTACCCCGCTCACTACATTTCAAGTCATTACTCAGCACCATACGCGTAGTAAAAGAACATTCCCACTCCCACATACAAGCCTCACAAAGCACCAGGATACGACTCTATCTTCTTCGATCAAACACATACCATCATCCCACCCGACTTAACCTAATGCCCCCAAGCCAGTATTCAGCTGGATGCAAATTCTGCCAGCAGCCATGGACTCTCAGGCACAATATTGAAGAATAAAAAGTACCCCAGGATTTCCATCAATAATATTCCCTTCCCCCGACCCTCAAGAGCAGTGGGAGACACTGCTGTGTAGCCCCTCCCTCCCGGACGAGGGCAGCCGGGGTCAAGACGGCATTTCAGTGAATTCGGAACTACTTGCAGATGATCTGTTGATCAATGCTCATAGTTAAAGTTGTTTTCTCTTTCTCCCTCTTTCCTTCTCTCTCTCTGTTGGGGTGATCATTCGAGCAGACACTCCGAGGCATGCACAAAGCGGTGCATTCGGGTGGCCCGTCTTATTTCTGGGGGGAAAGCCATCATCCCTCTCTGCACTCGCCCCACACTCGTCACCCCTCTTCAATCCGTTCTGCAACTTTGTCCGATGTTTCATCCCCATATGTCTACTCCAAGATGGTAGACAAGGACAGGCGGCAATACTACTCAGCGAGTAAAGTTTCCCGAAATGGTAATTGTAATAAAAATGTTGTGATGTTCCACTCTGCCAAGAAGGATGACAAGCCACGCAGAGCGCAGTAAACGAACTGCACGCAACATAACCAGTCTGCACGTGATTTCCGACTGAGCATACATTCCACCAAAGTTTTATTCTAGCGGAAAAATATGAGGCTCTCGGTTTTCCTCCTCTAAAAGCCCATCTATTGACAACAGGCGGAGTTTAAGGATATCCACAACTTCACTCTGAACTGCGTAATTGGGACAAGCAAAGGAAACTCAGCGCAGTGTTAACGGCATCTTAGGATCTAAATGTCATGTCATTTGTTCAGCCAAAATTTCCACTAAATAACGTCTCAGCTATTTCCTGTAAGCATAATCTCTCCGCGAACGACCATGTATTGACAGCACGCGTGAATTCTGTAACGTCCCCAAATTCACTGTGAGCCAATGATGAGAAGTAAATGAAACTCCGCGTACTGATAGAATCATTCTAGCTGGAAATCGCTGTATGAATGTTTTTCAAGATAAATACTTTCAACTGAGAGCTACAGAGCATTCAGCAGAAAATGTGCTCTAGCTTAGTATACAAAATTATTTTTCGTCGCGACCCTGTACGGGGACACAAAATTTTGTACAAACTTGCCTGGGCAAATTTCGCTTTAAAAAAATCGCTAAACGGGCCACACCATGCTCAACAAAGTCCGCAAAGCTGCGCCTAATTTCACACAAAAGACTCCTGAACAACTTCTGATAGCTGGATTAATTTGATTGGCGACCGGATTCAATTGGGTGGCACTTGAATTAAATTCGCTGGTAGCTGGATTAAATTACATGACAGTTAAACTAAATTAAATGGTGCTTGGATTAAATTTGCTTGGGTCTGGAATAAATTGCATGGCGATTGGATTAAATCGAGCGGGATAACTTGTAGACTATAGCCTGTGCTGGACTGTGTTACCGCTTCCCACGCTATTTGTCCCTCACTCTTGTTTTCCCTATTAAAGACTTAACAGCAGGTATGGGATCAAACAACCAAGCACGACTTCAAAGCTGGGACGATTGCGAGTCCCGATTGCGGTAAATATTTGGCCAACCACAAGGACGTCAGCTAGTGGCGAAAAAGCAACTGGCGACACGTGCACAAATAACCACCGAGTCCTACGTGTCCTATATTCAGGACGTGCTGTCCCTCTGCACAGCACTTCCTGCTGTGCAACAATATTTTTATGCTCCGCAAGAATATTTATTTTATAAACCCGGAAAGAAGAAAAACTATCACGCGCAGTCTGCGGCGAGCGCACCAACTAGAGCACTGACGTCTTTGCGAGATTCGATGTAATTGGACGATGTCCAAGATCAGAATTCAAACGAGTTTCGATTCAGGTTCTGTGACGCAACTTGCTTGGCAGCCGACGTTTTCGTGGGCTGAGCATTCTCGATATCTCAGTAATCGGCATTCCGTGCTTCTGCAATGTTTTCGGCTGTAAAATGTGTCAGGTAAACCTGTCAGCACGCTTTAGAGTCGTAGCAATAACTAACCAAGGTGGACGAAATGGGTAAACGCCCTCCGCGTCACCGCAGACGCTCTAATGCGATGCGTTTTCCCCATACCTTCGGAGCTTGGATGACGCGGGCCTGCATCGTAACAGGAGTATTGGCACCAGGCTAAGGGACGCCTTACTCGGGACTGTGCCCGCAAGCAGTCGCGCTTGTGGCAACACCACGCCAACGAGAACTCGCCACCGCGTCAGTGTCCGTCTGCACGCGTTCTGCGAAATCGCTCGTGGACAATGAACGTTACAGCGCAAAAAGGGTGAATTCATTGTAGAAAACATTACGGAAAAACAAGCAAATCAACTTCAAAAAATTTGTTATCAGGGGTTACAACTTGCGAAATGCAAAACAATAACCTACTACTCCAGACCACTCGGCCATAAGCCAGCGCTACCAGCGGCGAAAATATAAAGTATATAATGAACAGCCAGTTTACATTTTTATTTAGTTTTAACATTCCAAGCAGCTTCGATAATTATTTCTTGAATAGCGCTCGGGCAGTAAGCGTCCCCCAAATTTCCACAAATATCTCGTTTCTAGCACCTGCATTCCTCAGGCGGAAAAGCGTTCGCAGATATGTGGTTGTGCTGCTGACTCTTGTGCTAGTTCACCAAGCGCAAAAAGTGCTTCCAGAACCATGGTTTTACGCTGTACGATAAACGTTTCGGTTGATTTTTTTCCCTTTGTACCTATATTACTTTGGCTTACTCTTCTGAAATTTTTCTACTAGCGTACTAGTCAGCGAAGCGCTGTATGTGCGCTTGTGTGAAGCCACTTGGACTTAGAGTTCTACAGCCTACAAACTAACAAACTAAAGCAACATTCCTCCTGGAACAAATGTGTCGTACCTTAGTTTCAACTAAGCGAACAAATTGCGAGGAGCCGACGGCGGCCAGCCGAATAAACGCTGGGCAGACTGATTCTGTCGGAGGGTCGGCGAGTTGGGCCGAGCCATCTTGTTTTGATGTCATACGAAAAGTTCTAGTAAATCGGCAAGGAGGATGCAGAGAGGAGGACAGCATTTTCAAATTGATTTTTATACTGAGTGAAGTCGCGTAAACGCAGCGATAGTGTTCGAAGCACTCCGGACTGGACTGCAATGTGCGCTTGTAATCCCGCAATGTTTACAGGTCACTTCCGCGTCTCTTTCAGAGCTGGGAAACAAGAGTGTGACTAGCAACGCCTTGTAATAATGATGAAATAAGTACTTTATTTTCAACAGGAAGAAAAATTGTACATTGATCGGGCCTACCAAAGCATCAATGCCTCAATGGAAACGACAAAGAGAGAATTGAAATAGTCGGGCCAGTAGCACGACTTGAACTTCAGAAGAATTGCCAAGCCTTAGGATAGCAAAGTCCTCCTTAATTATAGCTTTTGTGCCCACATCCACTGTTCTATTCCATTTGCATTTTAAGCAATAAGCAACAGCGACATTCGTGCTTTTTGAAAAGTGGAGCCCGTCAATACGTGCAAATAGTAGCGATCGGTAAACAACTAAATGAGAGTTTAAGGAGACCTAGATACATGCGCTAAGTGATTATCAAAGAGCATCGTAAGCATCGGAGATGCGAGGAAGGGGCGCAAAAATGTTGCCCGATCGGGTTCGGTTCGTGTTTGTAAGCCAGTAGTTACGAAGTGCAGTAGTCCTTTATTTTAAGATTTTGAAATTTCAAATTGAAATTGTAATTTTTTCGAAGTGACGCTACATACGTGTTATTAATGGGCGCCCGGGAGAAATTTACACTACTTGCAAAGATTGAACATAAAACGCAATGTTTTTGACACAAAAGTGTGCTTTTTTTCCTGATTTCCGGCTTCACTAAGAAAACCAGGCGCCGCAGCCAGAAATCGATCTCAGGACCTGTGTCACAGGGCTGTAACACCTTAGCCACCGAGCCACCACTACACCTTTTGTATATTTGTTTTATCTACACCCGCAACCCTCTCCTTGTCATTTAGCAGATCCAGCAACAACAATGGCGGCGCGTCTGCTTGCGTCGCTGCAAAGGTCGCCGAAAGACTACCATTAAACTGCCTCTACTGTTTTATCCGTGCAGCTGTTACGCTGTTCCCCTCTTGTCTATGTCCGACTAGTGATGGTTTGCAGAGTTCAATTTTGCGTGTTCGCTGTGCTGGCTCACTATTTGTTGGTATTTTTGGTCTTGGCGCTCGTGCCTAGGGCGCCAGGCGTGTTCGTATTTTCTGGTTAAGACATTGCTTTTGGCGCGTTTCTTTATTTGCTAGCGCAAAAATCGAGCCTATGTCTACTTTTAATTGAAAGAACACCGCTTTGAAACCAGCCTGAAATTTTAAAAGAAATATAATTAAACAAAAAATAGCTGATTATTATATTTTTCCTGAATAACGTTGAAGATTATGGAGGATCTTTCTGGATTTATTAGACAGAAAATGTCCTGTTGTATAAACCTTCAGCTTAGAAAGTCTTTAAACTTGGCGAGGCGCTTGAATCGAGAGATTCACACATAGAGAGATCCCAGTCGTCACGTTTGAGTTGCCGAAGAAAGACGCTCGTCTGTAAAAGATTGGTGCAGAATGCGCTCTCGCCGGGACTAGCCGAAATAAGTTTCGCACGCTGTCTCGCTTTCACGGTCCCGTACCCCCCGCTTAGAAGTAATTGCGCGCACTGCGGTGGACGCGGCTACACTTCGGGCTCGAGAAACAACTGTGTCGTCAGGACACATTTTGCTGCGGTGAGCAATAGCGAGGCAAGAATGGGAACAAAAAAAAAACTAATTAGTTCCTTCCATGAACTGTCTAAATTTATGCCAGAGCAGAAGTTGGTGACAATAGCATGCGCGAGGGACCAAAATAATTCGGAGGCGTTTACACAGGCGTTCCTTTCTACCTTTCCCTAGGCAAAATGACCATAGACCAGTTCAAGCATTGGTTCCGCCTGATTAAGCCACGTCGTTCCGCAAAATCTGACATCGCCTTTTTTTTTTACATTGCAGCTGGGCCTCCTATCTCAAACAGTAGCGCTTTTGGCATGGCCCTTGCGAAGATTTTTCTTGTCCAAATTTATTTCACCGACGAGCCCCCCCCCCCCCCCCCCCCCCCCCTGTTGGCTGTAAGATATAAGGAAGGCCGTTTAAATAACTCGGTGCGGCGATTTTATCAGCCCTAAACACAGAATGTGCACCGCCCAGATTATTGTCACGTGAACATGCTTATAAAGAGTTTACGTTGCGAAACAAGAAAAGACTCGATACGTCAGTCCCGTAGAAAGTGTGAGAGAAAGAAAAGGGGGGTTGATGGAAAATGACAAAGAAGAGAGCACACAAAAACAATGCTACTACAGGCTGTTCACGGCCTGACTGACTTTGTGTTCGCTGTGACAATCGTCCTTCCAGACGATTTTGATTTCGTAGAAAAGCAGAAAGCCACAATGATTCTACAAGCAACACTGAAAGTGCAACAGACACCATTGCAAGACTGGGTAAGAGGAAAGAAGGAGATAAAGCGGGCGTGTGGGGATGAGTCTCCAATCCGAGACAGGAGTGACGGCCGGGCCACGCTCGTGACAGCGAAACCCGACAAGCGGGATTGACGCCGATTTCGACGACAACGAGGAAGCCGGTGGCTCCCACGCTCAGCGGAAGCTTACTTCCAGTATTATAGTCACTTTTTTTTTCTTTTGACACGAAAGTGTTTTATTCCCGTATACAAAAACATTTGAGTGACGTCATATCCGTCACGGAAGTGACGCCAGTACAATGAAGCAAGCAGCCTGTAAAGGATGCACCTCAGCACACAGGATCTTCTTGCGGGGAAGCAACCTTTAGAACCAAAGAGTACGTTATACTTAGGGTTGTTCGTTTTGTGGTTTAACATATTAACATGAAAGGGTTTTCATCCGCGATACACCAAGATTTCACTGACGTTATACGTTATTATACGTTATTTTGATGGTTATACACACCTCACCGACGACAAAAAACGCCGGAACTGTGAGCGCAACGAACCAAGCGCGAGATTTCGTTCCCTTGTTCGTGCAGGCGGCGTTCTTCCTGTTACATGTGGCACCATCTATTCAAAGCTACCGCTGTTTTTTCATCAACCGCTAGAACAACCTAACTGTCTGGCCTAGGGCTAGAGGCGTGGGTTACAACGTTGGAGGCTGGGTTTGGAAAGCAAGCCATTCTTAACATAAGCCATTTTTGCCAATTCCTGTTATCTTTTTTTACTGTAAATCTTACCATAGGTCAGTTTTACGCATTGTTTACATATGCAAAGGTTTTTTCGTACCTTTGAGGCCGATGTGGGTGCGGCGCAGAAATTACCGTCACGTTTACCTAAGGTTCGGCCGCCTCGTGCCAGATGATCCGGGCTTTCACCTACATGGGGACGGAATCTCAGAAGCCGCACACCCAAAAGAACTCTTGAGACTATCCCCTGAAGCCAACAATATAAGCAAAGAAAACGAACATGTCCGCCGACGCAGAGCAGTGTGCGGTGCTGCTAACCCGCGGGCTCCTGGAGAACCAGCATGACCTGATGACCCGCTACATTCCAGCTTCAGCTGGCCACGGCATTGATGAGTGCACACAACCCAATCTGCATGGTCGACGGCAGTTGCCGACTACCTTCTTTCTTCTACGTGAACAATACGCGTTTAATCTTCTGCGCCATCCCTAACCTAACCTGTACTGCTAACCGGAACTCAGACGGCGGACCGAACGACCGACCTGCCGATCAACCATCACCTAGTCAGAACCGCGGGGCAAGCAGGCTGTGAACACATAGAGTACATATCTTCCCGAGCGTTGAGGCTGACTGTGAACGGATCTTTTGGAACAAAACCGGTACTGAAAAAAAAAAAACGCGTAAGTGTTTGTCATGATTCCGGCACTATCTTTTAAGACTTCCTAGTTATCTAGCCGGTTTTCGCATCACAAATTTGGTCGCACAAATGCCAGAATAAAAAGGGTCTTTTTTTAAACCAACGATTAAATAAACAACTGAACTCACACAAGCTTCCGCCACTGGCCCAATGGCGCTCAGAGCCGCAAAAGCGTCGAATTTATTTTTTTGTGACTGAAGGTAACCTATACCAAAATCTGAAAAGGAACATATATTTTTAGAAATTGCCCTGTTACTCACATTAAAGGATTTACAACCCGGCCTAGGCGTACTTTTACAATAGTTTATGGGCCTGTAATTTTATGTCATTTGTTCTTGCACGTAAACTTTACTCATTAAAGTGTTTAGAAATTTCAGTACCTTCGGAGATTTGACCCTAGGGAGAATAAACAAATAATAAAAAGTTTAAATTATTTCTAATAGCCTCCGGGGCACAGAATGGACTTGGCGAACTCAGGATAGAAGTAGCTAATAATCTTTGGAATATGCCATCATCCTGCAGTATGCACCTACAGGATGATAATTGTGATGATGATTATGATGATGATGATGATGACAAAGATTACTTTGTGGGTGCTTCCGCGGAAGGATTGCTATTGACGCAGGTTACGACCTGCAACACAAGCTAGTACATAGCAGCAGTAAGGGCATGCGTTTTTGTTTTCCTAGTGTATGATGACAGTTTTTTTACGTCTATGGTTGAATGACATGCGTGGCTAACTTGTTTCTGATTTTAGGACATCCGGGGGAACCAAAGTAGACGGCCTGCTAAGCAAATCATACCAACACTTTCTGCGATGAAATTAGGCGCAACCTCGCAATGCGCGCGTTCGACTACAAGCATCAAAACACTTCCGGCCGGGTCCTTTCGACGTAAGCAAAACCAAACAATGTTCCCGAGATATCAGCGTTTCCACATTGTTCACAAAAGGGCGCCTGCATGCTGTGCCACTTCAGGCCACTCTTTTAATGCGTGATTAGGGCGCTTCGTGGTTTTGCCCCGCCCGAAAGCACGACGAGAAGTGAAGAAAGAAGACGGGCAGAGGAGGTTTGCACGTGTTATCGACTCCCAGGGTCGTGCTAACGAGAAAGGAAGAAAGGAAACAAAAAAGGATAAGTAAAAGAGCACAGCCACGAGAGCAGATGCTCGGCTTGCGTACGTGCTCAACGGCACTGAGCGCCGCAGAAGGGTATGCAACCCAAGCTGGCGAGCAACGTCACAGACTGGGGAATAGCCCGATCTAGAGTTACGCGACGGACCGATGCAGCGGCCTATCAATAGGGCGGATGAATGGCTTGAAAGCCCTTTAAATTTCCCTTTCTCCGGCCCAATGGAAGCGTTCTCCCATCGCATCTAAAATATCAGGATGTTGCTCCCCCTTTCCTTCCCTACCCACCCCATTTCCCGCCGGCCTTTCTCGCGGCATGTATAGCTGAGGGTTGCGACTTCCAGGACCCATATAAAATCAGGGTTACTACAACGTGCTTTCTGACATTGAGAGCTGTGCCGAAGGGGCGGCGGTATCGTTTTCACGCGAACGTCGCACACACCCTTGCTTTTTATGAGCACCCCCTTTCCTTTTGCTGCGTCGGCTGCTCCTAAGCCTTTCCTTTTTGGGATGACTAATTTCTGCAGTCCGAGCAACTTAGCATTTGGTACTGAGCGAAAAACTACCGAATGGTGCAGTTCTATGACAGGGATAAAAACTTTATTTTTCGCTTGTGGTTGTTCAGAGGAGCTGTGGGGTTCGTTTCATTCTGTCAGAAAAAGCTGACCAAATTGTTTTAGCCTTGTGTACAGGGTGTTGGTGGTGGTAAAAACATTTATTCAACAGATTTGCGCTTGAAAGCGGGAGAAGACCTCAGTCCAGGGCCCCTGCGGCGGCTGCGGTCCTGCGTGCCCGGTCCACCAACTGTCGCTGGTCTTCAGGGTCCGAACTGCACAGCGCGGCCTCCCACTGCTCGAGGGTGGGGGTGCGAATAATGGGGGCTGCTGGTGTGTTCTGGCAAGCCCACGTGGTGTGGTACAGTGTTGCATGTTCGCTGCAGTGTGGGCATGTCGGTGTATATATTGTGGGGTGTATGATGTGCAGGAAGCTAATGTGGGGGTATGTGTTGGTCTGTAGTTGCCGCCAGGCTACAGCCTCTTCTCGGGTAAACTTCTGGTAAATAGCGCTGGGCCGCTGATACCGATGGCATGATTTATCTGTTACATGACTCGTATTAAGAAGGTACACAAAGTCTGGGTTCCAGAGTTTAGCGCTTGAGAGGTTGTACAGAAATGAATACAAACAAAAAACGTACAATTCGTCCTGAAGGCGGAGCGTTCACTACTCTTTTTGATCCACAAAAGATGCTTCATTTGCCAACTAGTCCTACTCCAAGCTTTACTGAAACCAGAGCGTCACATGTTAGTAGCCTGCATTGGATACTTGCCGTTTGTGGCTGCTAGAAATTGTTCGAACTAATCGCCACTTGGTTTTCAACTGCATTAAGAGCGATGCTTCATTTACACCTCCCCACGGTACATCCGTACAACCGAGACCAAAAAACGCCTACACAATGGTTATTCGAGTTTAGTGTAATGTTTTATACAAAAATTAATAAAATAGATGTGATTAGTTAAACACGGCTTAGTGGGGGTGTATAAAACCCTTCGTTTGAGTTTGAGTTTATTAAAGATTCAGTTTGTTAAAGATCCCGAAAAAGTGGTTCAGTAATAATATTACACAAACGAAGGTCCCATAGTTGCAAAATTGTAACTGGACCCTCGATGAATAACAGCAAGTAATAAATTATAACAAACAAAGAAGCAAACATGAGAAATAAACAAACACGAAGATATAAATTCAGGCAGGCGATCACAAGGAGGCCGGGCGCAAATGATCAGGGTGCACTCAAAGCTGCCTTCCTGTCTGAGGGATCGGATGTCTTCCTTACACTTCGTTGAATCTGACCTTCACATATGGGAAAGCTGCAGGACATCATGTCGACCTGAACGTCGTCTGCGTTGATGGAATAAAAAGAATTGTGACCAACCGTGCTTTTCTAAGCGTGCCTACTTCACAATAAATAATGAACAGCTAAGCAACGCGCCCTGAGGAACACCATCATCCTGTGCATATGTATACATTTAGATAGCGCTGCCCTATCCCATACCCGCAACATTATTTTCGGTTGCGGTCTAGCTTGCTTAGAATGGTCCAAAAAATGCCGAGAGATTTGAGGTCGCGTAGAGATGACACTTCTTCTACTCTTGATAAAGTGGATGGGAGGTGGTCAGTTGGGGACCACCCTTGCGGAAAGCCAGGCTGGCACATATCACCTATACCTTGGAGTTTTATAAAGTACGTTGGTTGTCTATTGATCATATTTTCAACTAAATTTCGGATGAAGTTGGTGTGACAATCAGACGATAACGTTTTGGGCAAAAGGCATATTTTTGGTTTAGTGCTGCTAACAGGGCCGCCTATTTTCATTCTCCCAAAAAGTGCAGGGCACAACATATATAATTGTACAAAAAGACAAGGACGGTCATATGGAGGGGGCCAATAGTGTCCGAGTTGAGCATCGCTCAGGCGATTCTGATGGCATGGTTTATTCGGTATGCGGCGCTGCTATAAAGAGCGGGCTCAAAGTCAGACTTTGAGAGTGTCTGAGTAAAGGTCTGACACCCTTGTGATTTTTTCTTCATCTGCAACTGATGCTGATACCTTATACGTACTCAGGGATGCCATCTGCTCCTGCTGCGAAAATTAGAAGCTGTAACCGTCGCGCAATTTCAGTTTGCTGCGATTTGTTTTCTATGCACTATTTGTACTATAGCAATGTGTTCGTATATTACAGAGGAGCTAGATACGTATCTCACTTCATGCCAACGCATTCTCATGGCCTCCAACAGTGGCCACATATAATATATTCTCTTATAATCGCCCGAAAATAGCGCCGACAACGGGTAAGTTTTGTTATTGTGAGGCTAGAGATTTAGTGGTCAATTCTAAGCGTTCTGTGCGTTTGGGTAACTTTATTATAATACGTAAAACTCCAACTGTTCCTAACGACTTACCGACCTTTTAAAAAATCAGGTTTTGTTTACTCATATCGGCGAAGGACACCCCAGGCCTTATTTTTACGTGGGCACGGCATGTCAGCAGAATACGTTTCTGGCGGCGTTGAGGATATGTGCTATGGCGTAGCTACAAGCTTCATCAATACCAAGGGGTTTGATCTACGTGTGTACAAGCGGTGACGTTTTCTCGAACTTTACCTAGTGGGCAGCGGTTTCTCTTACTTTTTTATGTAAATACAACAAAGCATATATCGCTAATTTTAAGGTGACTGGGAAGTGTTCCCTTGCACAATAGTTGGCGTCCACCTTCTAGTCACGCGGTTTACAAACAATACAAGAGCTAATTGCCGAATCATTGTACGAAGAAGTGTTGTGTGTTATGCTGCGGTGTGTTGGCTGCTTTATCTTAAACGGGCAAACTACGGCTTACCGCTTCTACAGCAGCCCCGGGCACCTCTGTGTTGAAAACCCGAGTGTTCACTCTGCACGTTACGGTCACCTCCATTTTGAAATGTTCCAGAAGACCATTTATTAAGGTCTCAAACTCCAAATTCGATAGGTGTTTGTCATGAAGAATGAACAGCGAGCAGTTAATTATTAACGCCCTCAAAATAATTGCCCGGACAGTAATCAGCTCAAGAGTGGTGAGTAATCGAAGAGATTGACAGGGGAAAATTTGTGTGCAATTGTCGTAACACTCCCACAGGAATTATTGCTGCTGTCTCCCACAAATACCAAGAGATTTAAATGTATTTTCTTGTTGACAACGGATACTTGACTGACTTTTCTAAGAAAATGTCTGTACGTCATCAAGGTTTCTAATTAGGCTTCTGCAGCTCCATTGTGTGATGCTGCTTTATCCCACCACAAAGGCTTAAGAAACTTAAGATTGCATAAATTGGGGACGTGCTTGGTGGCGTGCTTGTGGGAGCAATCTCAATTATCGGCACTCGCCTCATATTTGAACGTTTGACGCGACGACTTGGTAGTTTTGCACCGCGCAGCAGGCGTGGGGCGCTGCTTTTTGGCCTCTTCTTTCGAAGATCAAGACGACTGGACATTCTTGTCATCGTCCAAGTGTGAGATTGAAGGTATGGAGTGGCAACCTCTCCCTGGGGATTTGTTTGAATTTGTGGCAGTAAGTCCTGTCACCCCGAAGAGTGGTACGATATAGGCGGAGGTGGTCGCGGGACGCACCGTATGCACGTTCATGACCTCCTTTGTTCAGGCAGCTGGAGAAGGTAGTGTGCTGCAAAACCGCCACTGCGGTCTTTCACCCTTGAAACAATACTTGCGGACGCTGCAAGTACTGCATCATCTGTCTTAAGTTGGGGGCGTCCGCGTCAGTTTTTTCTGTCTTGCGGCGGACAATGCAAGACACAACGTCATCATAGCGAGGCTCCACTATCCCCGCAGACAGGTGCCGTACACGTCTGCTCAACTACTCACAGCGTAGCGAGGAGCTGAGCTGGCAGCAGAATGTTTAGACTCAATAAGCATCTCAACTGTGACTCCGCGAAGCACAGCGAACGCTCGGGGGCTATTGAAACGAAGTCGCCGCAGCGGTCGGTACAGCGGGCGCAGCAGTCAAGCACTTCCAAGGCAGCTCGGATGACTACTGGCCCAGCCACTTCAAATGGTGTCGCCAACGCAAGAAGCCCGTTAAGCTAACTGCCGACTGCGGCATCTTCACTTCGCTGCATCGAATTCCCCGATATAGATTTTCAGAAGGTGTTCTGAGGTAGCAACGGGGCTTCTATCGTAGCGTGTGCTGTCGCATGTAGTTTCGGCAGGGCTTACCCGAGACTGCTCGCAAAGCCGAATATTTCCTATGACCGCAGTTTTATGTGGAATGCGAACTCTTTCACCTGTTGCTGTATAGGTAGTGCGTATTGAAGGAGCAATCATACAAGGAACATTTTCCAAATCTCGCCTACTCAACCAAACCACTAATTTCATCAAGGACCACCTCAAGCACTTTCGGACACTGAGCCATCTGGCACGGAACTACGCCATCTTGGGACAAGTTGTCCTTTCTCTAAACAATTAAAGTACATGTGTCTATATTGGTTAACGTTCAGCGACACCTTCAGGACTGACAGCGTTCGTCAGTATGGCAGACATGGTGCAAATATTTATTGTTCTTCTGAGGGTTCGTCCCTGATCTTGCCGCCTCATCTTGTACTCGCGATTTTGTCGCCTTTATCACTCCCTTTGTTATTCTTGTCTTTTGCCGGTCTTCCCTTTTTTCGTTCATTCTTTCTTCTGCGTAGTACCATCGTCCTTCCTGTCGTCCTTTTCGAGCGTTGATACCCTTGTAGTTTAGTGGCATTTCTTTTGTTCTGTGTTTGTCGCCGCAGAGTTTTCTTGCTTCTATGGAACCAAGAAAAGCGCCATTTTCGCAATTTCGGGCACAAGAAAGACGTGATGTGCAGTGCACCAAAACGCTTTGTTGTTTCCCTAATGGCGAAGCACCCAAGCTTATGTGGAGGAACGAAAAACGCTCGATGAATGGCACGGAAGGGAACGCCGCAATCACCGCATCGCCGCAGCAGGAAATACCGTGCGTAAAAACTGCATAACACGACCCTATTGTGGTCTACGTCCCTCCATAACAACGCCTTCCGTAACAATGGCCTTAGAAGGAAGGCAGTCGATATTACCATGCGGATAAGGCTGAGGCCGCACGGAGAAAAGCCTCCGAGTCTTTCACGTTCCTTTCTTTTTGGTGTCTTTAAATGATCCCTTACAAAAGAGACATCGCGAGCGGCTCATCGCTTAGAGGGGTACTCCCACGCAAGATATCGTGAGTTCGAGCTGTTGTGGTACCGAAACGTGTCATATCAAATATCGTCTCACGAATGTTTGACTTATTTTTTCGTGACATCGTTACAAACAGAAAGAAAGCGGGGGCAGCATATGAAGAAGCATATGCAGCTACATAAAAGAGGAGAAGGAGGAGAAAAGATCCTCCATAAGACGGAAGAGGTCGACCCTGCACAATGGTGGGTTTGCAAATTTATGTGGTTGAGGAATATGTAGTGACGTAGGCGGGAAAAAGCACAAGCACACAAAGAAAACTCACAAACAAAAAGTGGAGACGTATCGCGTTGACGTTCACCACGTTCACCACGCCTCGTTGTTCGGATGTTTCTAGAAAGTTTGCACGATCCTTGTAGCCCCGCACAGCACCGCCAGTGGTGTTCCAGGGACCTAAGAAGTCTTTCATAAGAAGGTGTTCCAGCTGCAATAGCCGTCGCGCTGTATCATGTGCCGGCGAGACTCGCGGACAAGCACACAACACGTGTTCAGTGTCCCGCCAAACACCGTGAAGGCGACACATAGGTGATTAGACTAGACCGATCTTGAAGGGAACGTTTTTGGTCATGGGCTATGTGCATGACAATTTATGGATCAGAGTAAGCCTTGCGGCATGCGCTACGTACAGGTCCGCGCAGAAGCAAACGGAGCACGGGAGCGGTGGCCGAACTAAGGGACCTTAGGCCGAACTGCATCGTTGCGCCGCGTATGGGCGCCGACGGGAACCAAGCAGCGCCGGTCAAAGAGTGTTTTCGAACTGCCCCAGCCGCCCTATCTGATATTCTTAGTCGCCGCTCTGCTGGCGTGTCATCCTGTGCGTGACAATCTTCAAAAGGCAGGGCTGGGCTATAGAGGGGTGCTGATTGCATTGCGCCCACAGGCGCCAGCGCCGACCGAATCCACCGCTGTTGAGCTGGACGAAGCTGCGCGGGCGCGGAAACGTGCCTTGTTGCGCGCTGTCAGTGGCGGAATAAAATTGTAGGCCGCTGCGTCTTGGGATAGCAAGTATTTGCGATATAATTCATTGTAAGCCCACAGCAATATTGCCTTGGACAAATCGAAAGCATATTCACAGAAATGTTTGTTATTCGGAAAAAATCTCGCTTTCAACATTGTTTTTTGTTTGGTTTCTCCCAAGTTACTGCTGCAACTCAGCTCAGGCCTGTTTCTGAAGAAAGTAAAATACAAAATGACCATACGGTGGAAATTTTATGTATAAAGAACACCGTGAATAATAGATATAATGGTTGTCTTCTATTAAAGCGGGCCTGATAGGTTGCATATTTTGTTGTCGCTATAAAACCGGCGTTACTTTTAATGAGCACCTTCTATTAGTTAAGAAAATGTTGCAGCTTTGAATTAGGCCCCGCACTGCATTAGAAGATGGCTTCGCCGCATGACCTAATTGTCTTGCAAAAACGCGCCTTCCGGGTGCCAGAATGGCCGATGACGAGTATAGTCGTCGTGCCAAATGACCGTACTTGCCATCTGTCATTTTTGTACACAATCTTATGACGGCCATACTCGTCAACGGGAGCGAAAGGGGCAATGCGACAACAAAATATGCGTCCTACGAGGCCCGGTGTAATAGAAGACAACCATTCTATCTGTTCGTTGCGGCGTTCTCTACTACAAAATTTCCACAGCATGGGTATTTTTTTTTATTTCCCTTTCTTAAGAAAAGACCTGTACTGAGTGGCAGCAATAACTTGGGACAAAACGAAAATGTCCGAAGCGAGATTTTTTTCCGAAAAACGAAAATGCCTGTGAATGTGCTTTCTATATTTTCCAGGGCAATTTTGTTCCGGGCTTACAAAGAATTATATCACAAATACATGCTATGCCAAACCACAGCGGCCTACAGGTTTATACCGCCCTTTACAGCGTGCAACAAGGCATGTTTCCGAGCGCGCGCAGCTTCGTCCAGCAAAACAGCGGAAGATTCGGTCGCCGCTGACACCAGCGGGCGGCAACGCAACCAGCGCCCCTCTATGGCCCAGCGCTGCCTTTAGGAAACCGTCACGCCCAGCATGACATGCCAGCAGAGCGGCGATTAAACATATCAGATAGGGTGGCGGGGGCAGTGCGAACACACTCTTAGACCGGCGCTGCTTGGTTCCTGTCAGCGCCCATACGCGGCGCAGCGATGCAGTTCGGCCACTGCTCCCGCGCTCCGTTTACTTCTGCGCGGACCTGTGCATTGCGGAAGCGTGGGGCGCTGTGTATTTTCACACAAATGCATACTTGCCGAACTTACTACATTTATTCTTTTTACTGGTCTGTTGAAAGACAATTGATGTAAGAAAATTAAAAAAAGAACTATAAGCGCAAACAAAAAAAAAACTAAAGAAATAATAAAACTTAACTAAAGAAGTACAACATGTCTATCAAAGTTCCACACTACAAAGACCAAGTACACCGCAAGAGTGTGCGCCAGCAGGAATTGTAAAGCCCACAATATAACCAAGTGGCACAGACTGTAACGTGAAGGAGAAGAAGTGGTTCGGTTGTGGCTGCCGCTGTTGTGTGTGTGCAGGATCTCCAATAGACTGAGCTCTGTTGTTCGGAAGCCCTTCCCTCCACTGTGGCAATATATACAGCACTCTCACAAAAGGAAGCCACAAAAAACCCGAAAAAATAACCCGAAATACAAATAAAAGTCCTAAAAGTGGGCTAACCGTAAAACGCCCTCCATTCGGAAATAAATGCATAATTGGCATACTTGCCGCGTTTATTCGTTATGGTAGCGTAAATGGAGATAATTAGAGAAACGACACAGAGGAACACTACAGAGCAATGAACTAATCAAACGTATTTCTACTCATAGCCAAATCAGGTATGAAAAACTGCAGTTAAGACAGGCCGGGTAAGAATGCTAACATTCGAAGGCAATTATGCAGAAATTATGAGTGTCTGCAGTTTTTCTATTCTCTTGAGCATTCAAAGCGATAATCCTGAGGGGACCATACATTCATGTACGTACTTTTACTTTGGCTCTACTGATCTTAAAAATAGCGGTGTTTACATCTGTTCAAAATGTATTTCCATGCGATGAGACGCATAGGAATAGGGTATAAGTGATGTTTCGAACCTGAAAATGGTGCTTGGTATTAACTATAGTACTCAACATACATATCAAAATAAAGAGATTATAGGCTTGACACCCAAATAATATTGTGAACAGCGTGCAAACTCGCTGGTGGCGGCGTGCCGATACCACACGCACTGGGACGTCCATTTCCCAACGCCTCGCCCTATAGAACTACTCGCACTTCAAAGATACTGGCAGCCTAAAGAATTCTTGGCCGCGGACATGAAGGATACATTTAAAACCATATAAATCATCTCCCCTTTAAAGTTAGAACCACTGGGACCCCAACGCAGGCCCGTCAGAACCCGCGACTCTATCCGTGAGGGGTGGGCCACGTTAGTCTCCATTTTAGTGACTGGAAGAAAGCGCGTCGGGGGTGCGGACACACAGGAGAGTGTGCTTAAACCAAGAAAGGACCGGCGTGGGTATAGCACAGGAACTACAGATAGAACGCTGATGTGGACGAGGAGAGTACACGAACACTAGGGATAAAAACAGAATGACAATTGCTATACTAGCAAATGCGAAATTTGCGCGCAGCGCGAATTCTTCTCAGTCACGGCGCATAGCTAATGTGTCAAATAAAGTAATCGCGTGGTCAGAGAACTCATGGTGGCGCACCGGAGAACAAGTTGTTTAAAATTGTGTTTGAACCTACAGCGCATATGTCACGTGGACAAAGGGGGCATCAGGGTGTGGCGAAAGGTGATGGGGAGGCACGTGATAGAAGTTGCGCTATAGCATCGCGTGCCGCCCTCCCTCCTCTTCACTTTCGCAACACGCTCCGATGAGCGTCTCGTGCAGGCTCAGCATACCGCTCTCCCCTACGAATTTTCGCCACACGTTCCTCTCCCGTTTTCTTTGTGTCGTCGCTGGCTGGGTTACAACGCCGTCACTCGTAGCCGCCGCCATCGCCGCCGCCACACCCCCGTGGCGGTCACCAAAGGGCTTTCGCACTAAAACGAGGGAAACAGAACGTCCAACGTAAGTCTCGATTGGCCGCCGGTGATTTTAGATGCAGAGCATCTGATTCACTCGCCTTGTCCCTCCGGCGTCGTCGTCGTCGGCGGCGGCGGCGTTGTCCACCCCTCCCCCATTCTCCTCGCCGCGCCAGCTGCGCTCTCCGCCGCTCACCCCCTCCCCTCTCCGATAGCGAACACTCTCTCGCGAGGGGCATTGGATTGGATTGGATTGGATTGGCTTGAATTGGATGGGATTGGATTGGATTGGATTGGATTGGCTTGGAATGGCTTGACTGGGATTGGATTGGATTGGATTTGGGTTGGATCGGATTGGATTAAAGTAGATTGTGTTGCGTCATCGCCGCGGCACGTTGCGTCATAGCCGCGGCAGACGCGCTGGGGCCGGCGCATGTGCAGCACTCTCTCTTCCGCGGTTTCCTCTCCTTCGGGCGCGCTGCGCATATAACCGGTGTGCTGTTCTCCGGGGAAGCAACATCCCCGCTTGGCTCAAACACGTAGAGTCCACGCCGCTTTACAAGTACGCCAACGTCGTCATCCACTGGGACCGGCTTACGCAGTCCCCTCAACGTTATGCGCGCTATAAAACGCGGTCCCTTCGCCGCTCCTCCTATGCGTCGCATCTACACAGGGGTTCCCGCGAGGGGAGGTAGGAGTTTTTCAACGGAGCGCCGTCCCGCTGTCGTTTGGGCGGAGCCTTTTCGGAGGACGCGTCGCAGATCTCGCCAGCGGGAGTTGTGCGGACACGGGACACGGGACTCAGGAACGGCGATGGCAACGGGGCGCCGGGAAACCCCGTCTGAGGCTCGCGCACCCACGCGAACGCCGAGTGAGATGCCCGGCCTGAATTCCCGTGTGCCGAATTGTCGCCTGTCTTGGTCTTGCCTGGTCCAGGCGCCTTCAAGCACCTTCGAGCATGGAAGCCGCTTACGAACACCGCCGTTCGAGCCTCCATCTTCTTCTTGTCTATTTTTAATGGTGCATGCTCACTGAGGGGGATTGGCCATGGCTGGAGTACTGTCTAATTCTGAAAGAAAGTGCTCTTCAAAATTAGAAATGAATGATTGGTAATAGAAAAAAACACATACGCGCTCTATAGAGGCGGGGATGACATATGAACGTACGAATCAGCTAGCATATAATCCTTCCGGTGGCCATAATGAATTCATGAAGGAGGAAGAATAAATTCCCTTCCTTGTTTTGCCAAAGCTGCTAGCACGAAATGAGAGAAGAACGGAATTTTTTAGTTCAGGTGGAAGGCGTTCGAATGGGACAGTTACGTAAATTTTTATTTGCTCTGAGATACGGCGATATTGAAACAAATAGCCTTCTAATGATTCGGGTTGGTTGCAAAACAAGCACGCATCTTTTAGTGCCAATCCTGAGCTGCTCAACTACAGGTTTGATTTTTGAAGGTGGCAACCTCATGGCTGTGAGTGCCACTTCACACTGGCAAGAGACACAAACCTATAACTTCCATTTGAATTTGAAGTGAACATACTATAGTTTATCGAGAATACCGGTGGACCGCCTCCTGAGTAAGAAATATCTCCGAAGACCTTCCTTGTGGTCGTCACATTTGGACATAAATTTAGTGCGGGGCCACCTAAGGCGAACCCGCACATGAGTCCGCCCTTTCATTGAGCAGGCACCCGCACAACACGTACGGATACGATGGGCTTTGGAAAAAAAAAGTGGCGAAATGTTTTTAGATGAAGATAATTTGAGATTTGACAAAGGAAGAGCAAAGGGACAGGCAGTCAGTTATAAAAATTGCAGCATGTGCTAGAGAGCTAAGGTTTTTTTTTATGGCCAGGGCCATGGCCAGTAGGTCCGCCTCAATATAACAGAAAAACTCCAGTCCAGATCATTAGAACAAATACCTACCGCTGATTTAGATTCATATTGCGAGCCATCAGTAACAATAAAAACATGGACTGGAAAATGAGCAACGTGCCCTTCTAAAATTGCTTGTCGGATACGACGAGGAAGCAGCTTGGCATTCTTTGAGAATACGTAGTCGATATAAACCGGCCCTAGTTTATCATCCGCAGATAATGGTTCAATAGAAAAGAAGTCAACGTCCGTAGAGGAAAGAATTGCATTAAGAAACAGGAGGTGAGGGCGTCTGAAACTAGGTCATAGCGTCGCAAGAATGTAAGGGGTCGGTGTAAAAATATGCCGGCGCTCTACGAATCGGGGAGCCTATTATCCTGTTGTATGGTTTTACTGACAACAGTTGGAATCGCCTCTCTAGTGGTGGAAGTTGCGTATGTACGTATAGCACAGTGCTAGCAACAGACCTAGCAACCCAAGGAGTAAGCGCAGGACACGTTTTCTGAGAGGACGGTGCAAAGCCAAATTCCTGGATTGCACGAATGTTAAATTTGCACAAACTTAACCATGTTTCTCGACGTATTCTTGATTTGCTGTGAGCCAACCTTCTCTCTCGGCATATATAGAGCCCGTTCCCCTTACAAAAGTACGGATTTAATGTGGGAGCACCAAATCAAAGAGCGATAATACATAACGCCAAGGTATTTAACCGTACTCACTTGCTTCATGATGTGATTTTGAAATATAACAGAAATTAACACATGAGGTTGTAAAGCAAAATCTAACAGGCAACGTTTTTTCGTTTAGCGATAAGTGAAGCGATTAGAGCCATCTAGTCCAGGTATCAAGATAATTTGGAGCCATTGGCATAGGGGCTTGAACTTGCTTGAACGCGGGATTGAACTAAGTGAAATGTTAAAGATAGTTGGGAAAAGAACGCACCCTTGAGGGACTCCTCTGGTTTAGGTAAAGTAGTCGGAATTCAGTCTGCCAACTGCACAAAGAAATTCGCGCCCTTGCTAGAACTTATGTAATCATTCTGTAGTGTAGTGTGGTATATTACAGGCATTAGAGGATCAAGCAAGATCTCATATTCTGCACGGTCGTGGGCCTTTGCAACATCCAATGTGACTAAGGTCGAAAGCTTTCCTATTTTCCTGGTGAGCGGAATCCTTCCTTCTAAATCAACATGGGCGAACCAAATAGAGCATTCAGGTAGAAAACCAATTCGGCAATGTCTGAGTATGTAATCGCTTGCAATATAAGCCATCAGACAGTCATGTGGAACCTTCTCCACCAATTTTACAGAATTCGAGGTGAGAGCAATAGGCTTAATGTTGTCGATATCCCAGAAGAAGAAAAACCGAAGAAATAATGTCTGTTTTGTGTTCATAAACGGCAGGTATAAGTCCCCGTACAGCCTTACAGGAGGTCCCCGTACAGCCCGAGGCTGTACGGGGACCTCCTGTAAGTAAGTACATACATAAATTGCAAATGATGAGAGCAGCTAGTTTGATAAGAAGAAAATACACGAACACAGAAAGGGGGGAATTACAAAATCAAAAGAGTAGTCAAAAGTGTTTCTACAATGCCAACCATCATGAAAGAAGGAAGGAAGCGCAGTTTTGAACGAATTTGTAAATGATCGCGTTTTAATTCCACTAGGAAGCCTATTCCCGTTTAAAATTGTCGCAAAATAAGCGGTGTGTTTGCCATAGTTACTGTTCACTATTGGCAGTAAATGGTGATTTCTGGAGGTGAACCGGGTACAATTTTTATTAGTTATTGTTTCTTGGTGGAACATGATCGTAGGTATCAGTTTAATTACTCATTCGTAGATAAGGATACTAATGCCATATTTGAAAAAATTGCGTATTGCTAGTAATCTATTAGCCTTGAGTAGCTAAGCGGCGTTGCTATTTTAGGGACTATATGTCATTATTCGTATCACTTGAGTTTGAATGTGCTGAATTGGGGCGGTATGAGTATGATAGGTATTACCCCATGATGCAATACCGTAAGTGAGGTGAGTGTGAACGAAGGCATAAAAAAGCGATATTAAGGTTAATAGACAATATAATGCAGAACTTTAACTATTATGCGGATACCATATTACATTTTTCGTTTGATATTCGATACATGGTTAATGTATTTTAGATTTTAGTCCACTATGGATCCTAGTAATTTGAATTAGTGAGCTCTGTGAATAAATAAATCACTAATCTGTAAGACCAGGTAAAAAGTAAGACTTTTAAATAAATAAATAAAGAGAGAAATAAATAAATATTAATAAATAAATAAATAATATATAACTATTAAATAAATAAACAAATCGATTGACCGGAATGACTCGAGAACGGATTTTTTTAAACCTAACAGGGTTAACAAATTTGCCCCGTCTAAAATAGGAAGTAATCAGGGGAAAGCCACAGGTCACTGTTAGTCCTGCAATCCACCGTGTCGCAGTCAAACAGAAATTCCATTTGAAGCAAATGTTTGATCAAAGGGCGATCGGACGCCACAACACAAATACGTAGTGGAGCGAGAATTTGTATTGTGGAGAACGAGAGCGAGAACGACAAAATCATTGCCTGATACCCATGACCAAAGGCGCCTCGCGAAGCTATCTGTGCGGACGCCGCAACAAACATGATGCGGATTAAAATATCCAGCTAGGATTAAATGCCTTTGTTTAAAACAATGTCATCTACACAAGCAGTGCGGGTGACACCCACCAGTAAATAAAACTTTACTATGTATAATAGTCTGATCCCATCAATGTGTACATCCAATACTTCAATCATTGGGGACAAGATCTGATGCGGCATAAAAACTTTGGGGCAAAACATGGAAGAGATCAATATAAGGAGGCCCCGCCGTGACTCTGGGCCCTATACAACCCAAATGAGCGAAAATTATGATCTTCGGGGGAAGAGCAGCAAAGCTGCTCATCAAGGTCTGCCTCCATAGCCCGTTCCAAATCGAGGCGCCGTTCCCGATCCCAGAGCCGGGCTCACTCCACATCGAAGCGTCATACTCGATCCCACAGCAAGGCCCACAAGAACTCGGGATGCCGCTCCTGGTCCCGGCACCGTTCCCGGTTTCGGAGCCGTTCCCGACCAGGCTCCAGGTCTGCCTCCAGATCTGGCCGTCTACCCAGCTCCGAAAACAGGCCCAGATCCAGTTTCAGACTGTCAACGTGGACCAGAATCTCATCGACCCGCAGGCAGGAGGCGGAGGTGCCACCAAGATGAACTGGCCGGCCCATGTAACGCTGCCTCCCACTGCTCGAAATCGCGCCGACTCATCTCGTGACACAACACACACTTCTGGCGACACCTCACTTCTATTCCAACAGGCACTAGCGGAGGTCAAAGCACTTCGAGCTGAAAACGTGGAGTTTAGGAATACAAACCAGTAACTGACAAAAGCGCTCCAGGGTAAAGAATAAGACAGTGGGCTCCTACCTGAGCAGCCAATCGAAATCCCGTCATCCAACATCGATACGCAGGTGCAGATAAATTTACTAAGCGGAAATCAAGCCCTAATACAGCAGAACATGTTGGCCATCCATGAAACCCTTGCTAAGCTAAGCACGATGGTGGAAAGGATGCAGAACATGCATATTACGACGCCGACCTCTACCCCAGTGCCCAATAAGAATCGCGAATGTCCATACGCACGACCCACCATAAACCTCGCCGCATACATCTGTTTCGCAGCAGGATGGCTAGGGCCCCAAACCGACAGACAAAACCCCTCACGCTTTGGCAGTGGAATGGCCGGAGCTACTCAAACAAACAAGGCGCGCTTATACAGTACATAAGCAATGCTACCCCAAAACCCGGTATGATAGCACTGCAGGAGATAGAAAGTACACCACATCATGCAGGCGACGTCACACATCTCTCTGTGAACCTACCGCATGGGGTAGCAACCCGCACGTCACGAACCATCATGGTTGTGCATCAAATTGATGGCTGCAGCATTGAGCATATACTCACAGAAGTCGTGCCTCGTACCAGGGGCCAACCGAGTGCATATGTGTTAAACATATAGAGCCCGCGAAACCATCGCCGCCATACCTTCGAATAACCAAGTGAGATCGTCTAAAAGTGAGAGCGTCGAGTAAGATCGTCTAAAAACGGGTTTGGACTTCCTTTAATTTTATGAGATAAGCTGCTCTTTGCTTCAAAGGGAAGCGTTTTACCTCTACCTACCAAGGGTTCTGTCGCGACCGTTGGTGTCAATACAAAACTCCCGCGAACTAATAAAAGTTACTGGCACCGCAACGACTCGAAACTGGAATGAATACACAAATGCAGTGAGAGCCCGTTGTCTTACCGATTGAGCTGCCAGCCCACGCGTGGCGGGGGAGACAGACGGTACACTTACCGAGCAAATCGGCAGGTTTACACCCTGCGTTCTCTCTGAATGCCACGTGATAGCGCCAAGCGACTTCCCGCGCCGCTTTGCGCTCCGCCCACGGCACGTGTAGCGGCAGTGCACGCGCCTTGCGCATGCACTAAGAGTTCTAAAAATAAATGAAATTCACAACAACCCATGGAATCGCACTTCTCCGTCCCTGCCGCCGATCTCGTCGCCTCCGTATGCGGTGGCAGAGGCGGAGGAGAAGTGAGATCGTCTGACAACGGGTTTTAACGTCCTTTAATTTTATGGAATAAAAGAATGTCCACTCATGCGCTTCACAAATGCGAGTCAACCAACCGCCATTCATGAATCATGAATTGATTTAACCTTAGCAAATGATATCTCTTTAAAGTAATAAAAGGTGTGTTAAGTGCATTCCACTCGTCTCTGGTTTCACTCTTTCTAGAGCCGCGTGTGTGAATTCAAGTGATGTCGCATGGGCAATCGTAGTGGCTGCCGTTTACTGCGTCGCTTTCAAACCCCTTTCACGGGGTGGATTGGCGCGCATATTTTTAATACTCCAATAATTTAGCTAAAGACGCGTGAAAGTTCCCAACATTTGTCGTACCTGATCTTCCAAACTCCATAGTCTTATTTCAGGCGACGAACTGAATTTGAAAACGAATGCGCCGTAATTTCAGTCGCCGAAGTGAAGGAGCCTTTAGTACGCTGCGTGGATTGGAAAAAAAAGTAATAAGAAACCGGAAGTTTCCTTCTTGTCGACTGTTGATAAGGAACGGTTCCACCCATCGCTTTCATGCGTAATCCGCCAAAGATTGCATCCCTATATGGAGTATTGGACGAGCCATGAAAACAAACTCATGGCGTCCTGGGACTGATAGCCAAAGACGGCACGTGTTTGAAGGATTAGGTGCTCATTATACGCGCAGATTACTTTTGAAATCGCCGCCTCGTCGCGCTTAAGAAAGGATTATGTCCAGCAACAAAAACTGAAATAAAGCAACTCCGATTAAGAAAAGTTGCCAGACGCCAGGCTTTCTGAAATTTCAACTGCACGCACGATCCATTGTTTCGGCATTTATATTTGGTTCGGACAAAAAATAGTTAAGTACTTTACGTAAAATTGGGGATTAAATGTAGAAAATATCAGCGGTCTCTGCGCTGCATGAGATTACAACTGAAATCAATAATTTCAGTTCATGAGGTGCGATGCAGCGTTATATGCTATGTACACGCTATGTATGTACTATAATGAGCAATATGAAAGGGAACACAGGAACGCGTGGCAAAACGCCTCGAAACAGGCTCGGAGCGATACGCGGATGGCGCTGCGAAAACCAAAGGGGGAAAGGAGGGTGCTCTTCCACTTACTGTTGGCACCCCTACCATGGTGGAATTTCTACAAAGCATCAGCTTACGTCCTTTCACCGATAATATGTTATCGTCGGGCAGCCGATGAGGCGCACGGCGAGAATAGGAACAGTTGCCAGAACAGCGTCCCCCTTTCCGCTGTTTCCGACGGCGGCCGCTGCATATCAGTCATAGCTGGGTCTGAAGGTGTTTTCAACGCGTTCCTGTGTTCCCTTTCATATTGCTCATAATAGTACATGCTATGTACACGGAATTGCAATTGAAGCTGTGAAGGAGGCTGAGAACTGCGCTGGAGATAAAAAAGTTGCAAGTGACATCTACGTTTGGGTCTTAAGATGTAAGTCGCGATAGCGTTACTTCGACTCCCAGGGAGCGTTTTTAAAATCCGTAGCTCCATTTACGATCTATGCTTCACGAGTCCTGGAGGTCAGTGAAGCGAAAAGGCTAACAGCGAAGGTTTTTAATCGCCGTGGGCCAAGAGAGACAAAGGCCCTCTGCGCTTCTGGGACTACAGGTTTGATGGTGAAAGATTGCGGCTGCAGGGAGTTTGTCAGTTTGAGCAAGAAGGTGTTAGTGCCAGTGTTCAACGTTTTTATTCTGTGATGTCTAGGCCGGACTGAATATTTTCTCTTTTTGAGTAAAGAGAGAGAATGAAGATCTTTGTTGCGGACGAAATAGATGACGTTTAGGGAAAGGGGTAGAGATATGGTAGGGAGCTCAAGGGTGGAACATGAAGTCTACCGCGCCAGATGCAGCAGCTCCTTCCCTTGCTCTCTAATCAGCTCACGCTGATCTTGAGGTAACGACCTAGTAAAAGATGCCCCCCATATCTCGATAGAAGTATAACTTGTTGTGTTTTAGTTTTTCCCCCAGGGTACCCTGGACATGGCTAGGTTGCGTGGAAGAGGGTGAACGTTTGTCCGATTTTAGCAGTTTTAACTTAATGTGTAATGTTCCGACCAAAAATCTTCACCCACATAAATTTGTAGATAATTGTGTTGGTTTTGGTTTATCCTCCACAGAGTTTGCGATTCATGGGCATTGAGATGCCCTTCTATCAAGGGAAATCGTGTTACTAGACGTAGAATGAGATGGGGATATTAGCGTTTTTCTTGGAGGGAAGTGCGGCTGTCTTGGTGCCAAGGAGCACGGCATGTGAATTCGTACACCTTTTGATCGGTGCCTACTTCTCTTCCAGACCCTTGTGTACCGTTGTCCAGTTCATGCTAGTAGCTTTTTTTAATTCTATAATGGTGTGTCTTACCGAAACATTTAGGTATTGTGCCTGCAGAAAGCGGTCTAATGCCCGTTGAGAGGCTGTAATGGTATTTACGTTTCTATTCGATACATTCATTAGTGGGATTGCAAAGGGGATTTTCCAAACTTCTTTTTTGTTGTTTCCGTAAGTAAAAGGGCCATTCAGTCGCAAAGATTGCCTAAGTAGTCGACTACGACAATTCCTGTCTTCTCGATTTGTACTTGCCTGAGTCAATTAATACTGGGGTCTCATGTGTTTGGAACTTCCCTCAATTGGACTTGAACCTGCCATGTCGCCTGTTTTTGGGTAGGCTTGGATCCATGTTTTTTGTAGAGGAGAGCTTTTATGCGGAGTCGCTGGATCTGTGACATGTCTCTCATGGCGCGGTCGTTTCTTCTTTGAAGGGGTCTCCCATACAATGGCCCGTTTCCATTTTGTTTTTCCAACCGCTCTCTTGATTCTAGGAGAATGGTTTCGCTGATTTCTTCTGGAGCGTTATGAGCACACAATTTTTGGGCCTATTCATCGTCATCATCATCAACTTCCTATTTTGGTCGACTGCAAGACGAAGGCCCCTCCAGTTGACCCTCACTGCTCTTGTCCTGCGCTGCCTGAGTTCACTCTTTGCCTCCCAATGTTCTTTCATCGATTTAATGCCCTTATCGTTCTTCTAGCCTCCGTCTCAGGTTGTCCGTTACCCTGATTGTCCACCGGCTGTGACTTAGTCTCTCGGTCAAAATTGCGAAGTTGAGAACTGCCTTATATGTTTTCTTGATGATAGTGTTTCTCTGATTTTCTTCGATGCGGATAAATTTGAGGTACGGTAATCTGTGTGATATCCTGCTCGTTATCAGTGGCTCATTACCGTTCCTACTTTCTTTCTTGCGCTTCTATTGTTTATGCGTTTTATAATGGCAGCAATTTAACTATTTTTTGTTTCGACGAGTGTGAGCTTTGTTCTGCCGCCTGACTCAAGAGCCCAGCCGAGAATTCTTACGCGGCAGTTCTCTGGGAAGGCATCCGTGCCTATTTCAGGGTGATTTTTAAAGACGATAGTCTTTCTTGGGCTACTTAAACCCAGAAATTTTGGTCTGTCTGTATGTCTGTGTGTCTGTGTGTGTCTGTCCGTCTGTCTGTCTGTGACTCGATTCAGCCACCCGGCCAAAGCAAAGCAATGCCTGTGCAATAGTCTTATATAGTTACAGCTAAATCTACCCGTCTTGGTCCGGTGTAATGTTCATACTTGTCAACATTGTTGAAGAAGAACAAGACATTACGCAAATATGAGACAACAAATCAATACAGAAGTGATATTTGCAGTGTTCCTTTATAAAAATTCAAACATGCTTGACTTTTGCGAAATTAAATACTTCATCAACTGCAGAAAAAGAATTCACTCCGCCGTCGCCTGCTGCCACCCGCGCCACTATAGCTTCTGGCGCCATTTTAAGACATCAACCGGCAACAATTACGCAAGGTTCCACTAGGTAGTTTCCACGTTCTGCTTGCAACGCACGTGGAGTAGGGAAACGCGGTTCTATAAACGTTTTAGTAGGGTGCCTCAATTAAAGCCCGTCTTCGCCGTACGGCAGCGTTCGCATCGAGACACCCGGTTCGGAGCAGTGGAACGCGGGAAATTTAAAATGATTTAAGCAAACATTTGGCATCTTTACCTTGGGAGGAGCGCGACGCAAGAGGAACAACATGAGAGGTGAGCGGTAAAGCGAAAGGAGGCATTTACTTCGCAAAAGCCGATAAAGATTATCGTCTTTTGACGTCATTTGCAACGAAAGGAGCAGATACGCGGCCAATTTTTTACCTGGCCGTGGGGCGCCCTCCGTCGTTTGTCCAAGAAAGATGCTGTGGAGACAAAACCAAGGGTATATTGAAAAGCAGTTTGAAAATTCATGTTATTCGACCCTATATGGTGGGGTTCATTTTAGTTCGTCTCTGCTCTGTATCAATGCCTTCCTTCATGGACTTAAATCGTTGGCACTTTTGTGATCGTCGTGAATGATGCGTACAGCTTCTCTACCTTCACGTCTTGCGCGTTAATGTGAGATTCCTTCATTTTTTTTTAAATATATTATTATCCGTGTGCGAAGGAATCAAACAATGCTAACAAGCGGCTCAAACCCATGTACACCCTGCGTCGGAACACGTCCGAGGTGGCAGGCCGGGTTGCCTGACGCCGACACGGCAAGGGCCGGACGGCAAGGGCCGGACGGGAAATCGGGTGGCGGCGGGGCTTTTTTTTTAACAGTTCAAAGAAATACAGTGAAGATGTTATCCTGCAAAGAGTGAACAGGGGGGATGTTACATTCGCGAAGACGTCCCCGAACCTGTTCGGTCGCCTCCGTCATGCAGTGGTAGTGAGGTGAACGAGTGTAGAGCTAACGCAGCTGCCTTGGAGTTGATGACGAAGAACGGAAGTCAAACCATAACATTTTTTCGGCATGGCAAGAGGGGAACAGCGACGACACAGGAACAGCACCCTTCCGGGCGAGCTTACAGCTTGACTCGAACAGAGCATAGGCAGGATCCTATGCAGACGGCCGAATGAAACGCGATCAAGGGAACGCGTATTTGTAACTTCAAACGCCAACAATCAATCAGCCCTCACAATGCTTTGCACGTGTAAACACGAGAGAGACCGGGGAACCATCTGCATCCTTTCTTTAATGGCTGCCAGAATTTCGATCGCGCCCTCGCGCCACAAGGAACAGATCTTCTTGCTCTTCGTCTTCAGTGTTCGTGATGGTGATATTTTACAGAGTCCCGCCCGCCGGAAGTGCGCTTGAAGGATCAGTGGGGCGCTTATTTGAAACCATCCTCGAGCGGGTAAACGTGCTTGGTAGACCGCCGTATAAGCTCCTTGTTGCTTCTCCGCAGAAGACACGCCCTTGTCCCACCATCACGTCCTGTATACGTCTTCTCTATTCTACACATTTCCCAGAATGTTCTTGGGCCGGTTCCTCCCAGAAGAACTACGTCGCCTTCCTCCAATGCTTTACTGACCGTTGCTTCTGTGCGCGCTGTCGCTCGGATTTCTCTCAGATATTCTCGATGCCATCTTGCCCACCAAGTCCGCACGATCCGACACCTACTTCGCCAGGCTTCTTCGATATTCCCGCAGATGAGACGTTGTGAATCGTTAAGTTGCTGTCTCCCTCCGATGATATCCGCAGGGGTTATTGGCATAGGCTCGCGAGGCTCGCCGTGCACGTAGGTCAACGGTCGGTTATTTAAAGCTCCTTCCACTTCTGTTATGACGGTTCGCAGCTCTTCTATTGTAATAGTCATCCTCACGATGATTTTCCGCAGGGAGGTTTTAAGGCTGCGTATAAGACGCTCATAAAACCCTCCCCACCACGGTGCGCCCTCCGCTATCAGCTTCCACTTGATATTACGTAAGCTGCAGTAATTATCCAAGTTTTCTCGTTGAACGGTGCCCAGTACATCATTGATGTCTTTCGCCGCCTTCTTGAAGGTTTTCGCATTATCTGAATACACTATTGCTGGCATTCCTCGCCGCGCTGTCAATCTGCGGAATGCTTGCAAGAAGTTGAGTGTTGACATGTTGTTGACCACTTCCAGATGAACTGCTCTTGAGACAGCACAGGTGAAAATCACGATATACTGTTTCAGGCACTGGCCCTTGTCTGCTGCGTAGAGCGGGCCTGTAAAGTCTACTCCGCTGACTTGAAATGGCATGGTTTGCGTGACTCGGTCCGCTGGTAAGGGAGGTGTCACTTGGCTCAGTGGTCTTGCATTGTGTCTTTTACAAATGATGCATTTGTTTATTACTCGGTTGACCGTCTGACGGCCTTGCAAGATCCAAAATCGTGTTCGCAGCTGAGCAAGCGTTGCTTGAACTCCACCATGCATCGTCAGACGGTGAACTTGATTCACAAGCAACTCCGTGAAATGTCCTTGCTTCGGTAACACGATGACGTGCTTGTTTATCGTATTGCTATATCGAACGCGTCCTTTTTGCCGCATAATCCCCTCATCGTCAATAAATACGTCTTGTCCTTGTATTTGAAACACGTTTTTTTTTCCTTTTCCGTGCGAATGGCTGTGCCCTGTATATGTTTCTTGAGCTTTCTTAATCCAGTAATTTTCCGCTGAGGTTATTTCTTGCGTTCCCAATGGCCCCTTCCAATGTTCTTTTCTAAGGTTCTTGACGAATCTAAATACCCAAGCAGTTGTTCTCAGAAGGCGATTGTATGATCCATAGTTCTTGATGTTCAATTTCGATGATGTCGCTCTCTCTGTTCCGTCTGTGTTCCGTCGTGTTTACACTTGTAAACACGAGAGAGACCGGGGAACCATCTGCATCCTCTGTTCTTCAATCATTAACTGGTCGTCTCGTCCGCAGTTTTTGTAGCGATCAATTTCTTGTGACGCTAGCCAACTGGGTCCGCGCCACCACAGTTGTGACTCAATCAAGGCACGTGCTTTGATTCCCCGCGTTAGTAGGTCTGCTGGGTTATCTTCTCCTTGTCAAAATGACCAGCTCCCCGCTCTCGTTTTCGCCCGTATTTCCGCGACTCTATTCTCTACGAATGCTTCTTTCTTGCTGCTTCCGTTGATCCAGTGCAACACTATCATAGCGTCAGTCGAAAAGTGACTGCTTCCCAGGTTTCCCACGTAGTGTTTTTGTACGTAATCTCCTAACTTTGCGGCTAGCACTGCTGCCATCAGTTCCAATCGAGCCAACGTTCGTTCTTTGATCGGAGCCACACGACTTTTCACCACCATCAATGTTGCCGTCGTTGTTCCATTGCTGTTTGATGTCACGAGGTACGCTGCTGCTCCATATGCTAGTGGGCTTGCGTCGGCAAAGACGCGCAGCGTTGAGTCTTGTATCATACCTTGATTTTCAGCATAGCACCTGGGCACTTGGAGGTGCTTCATCGCTAATGCCTCTTCAATTAAAACTCTCCACCTTTTGTTTTCTTCAGCAGGTAAAGGATCATCCCATGTTGTGTCCAGTTTCCATAGCCTCTGGAAACCTATTTTCGCTCGTATGGTGAATGGCGACAATAGTCCGAGTGGATAAAATATTTTAGCAGTTGCCTGTAGCACCGTTCTTTTAGTCAGTGGGAGCATTGTTAGTTCTGACACCCATTTCTCCACTGGAAAGCACAGAACGTCGTCGTGGTGTTTCCATATCATTCCTAACAACTTCGTTCGGCCGCTTGACCGAAGCTCCTTGTGCACACCCTCGTCCTTTTTGGTTGCGTCGAAGACTTCATTTACTCGCTTGTCGTTTGACGTCCATTTTCTCACGTTCATCGAGGCTCTGTCGAACACCATTTTCGTCTCGTTGTACAGTTTGATGGCTTCAACGACTGTGTCCGCTCCGAGCATCACGTCGTCGACGTAAATTGCTCTCTGTAGCCTTTTTGTTGTTCCTGGAAATTCAGAAGTCCTTTCTTTTAGACGGTGCTTAATTGTGGCTGCCAGTAGAAATGTGCTCGGTGTGGTGCCGAATGTCACTCTTGTCATCCTCCACGCCTGAATTTCGTCAGTTAGTTTTTCCTGGTCGTCGTGTTTCCACCACAGAAACCGCAAAGAGTCTCGGTCTTCCTCGTGGATGCTGATCTGCAAAAATGCCTTTTCCACGTCTCCGATCAGGGCAATCTTTTCTTTTCTGAAGTTTATAAACATGGACAGTATGTCCTCGTTAAAGTTTGGACCGGCTTCTAAATTGTCGTTTAGCGATCTGTTTTCCATCGAGCCTGACGACGCGTCGAAAACGACTCTGACTTTCGTGGTTGCTCGGTCCTCTCGTATGACTACGTGGTGGGGCATTAGTAGCAAAGGGTATTTGGTTTTCCTGCTCCCTCCTGTACCTCTTCCGCCACCCCAGAGGTGAAATATTCTGAGATTGCCTCGTCATACCTTCTGAGAGCACCACTCTTCTTCAGCCTCGTTGTTAATTGCCGTAGCCTTTTCACTGCAATTTCTCTGTTCGTGTCCAGGTTTACGTTCTCTTTCCATGGCAGACCTACTGCGTAGCGACCATTTTCCATCGTTATTTTCTCCTCGAACTCCTCTAACACCTTATCTTCGTTACTTGGTAGACCATGTTTCATTGTGATGCCGATTGACTCCAAATTCCAGAATTTCTGTAATTCGTCCTGTATTCCTTTATCAGTAGCTTCGACATGAAGTACCATGACTGCCTGGTCTTTTGTCACTTTCGGTTTGTTTTGACGGTATGGTCCTTGCACTACCCATCCGAGCGTTGTTTCCGAGGCCATTAATTTGTCACCCATTCGTTTTATCTTTCCTGTGAAGAATTCCCAATAAAAATCTGAGCCAATTAGCAAACCTATCGACTTTTCCGTTCTTGTTTTACTGGTGTCGTCGGCAATTGCCAAATCTAGTTTCTTCATATCTTCGCTGATGTCTTTGCTGGGTCCTGGCAAGCAATTCGATATCACGTCTACTTTCAGTGCTTCGATTGTGGTGGTCGAGCTCTTGGTTTCCAGCCCTACTGTTACTTGCCCCACATCCATGGTCTTCACCGTTTCATTACCGCCGAACGAGCCAATCGTCAACTTTTCTTGTTTGATGATCTTTGCACCAATTGCTTCTGCTAATCTAGCTGCGATGAATGACCTTTGGCTGCCGCTGTCAAGTAAGATTCGTGCGTAGTTGCCTGAGGAGTCTCCTTCAATCCAAGCTACCGCAGTTTGTAGCAGTACTCGCTGCCTTTCCTGCCGTTCAATGGCATGCATGGTGCAGGCCGTCGATTCTTGTGGCTGTACCATCGCGGCATGTTGTTCTGCTTTCTTTTGTCGCTTTGTCGCGTGCCTTCATTGTTGTCGCGTGCCTTCCTTTACACTGTTTGCATCGCACGCTGGCTCTGCAGACACGCGCACTGTGATTTGGCCGCGTGCACCTGAAACATGCCCGGTTAGCTGTTAGTGCTGCCTTTTTCTCTTCCATTTGCATATTGCGCCGGCAATCCTCAGTCGTGTGGTTGTTTTGTTTGCAAAATACGCACACTCTTTCGGATGAGCTGTAAAAATTTGTTGTCGTTGGAAACTGTCTCGTGCTTTCTTTTGACTGTTTTTGAGAGACCGTTGTTTGCTCCTTTTCTGTCTCCTCTCGTAAGTTTACTTGATGCCGAAGGAATTCAAGCAACCGGGTTAGTTCTTCTGCGCTTTTTTTTCCTGTTGACTCGTTTTGCTGTCTTTCTTCCCTGTTCCGTGTGTTCTGCGACAACTCCTCCAACTTGAACTCTACTGACAGTTCTGCTGGAATAGCCCTCTTCAACACTGGCATTAGCATTGGTGCATAGCACTCGGGTTTTACATCTAGGGATTCAAGGGCGAGCATGTTCACTTGTACCGCCTGGACCAGCCGTCGAAGATCTTCAATATCCTTTATTGATTTCACTTTTCGAATGTTTAGCAGCTCGTTCATGTGAAGATCCACCGATTTGTCGTGTCTTCCATAAGCTTCCAATAGCAATTGAACTGCATGATCGTAGTTCTTTTCTGCGCAAAACTGTAAGCCTTCTATTTCAGCAGCTGCCTTTCCGTCTAATGACGCCATCAAATAGTTGAACTTCTGAGCTTTGCTCATGTTAGGCCTGTCGTGAACTGATGACTTGTATTGGGTCCAAAATCTGTTCCACTCAAGCATATTCCCGTCGAATTTTATAAGCTCTAACTTTGGCAATTTGACCAACTCCGATTCATCTGTCCTTGCGCTGCACTGTGGGAGTGGTGCTATCGGCGGGCTATTTATGTTGCTTGGGATGGATTCCACAATGCTCATTTCAAGCTTCAAGAGTATAGCCAATATTTTCATGTCATATTCAAGGATTCTTTTAAATTCGCTGTCCGCCACTTCGTCTGTTAGATATTGCTCCATTTGGTTATTTGCTTTATTAAGTCGCGCTTCCATTCCCTTGATCTGTGCTTGCGTGGAGCATAACGTTGTCCTTTCGGCTCTTTCGGCTATTTGCTGTTCGGCTGCGTTGATAAGCTGCGTAATTTGCACGCGTATCGCCCTCCTCTTCTTTGTTACTATCTCTTTGCTCATCTTGGAAGAGGGTTGTCGGAAGTCCTCTTACGTTTCAGCCAGCTCGGCGGATCCCGTTGATTCCGCCGGGGTCTCCTCGTTGTCTGGACCAGGTCGATCAGCTGCTCCGACGCCGCCGTCTTCTCCGCTGCTCCACGGCAGGCTGCTTGCTTTCGTGGCGTGGAGGTAGATATCCTGGTCACGGCACCACTTGTAAACACGAGAGAGACCGGGGAACCATCTGCATCCTTTCTTTAATGGCTGCCAGAATTTCAATCGCGCCATCGCGCCACAAGGAGCAGATCTTCTTGCTCTTCGTCTTCAGTGTTCATGATGGTGATATTTTAGAGCACGTGACATGAAACGAGAGCAGTACAGACACGAACAATCTTTCTCGGTGTCGTGAATACCGGCGCACGTTGCGTCTGAGAGAGGGGGAGAGGAGATCTTGGCGAGTGGCGTCCGCTCGCAGATTCAAGTCTATTCGTCTCCGTTAGAACAGTGTTTGGTATTTTGCAACTGCCGCGGTCATGATTCCCCGCCAGGGAGGCTCACGCGCGGCGGACACACTCCCGCTTCTCGTAGCATGTTCGCGGAAGGCGGGCTTAGCCACCAAGCACAGGGAACTTCCCCGCACTGCGTAAAGCTTCAAGCACGCTGGCAAAGGGTAGCGCCGCGCTGAATCGTAACAGGGGCAACGTCAACTGGAACTGACCTGGCTCTGTTTTAACCCCATTTGAGGTTTAAATTGCTATGTCAGCCTTCGGATAAGAATTGACATAGGGAGGGCGGGTTCTGACGTCGTTCTGGGGGCGGCATAATAGTTTACAGTTGGCGACAAGTTGCCGACCACTGATATACATGGTTGCTGACAACGAAAACTAGCAAAAATGCCGCCAGACGCCTACGAAAGGCGTGAATAGGAGCTCAGGCGATTGGCGTCGGTCAGAACAGCGTTTTAAGATACTTTATGGGCCATTTTTGGGACTAAGTAGTCTCTGAAGGTTGGAACACAGTATCTACGCGTACGATAAGTTCCTCTACACAGCGACACTCAACGTAATTGTACAATTCGCCCATAAAGCTGCTGCGGCGATCGACGATGCGCCCCGGCCCCATGGAAAGCCTCGTCGAGAAACGCGTTCTTCAATGTCAGCAATGGATAGGCATGCCACAACATCCAACATGGCTGCGCACAGGCTGCCGCTCTGTAAACTGTGTATGCAGTACTCTACACCGAGGACCTTTAAGGTCGGATTCAGTGCTGCACACAAATGAAATGCTGGGAGGAATTCGGCAGGACGATCAAAAGAAGTGTTGTGTCCAAGTAGGATGAAGCAAAGACCTCTTATTAAACGCGTCCGTAAGACACCGCGTATCCCTCCCCTCTGGAGAGATATACACCGCATCTCCTTGTAGCGAGCTTCACTGTTATATTCCAGTTCACTGCTGGATATACGCTCTTTCATGGCATTATGAGGAGTCTGATACTAAAGAATGTAGGCCCTAGCGCGTCTTACTAATAGAATCTTAGAATGCGGTGAAAGTGTAAGACATCAGGCTCTCAAACACGCACACACTCACACTTACGCAGGCACACGCGCGCACGCACACGCACACACTTACACACGCATTCTCACGCACACACGTACATGGACACGCACACAACACACACAATACACACACGCACAGACAGACAAACAGACAGACAGACAGACAGACAGACAGACAGACAGACAGACAGACAGACAGACAGACAGACAAGGGTTTCTACATTGAGTTCTCAAAGAAATGATTATGCGTTTAACATTTCATATTCTATGGGAATTAAACCCGGATATTCGGAGTTGGAGCTTACTGCGTTATTCGTACGCCTCCTAAGCACATTGTTAGGGGCCGAACAAGAGGTAGGCAAGTCCTTCCCGTCCGTAGCTGTCGCCCAGTATTTTTTGGGTCCTAGCGGATACTTCGGACACCCCGACTGCTCTGAGCTGTGGCCTCGGTCAGCCATCCCAGAGCTGTTTTTAATGTGACAGGGGTCGTAGTCATCTCTAAGGATACGCGGCTGTTGCTCAGGGGCAGGCAGTCGCTATATGGTGGCCGCGATCCTTTCCATCTCACGGTCCTAGAAATGGAGCAGTGGTGCACCTGCCGCTTTCCACTTTTTCCTTCCCTGTTAACCCAGGTGATATAAGTTTTAAAAAATGTAAATTTCAAGAACGTTGACAATATTCGTCATCTTCCTTCGTTTCTCACCATATTGGTAGCAAAGACTTAGATTAAATTGGTGGTACGGTGCCATCTGCTAGTGCAATTAGCGTTCGTTCGGGATAGGCAGTCCTAGGAACTCCAGCGGCTGACCTTGTCTATCTTTCTGTCTCTCTTCGTTTCGTTTGTTGGTTCCACCCAATAACGTCGTTCCAACTCGCCCAGTTCTCAACAATTCTCCAGCTACCCGTGCCCTGGGTTGGCGCTAGGTATTTTAGCAGCATATATGCCACGCCGGCCCATTGTACATTATTCGCGCTTAGGTCCTAACAAATGAAAAAAAATCTGGGCCCTTTTCAATCTGTCTACGCGCCATGGAGGCCAAAGTTTTATCGCTACCATTATCAGTGCTTATCACACATCGCTTTACTGCTGAATCATGTTTGGGAATCTTTCTTCACTTCCGTTCCTTGTCTTTTGACGCGGATTACCTCGACAGGCATACTGTCACCACTTCACCCCACAGCTTTCTATGAACAAGAATCCTCTGTGGCTGGGGGAGCACCTCTTCTACTCAGTTACCTGCACGGTTAATTTTCCGCGATATGACGCCAGCACCACATGCGTTGGGGTAACTCTTATTCCACCGGGGCCAGCATGCTGGGGTAGCATGGTGGTCGCGGCTCCTGCGTTGGAGAACCGGGCTCAATTCTCATACCAACTCAAATTGCGGTTTTTCCGCGTCAAAGCGCCGGTATGTTATGTAGCGGACAACGCCGGCTTTTAGCACAATGGGGGAGTTAAGGCCTTTGCCTTAACCTTATCTTCTCGGAAAAATCTGTAGCTAAAATAGAAGCGTTAACGTACCGTCCTCTAGCTCTTGTGAACTTCGATGTCATACATGCCAAAACAAGGTGACTTTGTCAGAAAACGGAATGTGTATCAACAAAGTGGCGATTGCTGGAAAGTCGTGCTCCCCTACTTCAAGCCGAAGAGTTTTAAAGTAGCTGTGAAACTCACCTCATGTGCACCCAGGGATACTCAGAACATCTTTGTACAAGAACGACGTTCGTAGAGTGGCGGGGGCAGTGAAACGAACAGGGGCATATTGGAAGGAGTCCAATTTTGAGGATGACATAAAGATGGGCAAATGTATAGTAGTAAAGGAAGTGAGTAATCAGGTGGTTCGATAGACTGGTGCAACCATAGTTCTCAGCAACGGCCGCTCGATGGTATTATTGACGTTTTGTTAGACACTCCGGAGCGATCAACAGAAATATAAATCCAGCGTTCTTTAGCTGTCATAACAGCCGCTCCGAAATACGCACTCTTCGGGTTTTTTTTTATACCCTTGCAGTTCCCTCATAGCGAAAGCAACATCCTTGAGCCGTGGCAAATTTATCGTTTTATTGCGGAAAGCTGAGTTGCACTAAATTCCTCAGTCAACTAAGTTTTTGCGTTTCTACTGCTTATGTAACCTAGAACCCGGATGTGAAGGGGATGGCTCAACAGGCAAGATACATCTACTGCCATCGATTGCAGTCTCTCCACCAGCTCCGCTCACGAAGATTCCCCTGTGTTCTCAACCAGATGGCGGCACTGGATAAGCTCTGCAGTACGGCTTGTCACTGCCAGGGCCGTACGTGTTCAGCCGCAAATAACAAAGACCCGGGCTCCAACTCATGCAAAATGAAGGGATGGGAGCCCACTTGGAAAGTGGAGAAAGACGGCGGAATAACCATTCGTCGCGCAATCCTTCCTTCTGGCCTGTTGTTCGCCCTCCTTTATCCTTTTTTTTATCTTGTCTTTTTGCCTCCTTTAATAAGTAATTTCTGTGTAACCTTTTTTATGACTATTTTCCCCTGTCTTTTATTGTTTACCTCCCTTCTTTACTATCCTTGTATTTCTGCGTTGCAACTTTTTATATCATTCGCTCTTAGTTCTGGAGGCGGAAGTGCTCATATTTTCGTCGGTAGAGGCGAGTAAAGGCGTGAGGGGGGACATAAGAGGGAGGTAGATTTATCGCCCGGTAGACAGCTTAGCAAGCAGTCTAATTAAACATCCAAAGCAACAACAATTCAACGGCGCAGCGAAAACTACAAAAGAGAACATCGAAGCAGGCATGTCAACAAATCCAAACCGCAGTTCCGTAAAAAGTAATAACATTCATATTTTAAACATTACGCCCCTTAAAAAATAACAAAAGACGAATGTTTGAGACTAACAAATTATACAAGACATTTACTGTACCAACCAGTTAGTTTGCACAATATCATTACACAAAAAATGTGACGCTGTCGTCGTTTTTTCTGTCTCAACTACGCAGTCTTTGTCACCGGCTTTGTTCGAAGCGAAACAAGGCTTATTACGGCGGACAGACCGCTTAGACAGCCATGAAGGGTAAATTGGCACACATCCCATGTGTTGACAAGTCCGTTGAACCATGCCGGCTTCAAGGGGATACTGCAGTTGCACACTTTGATCGGCTGTACTACAAGCGGATACGAATTCTCCTTTGTTACTTAAACGACAACGGACCGCTGTAATTGCTTAAAAGGACCCTGCAACACTTTCAACTTTATTTGAAATCTTAAATGCATGCAGAACGTAGCCACCCAACACACCCAGTACTCAGGTTAGGGGGTCGCAAAGTACCGCAGCCAGAAATTACTGCTCTGTGCCCATAAGATAACTTGCAAACTCGCTCAAAACATTTTTCTCTCTTTGCCGGTCTTGACATTCTTCGACAGCTCGAATTACGTCACTAAGGCCATTTAGCGGCTGTTGGCCGGTTTCCCTTCAGTCGCAGCAATGAACGCTTTTCGATAGAAACTTAACAAAAAAAGGCACAGAAACAAAGCAGAAATGGAAGGCGTATCTGGTGCGACGAGGAAATCGCGCAGTGCCGCTCCGTGCTGGCGATAACTATAGCTTTCGCAGCGGTTCCAGAATCTAAGGAAAGAGTTAACGAGCTTATCGAAAGTGTTTCAGGGTCCCTTTAATGATCATGATTTCCAGGCTCACACCATCCGCACAAAATGCGTGTTATATTGCCAAGAACATCTGTTAATGTTTTGTTACTAGCGCATGACTGCATCCAGTTATCCTATCGTTGTTGAGCTGAGCGGGTGCGCCATTTTTGTCGTGACGCACCCCAGGCAATCTTGTTTGACAGTGAGAGGGTTTCACCCTGTCATCACTGGCCTAGACTGTGCCTGTCTGATCAACTATGTTCTTCGTGTACTTCGATGGTTTTGCAAAGAGGGTGTTAAAACATACATGCTCGCCCGGAAAACGCCGATAGCTTGTGTGGTTTAACGTGCCGAATCTACACCTTGGTGATGACGCACGCCGTAGCGGTAGACTCCGGATTAAGTTTTACTACCCGGGTATTTTTAACGTGTGCAGGAATCCCGACACACAGGCATTTTCGCTTTCCGTCTCCATCACAAAAAAATGGCGCAGCTTGCAATAGTGGTGCAAGGATGTAGGAACAGCACCGTTGGCGGCCATAACTAGGAGAAAGTTCTTCGAGCTCCTTCTTGGCATTGCGCACTCGAACTCGCTCCTCGGGGAAGCACGTGGGAATGTAAACGACTCCTCGACTCTTCTCGGGGATGTCCTGACGGAGAAAAAACCACGCGGCTTCCTGGGCCCACATCTCGACCTTCTTGAGCACATTCAAAGAAAGCGCCTTGAGCACTTCGGGATACCCCATTTCCCCGCGTTCCTCCAACATCTCGGCCACGGCGTTGTGCAGGTTAGGCTTTCTGCGGTCTACCTTGTTCACGTAGACGACGATGTACGTGGCGTAGGCATAGCGATTGAGAATGACCTGAATGTCCATACTGTAGTCACGCTCGGAGGCAATCCAGGGGTGGAATGGACTGACCCACTTCTGATCGGGGCGCCGCTTTTTCAAGACGCAGGGGCGACCGACGGCGGCTCTGAGAATCTCCAAGTAGTGGACATCGTTGCACACGCCAAAGCGGTGCTGGAACTGTTCGATGTCGTCGAACTTAGTGTGTTTCAAGCAATCGTGCATCTCTTCGTAGAGGCGCTTTATCTTTTGAATCCATTTCCGCACGTGTTTGTGTCCTTCTCGTCGTCGAAATCTCGCTCCTGGCCATCGCTATATACAGGAGCCGGGTGGAGAGACTTTATTTTAAGCGCCTGCCTCAAGTATGTCTGCGGAAACCACATCTTCTCGCGCTTGTTATCTTAGAGAAATCCGGACCCTACTTTCTCCCCTAGCCCTGGCCAAGTAGTGTCCGAACATGTTACGCGGCGGCTGGATGGAAGACACGAACCATGACAGATAAAGGGATGATTTAACTGGCGACCATATTAGCACGACCACTCGGGGTATGCGCTATTCTGTTGGACGTCATCTGCCATCATCACAAGCCTATCTACGCCCACTGCAGGGCAAAGGCCTTTCCCAGTGATCTGCAATTATCCCGGTCCTGTGCTAACTGCGACCAATTTATCCCCCTAAACTTCTTGATCTTATCTGCCCATCTAACTTTCTGCCGCCCCTACCACGCTTGCCTTCTCTAGGGATCCACTCTGTTACCCTTAATGACCAGCGGTTATCTTGCCTTCGCATTACATGCCCTGCCCACGTCCATTTCTTCTTCTTATGTCTTTCACACGCGTTTGTTCCCTGACCAACTCCGCTCTCTTCTTGTCCCTTAATGTTACACCTATATTCTTCCGCTCCATTGCTCGCTGAGTCGTCTTTATATTACGTTGAACCCCCTTAGTGAGCCTCCAAGTGAGCTTAGTGAGCCTAAGCTTACTAGGCTCACTAAGCTCCTTGGTGAGCTTAGTGAGCCTTCTGCTATATGTCGGGTTAACATGGTGCAGCAAGCCCCAGTTCCGGCTTCTTCCTTCTCGTAGCATTTTGCGCTCGGCCTTATCTTGGTATGTTTTCCTGGCGCTCCTCACGAGGCGCACACTCACGTGCCCTCGGCATTTACTGGTATTTTTCTGCGTATGGACGGCGCAACCAAGAGCTTAAACAGCTCTACAGTTACAACAGCCACAGCGGCCGGGATACAACCCACGTCCTTGGGCTAAGTGGCACAACGCCTACCCACTGAGCCTCCGCGTCGGGAACAGCAGCGAAAATGTCACAGGCTCATTCCCTTCGCCGGCTCTCCTCTGTGAACGTCCTTTCCCTGGCTGTTTCTCGACGTTTTTGTATTGTTTGAGTTTTTTGAGGTGCCCAAGTTCGCTCTAGTGAATTCTACTCCATCAAGAACACGGCGTTGTCCTTGGCCACGTGGTAGTATAACAGTCTTTATTCTTATGATATAAGACATTACTCATATCGAGTTGATAACCACCCTTGTTTGCTGTCGCACGGTGGGACTACACTGAAACTTACATTAGGTAGGAGCATTTTGTTTTATTTTTGCGGCAATTTTTCTTCTCCATTATTTACAGGGGCATTCTAAATTCCGGGAGACGCGGTTTTCGAAGCGGTGAAAGGAAATGTCCTTTTTCCCTCGACTCTGCTTCCCCGCAAACCGCGCAGCAAGGGTTATAGGATATCGTGTTCTCATCCTTGTAGAGCGACTGGTGCTCAGCGAAACAAGAACAAATAAGAAAGAGATGAAGGAAGAGTGGAAGAAGCTCACCTAAGCCCCGAATTTAAAGTTTTGATAGCACCGGCACAAAAAAGAAGACGGATTCCCCGCCACTTCTTCCTGCAATTTTTGAACAAGAGAGAAGGTAGCATCGTTTGTCTTTTATTCTGTTCACGCTCCCGGAAAATAAAGGGGTGGTCCAGAGAGCGGGTGGGAATGCGTCCAGGACGGAAAGTAATAAAGACAGCTAGGTAAAGAGGAAATCCTAGCAGAACTTTAAACGTTCCCGAACAGCAGGCGACGTGTACGTGAACGGCATTCTTTTCAGGAACAGGCCAGTGACGAAAAGAAGGCATTATAGCATTAATGTTATATATAGCAACATATGCCCATTTCATTGTTCGTTTTTTACGTCCCTTCAGATCCCTACTCATCTCAAAACGGATCAACTGTAGCAGAAAAAAAAATTAAACGCGAAATTGCCGCATTGCGTTGAGCAACGACTAGGGTTTTTCAGAGTAACGCGTTCACATGTACAAAGGTTGGATCGAGACATCCATGTTTCGGCGCATTAAAGATCATCATAATCATCGTTGTTGTCGTCATCATTATCCAAGCAACGTTTCTGTTGCATTCTAATCACGTGAACGGGCTACATAAATGCCGTACCACTGGCATTGGCGTATTTCCCTTTCACGCGCTACCCTGTGTATTACGAGAGCGCTGGAAACGAAGACACCTCAACCGTACCCTCTAAAAAAATATCCGTGGATCTCCTTTACCACACTTCAAGAAGGACCAATCGCGGCGTCTTCGGTAACAAGTTTGGCAACTAAAGAGGCCTGACATAAGATTTAACTGAAACATTTCATCGCGCAGTGCAAATCGTCATGTTTTCATTACGCGATGTTACAGCGCAACTCGAATTTCCAAGCCATATCTCATCAAGGGTGTCATTCATGGCGTCTTCTACTGCTCGGAATTCCTGTGATTGTCCTTCTGTGTACATTATGGGCCAGCAGATACGTGGAAACTTGTCAGAAACTTCCAGCATAATGGATTATCACGTAGAAAACTCTCCGCCATCAATCACGAAAACAGCGGAACGACGAATTTGACAATTTGTGCATTCGGAAAGTTTTAAACATCGCAGAGTTAATCGGATCAGTAGACGTGAGTGGAACGCATTCGAGAGAAACTCAGTGCACTGAAATGCATGCCAGAAGTCAGCGTTTTTTCTCGCAGACTCGCTGCAAAAAGCCGAATGCAACCGTCCCTAGTTATCGAGTTCATGAACTCCCAATGAGCACCCACCTTCCTTCTAAGTAAGCAACTTCGGCTAGACTGACATGCAATTCAGCCTTGGTTCCATTACAGGCGGATTGGAGAGCAAGTGATTTGATTAATGGTATCAGTGCCGCCCGAAACATGGATGGCACACCGGTAGAAACTTGGTTCTCTGAAGGGATATAAAACTTCTATTCAATAAATATTTCAACAGGATCTCAATAGGAGATCAATAGGATGGTCCCTGGACCATTTGAAGAACCAGAGGAGGCTGCCGGTGTTCTTCAGCTATCTCGTTGACTTTTGGTACTGCAGTCAAATCTCATTACTACTAACGCCACATTACTAAATTTCTCAGATTTACAAACATTGTAAATATCCCCGCCAGATTGGATATATTTTTAACGTAAAAATATTTCAGAACTAGGAATTTTACTATAGCGATATTTCAGAATAACGGACGTAATTTATTCTCTCCTTTTCAGTCGAGGAACATTAGTGTCACTAATTCGGGTAAAGTAACAGCAACGCAACCCTCGCGTGAAGTAGAAATCGCCGTTGCTGCGTGTGTTCCACCAAGCTGAGTAGCTTTCATCATCATCATGTTGGGTGCTAGTACCACAGTACCACCACAAAGCTGCAGTTTAATGGGCACTAGCCTATCCAGCGTAGCCGCCTTTGCCCGGTTTCTCTCTCGTTGCTTTCGGTGTCAGTAGGTGGCCTGTCGGTGGTTCGGTTGTTTCTCAGGCTATTCGCGTATGCGGGCAGGTATTTCTTTGTTGTGAGTGATATTGCAGCGACTTTTGTGCGATATCCATCGATGAATGTAGCTGGCGACACAGCCAAGAAGCGACAGCAGTCACCGTTCCGACGCCAACGACGACGTCTGTCGGTCACAGAACGCAGAAGAAGATGAGATAGTGTCAAAATTGATGTTTTACTGCACATGAACAAAGTCCACACTTCCATTGCTCGATGCGATGATGTACCCGATGAGGTATTGCGCAGAGTGGAATCCGTCGTGCATGCTGCACTCGCAAGAACTGATTTCTTCAAATAAAGCTGCCTCGAAGTGAGCGCAACGTTTTGATTTGACAGTTTGCTTGTCTGCACACGCGTATACCTCCAAGGCACGTCATTTTCACTCCCAGGTATGAGCACTGGCATATAGACGGAAGTTTTTCATTACAACAGTATTTCAACACAAGGAATGATTTTGGGCGGTCCCACGGGATTAATTATACCGAAATTTGATTGTATCCAGCCGAGCAATGCTCTTCGCAAGCAAAGACACAGCGCCACAGGGTTTCTGAATCCTAGACTCCAGTGACCGCTGCGTATGTTCTCGGTGGCTATGCTGGCAAGCGTTTCCTGGAGCTGCTGGCAGATTTCATCGCAAGGCGATAAACTCGTCTGGCGGCTGTCCAACAACGTATTTGCACCGCCTTCGAGCAGGAAGTAATCGATACGAATTTTCTGCTGACATTCCCCCTGGTTGAGCAAAGCGACGCGCTCAAACTGTTCAAGCGAGTCGTCAATGTTTTCTAAGACATCGCCCTGCCCACACACAACACAAAGGAGCAAAGCCTGCTGGGAAAGCTTGGGCTTCCGCACTTAAAAGGGCGAGTTTTATGGCGCGCACTCGGCATTCTATTGGCAAGAACCACCAGAAAGCCAGCGCCTTTCTTTTCAGTACGAAACGTATGAATATAATGTGTAAACCTTCGGTATCGTCTGAGGCTGCAATTCACTGTTCTCAATCGCTTATTGGGAGGTCTCCCATCTTCCCGCCTACAATGAACATACAGGTTGCCCCGGATCTCTGTAGGAGCAGGTGAACCGCTTACGCACGAGCATTCGTTCACACAACGTGGGAGCGGTGAACTGAGGACTACGTCCAGATCCTGGACCTAACTCCATTGCAGAACAAAATTTGTTCTCTCTCTCTCCGTCTTTCGGCCGCAGTAAAACGCGACAGTAAAACGCGACTGTCCACGGGTGCGAGTGCGCCACAGAAGCAGTAAGCGAGCACTCATAAATACGGGGCGTACTTGGAAAGTTGAACACATTCTCTATTCCTGCCGACGTAGTTTGATCCAGCCCGCAACCGATGCGGTGTCAGACGCCCTGTTCATTCCACGAGGAAAGCAACATAAAACAAAACTGCTCACGAACTCTCTCCACGCTGGATGGAGTTTAACGGTGGTTGCATCCTTCCCGCGGGTGAGAATAAAACAGCGAAGGAACTCTGTCTGCCGTAGGTGGAGCCCAATTGCAGTTTAACTCCCGCACTGTACGAGTGAAAGCGTACATGTACTCTAGGAAATATCATGAAGCGTCAACTCTTGCATAATTCATAGGGCACGCACGCACGCGCGCGCACACACACACGCACACACACTCACACCCACCACAGGCGTACATCACGCACACAAACACGTACACGCAACACACGTGCGCAAGCACACAAATTTTATGCATAGAACCAGACATAGAGAGAGAGAGAGATTTTTAATGGGCACACGTTAGGTCCGCCTTTACTGCGTGCAAGTGAAAATCATCTCGTTTAATTGCATTGCAAGTGTCTGAAATTATGAAAGTTTGCTGCACTGCTGACATCACAATTCCGGTCGTGTTTGGAAAAAAAACCTCCGCTACGGATCTGAAATTATTCACGCAACTTAACACAAATCACGCTGATGTTAGGCCATATCAGCATAGCCACCAACCCAATCGGCGTGATTTGTGCTAAGTTGCGTTGTTAATTTCAAAGCCGTGACTGACGGCAAGCGAGTATTTCGCTGTTTGTTTCTGCTTTAGTCCACACACTAACGTCCGCGTAAGTACCTGCCCTGGATACATCATCGCAGAAACCATCAAACACACGGTGTAGTGGGAGAACTGCAACGAATTATAAAACAGCAGTTTTCCAAAATAATAAAACTTGTATTTTGTCTTAATGGCCCATTTAAAGGAGCACTGACAGATAATTTCAAAGCTGAGATGACTATCTAAGAGGCTTCCTTTGTATATGGAGATATCACGAAGCAAGTTTCAACAGTAACCATTCTGTATAACATATATTTAATCCATTTTATTCTTTCCGCACGAGAAAGCTCAGATGGTATACCCCTTTCGCAATCAGCACCGCCATGACGCCAGCTGCTCCTCCTGGCCCCAACTGCTGACGTGAGGGCCCCTGTGACTTGGACAACGTTCTTCCATGCGGTTGGCGCGCGATACTCCGGCATGTGTATCACGCCAAATGTTTTGGAACTGGCTTCATGCTACCCGGCCACGTGTAGATGGTGGATACCACGGCCAGTCTGGGTGCGCGCGCGTGCGCGTCGTATACCGTCAATGGTGCGACGATAACGGTGACGTCACGAGAGCCTTCCTGTCATGGCAGCTGCCTCGGAGTTCGTTGTGTGGAAACCGAAACTAAAATCAGTAAACCAGGCTGTAAATACTTATTTAGCCTGCGACCTACCGAGTAATGTGCCATTTTATGATTAGTGGGTTGGTAGGCGCCTATAACAGCGAAAAAATGTAAGACGAAAATTGTGTGTGAGTACATTTTTAAAACACCTTGGAGGAAACAGCTGACTCAGAACCATGTACGTTCTCATGCAGGACAGAAAATGAAGTGCAGTGATAGTAACTCTTCTGTACAACACAAAACCGGAGTTTCCCAGCCTCCCTTGATATTGATCCAAAACACTTTGTCTGAACTAGCCGAAATTACTAAAATTAAAGATAATGGAGCCTTGAGAACCAAAGTACTACGACTGACTCACTTGCATCATGGTAGCTTCCCGGGTAGTGCCCGCCAAGCTGCACACAATGCCGTTTGGGCCCATCGAAGTGTGGTATTTTACCATGTGCATTCTTTTGTGGCCCGAATAGTACAGCGTCTGGTTCCTCTTGGACCGCCAATTTGGGCGGGCCTTCACATCAACTATGGGCCAGCAGTTCGTCAGTGCAGCACCTTTGTCTTGTACTGCCGGCGAAAAGTTGATAAAATATAGACACTTGGTAGTTTTACAGGCTGCTCAAGTTTTCAGAACCGCAGAAAATGTTTTTGTACAGGGCACACTATCTGTGTGGGCAGCACATAAGAGAGCTTTTGTACTGCGTAAATTTCTGAAATAATGGGCGGACAATGAGAAAATGTGCGTTGTACCCCAGCGAACTGTTAGGGGAGTCTGGCGTTCATACAAATCAAATGCCAAATGTTGCTGTGTAGAGAAACATGTTTTGGTTTCAACGCCGCACTCAAAGAGGACAATTTTCGTTTACATTCAGCTTTCTGTCGCCATCTCCTGCGTTAACGAAGATCACCTCGGCCACGGCCGCTCGATGGAAACTACCTAGTTTCCATCGAGCGGCCGTGCCTCGGCAATAATGGCGAATTCGTTGACTGATGTCTTTATGTTGACAAACACGACAGCGACAATCACTGCTTAACAACCTTCACTTGGTCCAATCTGCGGCATCAAGGCAAATGACAATAGAGAGTTATAGCAGGGCGGAGAACCTGTCCCGGTACGATACACGGAACACCTGCGCATGCGCACAGCCAGTTTTTCCGCCTCTGCGCAGGCGCAGTACCACCGGTTGCCTACCGGATACCGTACCTGCCCAGTTCTCCGCTCTGCTATAACTGTCTAATCACGATTGATCCTACCAACTAATTGACTGAGTTACAGTGATATCCGCCAACGCAGGATAAGCATGCTGTGTAATAATCTCAGTGGTTAGTGCCAAAGACAAATCAACAGCCAACAAGATATTTTGTGACCGGGTCGTGGTAAAAACCACTCACATTCAAGAAGCAATAGCAGCTAGTGACGAAAAATGAGGGGAAGAACGTAACATTAGCGTTATGAAGTAAAGTTAGAGCCAAATACAATGCATGAACGGTGAAATATGGCATGATATACATCATAACAGTTACGAGGTACAGTCATAAGCAATGGGAGGACGGGTACATGATTATAGGAAATTTTCTCTGTCATCTGCCCAGTCAGCAGCATTAAGGCGAGTTTCGAAGAGCACGCCTTTGAACTGAACATCGCCTGCCCAAGTATTTTCAGTATATGCTAGCAGCTGTGAAAGTACGGGAATGATAGGTAAAACAACCAGACAAGCTCACATGGGCAGCCGTTCAGTTGAGTGCCATAGAGTGAGCACTATATATACTTGTTCTATGGGTACGTTGTTGAGCACTACTTTTCTATACCACCTTTTTGACCTGGCCCTTCAAACTAAAATGTTTAGAATATAACCAGCTTTTGGCGCCCATATAAATCACAGCCTGAAGTGACTCAGCATTAAAAAAAAAAAGATACCCAGGGGAAGGGGGAGCGGTAGAAATGACGGCCAGGCGAAAATCACGGTCACGCCAGGCGAAAATTGCTTGTCCAAAATTAGTAGGAAATTACTAAAATACTTGAGCGTTGCGCACAATAAATACCTGAAATATTGCGCAGTAATGCTCGCTCTTCTTTTTGCATTGCAGCACAGTTTATTTCTTATAAGGGTGTTAATTGTTAAAGATTCCGGAAATTATGAGCAACAACAATGAAAGTCGGCTCCGCCACTAGACATTTGCTGTATTTTGGCTTCACCGCACAGCCCGCTCCCCATGTGTTGACGTTCCCGCAACCTCGACTGCGAGAGAAAATTGGGGAATAATCAATTGAAAGGACTAGGAGTACGGGAGCAAGTGTGTTTTGACAGGCCAGGCTCCTCTAAGGTGGCTAAGTTTGATAACTTCGTTATCACCAGCAGTACTCAGCCCTTCATGGTTAAGCTGAATGTAAAAACTGTGATTCGACACCAGAGAGTAAAGTTCGCAGAGTCGTCTTACCCGTGCGAAGGACCGCAGCGAAGCAACTGAAATCCAGTCATGATTATTCAAGTATTTTAGAAGGTGCCAAACGTCGTCACGATATGGTGAACGACTATGTACGAGCAGCTGGACGTCACGGAGGTGTGCCGCCCAGTTTCCCCAGGTCGTACTAACGGCCCGTCTGAGCGACAGGGACAGCGCTTCTCGCCCAGGTATCGTGACGCTTTGCGCTCTCACGATTTTCTCTGGCAGCATCAGGGAGCTGTACAGTTCATCCAAATCATCCTTCCGAAATCGGAACTGCTGTTTGAAGATCGTGCTTTCAATGTTTTGGATGTCGACAAGGCCATGGCGAGACGATACGGAAAAAGTTCCATCTCTTTGCTCCGCCTCATCAGGTACTCCAAGTAGTTCATCGTAATATTTCCCTGCAGGAGTTGGCGTTAGGCACGTGTAAGAAGTAAATCGTCCATCTCCTGCCATGTCAACAGCAGACGACGATTCGGCTGTATCCACACCGCGGGAGGGATTGCTAGGATAACGGGAATAATAACGGAATAACTTTGCTTGCACAAGAAAAACAGGCGTGAAGCCGCTGGATTGGGCTCGACTTGACTTGCATTTTTGGGGAAAAAACGGCAAGCGTTTTCATCTGGTTTTTTTTTACAGGGCGGTTTTAAACACGCTGAAGCAGTTGTATCGCTCTTTCGTATAACCGCTCAAAAACCCGTTGCAGAATATTCAAATAAAGCGTGGAAGGGCGCGTAGCGACAAGCACGCGATCCGTTTTACGCCTCGCAATACGCTAACGCTGCGAACGCCCAACAAAATTTCTCTTGTGCGGCGCCACAGACACGTGCGGGTTTTCACGACAGTGTACCCTTCCTGGTCTTGCTGTACGGATGTGTTGTCAACGGATCAAGGTTCACAAAGGCAAGGAATCAAGCTAAGGATGGCTTTCCATAAAAATTCTCGTGTTCTGCTTCTTAAATAAAACAGGTTGAAGATATGTTTGTCCACTTGTGTATAGCCGCAAGGAATAAAGCGAGCCAATTTTCGAACCCTTAAACATGAATGCTCAGTGAACATTTTTTATTATTGAGCAGAATAAATTTGCTTCCACAAGCCGATTGAGTTTTATTGACGGAGTGCAATGACGCACCAATGGATTCAGCAGTACAAAATCAGCTGAATATATAGCCCAATTTATTCTGAATATAATTTGTAGCACTGCTTACGTTTACGTGAAGAAAGTGGGTCATTGGTCCCTGTTAGCAGCTACGTGGGTTTCTAATTATGCGATAATTAAGGGGAAAAGCCTAGCGCCGGAAGCTTCCAAGCACAGGGAGCTCCGCACGTTCCAGCCCACGTTCCAGCTCGTGAAGGGCAATGTACGACAGCCAGTTGAGGCACGAACAAGCAGTTTCCGAACACCTCACAGTGAGTTCAGCAATGAGCAATGCTGCTTCTAATGAATGGTATGATTTTGAGAAAATAAGCTAACCGTCTTCGGGAATTTCAGGCAGGGCTCTGGTAAAGCGTACCATAACTCCGTGGCAGGTGGGATTCCCCAACTCGTGTTAATGCAGTTTTCCGATGCTGTTTGAAAAGGCGCGTCGCCACTCCTGTAGCAATACCTTCACCCCTTCCCCGAGACCACTATCAAGTTCTTGAGCCAGAACCCTCCGAACAAAAGGGCATTTATTGTCTGGACACCGGGTCACACTCCTCTATGCAGTCATCTCTGCCCACGAGACTGCTCGAGGTCTGACCGGCCAAGCGCTGCTGGAGCGTTGGTTAGAGACGACGATCCCCTTGGCATCATTCGAAGAGGTGTCGCAATACTATAGGCCAGCCCGGCTTATGCTCCCCCCGGGAAACCCCTCTCTCAGGAAGAACGTGGAGAGCTATGGCGGCTCCTACAAACGAACACGTTTCCCCATCCGACCAAAACTGCACTTCATGTAGCAATGTCAATTCTGCGAAGTGCCCTGCACTCTGTCTCGTATTGTGTGAGAGTGCCCGCTCAACCCCGCTGTTTTTCCGATTTCAAACCCGTCGATTGAGCAGTGGGAGGGAAAAGTGGTGAGAGTCGCAGATCAGCTTCGGCTGATCCACCGGCCTGAGGCGCTTCAACGGGGTCCTGAACTGAAGAAAACGACCACTTCACTCCTTTCATTTATTAAAGTTTATTCTTTCTTTCGCCCCGCGAGAGTCTGTCAACTCCCGGTTAAGGCTACGGGTGTGCTGGGGTAAGACGAGTTACCCGATGCTGGTATAAGGATGTGTATATAGGACAATCGCTTCAACTACTTTGAAGAGTTACCCGGGCTCGTTAGCTTCTTAAAGTGGGCAGACTGCAAAACGTCGTTGTCAGACAGTACACTACACGCACTACACGCACTCTGAGTACGGTTGAACGAATCGCATTACACAACAAGACGTCAGGACTGAAGTTACAGCACGCCACAACGCAATTAAGATCTCACAAAGCTACACTCGCTGCAGTCATCCGCGACCCGCCATCACCCGTCCAACCGATGTCATGGCGACGCGAACGCTGGACACCAAACCTCTCCATGCCACACGATGAGGAAATCCTGGCCACAAAAGCAGACATTGGCGGATAGAATCTACCCGTCGACGTCACCGAATGCGCTGTACGACAAAAAACGGACTTGAATTCTCAGCAACACTGTCCGAATCACCCCTGTCTTTCATGTTTAAGTGAATATGCTACCGTAGAAACTCTGGAAGTCAACCAGCACAAATTTAATTTAAAAATCTTAAACTAAACCCTACTGGGAAAGTCTAAATCGTTACTTTTAGCGCACAGCTAGACGGGGCTCATGGCGGTGTGTTGAATTAAACGTTAATGATTTCGCATTCCCTGCACAGAACAGGTGCTGTAAGCCCTCGAGGTCTTTTCTGTAGAGTGTTACCCGAGGCAGTCAATCTGTGCACGCTGAAAGGAGAGTGAGGAGACTGTCTCGCCCCGCCCTCCCCCCCCCCCCCCCCCGGATTGAATTTTTGGGCCTTTGGAACGAAAAGGGGTTGGGGACTGGTCGAGGCCACTGCCCCTGCCTATATCGAGAACTTGCAACACCCAGAAATATTTTTAAGGACGATAGACTTTCTTGGGCTACTTAAACGCAAAAATTTTGGTCTGTCTGTATGTCTGTCTGTCTGTCAGCCTGTTTGTGACTCGATTCAGCCACCCGGCCAAAGTGAAACAAACTATGCAATAGTGTTATATACCCTCCACCAATCCTAAACAGCTACTTCCGATGTTAATGTTCGTACTTGTCAACATTGTTCCACAATAATATCACATTACGCAAATATAAGGCCGGAAATCATTAAACGAAAGATGTTTGCAGTGTTCCTTTATTACAGAAATTGACGGTTGCTTGGTTTTTGCGACAGCAAATAAAATACTACATCTACTGGAGAAAAGCGTCGCCTTTTGTTTCCCGCGCAACCTGGGGAAATTTCAAAAAATCAAACGCTGTCAGCAACGAAATCGTCCATAGATAAATTACACGTTCCGCTTGGAACGCTCGTGGAGTGGCGCAACGTGGTTCTATAAACGCTGCAGTAGGTTGCCTCTGTTCACGCGCGTCCCCGACGTTTGTCTGTTTTGTTTGTCTGTTTGTCTGTCTGTCTCTGACCCGATTCAGCCCCCCGTCCAACGTAAATCAAGAGCTGCGCATTAGTCTTATATACGCCTCGAGCTTCGCGATCACTGCGCCGCCTGCCGCCGCTTCACCGCGGCGTTTACGGGATTTGCGCGGCCTGGTTGATAGGGGCTCGTGCAGTGTTTTGGTTCTGTTTCGCTCGTTTTCGCATTTGCGCGCCATACAAAAATTGTTATGGTGACGTCTATAAGCAAAGAGTACGTTTAGGTCACTTAAAAAGCAGCGGCGTCTTCGTGGAGTACTCGAGCGCCAACAATAGCTACCCGGGTTGTGTTCCTGCGCTCTTCGTCGGCGCGCATCAGGGCGTCGGCGACGGCAGCAGTATATATCACCACTGTCAGCTCCGAATACGTCAGGCACAATTTAATTCTACTGTCGCCTCGTTTAGACCTGATACTGGCACAGTGAGAGGTTGGTTTCGTTTTGTAGCGCGGACAACGGATGCGGCTTCGTTTAGAATATATACGTCGCAGAAAAATATGATTCGGGGATGTGATTACGCAATCCCGGACAACCTGTGCCTTTTGTAATATTCATGCAACAATTTTAAGTATATTGCAAGGATGTACTCCGTTAAATATGCGCCAGCTCACGCCTCATAGAAATAACCAAGGAAAGCTAATGAAACCACGGAAAAATAAATGCTATGCAGGTCCGGAAGCTACAGAATAGCTCACTCTAACTGGAACGGAACCAAAAAAACCAGTGCAGCTTCTGGTATGCTAAAGACGTTCGTCGAAACTTAAGCCTGGTAGGAGTCACCAGACCAACGTAGACGCGAAATGCACTGCTTTTTCGCGAGACATGGCAGGGGGGAGTGGGGGGACGCTGTGCAATACGGCGCGATATCAAGCAATGAACGTTTTAGTAATCACACAAAGATTTCGCGTTCACTTCCCCTTGGTTTTTCGACTTCAACGAACAGCGGATTGTTCGGCGGACGCGTTTTTGCAAGTACACATAATAGCAGTTCACAAGCGATGAAGGGTGTCGTTGGAAGAGTGTGGTATCTGATAAGGCCCTCTGATTCAGTATTTGCTTTATCCTGCAGGCTCCCTGTGTCATATGACGATGTTTCGAAGAAGCGTTTAGTGGCGGACGCGGAATATATTCTAAGCCCGTCTCCGCGCTGCTCGGGGGATGAATGTTTACGGGCGCTCACCTCACGACGAGACGACTCCGTCGTGGGCTGATCCCCGAGTATAATTCGGCATTATCCATCCTACTTTCCTTCAATTTTCACGAAATTAAGACACCTTGGCTTTTAAATGGGGGTGGTCCATATATGAGGTATAACATTGGCAAACGTAACTGGCTTGATGTCAGGTATGAATGCTCTGCTAGAAAACTGATTTACATCGTACTGTATACCCGTAGCATGAACATCTGAGGAACCGGTGGTTACGGAGACACTGCTAGTAAATTCAGGGCAGTGTAACTACAATCAGCTCGATGCATACGCCGGTTCCGCGACGCTGGCGTGTGAAACACACCTGGCGCTTATTCAGGCAGAATGTACCACACTAAGATCGCGTCAGAAACATGTACACTCTCGTAAACACACTCCATTTGCGAACAGAGTAACTGTTCCACATAAACATGGATTTCCAACGCCCAGAAGCGGTAAATCTTAGTCATGAACGTGCCGCAAAAGCAGCACGGGGTAGGGGGGGGGCGTGGGTATGGTTTTCTTTTAAGACCGGGTCAAGCTGCGGCAGTGGGTTTGGTGCGGTTTACTTTAGAGCTGGGTTAAGGTTGACTGGGGACGGCCTTGGGGTTTTATTTTTTTATTTATTTATACAGGTACCTACATCGCCCTCACGGGCATTATTGTAGGGGGGAAAACAAGCAAAGGAATACAGTACAGTCAATATAACAAAAAATGGTTGCGGGTAAAAGGCTGTATGGTTGAAACAACAAAGTGTTGACTTACACTGTCATAAATAAGGCATCACATTGCAGATACAAAGCAAAAACGCAAAAAAGAAGAGTGCTATCGGTTACACAGGGCAATAAAGTAAAATAAAAAGCAATTAGTACGGAACGCATCAGAAATGTACAGCAGGGATTAGTTCAACAAAAAATTGTGCAAATTTCTAACAAAAGATGAGGGAGGCGCAGAGACAATTTCCTCTGGCAAGCCGTTCCACTCATGCGTGGTCCTTCGAAAAAAGGCGTATTTGAATGCGTTGATCCTGGACGCGTATTCACGCAGTTTTAAAGAATGGTCAGTACGGGGTGACACATAGGTAGGTGGTCTTATATACTGTTCTTTGTCGATGCCTGTTCTGTTCATGAATATGCTGTAAAATAGGGACAGTCGTAGGTATTTTCGTCATACCATCGTTAAACGATGGTATGACGTTTTGCGTTTTTTTTGTTTGTTTGTGCTGACTGGTGGCCAGCTTCGCCCGCACCGCTGCTCTCTTTGAGGCAGTGGTTGGTTAATGTTTCATTTCTTATTGCACTACTTTCGTTTTCTTTGAGCTCGATTCCTCCCCTCACGCACCCTACCTAGCAGCAGTCCGCAATGAAATCTTGCACACTCTAGCACCCGAGACTAATTCCATCGTGCCGGAAATTAGAGTCTTGAGAATTTTGACATGGTCCTTAACGTACGCTGAACAACGAGCACTCGGATTTCGGCGTTTCGTGTTCCCAATATGCAGAGCGTTTCCCTTGCATGAGCTCCTATCACGCATGGCCTGGAATGCAGCCTTGCGAACGCAGTTTTAAAAAAATTGAGTAAGACGCAGAAAGCACTTCGAATTCGCACGCGCCAAATCGGGGGTAGAAAAAAGAAGCATTGGAATGAATCCTGTTGTCAGAAGCGGGTCAAGACATACATGTAAACAGATGTTTGTCGCAGGTGCGACACTGGACTGAGAAGCCGGCAAGCAATTTCATCACGATTTGAAAGGCGACTTTCATTTTCCAATCTGAAGAGCTGAATGCGAAGCGCGAGCAAAAGAACCAAGAACCTCGGCGCAGGGGCCCAGCGGTTGGTGATGGGATGCATTAAGACAGCACCGGTCCCATGTCTTGCCACCGAGTAGTCGAGTAATTGGTCTTTAAACAGGAGTCTGGTCTAAGATGCCCCCGAAACGCGGAGCCGAAATGTGGCCAGGTGGAAGATTAACGGCGTCGCCGCAGGTGGCAGTAAAGTTTAGGATTTCAGTTCGAAAGCGCCGCAAATGTTGCCTTGTTATCGGAAGCCCTAGTCGCTCCCGGGGAGAACACGGCTCTCTGGCCGCAGCGTGGTTTCAATATCCGAGGGACCCAGCAAAAAATAAAGGCGCTGCCTTAGCACTCGTTATCAGCGGAGAAGACCAAACGCGGGCTATGATCGGTGCAAAAAATGCCTTATTGCATTCTCCGGGTGTAAAGTGCCCATTCCCACCAAAAGCCCGAAGAAGTGGAAAAAGAAACGGTTGTGGCAAGTTCAGCAGAGAAAAAACACTTTGCCGAGTAATTCTGAAAAAAATAGAGGCTCGATAGGTAAGCCAGTAAGAGCGCACAATTAAAAATAGCGACTAATATGAAGGCGGTAATAGGAGAAGGTATAGAAGCAAAGACAAGAGCTGGAGGCGGGCACTGGAAGGGGCCTTTGTGAGGCAGTGGGCCTGAATTGGGTGTTGTTGATGATGATGAAGATCAAGGTTATAAAAGTGTTAACATTTGAAGGGGTACCCTCTAAGTATTCTTGAAGGATGCGAAGCATACAATTAGTGAAGCGCATTCACACATTCGCTGTGAGTGAGCGTTAATCTCCTCCTTTAACAAAAAAAAGTATTTGTGATATGAATACTGTGGCTTTTGCAGCTATTCGAAAGTCGATGCCTGCTTGAGTCGAGAAAACAGAACGCATAGGCAAGTAGTACAGAAAGTATGTCCAGCTATTGGCACATCGCGAGGCGTCATTCGGCCTGGTGGAACTATGGCAAAAGCTGGGCTGCCAAGAAACTTTATCTCTTTGGCAAGGGTTTGGAGACGAATTGCTGATTCTCTCTTTGCCCGATTAGGTGATTAAACAGGATTGAACCACGCACTGCTGGATTCCTGTTTGGATAGCTGTGGTCAGAAGATGAACGATTATAAGCGTTTCGCCACAGTGTCCGCTCTGCTTTGGCCAACCGTGATCAGAATATGAACGGCTAGCGTACGGCCAGCAGGGTTGTTTTTTTCCTGTGGGCGCTAGATGTCGTACGACTTCTCGTAGTCATTATAACGCTTCGTGATAGAAAGTATGATTAGCTACCTGTGCGGAAAACCCTCCCAATTATAGATTTGTCAAAACTGTCTGCTTTATGTTTGGCCACCTTTGGGTAAACGGTTATCAACAAGCGTGTTTGGTCAAAAGAACGATAAAATAATTATGGCGACCCCACCCGTTCAAGCTGGTTGGCTAGCGAGACTGAATTTTATGGTTAAGAATAATCATTGCATAATTTATCACTTTGTCAAAACGACTTTATGTCGCTGCGTATACACTCAGTGGCAAAGTTGCCAGGTCTCGCGACTTGTCGCCAAACTGGCGACTTTTCGAGACTCGTTGCGAGGGAAGTATTAGTGTGGCGACATGACTACTTCCTGGACACTTTGAGCATTGGTGATTTTCTATATTTCCAGGCCCTTCCGACGCCTCACTTTCCACAAAAACAGCGTTCTACGGCTTTTCAGTGCATTGCAGCCATCGAGACAAGTCGAACAAACAGAACAGAAGAAAATTCTAGACAGATGACAGTAATCTGGCAAAGTCTAGAATAAGTGCAAACGAATCAGAGATTCAAACAAACAACCGTACAGTGCTGCTTACCGGCTCAATTGAAACTTTGCCTCACCCTGTTTATTATGCGGCACCTGCACTTGATGTCATGTGAATAGCGTCAAAGGCATCAAGCAGCGCCGTTTATACAAAGTGTAATGCTTCTGTAGTTTACGGGAGCTTGTGATTTCGTTCAGTGCTAAAAAGAGTGTATGATGATGCATAATAGGCACGGGAAGCTAAAGAGGCAGTGAAAGTGGTAAAACATAGTGTGCAGCAAACGCCCGTTCTACGTCATTCATATACCTTGAATTCTTTAGCTAAACCTGCATATTATAGCATTTTTGTACGCAGTAGGGTGACGAATTTTCGGTCTACTTTCAGCAATTTCCCGGGGACTTTTCCTGCTGACGGCCTGGAAACCCTGTTCACTGGTAGAGTCCCAACCGCGTCCTATCATTCTTCCCATCGTCATCCTTAACCGCCATCGTTCTCAACCGCTTCCTAATGCATGCTTTGACATTGGCAAATTACTGCACGGCGGACCCTGAGTTCGGCGTTCTTTTTTTTTTCGTCATGAGCCGCGACTTCCCACATTCCCGCTGCAGTCCCCCACCCCCCAACCCCCCATCGCTTTTCGAACTCACGCTGCTCTTGGGTAGTCATCATAGAGTTTCATAATAATATATTGGCGGTGAGCTCGACCACGGGCGGCGCTGCCAAGCGCGCCTCCGTGACGTCGGCTCAGGGATTATCGCATTTGCCGTCTGCTTCACTCGGATTCGCTCTCTCTGCTGTTTCTTTGCGCTCGGTTGACGTCTGATGCTTGATTTTGCGTAATCATAATAATAGGCTGCAAATCGCCCACACTTGCTCAAGCCATGAGTTAAATTATATTTTTGGATACCGCTACGGAAGAAACATTGCCAGCGTCGGCCCATTCATTGCGAAGCTGGTCCTCTGCGGAGCACGAAGAGTCGGAGCTAGGCGTCAATTCTTTAATAATCAATCTTTCGACCAAAGGGTACAGCCAGCTGCTAGTAACTGACAACAGCGAAAATGCGAGACCAAAACAAATTCCATGCCTTGGGGGCTGTCAGCTTTGGCAGATGGCATTACCATCACCGGTAGTCATATGTAAGGTAAAACAGTTTTTGCAACCTTGCCGAATGCTCGAAAGTATTGTATTACATAACTTTACGTTTTCATGGCATGAAAGTATGCCGACATGCACTATGGCGCGCAAAAAATGTTGTTTTAGTTCTAAATAATTTACTGTGTGTACAGGCGCGGGCTAATTTTATACCAGGTTTCTAACCACTATGGAGGTTTATTGAGCAAAATGAGTCACGCCTACGGTAAATATACAGTAGCACTATGTTTGTTCGGACCTGAGGGGATATTTCGGTACGTTTCCAGCAGCCATATCTTCCCACTATTCAGATATGCGTTACAGGAAAACTGCACTCAAGAAAACTTAGGTCACAATAAAATCGAGGTGATTAGTGGGCCGGGTCCATAGTCCAGAAAAACATAGCAAGATAAATTTCCTTCATTTCATAGAACGCCATCCCGAGAAGATGAGGATTAGTTCTTTACGTCTGGGAGGGTTGGAAAACAACCAAGAGCTGCTTGGAAATATTAATCTGTTTGTATTCTTGTAATATGTGCACGTATACTATTGACTGCGTTCGTGAGCGAGTATATCAAGCCTTCAACACCGTAATCATGTCATAATTGTTTGGTTTGAGAGTGTATTTGTTATGATAACGATAATTAAGACAGAAATTTGGAGCACAAAAGCCGGCTTCGAGTAATCCTGACCACGTTGTCTGGAGCGTGATCGCGGTGGCGTAGCACAAACCTTCTCATTATATTTGCTTGCGAATAAACTACGCACGCCGCGGATATGCGCCTTCCCGCACGCAGCCATAAGAAAGTCAGTTTGTGAACATGGAGCCTGGGGAAAATATCCAAACGACCTTTGTGAGCCTCCGAAACATACCCAAACCTCCTAATAAGACGTTTATGACGGGGCAGAAAAATCAATAAAAACATTCATCTCATACAAGTCAACAAAAATGAAAGATATACAAGACAGCCGCTTTATTTCCTGCTGTGCCATGCGCGTGTAGTGGCCACTTTCTTGGTACGTGGTGCCGCCCGTGGTACGACTGTTAAGTCTTCATAACAGCATCTCAAAAATACTGAAGGGAAGCCTACGCATTCTGAATATCTATCTAGGAGCTATGCGCGCTGAAGCTGAACCTCGCTAATAAGATAGAAAGGACGAGTTGTACCCGATCTTCTAACCGATTCTCAGAAGAAAGTTGTTCTCGCTCTCTGCTCGTGTGTTGCAAACTTGTGGGGGATACAGCTTGAAGTTATTCATATGTGTCAGAAGCTGGCAAACATAACTGAATTACTAGAGATGCGCTTTTTAATGCACTAAAGCATCAAAGCGGGCGATTTCTAGCACAGGAAGTGCTTCCCCTCACAAGCGCAGTGTAGCAGACGACAGCGGCGCAAGTCCCTAAGCCGACGTCAGAGCCAGGGGGCGCCACTCAAACATCTCACCGCCAATACTAGAGGGAAGTCTGCTGCGGCTGTCTAGTGAATCCGCGCTTCAGCGAGCGTTCCGTCATGTACCGGGCAGGCACGTTGCACTTGTCCTTGGCATGACTCATGAACAGGCTAAAAAGTTGGCTCTGGCTGAAAAAAAGCAACAATATTACTGTAGAAGGTTCATCCAATATATTTTGTTATTATTAAATTGAAGCTCCACGAAGATTATTTGTCAGTGATTATGTAGAAGCTTGTCGCACGATAAAATAGAAAAAAATGTTACCCTTTTTTCTCGATTTTGGCTTCGAGACAAAAAAGAAGCCATATGACTAGCTAAGCCAAGTAGGCGAGGAACTTCGCTAGCGGCAAGGGCGCCGCCCACGGCGTCCCGTGATTGCAGCGACAGATTCCCCTCTAGTATAAGTATGAAACTTTGGCTTTAACCTGTGATAGCTTTGCTGGTGCAGGTTTTTGTTCCCTCTTTCATTTATTTTGCTTTCATTACACAAGGGAACAGGAATTTGTTTCATGGTAGTCATACTAGTGCCACTAGGTAAGGCTACAGTGTATCGGCACTGTATTCGATCGTTCCGTGCCGTCGCCGTGATCACTGGTCAGTTCACATCACGCGACACTTGTTTACACTCCGACGGTTCATGGGCGCGCCATTTCGTTGTTTATGCGTTTTCTGTCGGTCAACTGTGGTAGTCTCAGCTCGTCTTTCCTGCTCTGCGGCTGCACGCGACTGGCGTCGTTCCCAATGCGCATCAAAGAGAAAGCGCTTGGAGCATTTCAGCTGCAGCAATGTGTACGAAGATGCCGTGCTGCTGCGTGTTCGGAAGTGTTGTTCACAAATGACGCCGTCAAAGTTAGGGCTGATGCCGCAGAAACGTCACTCTGGCAACACTGATAAACAACAAAATGGCCGCTGTTGCTCACTTGCGTGCCTTAGTGACGGTACTCTGTATCGTGTCTAGTGACACAAGTAACCGCGCGTGGACAGCTCTTAGACGTATAGTGCTGGAAGTGGTCGCCTGCGCGCACAACAATTTTTCAGGGTCCTCCCGTATACAGCTTCGCACTAAAATGCCGCGCACACGGGTTACGCTCTCGGGCGCGAATGGAATGGTGCGGACGGATAACCAGGCGGGATGGCGACAAACAGTGAGCTCGTTCTATAGCTTCACAAGAGCGGCGTGGTGGCAATGAACTCCAGCGTGTTCCTCGCTTTCCTTAAGTTAGCCACTGTCGCAAATTATTGGCAAGAAAGACTTTGCTGTTTGTTATTGTTAACACCTTTCGAGAAAAGCTACGGAGCAAATTTGCTTAAACCATAAATACATAAATGCCTTTCCAAGCATAATGTCAAGCATCAATTGCCCTATACGGATTGCAGGCTTCGTGTTGTGTCCAACGTCCCACTGTCCTGCGGGAAGTCGCACGTAGCGCAGACGGGGCGTTGCATCAACGACCGCCAACGCGAGCATACTAATTCGCTCAAGACGTTCCAGGGTGTCAATCTTGCTTCTCACTACGGAAAACATTGGCTGTTCGCCTAAGCTCGAGTACGCCTGGATTGTGACGAGGTACCCTGAGCAACGAACACGTGAAGTTTTGGAGGCGATCGCAACCTATAAAATGGGGGACTCCTGTATAAGCATGTCATCAATCGCCTGCATGCTAAAGAGATAAGTTATTACGGTGGCGTGACTGCGGAGCGTGGAACCACTGTTTAATAATCTCTTCGTAACGTTTTTCTTCCTTTCTTGTTTTGCTTGTGTTCTTGCTTTTTTCATATGTATATTGCGCTGTACGTTTTAATAAAATGTCGTCAGTCAGTGGCCGTCCTTTTAAATACGGAACTTAGGCTCGCGATGTCACTCGTCGATGTTGTCGGCGCCGTCCACACGCTCACTGCACATGCGCGTCGCGTCGAGGCGCAGGTGCGCGTCTCTCCCCCGTACCCTCCTCGCTCTCAACAACAGGTGCGGCGGTGCGGGAGGAGCGCGTGTACACCGTGCGCTCCGTCGCTCTCAACAACAGCTGCGGCGGTGCGGGAGGAGCGCGTCTCTGCGCGCATGCGTCGTAGCTACTCGTGCGCTGCGTCGCGCTCAACGGTAACGGCGGCAGGGCGTGAACACGTGATAACGGCGTGGTGGGTGCGTGGAAAGTTCGCGCGCTTGTGTACGGAAGTGTGCGCATGCGCGTCTCTCCCCGTACTCCTCTCCCTCGAACGCGGGCGGTGTGTATATAAGCGGCGGAGCGCGCGTTCGGAATTCAGTCATGGGCGTCTTTGCTTGGCTTTCGCTTGACTTGACGCTTTGCTTGACGGCACCAAGCAATAAAGACAGACTTTAACTTTACACTCCTTGCCTTCGCTTCTCCTTCATTCAATAAATAAGAATAATAAAGACGAAATAACAATTAAGCATTCCCAAACCATACCCAATTACGCAACATTCACACGATACCCCCACCACTCTGCGACGCATTTACTCGAGTTCCCCCCGTGGGAAAATGCGGGCGGGTTTTTTATACTTTTCTCGTCCTGTTCCTTGGCTGTTTTATTCATGTATCCTTACCGACTCGCCCAGGTTCGCACTCTTGTTCAATATGGAATTTATAACTTAGCAGCGTATGAACCAGCGGCCCGTCACATATAAAATTATGAAGGTCAAGGCACATGAAATTAAAAACAATTTCAATGTTCCCCGCTTTAGTTTTAATGCCAGCAGGAGCAGGAGGAAGCACGTTCAAGAAGAAGTCAGAATTTTTGCTGCCCCATTTGCGTGCGTCAACTAAAATATCCTCTGCCAGGCACGGGGTGTCATTGTATTTACTTATTCGTGGTAGAATCGGCGTGCAATTGTTTTTTTTTTTTTTTTTTGATTTCACATGCGCAAACTTACCTGAGCGTCACAATGGGGCGCGTTAAAATCATGCGAGTACGGAACTGCGCTGCCGGAACGCTTTCGCGCCCAATATTAACTGTGCCGAATGACTTTGCACTACACTGAATCCAGAGTTATCACTTCTGAAATAACTGCGATGAGCCGTAAAGTTGCGCATGGAGCAACTGCGAATTCGTTTCCGGGTACCAATTCTGGCGCTCAACATGGTGCGCTGTGAAGTACTGCCAACATACAGCCAATCACGGGGGCTGAAGAAGAGAACGGAACGAATGCCTTGTGGGTTTGTTTTTGCAAGATTCAAAACGAAGAAGCCAAGCAGAACCTCGCATATATTTCAGAACTCTTGGGGAAGAAAGCTCGCGGAAATTACGCATGTGTAGCGCTTCGGTCGCGAATGTGAGAAGTTAAGGATGACAAGAACCCGAGCAATCCTTTGGACACAGGCTCTCTCTCTCTCTCTCTCTCTCTCTCTCTCTCTCTCTCTCTCTCTCTCTCTCTCTCTCTCTCTCTCTCTCTCTCTCTCTCTCTCTCTCTCTCTTCATGGAAGTGCCAAGGCAGAGAAATACATCTGCATGTGTGTGGTTTTGACAAGACGGCAGATGCATACAGCTTGCATAGAGAGCGGGATAGAATTTCCAAGGTTAAGCGACAGCCGTCACGACTGAACGCGGAATGACCGTGCCAAAGCATCCTCGCTAACGGCTGTCGGATAATTATAAACGCGGCAATAATGCGCGCCCATTTGGGATCGCAAAACGTAATTTCATCGGTTTCTTTTTGTGCTTTCCACTTGTCTTTGCGCACTCCAAGCGTTTTTCTACCAGACGATGCAATTTCCCGAATCCGGGTGCTCAAACACAGTGGCGCCCCCACCAAGGGGAGATCGCGCTGGGTCTCGCTTGCGTTCTCTAATCAAATGCAGCGGCAACCGAGATGGGGTGTTCTCACAGCGCCTTGTAATTGCTCCCTGCGCTTGCCCACTGGCCGCGACGACGAGCACGGCGGTGTTCCAGCCCATCAGCTCTGATCGACAATTAGGGCCAATTAGGCTGCGAACGAGAGCCAAGGGGCGAGGGCAAGGGTGGCGCTGAGCGTTGGGCGCCGACGCAAAGGGATGTTGGGGAAGAAAGTATTGGTGCGGGTTTGGCACGCTGCAGGGCATGCAGTTTCAGACTTGAGGGAAATCTGTCGCCGCAATCGCGCGCTGTCGTTGGTGCCGCCTTAGCAGCGAGCGATGTTCCTCGCCTACTTGGCTTTGCTAGCTATGTGGGTGCTTTTAAATGCAGAGCACTTTCAGGGCTCGCCTTGTCATCGTAGCTAGCGGTCACGCTGTTAGATGTCATGCGACTGCCGGAATCAGACGGGACAGCGAGACTACGGACCCAAGTGCAGCCCCACGGCGTAACGGTAACGGCGTACCACACATGCTTCGGAAAGCAATCGGTTTATATGGTCATAACCATTCTAAACTCGCGGACCGCTGGTGCTTACCATATATATCCCCGTTGTTTAGCGAAAAAAAAACTGCAGGTATATTTGAGGCAGTATGTATGTAATAAACCGGCAGCCACCGCGTTCATTTAATTAGTGACGGTCGTTGCGTTGGTTTTTACGATAATAAGTTAAGTGGCCGCCAGAAACCACGCGTCCCAAACTGCGCAGTAAGGCGCCGGCACGCGCGACATGAAAGCAAGCGAAAAAAGAACAGCACTGCCGCTCGCGCTGTTCCAGGTAGGGGGCGCACGGGCACTGCGAAGGCGGGAAATTTGAATTGAATTGAAATCACTAGAGGAGTGAGACAGCACGGCGAAGAGCATGATGGGTGGTAGCAGTGAACGGGTAACGGCGCCAGAGCCCATTCCCACAGCTGTTACGTTAAGTGGAACGGCTTTAACTTTTTTTTTTTTTGAAGCCAAACTTACAACTAATGGTAGCAATATTGGGCATCCTCAATTTACCACTCGTCCCCGCACGGGGCACCTTGAGTATTCATGGTGACGGTGAGCAGCGACACCGCGGACCCCGAGCTCCCAACATAAGCCGTGTCCAACCGTGGCGAGGTGTTTAAAGGTGAAGGGTAGAAGCCGTAAACGGTGGCCGTCGGAGCCTTGGTCAAGCTCCGGCCGATGGGCCGGAGCTTGACCAAGGTAGGGAGACCAAGGTCTCCCTACCTGGTAGACAGGCTCCCTGCCTGTCTACCAGGCAGGGAGCTCCGGGACCTCTTTGACTACCAGGGTAAGGTCAAAGGAGAAAGTACCCCCATCTCCCTGCTTTTATACTATGCTTTATGGTATTGTTTAAACCCCCCCCCCCCAACCGTGATCGGCCCCCTAAAAGGGGCAGCACCGAAGTATCGCTTCCCCCATTGCCATCTTTGACATTTCCTGAACCAGATCATTACTCTCGATTTCTTGTCATGGAGTCCCTGAATCCAACCCACCCTCTCGCATCTCAGTCAGTCTTCTTGATCGCCAAGTATCTTGAAGCCATAATAGGAAAATCATATCAGGCCAAAAAACAAAGAACTGGTGAACTCCTCAATGACAAGCAGCAGACCACAAAGCTTCTAGCTCAGACTAGACTGGCTGATCTAGACATCAGGGTCACACCCCATCGGAGCCTCAACAGCTCGCAGGGTGTGATATCAGAGCCAGATCTCCTGAACAAAACCGATGCGGATCTCCTTGCCGGCTTGAAGGATCAGGGCGTCACTGCCGTGAGACGTATCACCATCCGTAGAGACGACAAGGAGATTCCCACCAAGCACATCATCTTGACCTTTGACCGCGCAGTTCTCCCACAACATATATATGCAAGTTTTATCCGTTGCTCCATCCGTCCGTACATCCCGAACCCGCGGCGCTGTTTTAAGTGCCAGTGGTTCGGGCATGGTACAAACTCTTGCCGTGGGCGAACAACGTGTGCGAAATGCGCGGCGCATGATCATCCAAGCGATAATTGTCCATCCGATACCCTGTCTTGTGTGAACTGCGGCGGGCCGCATGCAGCGTACTCCCGCAAGTGTGAAAAGTTCCAACCCGAAAAAAAGATCATAAACATTAAGGTCACTGAGAACATCACCTTTCCACAGGCGAGAAAGAGGTTCGCCTCTTTCCCTCTGCGGAGGTACGCCGACGTAGCTCGCCGGGGCGCGGAGCGGCATCTAGTGTCCACAGGGACCCAGTTCAGCGAGTCTGACCTGGTCCCGCCCCCAACCCCCGCTGGGTTGCCTCACGCAGCCCAACCCGGCACCACGCCGCTTGCTGAGGTAGCAGCGGTTGTGGTGCAAACCACTTCTGTCGGGACCGGTGCCGCTCCCGCCTCTGTCTCCCCGTCCTCCAATGCGTTGGAGGGTACCGAGGTGATGGACACCACGGGCCCCGCACCGGCTCCCACCGCCTCCGCACCGCCCGTGCCACCTCTGGTGCCCCGGACGTCCTCGGCGGTGCCGGCTCAAACGAAGGGCTCCCGAGGGGGGGCCAAGTCCGGGGGGCCCGGTTCGTCGGGCACCCCTCGGACATCCGACGTCGAGATGGATGTCGGGTCGTTCCTGCCTGCAACGCAGCTCAAGGAGCGGCCACCGACTTCCAAGCCTACAGACAGGCCTAAAAAGCCTAATCCCAGAGTAACAGCCCCGAAAGACGACACATGAACACACACACACACACACACACACACACACACACACACACACACACACACACACACACACACACACACACACACACACACACACACACACACACACACACACACACACACACACACACACACACACACACACACACACACACACACATACACACACACACACACACACACACACTCCATTCATTCTTAAACGTAAATAATGGGAACAGAAAACATCATTCAATGGAACTGCAGAGGCCTCCTTAAAAATCTTGATGATGTGTATGATATCCTGCATGCCAATCAGCCAAGCCTTAAGTGTCTCCAAGAGACACACCTCAATTCCAAACATACAAATTTCTTAAGTAGGTACATGCTATTCAGAAAGGATAGGGTTGGCTGCACACACTCTTCTGGGGGTGTGGCCATAATCGCCCGGAAATCCTTAGCATGCCACCCTGTCACTTTGAACACTGTACTTGAGGCTGTAGCAATTCGCACAATAATATTCAATAGATTGATAACGGTGTGCTCCATATACATTCCTCCTGATCATGCACTTTCGAGCTCTGACTTCGAGGCACTGGTCGACCAGTTACCCGAACCATACATCCTAACTAGGCGACTTTAATGCGCACAACTCTCTTTGGGGCTCCTCCAGAACGGATGCCCAAGGTCGCCTGATAGAGAAACTTCTTACATCTTCAGGAGCATGCCTTTTTAACAAAAAACAGCCTACATACCATAACTTAGGACATAATACGTACTGACATCTAGACTTGGCTATTGGTTCTGCAATTCTCTTTCCATGTCTTGAGTGGGGCGTGGGCACGGACCCATATGGTAGTGACCACTTCCCTACTTCCCTAACATACATAGGTAAAGGCCCATGCAGTCCATCTTCCCATAACAGATTTAATGAATCAAAAGCAAACTGGAGTACATTCACAGAAACATCTAAACTACACCACACAACCATAAAACACCTACACGTTGAGGAGGCAGCGCAACTCATCACTGCACACATACTCCACGCTGCCGAAAAAGTCCATTCCTCAGGCCTCTAGTGCGTCCCGCACCCTAAGGAGGCCCTGGTGGAACGAGGACTGTAGGCGGGCGCGAGAGGCCCAGAACAAGGCGTGGGGTGTCCTTCGCCGGTACCCGACGTCAGATAATCTCATTTCCTTTAAACGGGCAAAAGCTCTTGGGAAGCGTGTGCGTCGTGAGGCGAAAAGGGAGAGTTGGCGCACCTTCCTCACTTCCATCAACTCATACACCGACACTCACAAAGTCTGGACACGAATACGCAAATTAAAAGGACAACAGACACACAGCCTGCCCCTGGTTAGCACAACAGGGGACACACTCGAAGACCAGGCCAACACGCTTGCACAACACTTCGAACACGTGTCCAGTTCAGCACACTACACAAGCACTTTCATGAATCACAAAACATCTGCGGAGAAGAAGTCACTGCGTGATAGCAACAAGTCGCACACCTGTTACAATTCCCCTTTTTCAATTTATGAGCTGAAGGTCGCCCTCGTTACTTGTAAACCTTCAGCTCCAGGTGCAGACAGGATTTCATACACAATGATACAACACTTACATGCAGACACACTTGAAACACTTCTTCACCTCTGCAATAAAATATTTCTTTCGGGGCACATTCCACGCTCTTGGAGGGAGGCCATAGTAGTGGCTTTCCTAAAAGAAGGGCAGTACCCTTCCTCTCCCGCCAGTTATCGTCCCATTGCCCTGACAAGCTGCCTGTGTAAGCTCTTCGAGAAGATGATAAACAGGAGACTCGTGTACTTCTTACAGTACAACGGTCTTCTCGAGAGCTGCCAGGCAGGCTCCAGGGCGGGGCGATCTACGAACGATCAACTCGTTGCGTTAGAGTCATATATTAAAGATGCTTTCATCCACAAGCAGTACTGTATGACAGTATTCTTTGATCTTGAAAAGGCGTACAACACTGCTTGGCGGTACGGCATCCTCAGCGATTTGAAGTCCTTTGGCATGTCGGGTAACATGATGAACACGCTTGCCAGTTACCTGTCTGAGAGAACGTTTCGCGTGCGAGTTGGAGCTGCACTTTCTAGGGTTCATGTGCAGGAAAACGGCGTGCCGCAAGGTGGGGTATTAAGTGGCACTTTGTTTATTGTGAAAATGAATTCCCTTAGGAAGGCATTGCCACCGTCGATTTCCTATTCAATCTATGTAGACGACGTTCAACTCTCCTTTAAATCTTGTAACTTGTCTGTCTGTGAACGCCAGGTCCAGCTTGGTGTTAACAAGCTAGCTGGCTGGGCAGATAGCAATGGTTTTAAATTTAATCCCGGAAAGTGCACTTGTGTTTTGTTTTCCAAGAGGCGTGGCATGCGGCCGGATCCAGACCTTCAACTCAATGATGTCTCGATTCCTGTAAAAAAGGAACACAAGTTCTTAGGTGTTATCTTTGACGAAAAGCTGACATTCATCCCACACATAAAACAACTAAAACATAAATGCTTAAAAACAATGAATATCTTGAAGGTTCTGTCGCACATCTCTTTTGGTGCTGGCAAACAACTTCTCTTACGTGTTTTTACCAGCTTCATAGGTTCACGATTGGCCTATGGTAGCGTTGTTTATGGGTCAGCAAGTAAAACATCCCTCAAAACGCTGGACCCAGTGCTCCATCTTGGGCTCCGCCTGGCGTGTGGCGCCTTCCGCACTAGCCCGCTCGAAAGCCTCTATGGGGAGTGCAACAAATAAAACCTACAACGTCAGCGAGCATACACAGATCTCCTTTATGGCTTTAAAATTTCATCCATGCCACACCATCCTTTTAAATCAGTTTTTCATGATACATCCATGACTGAACTCCTTTTAAATCGACCATCGTTCTCTGCGCCCTTCTCTTACAGAGTTAGAGAGGAAGTGTCAGAGCTTGCTGTCTCCTTTTTAGATACAATCCAAAGTTCTCTAACGGATTTTATAGCACCATGGCATCTCCGCCCTGTATCATGCGACACTTCTTTTACACATCTAGATAAAAACCGAGCTCCCACATGCGCAATTCTGCAGCATTTCTTGTATTAGCAGCAGAAGTACCAATGTTCTGAATTTTATGCGGACGTTTCTAGAACTGCCCCCTCTGTGTCCTGCGCGGCGCATGGGCCCGGCCTTAATGTCACTAGAACTCTGATAGTCATACTAGTATCTTTACGGCAGAGGCTTACGGTGTACTTCTTGTTGTCAATCACATACTTCAAAGCCACATCCCACAATCCATTATCTATACAGATTCCCTCAGTGTTGTGCGGGCACTGTCATCAACAATGCTTTCGAAAAACCACGTTGTCAATCTGATCATCAAGGGTATTATGTCGGTGTATGTACGCAAATTTGAACTGGTTCTTTGCTGGGTCCCTGGCCACAGTGGTATAGCCGGGAACGAAGCAGCGGATCGAATGGCTGCTGCTGCTACACTCTTGAATACAGTAGACATAACCACATTACCCTACACCGACGTGAAACCACACATCAGACAACAACTTCGCAAAACATGGCAAACACACTGGAGTGAACAAACATACAACAAGTTACAAGTAATAAAACCTCACTTGGGACCATACACCCCCGACACACGCAATAGATACTCTGAAGTCGCCTTGGCCAGATTGCGGATAGGGCACACACATGCAACGCACTCGCACCTGCTCACTGGATCTCCAAGACCTCTGTGCAGCAGGTGCGGAGAGGCCCTATCCGTGGTGCACATACTAATCACATGCAAGGCACTTCACACAACACGACACAAACACTTCAGAGAACTCTACAGACAACATATCCCACTACATCCATCGCTGCTTCTAGGTGACTATGCCACTGTTTCTGTGAAACGTGTGTTTGAGTATTTGTCAGACGTTAAGTTTTTAAACCTCATTTCCTATCACGCATAATCAAATCTGGCCCTATACACCAGCCATCACCATTATATTTATTGATCTTACTATGTCCGGTTTTCACGTTTTATACCTACCTTTTGTGGTAGTCATTTCTTTTCATTAAATAACTTCTCTGGCGCTCTTTGCCCTCGTCGGCCTTGCGCCATTAAACACCAACCATCATCATCACTTTACCACTCGTGGATGGCCCGCACGACGTCCCGAGCGGGAATCCCAAAGGAATACATGGCAAAATCGAGCACCAGATCGCGTCTCGGGCAGTCGGAGGACGATCCGGAACTGATAATCGAGGTGGTCGTCTTGCATTAAACAATCTAATAATCCCTGAAAATGAGTGTTTGTGATGCTCGATTGTCATAACAATTACACAACTATATGTTAACTTTCGCAATAATATTCTTGCTTTTTTGCAGCCATGGCAACTTTTTCAGCCCGTTCAAGAGCCATATCAAGGACAAGTGCAACGTTCTTACCCAATACGTTTTCGGGAATAGCCGTTGACAAAAGAGCGATTGGAAGTGTTTGTAATATTGGAATATAGATTAGATTGGAATATACATAATGTTTCGCCGTTCTAAGCTTGCGGCTTTAGCTTGAGTAGCATTTCTCAACATTAAAGCGACGAAATGGGGGCACAATCACGATTTAATGTACTGCTTACTGGGCGTTTGTATTCGCAATTTGCACTGCGTTTTACAATTAGTTTTTCTTCAGAAATTGGGAACATGCCTTTGTTGCAGACATAAAGCGTACCCGACTACTGGCTAACGAGATATCCCCGCGGGAGCGACTTCTGCGTTATCTCATCGGGCCTGGCTGCGCTGCGACCATTTGTCAGCCTCGGCTGATGGCCAGCAGCGCCGACTAGCAGATACCGATTGCACGCCCGGCCCGTGGAACTGCCGAATACCCTCCACCCTACTCCTCTCGCAGAAAGAGCCAAGCCCGGTTACACAGTACAGCCGGGATCGCCCACGCGCCAGGGCCCTTGTAAATGATGCGAGGAATCCCGAAGTGCGTTTCCTCTGCCACCCGGTGCGCTCAGACTCTCCGCGTTAGCCGATGACGCCACGTGGTGGCGAGCGACGCCAGCAGACTGAGAAGCTATCCTTGCTTCAAGTGGATAGACGGGTGTACGCTCCACACGCATTATTTGATCAGCTTCCAGGGCGGTCACTTTCAACCACACGTGCGTTAAGCGAAGAGCACTTCGCTGTTACACCAATAGCTCGCATCCCCTGCCATACTCATCTGTAAAGACAACGAGTGGTTCCCGAACGATACTATCCCCCTCGCACGTGAGCCTCGTGTGGGCCGTTTCAGACGCGGGTAATTGGTTGCGAGGTAGAACTGTTCTCACAGAGAGTGGTGGTGAAACGAAGTCACGCAGGGTGATATGTGCGCGCAGCTTGCGGCCGGAGTTTGCCGCGTCGTTTATCGGCCGCACGTGGGGCGCTGAAGACATGCACTGAACCGTGCACCTGCAGAAAAAGGCATAATTGAAGAAAAGGCACTTCATCGCGAAAAGAAACAAAAGAAACCGCAAAGACAATAAAATACCCCACCGTCCTTGTCTAACCATAGCCGAACCTGGCTGTAAAGAACTCACACTCTAGGGAAGTGGAATAAGAATTCTATGCATCGGTAGACAATTCCATGAATTTTTGCAGATGTTTTAAACATATTTACATTTAAAAGTGATTTGTGTAGTTTTCCTTTAATTTTAAAGTCTCCCGTTTTCTCCCCTTCCTTTTTTTTTGGAGACCCCCCCCCCCCCCCCCGCGAAATGAAATTTTGTGAGCTCCATTTCTGGAAATCACCAATTATTTTTCGTATGTCAAGCCTGAGCTTTGCACTTTGCAGTCCGTTTCATTTCCGCCAGCTTACGAAAGGGACGCTACTTTCATTGTTTGTTTGCATGTTTGAGCCATAGTTTTGCCCTCGCTTTCTCTTCTTTTATCATTGTGGTAAAATTGTCCCACTGATTTTTATTTTTTTGCACGGGAATGAGAATGGACTTATCAGTCTTAAGTTTCCCTGTTCTTCTGCTAATTACACTCTTGTTGTAGGCTTACATTTTTTTACGTTCTCCCCTGAGGCAGGCTTGAATGCGTATCTTTACGGATATGGGTCTAGGACATTTCGGTAGGCACACTTCTTTCTCTCTCTCGGTGTATGTGTGTCTACTAGCGGAGCAGCTGCGCTGTTGCTCTTCTAGTCCTTGTTGTATATCTGCGTGAGGCGATACCTGCAATCTGAGAATGGTGGTGTAGTGCGAAGGTTTTCTCTCAATGGCGGCATCTCAGCCAATGTGCTAACGATTCTCCTAAGACCTCCCGACCAGCCTGTGATGCTGCTCTGTACGCCGGCTCAAACCTTAGGAGGAACAAACGAGGTAGCTAACCAGCATTTCCGAGCGTTACTGCCCCGAGCGAGCACATTTCTAAGTCTCGCGCACGGAGCCTCGAGGCATCTGGGTACGCTCTCACCACATACCGCGACATCCCGCAACAATACCGCCTCACCGACAGAACACTACCGCGTCAAACGTATGATAGAGGAAGCACAGATGTGGGGCACGCTACTAACCCACTCGTTATCACATCACACGCAACTACAGCGCTCTCACCCACGCCGATTCTCCTTCGCATGGTGTCCGAGATGCCACGACCTCTGCACGCTTTACCACTCACTGTGCTTGGGCCCCACGGACACTTACAGTCCTTCCCCACCCTCTGGGGAAAGGATTCCCATGAGAACCCACCTACACTGACACAACGCGCCCCAACGCGAACCCTGTGTTTCAATAAAGTCTCTCTCTCTCTCTCCTTCTTTTTCTGTCGAGCTCCTAGACGTTTCTTTGGCTATATGGCGCTTCCGGTGCCCGCACTGAGGCAACAGTGGTAACGGTTGCGCGGCATCCTTTCTGAAACACAACCTCTTTCGCGCAATGACAAACTCCTGTGCTGAGCGGGAAAACAGATAGAATGTCGGGCGCGATCGCTGACGGCGCGCTGTGCATACATACACGCGGCCTGTGCAAAAGACGCGCCGTAACTTTCACTGGATGACGCTCGGCTGCGCCGCCATACGGATGCGGCGCGTGTCTCAAGTTGCGCAAACATCACGTCATCGTTCCGCAGCTCTGGCGAGTGTTAACCTTCACCTCGCTGCTAGAGGCGCGGGCTAAACCAACGTCTGCGATAACAGTCCACCCCTTGCGCAAATATGGTCACCCCTCTCCTTCCTATCTTCCTCTCGCTTCGCTTTCCCGCTATTGGGAGCGGTTCCTGCCATAATTCAGTTTGACGCGTAACATTGGAGTGCGAATGAGCAGAAACGTGGGCGAAGGGGCTAGATTTGTCAATACGGGAAAAAAAAGAGAAGCAAGCGAAGGAACGATCACAATGTAATTTCGTCGTGCGGCTATAATTAGCGATATGGCAGGAGTGCGATCGATTGCCATAAGCTGATCAAGGTTATGTGACAGGCTTGTGGTCCGAGAGCTGTTTTTATCGCTTGTTGAGGGGTGCAGATATCCGCCCGGGAGGAGCTTTTTAGTGCGGTAGCTATATTTGGTGAGCACACAGACACAAAAGCATGACGCTTTTAGCAGTCCGCCTGATATCTGAACAATAAGAAGGAACATTGGTCAACATAACACATGTTATTATTGTAATGTCGTAAATGAAGGTTATTGGCACGCTGAGAAGTGGTAAAAAAAATAAAAAATGGACCGTGTGTGTGCTCACTTCGCTGGAAATGTCATCCAATGACAATAGTCTTTTGCCATCTTAGCCGCGTAGACGCCTCCCTTCTTTTCCTCACCCACTTCTCATGCTATTCCCCTCCCTTTCGATGTCATGATAAACACGGTGAAGGTTCGCTCAAGGAAATTCAAGTTTCGGCACGTTGATGATGATGATGATGATTTCTATTGGTTTCCCCTTTGTATCGGGGTAATGACATGTCATCTGACCAAAAAGGACTAATATACCTATGTTTTACACTTTTGGTTCAATACTAGCGCTGCTTAGGGCAGGCACAAAAAGCTTATTAGGCACAAAATACTTTTTTTTCCTGTTACAGGTGGTAACTGTCCTAGGCAATATTCCCCTCTCTGCTTTTCGTCCACCAGCATTCTAATCTTCTTTTCGTCCCCTCGACAGCCTTGAAGTTAACTTCCTCTGTGATACCCTTAAATCCTAGGGCTTCTGAAAGCCAAATATTCCCTTCATGTAGATTTGGATGGATACCCATCACATTCTAACACGATGTGCCGCATAATTTCTGTTTCTTTTCCGCAGACCACACATACCCCACCATTTTGTGCATACTTCCTCACAAAACTCTTAGTTCGCAGGCAACCTGCTCTAGCCTCAAAAAGCAAAGCACTGCCCTGGGAATTATCGTAGAAATTTTCCTTTCTGATGTTCATCTTCTCAGCCCTGTACATCTCTAACGACGTTTTAGCTTCCATTTTTTCCCTCCATGTATTCGTTTCAATCTGCCTTGCCTCTTTTTTGGTTACCTTGGCTGTTTTGGATTCCCCACTGTTCTTTCCGTATTTCATCGTTAGCCTTCTAGTCTTTCTTAACCACTGCGTGTCCACGCTTTTCAAGTATAGGTACCTAAATACCTTAGCTGCCCACCTTCGTTGATCCATTGCCCTCAACCTCATCTCAAAGCATATTGTAGCGTACAGGGAATGCGTGCTCCGGGTGGTAGGGGTTTTTAATGAGGCACAAAAGACCAAACGGCTACAGCCAAGGGTCTAACCTAAAGCTCGAGAACCGAGGGACCGGGCCCAGCGCGCGATCCGAAGACGAAGATTCCGTTTCTTCTTCCTCGTCGTCGACCGTTGCGTGTGCCCTTTCTTATACAACACGTGACATTTACCTCCCCCCCAGGGGAAGCATCGTCCCCATGCTCGCATGAAGTTGTGGTGAAACAGCGATCCAGTATGGGCGTGTCACGTTCTTGCGAAGTAAGGCTTCATGCGGACGATGTGGACCACTTCCGACCGGCGTTGGCGACGCCGGGATGGAACACCGTCTTCCGGAATCACTGCGTACGTGACGTCACTCAGTTGTTTCAGAACTCTGTAGGGTCCAAAATAGCGTTTCAGAAGTTTTTCGCTTAGCCCTCGACGTCGGATGGGGGTCCACACCCATACATAGTCGCCAGGCTCGAAGGAAGCGTGCCTGTGACGAGCGTTGTAAAGAGAGGAATCCTGCACCTGCTGTTTTCTGATGCGATACCGAGCGAGCTGCCGCGCCTCTTCGGCGCGCTGCGCGATCGCTTGCGCAGTCTCGTCGGCATTTCCGTGGTCGTGTGGGAGCATGGCATCCAGCATCGTTGTTGCCTCGCGTCCGTACAGGAGAGCGAATGGCGTCATGCGCGTGGTTTCTTGCCGAGCCGTGTTGTAGGCAAACGTCACGTATGCGAGAATTGCGTCCCAATTTTTGTGTTCTAAGTCGACGTACATGCTTAGCATGTCTGCAATGGTTTTGTTCAAGCGCTCGGTCAGGCCGTTCGTCTGTGGGTGGTAGGCCGTAGATTTTCGGTGTGAAGTACCGGTGAGATCCATGATGGCGCGTACCAACGCCGAGTTGAATGCGGTTCCCCTGTCCGTGATCAAAATTTCTGGTGCTCCATGGCGCAGAACAATGTTGTCCATGTAGAATTGAGCCACGTCGAGCGCAGTGCAACGCTGAAGAGCTTTTGTTTCGGCGTATCTGGTAAGGTAATCGGTCGCGACGATTATCCACTTATTTCCCGAAGAGGAGGTTGGGAAGGGGCCCAAAAAGTCCATGCCGATCTGTTGGAAAGGTGTTTTCGGTATTTGTACAGGTTGCAGTAAACCAGCTGGGCGTCCAGGCGGTGTTTTCCGTCGCTGACATTCGCGGCAGGTGCGAATATAGTGTTTCACTGTCGCAGGAAGCTTCGGCCAGTAGTAGTTCTGCTTGATTCGGGAAGTTGTACGCGCGTAACCAAGGTGACCCGCAGTCGGCTCGTCATGACAGGCCTGTAGTATGTCGCGGCGAAGACACGCAGGGACTACTAAAAGGTAGGCTCTGCCATTTGGACCAAAGTTGCGTTTATAAAGGATATTGTTCCGTAAACAAAAGAACTTTAGGCCGCGTGCGAAGAGCTTGGGCTTCCGTGTAGAGCGGCCTTCCAAAAAGTCCACAAGTGGTTGCAGCTCGGTGTCTTGCCTCTGTTGTTTACACAACGTTTGGGCGTCGATTGCTCCCAGAAAAGCCGTGTCGTCTTCATCTTCAGTGCCGGGGCGCTCGACCGGGGCTCGGGACAGGCAGTCTGCATCAGAATGATGTTTTCCTGACTTATAGACTACCGTCAGATCAAACTCCTGAAGTCGCAGGCTCCAGCGGGCTAGGCGACCAGTGGGGTTTTTTAAATTGGCCAACCAACAAAGTGAGTGGTGGTCGCTCACTACCTTGAAGGGACGGCCGTAAAGGTACGGGCGGAATTTCAAGACCGCCCATACAACAGCCAGACATTCCTTCTCGGTGGCCGAATAGTTGGTCTCCGCACGGGACAATGTCCTGCTTGCATACGCAACAACTCTTTCAGCACCGTCTTGCCATTGGGTAAGAACGGCGCCTAGACCTACGTTGCTGGCATCAGTATGAATGGTGGTCGCAGCGTCCTCATCAAAATGGGCGAGTACAGGTGGCTCTTGCAAACGCCGGCGCAGGTCCTCGAAAGAATCGTGCTGCTCATTGGTCCATACGAAGGCGACGTCGTTACGGGTAAGGCAGGTTAGTGGAGCCGCGATGTGTGCGAAATTTTCAATGAAGCGCCGGTAATAAGAACACAGGCCTAGAAATCGCCGCAGGGCCCTTTTGTCCTTGGGCGTCGGGAAATTGGAGATAGCGGCTACCTTTTCAGGGTCGGGTGTGACGCCGGCGTTACTGACAACGTGGCCGAGGAAACGGAGCTTCTCATAACCAAAATGACACTTTTCCGCTTTCAAGGTAAGACCGGCGGCTCGTACGGCACGAAGGACTGAAGATAGTCGTTTCACGTGTTCTTCAAATGTTGACGAGAAAACGATGACATCATCCAGGTACACGAGGCATGTCTGCCACTTGAGGCCGGACAAGACAGTGTCCATCATTCTCTGGAATGTTGCCGGCGCCGAACACAAACCAAAGGGCAGGACCTTAAACTCGAAAAGACCATCCGGTGTTATGAAGGCGGTCTTCTCGCGGTCGCGCTCATCTACCTCGATCTGCCAATACCCGCTCTTTAAATCCATGGAGGAAAAGTAACGGGCGTGGCGAAGCCGGTCTAGAGAGTCGTCGATTCGGGGCAACGGATAGACGTCTTTTTTGGTCACTTGGTTTAGCTTCCTATAATCTACGCAAAACCGTAAAGTGCCATCCTTCTTTTTAACCAAAACGACGGGCGACGCCCACGGACTTCGAGATGGCTGAATGACATCGTCTTGCAACATTTGTTCCACTTGGCTACGAATTGCTTCACGTTCCTTGGTAGACACACGATAGGGATTTTGGCGAAGAGGTCTTACTGCGTCATCAGTGATGATACGATGCTTTGTGAGTGGCGTCTGTCGGACCGCAGATGTCGAAGAGAAGCAATCCATAAACTTCATGAGCAGTTCGCGGAGTTCTTGGCGCTGCGTGAACGGCAAGCTGGGGTTGACATCAATCGCGGGAGCGAGACTGCTCTCGCCAGGCGGGGTGCCTTGTAAGGCGAAGCAGTCTTCGTCACCGCCAGGAATGTCCTCGAAAAAGGCGACTGCAGTATGTTTGGCGACGTGTTGGTGCTCATTACTGAAATTTGTCAGCAATAACTCCGCTTTGCCGTCGACTAAGTGCACGACACCTCGGGCAACTGCAACGCCGCGACTGAATAAAAGCGCATCGACACGTTCTGCGATGCCGTCTACAGTGCTTCGCACGTCGCAGTTGACGGATACGAGCATGCAGGAGCGCGGCGGTATGTTGACGTCGTCGTCGATAACCCGCAACGATGAGCGACATTCTTCGCTTTCCGGCAGGCGGGGGCTCGGCGATAAGGTGATTAAGCGCTCGCCCACATCGATGACAGCGTTATATTCTCTTAAAAAGTCCATTCCTAAAATGAGCTCCCGGCAGCACTCTGCTAGGACCACGAAAGTGCCGACAAAAGTAGCGTCTCCTATGCTGATCCTGCCAGTGCACTTCCCCACCGGCGTCATTAAGTGGCCCCCAGCAGTGCGAATTTGAATCTTAGGCCATGGCGTCTTAACCTTTTTCAACCGATCAGCGAGGGTCAGGCTAATGATCGAGTAATCCGCTCCTGTATCAACAAGGGAAACAACTTCATGTCCATCCAAAGATACGACGAGATCGGCGCTTCCACCATCGGCGATAGTCACTCTCTGTCGTCGTGTTTTCCTTCGGCGGCTTCGCATGATTTCGAAGGTCTTGCGGGGTTATGCTATCAGCAACCCTGCCTCCCGGAGTTGCTGCTTCTAGTTTCCCCGCCTAGGGCTTGGGGATCTTCCCCTCGGCATATCTGTAGCGTCGCGGCGGCTAAGTGGAGCGTCGTTCCCTGGGGACGGTGATCGATATCGGCGGGACGGCGAGGGCGAGGCATTTCGGCGACCAGCGAGGAAGTCTTCGATTGCAGCAGGTCTTTGCCCGAAGCGAGGCCGGGAAGCAGCAGGAGAAAATCCGGGAAGGCCAACCTCGCGGTACGGGCAACGGCGGTAAACATGGCCTGCTTCGCCACAGTGGTAGCATAGGGGCCGGTTGTCACTGGTACGCCAGAGGTCAGTCTTCCGCACTTGTCCTCGGAATGAATTTCCCGACGGCCAGGGGCGTGTACCGGCGGCCGCTGCCTGGGGACAGACGTCGGCTTGAGGCATACAGTTGGGCGCTGGGGCGCTCGCAGGAGGCGGTTGGCGACGCACTGCCGACGCATAGCCTGCTTGGAGCGGCTGTGGTTGTTGTTCCGGGGCTGCAAACGTTAAGGCCTGCCTGATTTCTTGGCGCACGATGTCGACGACTGATGCAGACGCCGGCCCGGGAGGAACGAGTCCGTGCAGCTGCAACTCCTCCCGAACGATAGATCGGACGAGCTGCCGCAGTGATCCATCGGTGGACGCAGCAGTCACCACAGTGCCAGTTGGGCTGGAGGATCTGCCGGCCCCACGGTCGTACTGTCGGCACCGCTCCTGCAGGGCTCGCTCGATGGCTGTCGCCTCTTTGATGAAATCCTTTACAGTACGAGGAGGATTTCGCACGAGGCCAGAGAACAGCTGCTCTTTTACACCGTGCATTAGGTGTCGCAGCTTTTTCGGCTCGGACATATCGGGGTCGGCTCTCCGAAATAGGCGAGCCATGTCCTCCGCGAACATTGCGACCGTTTCGTTGGGCTTTTGAATGCGGGATTCCAGAAGTCGCTGGGCGAGCTCTCGGCGGTCTGTGCAGGCAAACGACTCTAGAAGCTCCCGCCGAAATTCGTCCCACGTCGACAATTCACCTCTCGCCTCTCGGTTTTCGTACCAGGTCCTGGTGCCGTCGTCCAGCGAGTAGTACACATGCCCAAGTTTTTGTTGAGGGTTCCACTGGTTGAACGACGCGACACGCTCAAACTGCTCCAGCCAGTCCTCGACGTCTTCGAACGCTTCACCACGGAAGACGGCAGGAGTGCGCGGCTGGTGAAGCGTTACCTGAGAGGCAACTGGTTGCGTCATTACTTGCGGTTGAACCACTTGGCGTCTCGGCGCGTCGCTGGAAAGGAGGCCGTACTCAGGAGACAGGCCGAGTTGGCGGCGGCTAATCCGATGAACCGGGGTGTCAACAAAGCGTGGCCGTACCGGGCTCCCAGGAGGGGTCCTGGACATCAGGTGGTTGTACCCAGCTCCTCCACCAGTGTAGCGTACAGGGAATGCGTGCTCCGGGTGGTAGGGGTTTTTAATGAGGCACAAAAGACCAAACGGCTACAGCCAAGGGTCTAACCTAAAGCTCGAGAACCGAGGGACCGGGCCCAGCGCGCGATCCGAAGACGAAGATTCCGTTTCTTCTTCCTCGTCGTCGACCGTTGCGTGTGCCCTTTCTTATACAACACGTGACAATATTTTACTCTGAGCTTCTCTAACTTCAAACGACGCCCAGCCCATATCTCCCTGAACTGCTTCGTTAGTTGTTTTTCCATGCGCGCCGAAGGCCAAACGTCCTACCGTTCTCTGGTTTACCTCAAGGCCTGATGGAACGTCTGATTTTAAGCAGAGTACAGCATTCGCAAACGTGAGACCCGGAACCATTACTCCTTTCCAAATTCCTCTTACTACTTCACATTTGTTATACCCCCACAGAGCTCTATGCTTCATTATAGCTGCGTTTCGCTTTCCCTTAACCTTAAGTTGCTCCTCGTGAGTACTTAAGTAGTTATCCCCTTCGTTTATCCACACTCCCAAATATTTATATTCGTTCACTCTAGGTAATTCGCCTTGCTGGATAGACACTACGTCGGCGGTAGCGTCATTGAAAACCATTATTCCTGATTTTTCTGCACTGAAATTTAATCCGAGGTCAGTGGCTTCCTGGCCGCAAATATTTATTATTTATTAGCCGCTGCATATCGGTTTGGTTATCAGCTAAAAGAACAATGTCGTCTGCGTATAACATTCCCGCAATATGCTGTTGTACCACTTCGCCTTGCAGCATATGGGTTAGGCTAAACCCTACTTGACTTTCTTCCAGTTTCTTTTCTAACCCTGCCATGTAAAGCATGAACAGTATTGGGCTCAAAGGGCATCCCTGTTTCAGTCCCCGATGGATGTTGACCTGCTGGGCGCATTTCTGTCCTTCCCAAGTAACGTGCACTCTATTGTCTTTATAGATTGCTATAAGGAACTGTACTAACTCGTCATCTAATCCCTGGAGTTTCAGCATTCTCCACAGCCGTTCTCTGTTTACGTTGTCATATGCCCCTTTAATGTCAAAGAACGTAATCCATAGTGGTCTCTTCTGTGCTTTCGCAATTTCAATGCATTGCGTAATCACGAACAGATTGTTATCCAGTCGCCTGTCTTGTCTAAATCCATTCTGCAGTTCCCCAAGTATTTCATTTTCTTCCATCCATGCTTGAATTTCTGATTTTATCGCCTGCAATACGAATCTATACACCACTGACGTTACTGTGAGTGGTCTGTATGAATCAATACTGGCTTTGTCTCCTCTGCCTTTATATATTAAATTCATCCTACTTTCTAACCAGTCCTCTGGTATTTGTTTGGTTTCTATCACCTTATCTATTGCCCTCATAAACGAATCCTTACTTTTAGGCTTTTTTCCAATCAAGGTTGCTCCAACTTATTTCCCTTTCCGCAGTCTTTTGTGGCGCTGATGTTATCGGTGCAGGTTTCCCTACCACTATTGTCCTAAACTTCTCACTAATCACTCGATGAATATGCGCCAACGCGTGCTCTCCTTCTAAATGTTCCCCCTCCTCATCAATCAGGAATTTTTGATGGTGATCGTTTTTTGAGCTTAGTGATTTTACATGGTTCCAAAACTTCTTGGATGCGCTTTTGTCCTTCGTCCGTATTTCTGCCATCCATTGTTCGCTTCTCTGCTTGATCTTTGCTTGCACCATTTTCTGCACTTCTAGTTTTTTCCCACGGTAGACCTCCCACTTTTCCTTCACTACCTCCGGTTCCATACCAGTTCTTTTTGCTTCTCTATGTTCTCTCGACGCCTTTCTTCGCTGGTCAATAGCCTCTTTTATTTCCTTATACCACCAGCTTTTCGGCTTTCTCTTCCCTTTCCATCGGTTTCGTTCCTTTGCTTCATTCATCTTACCCTTTATCAACGCAATCATTTCGTCGTAATCCCAATTTTTGCCTGGGTATTTATTGATTTCATCTTCCAATCTATCAGCGATGATCTTTAACTGCTCATTATTCAGATTATTTCCTCCTATTGTACCTATTTCTGCATTTGTCCGGGTTGCGCCACCAAAGTGCAAGCTAAACCGCTTGTGGTCGCTTCCAGTAGATGGCTCCAGTTCCAGTTCAAAGGTTCCAGTAGATGGCGCGCAAGCACGTTCCAGTGCTTGCGCGCATCTACTGGAACCTTTTGGTAGTGTTGGCCTTTTCGAAATTCCGCCGCGAAGTCTGCAGTCGAGCAAGGGTGCTTTTTGTATTTTTAGGCCAAGACATTGTTTTGAACAAGTATTTTTTTTTCTTTTCAATCGCGAAAACCAAGCAGCCACGCAATTTTAATAAACATAACTTTGCAAACGTAACTTACGTATGGATGTCTTGCCTAAAATGCGCCCAGTGTTTTCTGTTCGCTAAACAATGTTGACAAGCATATACAGTAGTGCGTTTTGAGATTTAGTGGTGCGGAAAACGTTTGCCTGTATAAACTCGTCTTTAAAGAATTCTTTTACTGTTTGGCAGGGTGGCGGAATGGAGGGGCAGACGGGAAGACATGCAGACATACATAGAAACAGGTAAAATGTTCGTTTTTGAGTTGTCCAGGAAAGACAACTGTCGTTAAAGAGAAAAGATGCCTACCGGTGTTTCGAACTTAGAACTCGGTTTCACGCTATAAGCGGTCCCTTGTGAATACGTGCTTTGTGAAGAAGTGTACAGAAGGGGAATGGGCATGTGGAGTCTGCCGGAGGGAGAGAGAAATGATTAGGCAGATTGTGTTGGAATGGGATTGTATCAATCCAAATCTACTACACGAGGAAAATGTTCGCCTTTCCGAAGCCGAAGGGTTTAAGGGTAACTCATAGAAAGGGTGTAGATCGGCTAAATGTAGATCGGAATGCCGGTGGAGGAAAACGTTTTGTACATTGCAGAGATGCTGTGTTTTTCTGGGACATTTTACAGCAAACGCTCAGACAAGACATGGACATTACGCCTTTCTCAGTCCAATTTTTGCCATTCGACTATCCTGGTCAGCCACCTTATGACGTGTTTGTGTTGATTGGTTTGTACAGTCTTTGGCGATGTGGCTTATGTGGTAGGCATACAGAGCCAAGAACATCAACTAAGTCATATTTCCGAGAAACTGTGGCATTTGTACAGAGTGTGTATATTTCGCTTAACCAGCCACCTGACTGGTTCCCTCTTCTAAACGCTGGTGTGTGTTTGCCTAAATTTTGACGTATATGTGCTTCTCCTAACTTCATTGTATTCTTTTGTTTGCTTGACTGTGTAGTCCTTGTACTGTCACGTATGAGCGTATTCTCACATGTAACAAAGAAAAAAAAAACAGCGAGCAGTAGAACACAGCGCAGGACAGTTACCACCAGGTCCGTAGAAAAGTCAATTGTAGCCTGCAGCTAACAGGAGTGTTGCAGTCAAAAGACTAGTACAAAGTAGATGCATTAGCTCTTTTGTGACATAGCAGACGTCATCATCCCTGCACGGAATGTATGGTATCACAATAAATAAATAAATAAATAAATAAATAAATAAATAAATAAATAAATAAATAAATAAATAAATAAATAAATAAATAAATAAATAAATAAATAAATAAATAAATAAATAAATAAATAAATAAATAAATAAATAAATAAATAAACAAGCCTACTTGTACAGATGACTGGAAGTGTAGTAATGAATAAAAATTCATTTCCTCTAGCACTCTCACGGAAATTGCTAAAAAACGAAACTAACAAAAATACAGAATAAAAAAACAATTCAAAGTAGAAGGAAACAAAAATTCGAAAAATTTAAGCGGTTGTAACTGAGCTAAATACATCCCAAACGTGTACATTCTCCAGCGCCCTCAAGCAATTGACTAAAACAACAACGCAAAAGAAAGCTTTATGTACACACTGTTTAAATAAAAACCGAGATAACAAAATTACGAAGGTCCACCTAGTTTAGTGGCCTCGCCTTATTAATGTAACAAACAAAAGAACTGCTAGACAATATTAAAAAGAACCTACTTCTTTTTTCAATGCCAACATGCAAGCGTAAATTTTCAGGAACGGAGAAGCGTGATAAGGTTGCTTAAGGATTACCATACGGTTCTACGAATTTTCGTGCAAGTGTGTTGTGCCTGCAATAAAAAGTCTGAAAATGACTTCTTGGAAATTAGCTCGCCAGTCGTGCCCTTCGAAATTGAGTGACCAGCGAAAGTTTTTAGCAAATCTAGTTGGAATAGATTTTAAATGAGAGTTCTAAGGTAATTTATTTCTTCTGTGTGTTCGTGGCGGTAATCCCTAATAAACAAACGTACATACCGACACGCACTTTCATTTTGACTCTACTGATCTTGTAAATACTGCATAATAGTGACAACTGCTTCGCTCCAGATGCATCTTGTTAAGAACGACGTGCGGCAATGGCGGTGACCGCATTGCAGTAGCACACCCGCCGCGGTGGCTCAGTGGCTAAGGCATTGCGCTGGTGAGCACGAAGTCGCGGGTTCGACTCCCGGCCCCGGCGGCCGCTTTTCTGATGGAGGCGAAAAGCAAAAACGCCCGTGTGTGCGAGATTTCGGCGCACGTTAAAGATCCCCAGGTGGTCAAAATTAATCCGGAGCCCTCCACTACGGCGCGCCTCATCGCCTGCGTTGCGTCGGCGCCTTAAACCCTACAATCAATCAAGCATTGCAGTAGCACACACACCGGGATGTTTGTTTTATGACGTTGCACGCTTGATTGCTTATCAGGCGTACACTCCGTCATGCACTACGTCATATATTCACAGACATTACCTTTAACGGGAGTGGAGATATTCGTTTGGTCTGTCGATATGAGTCTGCTTTCGTTGTTGGGTATTTCCCTGTCACTAGGATTTCTCGCTCTTACTGCTTCGGGTAGTTTCCGCTCCGATGCTAGCGGCGATACGCGTTTGCTTTGGCGATCAGCTTGAAATTTTAAGGTGGTTTTTCCACATAGCGATCTTCCACGAGCGCAAACGCCATCAAATCCGCGATCCTAGCCATTACAAGGTTCGCTTAATAAGTAGTGCGGCATTTTCTCCGGAAGCATACGAGTAAACGAACTGACGGGGAAATAAAAATGAGAGTAAAAACTCGCCGGTAAATAAGAAAAGGTGCGCTTTTCTTGTTTGCGACCTCCTGCCGCCAAAAGAACAAGAGGAGATGAGAATAAAGATTTAGTGAGCGTAAGTGCTGATGGCAGGGCACTCGCCTGGTGGAGGACGTCCTTATTCCGGGATACCCAGGCTGCGACTTGCCGTCCAGACCCTCTTGACCAGTTCTTGCTGGTGTCCAAGGTCCGGATCGACCAGACGAGCCACCCACTGCTCAAACGTTGGGAAGGGGATTGGGGGTAGGTGTGAAGTTTGTTGGCACTCCCACACCTGGTGGTACAGGGTGCCGGGCGTCGGACAGAAATTGCAAAGGGAGAGATACAAAGTCGTGCAGATGGAATGGAGGAGGATGCTGTGGCGATAAGAATTCGTCTGCAATCGCCTAATAGTGGTGGCTTCTTCTCTGGTTAACCGAGGATGAGGTGGTGGGAATTTTGTTCTGCCGAGCCTATAATGTTCTAGGACGTCTGAATACCGGAGAAGTGGGTCCATTTTGGTGTCAGCGGAGAACATTCCGTCTCAAGAAAAGATTGACTGCCGTCATTCAAGCCGAGTGGATCGCGGTAACGAGTGCATCGCGGTAACGCGAAGAACAAAACAGAGGCAGAAGCATTGCTCTACTTTCTTCGCAGTAATTTCTCTATTTGAACCAGTATTTGGAAACCTTGTAGTGACCACGGATGGAGTAATATATGGGTATGTTGCCACACAAGCGCAATGTTGTGCATGTAAAATCTTGCTGGATCTGCCTCCAGCAAAAGCCTAACCGAAACATGCCGCTTTAAGCAACGTAGTTTCCCCAGAGGCCCTGGAAGCGAGTCGACACGAAACAGACCTGCGTTAGAAAACAGTGATAATCAATCGTCAGCGCAATACTATTCGAGCTATCCCGATTTAACCAACCACTCGAGCCTGAGAGGGAGTTTATTACCGACTCAGTGTAAGTCAGTTTTTGCAAGACATGTAACCGCCCACGTAGTCAGTGACAACAACGAGCAACTTTCAAAGGAAGCTGACTAAGCCATTGCCTCCTTCGAAAAATAATACCGTTTCGTACTCGGTGCATCGAGCGTCCAGTACCTCCCAATCAACACAGTCGCGTAGGCTACCGTCAAAGAGATCAAAGGTTTCCAAAAGAAACTGAGTGATGCCATCCCGACGCTTCTGGCGTACAGGTAAGGCCAGGACATGAACGCCGACCACCTCACTGATCCCCCGCACTTGCTTCTAGCATCTCAGAACAGCCCAGACAACTGCCCGCACGAGGCGCAAAAAGGATGGAGCAACAGCGCCACTTCAATATAGAGCACGGGGAAGGACAGCTTCCAAACTTTGATTCCAATACTGGAGTTTGTATTAAGGTCCTGGAGAATTTCTCGACAGTCCAAGCACATGCTGAAGAGTCGCGATTTTTATCGCAACCGATTTAGTCTGGTTCCAAATGTCAGCGTACCAGCGAGTTACCGACGTAGACACAATCCCCGGGTAACTCATTGTGCGCATACAGTTAGCACTCTCGCCATCGTCGTTTGAACCGGGACCTACTTAGAAAGGGAAGGTTGGGGGAGTCTCTTGCTTTGCCTGCAGGTGTGTAGTAATGAGCAGCGAATAAAGCAGCTAAAACCAACTCCTCCCCTAACAAGAACCGGGTTATGCGCGAAGCTTGTCACCAATCAGTATAGACCAAACCAAACACCGTGCCACAATGGTGCAATCGGATGGATGTTTCCTTCATAACGCGATTACCCAGCTTCGATTCCGACCACGGGAAGCGGCGCTTGTGTAGCGGCTACACTGGCCGACGTTGAGCAGTTTCGCGTGGACGCTGAAGAGCCGTGCTGCGGAAGCGCGAGGAGCATTGGATTTGATTCGATTGGGTTGGGTTGGATTAAATTGTATTGTATTGTACTGTATTGGATATACAATTCATTTGGAGTACGGGTGTGTAGAGAATTGGGCCTGCACGTTCGCCGGTCTGCGCATTCTAGTGGAGTGACGTCATAGCCGCGACAGACGCACTGGCGCCGGCGCGTGCCCAGCTGTGCGCCTCCGTTACGCAGTAGCTAAGTCTGACGCTGCGCCGGAGCCGCTTGATAGCCGTTTCGCGTGGCCCCTGGAGAGCCGTGCTGCGCATTCGCGAGGCGCAGTGACTGGACTGGACTGGTCTAGACCGGGCTGGACTGGGTTGGATTGGACTTGACTGGACTGGACTGGGTTAGATTGGATTGGATTGGATTGCTGAACCTTAGCTCACACTACGTATATCCTGGCGTAGCCGAGCTAAGCCGCTGGTATCTTTTGTTTTTGCGACGCTTGATCTGTCTTTCTGTAAACGTATTGTGTAACTTGGCTGCTCTGCACAGCGTTCTGGGCCTAGCGATGGACGACACTAGAGAGACACAGAAATCTTCGCCTTCAGAACGCTCCAGCACCGCGCTTCAGGCGATGCACCTGACGTCATGCTCGATGCGTCGGGCTGGCGCTTCTTCGAGCACACACCGCTACAAAACCTTTATTTCTCCCGCCTTTCACCGGAGAGCGTGCATGGATGCACGAACAAAACAGAAAAGTTGAAACAAAACGCCGCAGCTTACGAGCCCGTGGGATGCATGGCAAGAACTGTCAGGTTTTGAGTAATGGCAGCAGAATGCTCGCACGAACCCTGCGCGAGGCGCCGTCGCCCGGCGTAACAAATGATACCTGTCGGGCGGCAGTCCTTAATCAAAAGGCGCTCAATCTTCTCACTCACCCTCTCTCTTTCGCTTTCCAAACGGGCGATCGACGTGGAAAACGGCGAGGGGAGAAACGCCGGTTTGGTTGTTTCAAAAATAAACATGGGCGGCTACCTCCGCGGCCGCTCTGATTGCTGCCGCTGCGACAGCTGCCGGGTTATCGATATTCCTGAGCAGAGAAACCAGCGCGTCCTTACATTGCACCCAATGGAAGACTAATGCTTGCAGCCAGAGTACTGTGTGCGTCGAGGATCACGAAAAGCTTACGAAATTACGCAAAACATCCTTCAAGCACTCACCGAGAAATCGAAGTGATCGTGGCATAAATGGTTAATTTAGGTTGGATGAGGTGACGATCTCATGTTCTCCGGACTTCATTTTATTGTCTAGCCAGGTTAGCGTGTGTGCGTGTGTGTGCGTGTGTGTGCGTGTGTGTGCGTGTGTGTGCGTGTGCGAGTGAAGGAGGTCACTCCGTCAAGTTGATTATATTTCGAGGCATTCTTTACACGTAAATCCCAGTTTCATTGTACCGGCTCGCTTACCGGCCTCATTCAACGACTGCGATCGAATACGATGTAGGGATGTCTTTGCGTAAGAAGCGCTCCACACGCGCTCGCGCAGACCTCGTCATAGCCGTCGTTATGACCCCGCCCCACCTACAAGGGAATGGGCGTAGTTTCCAGAACAAGAGCCCGGCCCCCCTGCACGCTCTTGTGGTATTTGGTCGGGGAGGGTTTCGCTATCTTGGGGATTCCCTATGTTGAATTATAAGGACAGGGGCACCATCGCTACGTTACAGACTAAGGACGCACACGATTGGTGGGTAGAGGCCGTCATTGCCTCTGATGTGCCGCACATGTCCGCTTTATAGAGACTAGCATTGCGCAATGCAAGGGCAAGAAAGGGCTCGTTTGGGGATGTGTAAACCAACAAGCAGAAAGACATTCACCTTGCTTGATTACATTTATATCCCCTGTGTTTCTTGTGCAGCACGACGCAACGGATGTTCTCAAGCGCTTTACCATACTTCAAGTGGATTTCTCATCTGGAATGGGTAGTGAATCGATCTACGTTCAGGGAAACGCTCGCCATGAACAACATGTCCCCCCTCCTTTTGCAACGTTTATCTTCCGAAACAAAAGTGCGGAGGCACTCACAGAGAAGCGTAACCTCAAAGCTGATGACCGGGTAAACCTGGCAGGATTCCGCCAGCTGTAGCATTACACGCATAGCCCACGCGTATTCCGAACGAAACGACGACATCGTGTTTGGTATTTCAGATTGGGACGTTGTCCGAGATGATCAAACGTAAACAGAAACAAATTATGTGGACGTCTTACACTACTGTGAACATGGAAGACCAGCTAATCCGCATTGCTAGATTGCAACATTGAGGTATGTACGGTGATTTAATATACTGATTGGATAAAGACAGATGCACAGAGCCTCCTTAAAATAATTGTAAAATAATTGTCATACAATTTGTTTCGGCCTAACTTGGATAAAGCAATGATTACAGGAGTTTTCATTAACCATACTTCCTCCATATAGAGGCAGGTATTGGCAGCAAACGGGAATTTTATGACAATTACGACTTCACTGTGAACAAAAAATTAAGAAAAGTAAATGACACTCAGCGTAATGCGGGAGTCGTCCTGCGGCCAATTTTAGTATGACTTATTCACAAGATATCTACGTGAGATTGAGATCTACAGAGCATTTGACGAGAACTCCGGAGCGAAAGCGTGTGATCCATCGTCGACAGAACCCGATAAATGCGCGCGAGCTTCTTCAGAACTTAGCGCATTAGCGCCTGGCTGTAAAACAATGGAACGAACTCGCGCCACGGGGATGAATGGTTGCTATTGTGTAGTGTAGCATAGAAAAAGACTCAACCGGAGAGCTGCAACAACAGCGCAAGCGGAAGTCACGAACGGGACAAATAAAGTTATTTAGCGCGCACTTTCGTTTTAGGTCGTAGAGCGCACCACACGCCAAAGCGCAACCCATGGCCTAATTTTTTGCTCGGTGTTTTCTTTTGAGTTTCGTCCTTCAATTCGCGTCCTTGACTTCTAGTCGAGCATAGAAATCGCTCAGACAGAAAAACGTGCCACGGGCGCTGCTAGGGCCCAGCGTTGAAAGGCTTGATTCGCGACGACAGATTAGATTAAATCTGATTAGGTGGCTTAACACGCCGGCGCTATACGTGGGCTACGACGCGCATTTAGTTGGTGAATTCGTAATTATTTCGACCACTTGGGAATCGCAAACTTGCGCCTAAATCTCGACATACGGGCGTTTTTGTGTTTCGCCTCCATCTGAAACGCGGCCGCTACGACCGGGAATCGAACCGGCGTCTTAGGGCTGAGCAGCACTACGCCTTAGCCACTGAGCCACCACTGCGGTCGAGAGAGTCATCATGATCATTTGAGAGAGCAACGAAGAGGGGTCCTCAGTCCAAGACCGCTTGAGCTCTTTCAGTCTCAACAGCCCTCATCACTGAAGTGGGAGCTGATCAGAGCTCTTCTCCAACGCTCGTAAGAAGAATGCGAGGGAACTGCGCGTTTCTAGTGGGACGTGGTACCATACAAAAGAGCGTCCCACAGGCTTCGAAAACCAGCATAGCGGGAAATATAGGGTGAGGTGCAATATGGGGCATTTAGGGGGATGGGGGAAGTTATTTGTCTGAAGTGCGTGGGCATGCCGTTCCTCTTTCCCTAGGTGTTGATGCGCTGGCTGGAAGGGGAGACGTCCTGACATGTAACTCCGTTTTATTTTTTGATATACGATCAACGGGAGGGGCTGATTCTGCTCGCTTACCGGAGCTCGATGGCATTGCTCTCGGGCCAGTAGGTCGGCGGTTTCGTTACACGGGACGGCAGAGTGGGCGGGTGCCCATATGATGAATATCTGTCTGTATAGTGGATGTTGGTAGATGATTTGTTGTGTCTTACGGTGAATTCACCCGCACGAGAATTTACGGCATGCGTTCTGGCGCTGGTGGAAAAGCTATCTCAAAGCACCGAAGGACAGGTACTATTGCCTGTTGAATCTGCCTTCCACTCCATGTGTTTCCTCGACTATGAGGAGTGGAGGATACCACACTACTTTTCACGCGTCAATTACTTTGAATGATTCCTCGACAGGAGGCTCGAGTGGGGGAGGGATTCGGAATACGGTAGTATGAGTTCCTTCAGTGGGCATTTCCCAGTTAGGACACGTCCCTATTCAGGTTACGTACGATGCGCTGGCAAGCTGTGCAAAAGAGCGCTATTGCTTCTTTACCAAAGCAGCAAGTGTGAAACCAACAAGTGGTTGTAACAGTCCATGTGCGTTGTTTCTCCTCTTTGTGCAGCGTTTTTTCACTGCTTTCTTTGTAAGTACCTCCTTCAAGTCAGGGTGCCTTTCGCAACTCAGTATATGGCAAAGGCAGAGCACCGAAACAGGTGTTCTGAAAGGTAATATCGTAATCGTCAGCGAATTTGAATGTGGGAGCATCACTCAAGCCTTGTGTGAAAAGTCGTGTATCTACGTGATGTAGTTACAAAACTGTTCGTTCACTGCGTGCAAAACCTTTCATCCAAATAGGCATTGCGAATGCGGGTATGCGATGGTCCAACGCCCCCACCAGCTACGAAGTGGAGTATGTGGAGACGACCGGGGAATGCGGCATAGTATACGACGGCACAACATTTGAGGTTGCGCCTTAAGCTCTAACAACGACGACCGGCAGTTCCACAGTGAGGCTCGACAGGGGTATGCGGTAGGGTATACGCGGAATATTTCCTCCCCGTTTCGGTGCTTGGTAGAGGCCGCACAGAGGGTGCTATATGTAATTAGCTAAAGGGACAAACGCGCAAAGCTGCGGGAGAAACCCGGATATTTTCTCCCTTTCTGTACCCTTTTTTCTTACAGTGGAAGTTTATTGCAACCTTAAAGGAAATATTCCAGATATTAAAGAAAAAAAGAAAACATCAGAAGCCGGGGCGGCTACCGGGCCACTTTCCGGCGATTTCTCTTGTTCGTACGATTGGCGGTCGCCAGCCTGAGCCACCGCCAAGAAACATGGCTGGACAATTGTAATGGGGCCCCTAGTTCCATGTCATCTTACCACTTAAATGTTAATGGACAAATACCTGTTTTAGTGCTGACCCATATTACGTCACTCCTGCCCACATTACATCACTGAAGCACGAAATTTGAAAGTTTCTCAATATTTCTGGCCTTTTTTTCTCTGTTAAAAAACGTATTTTGGAGCCGGGATAGAGCTGCGTAGGTTACCACAGGCCAGTTGTTTACTTAACTAACATTATGGCTGAATAACTGGCAAAGTTGTGTTTCGTCACTATGGCGCCTTTGTGTGCCTCCTCCCATTTAATATGCAACATCACTGCGAATTTACGAGGTTCCCCACTTGAATTATAAACACGGACTTACAAATTCCCTATATAAAAAAATAGCGCGAGCACGCGATGCTCTCCGACTGCAGAAATAAATCAGTGGTTGGGAAAACAACGTCAAGCACACGGGCGCCGCATCGAAACTGTGGCGTGATTCTTGTTCCGTTCCTGTGCCGGCCGGCGTTTTGTTGACGGAAACACTTCATTTCGCGCGGGGTATTATTTAGAGCCTTTTGCTCAAGGCACGAGCAATCTTGAGCGCCAGCGCTTTTCGTTCGAACGCCGCTGCCGCGGCGCTTACGCCGAATCACGAAAGGCGCGAAGCGTACCAGGATGAAATTGAACGAGAAAACCAAGTAAAAGGACGCATGGCCACTCTTCCGTTCTGATTCGCGCAGACTGGATGAGGAGCGCAGGGCAGTATAAACACGTTGTTGTGCGGAGCAGACCGAACGGGAAATACGGTTGTTGTAATGGCTCAGGGACGGACGATTTTAATTTCATTCTTCCTTTGCCGACCTGCAGACACTAATTTATTACTACGGCTTTACGTAGTTCTATGCAGTGCGCCGAGCAGACTGCGGTAGGCACTCAGGTTGGTCTTGTTTCTGCTGGTGTTGTATCTCTTTTTTTTTTTCAAGACAATTCAATACAAACTGTCTTGGGTGGCATGGCTAAAAAGAAAAAAAATACGCCTGATGGGGCGATACGGCCCGTTACAATAAATGAAGAAGCGGATCCCAACGTACAACAGCATTTTTTCTGCAGAAAACTACAGAGGAGTAAAAGTAAACGACTTTTGTGCGTTCGCCAAAACATTTTAAAGAAGTTCGCACTTGCGTAATCGCAAGTAGAAAATAATCAACACACATCTGGTTACATAAATCATGAAAACGATAAACAATCAATCTCATATAATGCACACATTGCGGCACTGGACCCTTGAGAGAGCAGCGTTAACGTGAAAAAGCCCATGTTATGCGACTGCACACAACCGACGGCCTAGATGTCGTGTTGAGTATTCTATCTAAAAAAACATTCTTGTATTGAGAAAATGTAAATGTCCTAATTAATTGTGGGAAACGCTAAAAGCATAAAAAATGTTAATCCTGGTGGCATGTAACGACATGATTCTTGCGGACTAGAGGTAGGCAGCATTTACGCACGTGCGGCCAAATTACATTGCACGTAATTATAAGCCAAGGACCATCAGTTATTGGCCTTGTGTCGCTGTTGCCTTCTACAGTCCATACCAGCTACAAAATGAAGGAGTTGTGGTACGTAGATGTAACCATGCTTGATGATCGCTCCCTGTTTGTATAAAACCTACGGAGGAAGCACCTGAGTTTCGTTGCACAGCATTTCGTACGGTATAACAACGTATCGATATACTTGCCCCCTGCTGGTGAGCAACGGCTTGCTGGCAGTTTTTTAGAGCGCAGCTCTTATGCAGCCGCTCCTGTGGTTTCGCAGCGTCCAGCGCAGTCGTCCCGCGATGTGACTGAGGGACGAGGATGGCACTGAAGATAGAGGGAGGATGAATGCGCAGGAGAAGAGTGTTGCGAAAGTGTGAGGAGGCACGCGAAGTGCCGCGGATGCCGCGCGAAACTTGGCGCGCGGAGGTGACCCGCTACGAGATGCCGGAAGAGTACAGCGTGCCGTCATGTGTTCACCGATGGCGCAATCACCGGGGCATGCAGCGAGCGCGTCCATCGATATTTTATTTCTCATTAGGAACCTACATTTGTACTTTTGCAGCTTGAATAATACTTGGAGATGAGGGCATCCAAAGGTTCTGCTATTTTAGGCCGGACATAGGCTTTTAGCAGTAACAAACCTATCCTGAAATACTGTGTGCGGGGATGCTTGTGGATGTTTAACAGATATTTAGAGAAGTTTGTCTATCGCTATTAAACATTCAGTCGAATCCCCCAATGGCCTGACGGAGAAATCATAAGCATTTGATAAGATCTGCTTCGTTCATACGGATTACAAAGCAGCGCTGCCTAGTATATATGCCTGGGCTGGTGTCGACAGCGGGAGACGGAAGAATAATCTCTCATGGCTTGTATTGCGCGTTACAACTTGAGGCGACAAGAGAAAAATCATACGCCTTAACTAGATAGGCGCGAAACGTTATCAAGTGTCGTGAATTGTAGACTACCTCGAATCCATAGCCACACAGAGTGCGTGTTCGTACGGGGATTGGCGAAGAACGTTAATCGGTTGCCAGAAAGTCATCGAAGGTCTTCTGGTTTCAAGAAAACCGAAATTCCGCCGATGTTTACTATGTGACAGCATGCCATTCCTACTAACAAGGGGAAATAGCCAAGAATGAATAAAAGCTCCGCACGTCATCTAGATATTGGTTTCTTGTTTTCTTGAGTGCACCCTTTTTCACTGTCTGCTGTGCTTATTTCCAATGTTCATTTTCACATTTCATGACCTGTTGAACTGTATCACGTAAAGGTGAATTGATATCTTTACGTAGAATGTAGCTTCTGGTCGCCATACGTGGTCATCAACTGCAGGACAATGCAATGAATTGCGTGGTGCAACCTAAACAACAGGGCTGTGCACATTTATCGTTCATATTTGAGTCCATTCTTTACTTGTTTGGAGATCGAATATTTTGCTTCATTTGCAACAATGCTGAAGAATGCTGATTTCGTACAGCTAACCATCTCAGAGCAACCCTAATAATAAACGAAAGTAAGGTTTTTGACTGACTGACTGACTGACTGACTGACTGACTGACTGACTCGCTCACAAACTCACTCACTCAGTGACTGACTGACTGACTGACTCACTCACTCACTCTCTCGCTCGCTAGTTCACTCACTCACTCACTCACTCACTCACTCACTCACTCACTCACTCACTCACTCACTCACTCACTCACTCACTCGCTAGTTCACTCACTCACTCACTCACTCACTCACTCACTCACTCACTCACTCACTCACTCACTCACTCACTCACTCACTCACTCACTCACTCACTCACTCACTCACTCACTCACTCACTCACTCACTCATCTCATCTCAAGCCACTGGGTCAACCCACTTCAAATTTGTGCGGTAGATTTCTGGGCACCAAGGTCCGGTTACGTACTCCGAATTCGGAAGCATTACGGCTTGCGCTGGCGGTACATTGCCAATGTTTTAGGCTGGTTTTCCGACACTACCCTAATAGTTACCTGTGTCTTCTCAGTGCGGAGTTTTGAATGGTATGCGGCCTGGTAATCAATAAAGATTAAGAGGTCAAAGCAAAGAAAGAGTCGCAAACATGATGTAGCTGTAATGAAGAAACAGCGTACTAACAAAGCGTAACCTAAACAGCGTACTAACAAGAAACAGCGTAATAACAAAGGAGGTTTTAAGGCGCAAGCTTTAGAAGGCTCATTCAGGTAAAAGCCGGCGTCCGGCGTCCGCAACAGAAAAACGATTTCTTCACGGTGCATTCCATTTAAGGAAGCGTTTTTTCTATAGCACAAGCTTGAGCGAAAACGCTGGCACCCGACGTCGGCCTCCACAATAAAAACAAAAAAAAAAACAACGTTGTACTTAGTGTGAAACCCGCTGAAATAGCGGGGCTGTGGTTCTCCTATGTCGGCTCGAACGTCAACAGGCGCTCGCCCAAAAACGGCAGTGCCGTCCCCACGCAACTTTTACAGTTTGCGCAAAGTAATGGGCAGCTAAGCGTCAGCGGCCGGAGGCTCCTTCCCTGCGAGGCCACTGCGCGTTCTCTCGTTGGGTGTGGGAATTTCTCCGAGGCCGCCGGTCGGTCTGGGCAGTATGCTCCCTACCCCTGCATGACCCGTCCCCTACAGCAGGCTTACGAAAAGGCTCGAGCTGCAACTGTTTCGCCGTTAAAACTCGACAAAAGGGTCTTTCAGAGACGTGGCATAACACGAGAGTTCCAATGGCACCAGATTATACGCGGGAGTAGCGAGATGTAGTCGCCCACAACACTACAGCGCAGATGGTGCGGAATAAGAAGCACTTACAGGGACACTAAAGTGAATTTGTCAAGCTCCTGTTTTTGCTTGCACTGCGTAGACCGGCTTAAGTAAACACCCTTTTCATCGTTTATCCGGGCTAGAAGGCAGTAGTTATTTTATGAAGCCCTAAAGAGCAAAGTTACTCTGCGGGGTTTTTACGACGGCCGCACCAACTAAGACACTGACGTCACGACAAGGTTCTACGAGAGTGGACGATGCCGAAGATTATAATTTAAACCAGTTTCGGTTTCGGTTCTGCGAAACAACAGATCTGCAGTTATCCTTGGAGGGGCATTCTCGATATCTGAGTAATCGGCATACCATACAGTTTCTTACAATATACACTAGAGAGGAATCTGGCGCTAGCGTCTATGCGGCTCACATCAAGGCCGTCTGTGTCGTCATAGACCACCATTATACATCGCGCTCGCCTTAGTTTCATCATTGGCTTGGATTGAAACGTCTTAGTGACCGCAAATTTAAACAAAGTGCCACAAAAACGCGAAGAATAGTGTGCAATTATGTAAGTGTAAAATAAAAACAGGCTCCTTTAAAACTAAGGAAAAAGGAAGTAAAGCGTATTTTTGCCGGAACGGTTGTGCCTGCTATTCCGCAGGCCAAGGTTGTAGTTACGAACAAGGTTAATATTTGGTGGGGAAACTCATTAGAGACTGTGATTTTATTAACTGTACCATTATTGCAAATATTAAGTTGCTTGAATACTTTGGAAAGTGTTTTGAGCGTGCCTATTAAAGCGTTTCCTTCGTGGTGAACCGGTGCACCGGTGCACCGACCGCCAGGTACTTTAACAAGAAAAAAGAAAACGTGGCGTTAAACATTCGTGGACGACAAGATAGGACGCATACAAACGCCCTATCTGTCGTATCTTGTCTTCGTCGAAGTACGTTTTGTTTCTTCTTTTCGTCGGCTACAAATTTCGCGACGGCATATTACCCGCTCAGTCATACGTCCTTCGACTGCGGCATGAGCAACGTCAGGTGCGATCACGCACTGCCTGCTGTTTCACCGAACACGGCTACCACAGAACAGGGAAGATTTCGGCTTCCTTGTAGCTCGTAAACGTGTTAATGCATAGTGAAGAAAGCAAATCCCGAAAACCGCTTAAGAATCCAATTGTCATGCCAAGCCCAAGCCAAAAAGGGGGTCTTCCCATGAACCCCACGACGACATGGCTTGCGAGGCGCAGTTTCCTCTCTAGTATACTTACTAAGAAACTCTATGTCGGCATACCGCGCTTCTGCCATGTTATCGGCTGTAAACTGCGTCAGATAAGCCTACCAGTGCGGCTTCGAATCGTAACAATAGCAACCGAGGCGTACACAGTGGATGAACGCCCTGCGCGTCACCGGAGACGCTCAATGCGATTCGCTTTCCCCCCATCTTTGAGAGAGAGAGAGAGAGAGAGAGAGAGAGACAACTTTATTTATGCTCAGGGATCAGGTTAGGGGGGTGGGGGCGGTCCACAGGGCCGCCGCGACCGCCAGGGCCCGGGTGGTCACCAAGCCTTGACTCGATGCCTCCGGGTCGCGCAGCGCCTGCTCCCAGAGGGAGGGGGAAGGAAGGGGGGGAAAGGGGTCTGCTGGGCACTCGCACAAGGAGTGATAGTGCGTGTCGGGGGCCCCGCAGGCAAGGCATGTTGGGGAGTCAAAAAGGTGTGGGTGGGTGTGAATGAGCTGAGTGCGGTGTGGGAAGGTGTGGGTCTGGAAGCTTGCCTGCTGGCTCGTGCCTGTATCGTAAGAGGCGCGTTCGCAGCAGGCCAAGGGTCGGCTGATTCTGGTCTGTGCCCGCATGCAGTCGCTGCTTACGGCAACACCGTGCCAATGAGAACTCGCCATCGCGTCAGCGTCACTCTGCACGCATTCTGAGAACTCGCTGGTGGAGCGGTGAAAGTTAAAGGGCAAAAATGGTGAATTTAGTACAGAAAACACTTCCCAAAAGCAAATAAATCAACTTCAAAAAAATTACGCCCATCTTCCCGCCAGGGAACACTGATGTGATGCGACGCATCAGGGGGAAGCGTTTGGACCTACGCTGGTATTGGATTGCGTCAGTCCACTCGCTGAAGGGACTGTCGCTTCCATCACGTCTTCATCGGAAGAATCAAGTCAAGCACGCAGTCGTCAAGCAAAGTGACGCGAAGTCGAACGAGAGCGAGCGCTGGCTGAACCGCCGCAGCGCGCTACCCGCTTTATATTCACAGTGCCTGAAGGAGAGGAGACAGCGGAGGAGAGTCGCGCATGCGCGCACTTGCGCGGCGGGAGCGGAGCGCAGCGAGCGAAGCGCGCGCACGCAGCTGTTGTTTATGATAATAAGACGGAGTGAGAGTGTTGCGCACAGCTGTCGGAGAGAAGAGCAGAGGAGAGTCGCGCATGCGCAGGTGGCGTGCGGACGCCGCCGACGCCGGCGCAGACGTCGACGGGACATGCCTCAGAGGAAAAGATGCGTCGCATCTAAAAAAAAAACATGCACTACCAGGGATTCGAACTTGCGACTAACGAAAAAATATACCTGGTGCTCCAGATCACTCTGTATAGACAGTTTGCATTTTTATTTACTTATAGCATTTCGAGCAGCGTAGATGACTATTTCTTTTATAGCGCTCGTGCAGTAAGCGTCCACCAAACTCCAGAATATCTCATGTCTAGCGACTGCATTCCTTAAACGAAAAAGGTGTGAAAAAAAGACGAAAGACGAAAAAAAAAGATCGCTGTGCTAGTTGACCCAGCGCAACAGGTGCTTCCCTCACATTGGGGTTACGCTCTACGATAACAGCTTCGGTTGATTTTAATTTTTTAGCACCTATATTAAGTTTGCTTACTCTCCTCCCGCCTTCGATTGGCCCTAGCGTTTTCCACTAGCGTACCAGTCAGCGAAGCGTCGCATGCACGCTTGTGTGGAGCGACTTGGACTTATAGCTAGATACAGTCTACCTGACAGTATCTACCCGGACAGGCCGCCAATGGAATCTGAACCTGGCAACGTTTAACGTGCGAACCTTATCTAGCGAAGGAAGTCTCGAGGTGTTGTTCGAGGAATTAGAGGGCATTAAATGGGATGTAATAGGGCTTAGCGAGGTTAGGAGGGCAGGCGAAGCCTTTACGGTGCTGAAAAATGGACACGTCTTATGTTACCGTGGTCTAGAGGACAGAAGAGAACTGGGAGTGTTATTTCTAGTCAATAAAAGCATAGCTGGCAACATAGACGAATACTACAGCATTAACGAAAGGGTAGCAGCTCTTGTAATTAGGCTCAATAAGAGGTACAAGCTCAAGGTGGTGCAGGGCTACGCGCCCACATCCAGCCACGACGACCAAGTAGTGGAACGCTTCTATGAAGATGTGGAATCGGCAATGGCTAAAGTAAAAAACGCAGTATACTGTAGTTATGGGGGACTTCAATGCTAAAGTAGGCAAGAATCAGGCTGGAGACAAGGCAGTTGGGAACTATGGTCTGGGCTGTAGAAATAGCAGGGGGGACCTACTAGTTGAGTTTGCAGAACGGAATAACCTACGCATAATGAATACCTTCTTCTGTAAACGGGAGAGTCGGAAGTGGACCTGGAGGAGCCCGAATGGGGAGCACAAAAATGAAATGGACTTCATATTATGCGATAACCCTGGCGTCGTGCAGGATGTGGAAGTGCTCGGAAGGGTGAGGTGTAGTGACCACCGTATGGTAAGATCTCGAATTAGGCTAGAGTTGAGGAGGGACCGCAACAAGCTAGTACGAAAGCCGATAAATGAGCAAACAGTAAGACGTAAAGTAGAAGAATTCAGGATCGCGCTGCAGACCCGATATTCCGCCCTTAACGAGGAAGCCGAGCTTACGACACAGGAAGCCAGCGACAACCTTACACGCATTCTCACGGAGTGTGCAGTAGAAGTAGGGGGCACTATGGCTAGACAGGATACTGGTAAACTTTCACAGGAGACGAAATATCTAATCAGGAAACGGCAAACCATGAGAATCTCCACCGCAGCTGACAAAATAGAACTAGCAGAGCTCTCGAGGTTAATCAATAAGCGCAAGACAGCTGACATACGGAAGTATAATATGGAGAGGATCGAATACGCTGTAAAGAACGGAGGTAGCCTGAAAGCAGTGAAGAGACGTCTTGGCGTGGGGAAAAATCAGATGTATGCACTTAAGGATAAGCAAGGCAATGTCATCACAAATAGGGATAAAATAGTCACAGTGGCCGAGGAGTTCTATAGGGATCTGTACAGTAGCTGGGACATACAGGATAATGCCGAACGAGACAGTAGTTCAGAGGAGATAGACATCCCACCAGTAACGACCGAAGAAGTAAGGAAGGCTTTGAAAGAAATGAAAGGGGGCAAAGCACCTGGTGAGGATCAGATAACAGCAGACCTCTTGAAGGATGGCGGAGAAATTGTACTTGAAAAACTGGCAAACCTGTATACGCAATGCCTAATGACCGCAATGGTACCAGAATCTTGGAAGAACGCGAACATCATCCTAATCCATAAGAAAGGCGACATGAAGGACTTGAAAAACTACAGGCCGATCAGCTTACTGTCAGTCGTCTACAAGGTATTTACCAAGGTAATCGCTAACCGAATCTCTGCAACCTTAGATTTCAGTCAACCTAAAGAACAAGCAGGGTTCCGTAAAGGTTATTCAACAATGGACCATATTCACACGATCAATCAGGTGATAGAGAAGTGCGCTGAGTATACTCAACCCCTATATATAGCCTTCATAGATTATGAGAAAGCATTTGACTCGGTCGAAACCCTAGCAGTCATTCAGGCATTACGGAACCAGGGGGTAGATGAGCATTATGTAAGAATACTAGAGGATATCTATAATAGGTCTACAGCTACCATCATCCTCCATAAGGAGAGCAGTAAAATACCTATAAGGAAGGGTGTCAGACAAGGAGACACAATCTCTCCAATGTTATTCACAGCATGCTTACAAGAAGTATTCAGAACGTTGGATTGGGAACAGGTGGGAGTAAGGGTTAATGGAGAATACCTCAGTAACCTCAGATTTGCTGATGACGTTGCCTTGCTAAGTAACTCGGGGGACGAATTGCAAAGCATGCTTTCCTCACTGGGCGAACAGAGTAGAACCGTGGGCCTGAAAATTAATATGCAGAAAACTAAAGTAATGATCAATAACCTCGGGACAGCACAGAAGTTTGAGATAGGGGGCGAGGCAGTGGAAGTGGTAAGCGAATATATATACTTAGGCCAAGTTGTGACCCCAGATCCCAACCATGAGGCAGAGATAATTAGAAGGATCAGAATGGGGTGGGGTGCATATGGCAGACATTATCAGATAATGAATAGCAGCCTACCATTGTCGTTGAAGAAGAAAGTGTATGACAGCTGCATCTTACCAGTACTCACCTACGGGGCAGAAACTTGGAGGCTCACTAAGAGGGTTCAACTTAAATTGAGAACGACTCAGCGGGCAATGGAGCGGAAAATGATAGGTGTAACATTAAGGGACAAGAAGAGAGCGGAGTGGGTCAGGGAGCAAACTGGTGTTAAAGACATATTAGTAGAAATTAAGAAGAAGAAATGGACTTGGGCAGGGCATGTAATGCGAAGGCAAGATAACCGCTGGTCATTAAGGGTAACAGAGTGGATCCCTAGAGAAGGCAAGCGCTGCAGGGGCGGCAGAAAGTTAGATGGGCAGATGAGATCAAGAAGTTTGCGGGGATAAATTGGTCACAGTTGGCACAGGACCAAGGTAATTGGAGAATAATGGGAGAGGCCTTTGCCCTGCAGTGGGCGTAGACAGGCTGGTGATGATGATGATGATGATGATGATGATGATGATGATGATGATGACAGTCTACAAACTGAAGTCGAGCGTTTGACGGGAACCCGTCTGGGCGTGAGACATGTTGAAGTAAAAGGGAAACACCGACCAAAAGAAACTGCTAAAAACTTTAAAAATCTTTAAAAAAACAACAAACAAGACGTTTCGGCTTCGCTACAGAAGCCTTGTTAACAATGGGAGGAAGGAAAGTTCATGGTTGCTTATGTTCTACCCCTGTTCTACCTTTAAATCTCGACAAAAGGCTCTCTTGGATGCGTTCAACAACACGAGAGGTCCAATGGCACCAGCTTAAACGCGGGAGTAGCGAGATGTAGTCGTCCACAACACTGCACCGCAGATGGTGCGGAATGAGAAGCACTTACAGGGACACTGAAGTGAACAAGGTGAACACCTCATTGTGAACAGGGCTACCGCAGCGAAGCCGAAACGTCTGGTTTGTTGTTCCTTTAAAGTTTTTAAAATTTTTAGCACTTTCTTTTGGTCGGTGTCCCCCTTTTACTGCAATCTACCAACTAACAAACTAAAGGCAACATTCTTCCAGGCACAAACGTGTAGTGGCTTGGTTTCAACTGAGCGAACGAACTGCGACGACCCGCCGGCCTCCGCCCGACTGAACTCTGGGCCGACTGCTTCTGTCGGAGGGTCGGCGAGCCGTGCCTGTCAAGCCATCTTGTTCTGACGACATACGAAACGTCATAGGAAGTCGGCAAGGAGGATGCAAAGAGGATGACAGCATTTTCGGATTGATTTTTCTTCTGAATAAAGTCGCGCAAATGCAGCGAGAGTGGCCAAAACATGGCCGACTGACTCCAGGTTACAATGTGCGCTAGTAATACCACAATGTTTACAAATCAATTCAGGGTCCTTTTAAAGTCACAATTGTCGTCAACTCTCTCTTTGCACAGCGGAAGGAAGGAGCAGCGCCGCAACATGCAGGAGGCAGAGCGAATTCATTCGAAAGCAACTAGGCGGATCGCAAAGCACAGCGCCTTAAGCGGCAAGATCACAAAGCCCTTGGACAACGCAGGACAATAGCAAGGCGTCGTCTCTGGCGTTCGACTGGACATTCATGGCATGCTTTCACCTTCAGAATCCCTGCGAAGTGGTAGGTGTTTTGGGATAATTATTACGCGTTAGTAACTGCAGTTCGACGTTTCCCGATTTTGTTTTGTATCGCTCACTGTATGGTATGGACAGGAGCCCCGATTCGCTATGAAGTCGTTTATTAGAGGAAGTTACAGATATCTGCCATTCACCGTCATTTACCTGTGACGTTGTGAAGTTAGTGGAAATAGTAAAGCAGGCCTGCGCGAGTAAACGACAAACCCGGGAACATATTTGGTACAGTGTGTGCAGCAAACAGAAATAGTCAAGCTGCGTAATTTTTCTAATTTTCTTACTTTGTGCCCATTGGGTAGCATTCCCAAAAGATTTTAGACTGCGCAATTTCGCTATCCCTAGGAATATACAGTAGGGAAAAGTCTCCCCCTTTATTCAGTTAGTCCGACATCTTTGCGCCAACAGCAAAATTTCAATGAGCGCTTGATCTTCTTCGTTAAAATCCCGCGGTGCAATAGATATTTCAACCTATTTCAATAGTTATTCGTTGATATCCACAGGATTTTTTTTCGCGCATATTTAAGACTCTTAGGTCTTTTTTTCTCAGTCTGCAGTTTCTCACATTTTATTTTTGGCTCGTTGCGCGTTGGCTTTACTATATGTTTTGTTTGTACTTTGCGCTTCCGCGTTTCCTTTTTACGATGGGGATAAACAGGCAATTCCGGAAGCCGAACGACAAATCATCGAATTTCCCTTTCAGGGGCGGTGAATAATTCGGGTGGAAAACTACAAAAAGACAAAAACAATCACATAAAGGCTAGGTATAAAAGCGATGGAGAAAAGAGACACAGCCAAAAAGCAAGTAACGCCCCAAAGTAACGCGATCAAGCTCAGTGCGCCTTGGTGCGATGCCCCCCTCCACACTAGGGACCATTTTCCCAATTTCGAGGGCGCTTTTGCTTCGTTTTCACCGCCCGGAGCGTTCGCCTATCACTTTTATGGCGAAGTGGGAAGAGGGTTCCTAAGTATCCTCGACCGATATTTCCCACCACCCTGTCGTCGGGCGCTGCCAATCTTTACTTCGTTCTTTCTCTTCGTATAGCCTTCCACCCCCTCCCGAGCTCTCCCCCTACAAAAATTTCTTCTCGTATAAACACTGAGTTGACGTGTTCTCTTTTGCCTTTCAGATCTCAAAAGCTGCTGCTACTATTTCCCGTCTGAAATATTCTCTTCCCCTTCTGCCGTTGAAAACTCGCTGTTGTTTCTTAACATTGTTATTCTGGTGAGCTATACATGACACATTGACAATTCTGTACGCCGAGCTTTCGTTCATTTGTCTGGGTTACGATGCAGCGTCGCCTGAGAGAGAGAGAGAGAATGCTCTTTAATGTGAACTGGTGAGGTCAGCCCTGCTAGGGACAAGGCTTGCTACACCAGATGGGGGGTGACTACGTTGATGAGTGGTGCATATCAGACATCAGGGTTAGAGTAGGAAGAAGACAAACATGAAGCGTTAAAAAAAAATGAAAAGAAAAATGAAAAAAAAGGACAAGAAAAACAAGAGATTGCTGCCAACAGAGTCCGGACAAAAAAAAATACAATTGAAAAGAAAATCGTTAATGGAAACGCTCAAACAAAATGAAAAGTAAACGACGGGAAAAAAAAGTAACAACACCAACCCAAGAAAAATAAATAGATGAGCGCCACAGTGCGAAAGAGAAGATATCGTGACACACTTGCTCTGTCTCTGATCTAGAGAGATTTGTCCAGTTCAGTCTCTCGTAGGAACTGGAGCAGTACTTTTGTACCTAAGGTACTGTCAGCACTATTGGCCCAAGGCCCAAGAAAATGAAAAAGTTCGAGGCTGCCTCCATGACGCACACGAGAAAGGGAGCTCGCTGCAGTTTTTCGCGCAGCAGCGTATCGAGGGCAGACGCAGAGCAAGTGATTTACAGTCTCGCGCACACCGCAAGTCCGGCACAGGGGGGAATCTTCCCAACCAATCTTAAACTTAAAACTCCGAGTAAACGCCACATTCAGGCGCAGTCGGTGCAGAACTCCTTCACACCGCTTGTTGAGGCCGCGTGGAAATCGGAAGTCACAATCAGATGTTTCCTACCTTGGCCAATCGGAGAGCTATTACTTTTACCGTAAGCCTTACCGCCCGCCCCAATTGCGATCCCACGATGAAATTATTCTTGACACATGAAGGCGGCAGCTGGAGTATCAATCCTGCGTCTGTTTTTTAAGTGCAATGCACTTCTTAAGCGACCCTGAACCTGCGTCCACCGGCGATGTCCGCGCACGTGGAGATGGGCGCGCGCAGCCTGGCCGCTGACATAGCACATACCCACGTGGGGGATTGGCCAGGAATCTCTTCGTCTTCCTTGGCAACGGGGGGAGATGGGCGCGCGCTGCCTGGCCGCTGACATGGCACATACCCACGCGGGGGATTGGCCAAGAATCGGGCGTGAGAAGGGCTAATGCACCTGCTTAAAGGAGTACTGACACGAAATTTCAAAGCTGAGATCCGCTCTAGCAATCAAGTACAACGACAACACAAATAGGTGTCTGTGAATAAATGCATCTTTCTTTCTTTGTAGTTGTGTGTGTGTGTGTGATCTCTCTTTCGCGAACATTACCGAACCGCGCAAATTCAACTCGTGCATTCGCACTTTCACATTCTTCCCCTCGGGGAAATGCGGGGAATTTTGCGTAAATGGCAAATAAAAAGCGCGCAGCTTCTGTGAGTGGGATGGGCTCTGATTAGAATTACCGTGGACAGCGAACGGGGGCATGTGGCCACCGAGGGTCCCCTTTGGAAGCGAACGGCAGTATGTGCGGCAGCTTGAGGCTCCCATGTATAGTGTGAGACGACCCCGTGTTAGCCCTAACGTTTTCATCTGGATCTAGCGTCATCAACCGGTACCCGAAGCTTGATGTGCACTTTGTTCGACACCCGTTAGTTTTAATGTCAAGGCGGCGTATTAATGCTGAACGCAGCCATGTCAGCTACCCACTCGAGCGGATTAGACAGTGACGATGACAAAAGCCGTATAGCAACGCATAGTGCATGAAACCGTGGCCCGCTGTCATTCTCTAAATTTACATTCCGCGGTCAGCAACGCATCAACATGTTACCAAAAGATTTGGCTGACGATTGCTGTACTCCCAAATTGAAAATTTAAGTTCAGCGCGAACTTCAGTCTTTGCAGCGACGACGCATAGCTGCTGCTGCGACAGCGCGCACCTCTGCACTCTAGCGTCGGCTGCGCTTAGCCGCCACCTGGCTTCTCCTCCGGCAGCCGGCGGCTTGTTTAGCTGAGGGGGCAGACGAAGTGATGGCGTCATCAGCGAACTTACAACAGCGTTCCCTACTGTGGCGTGATATTGTAGCGCGTCGCCGCCGCGGAGCACATCTCGCAAGGTTGTCCGCACACTAGCCTCCCCCTCACACTTTTGCCACAATTTTCTCTCCTACACATTCTTCCTTCGCTTTCCTCGTCGTTCACTTGGTTACAATGAAGCAGACGGCGACGCCAGCGCACAGTAGCGGACGCTTACAGGGACACTAAAGGGTGGAAACAAGTTGGCCTGAATCGATGGATTGCAAAGCCAAGGATCTAAAGACATCATTCTCGCAGCTAACAATTGTTTAATAAGGCAGAAAATGCCATAAACGTGAGAACAGATGACGAAGCCCCGTACGCTTTCGGATACTTCGGTTGATGACGTCAGAAAAGGGGTAAACGGCGAGAGCGCTTTAGAGAAGCATCTGTAGATGTTTTCCTGAAATAACCAGTTCCTAAGTGGTTGAACACGGGAAATAAACGTAAATCAAAGCTTCCCGTGAGCTCATCTTATCTAAAAAACACAGCTTTCATACATTTCGAGGCAGGCTGCTTCCCTCACTACTCTGTCAGCCGTCATGCTTTCAGTTTCGTTTTCGAAGAGCATTGGTGCGCACTTAGTGAAGTCAATAACCGACGACAGTGAGCGCCCGGGTTTCTGCAAGCAACATACCCTGCAAGAAGCAGCTAGAGTACCTTTATTAGAAGCGGCAAAATGAACAAGGTGTACTGCAGGTGCTTGAGCGACCCGCCTGACCATCTAATCTCCCGTTCTCCGCGCGGGGAGGAATAGGAGTAGGAGCAGGAGTAACATTTTTTTTAAATGTTGCTATGGGTAAAACGCTCCCGGTTCCAACATAATCGTCCTTGAAATGAACTTACTGCGAGTGGTTAGCTGACAGATCCACCCTTGAACTTTTCCGTTCGCCTCGAGCAGCCGTTGCATCGCTCTACCCTTGTTATGTTTGAACCAGGGAAAGCGCGGGGAAGGACGACTACTCGACAAAACTGCAGTGAAAAGTGTTTATTTCCCGCTAATTTCGCACCACTCACCGTAACGCGAGTTCAAGCATGGATCCGGAATTCAAGCATGGATTGAAGAAAATTAAATCCTTGGGGAACAGCAGAATGTACTTGACAGCACAGGCGCTTGGGTGATAGTTTGTTCTTGACAACGCAGTGAATTGATTTTGCGAAAGCTGAGAATAGACCATCATGGACTATGTTCTTGAACATTAAATAGGCATATGACAACGTCAACACAAAACTCCTGTGGAGGGTGCTGAAACTCCAGGGCTCAGATGACGAATTAATGCAGTTCCTTATAGCAATCTATATGGGTAATAGAGTGCCCCTTACATAGGGAGGGCAGAAATGCGCCCAGCAGGTCAGCACCCATAGGGGACTGAAACAGGGATTCCCTTCGAGCCCAACACTGTTTATGCTTTACATGGCAGGGTTAAAAAAGAAAGTGGAAGAAAGGCAAGTAGGGTTCAACCTAACGCATATGTTGCAAGGCGAAGTGGTACAAGAGCGTACTTCGTGAATGTTATACGCAGACGACATTGTTCTTTTCTGATAACCACAGCGATATGCAATGACTCCGAAATATTAGTTATCAGGAAGCCATAGACCTCGGGTCAAATTTTAGCACTGAAAAATTAGGAATAATGCTTTTCAATGACACTAGCACTGACGCAATGTCAATCCAGCATGGCGAATTGCCCAGAATCAAGGAATATAAATACAGTAGTCCCTCGTTATAACGAAGACAGCTGGTTGGCGAAAAATGTTGTTATAAGCGGTATTTTGATATAAGCGAACTCCCGAGAAAAGCTAAACCAGTTGAGCTTTAATTACGCCACAGCTGGAAGAATCAAAGCACAATGTATTCAGTGAAGCAAAACTTTATTCACTTGCAAAGAAGGCAGTGAGCTTTGGCTGTTAAAGTTCTTGCCGGGCGCGAGCAACCCCTGCTGACATTTGGCCAAGCATTGCATGAGGCTATAGTCGCCGTCCAGAAAAGTGGCAGCGGAAGTGGCCCCATTAATAAGGGGGCGTGCGGGTATCATGAAGCCCTACGAGAGTTTCGCGCTGGAAAGCGTCGCAAATGCCGTGGCTCGAGACTGACGTTGTGTTTGTTGAGCTCAAAAAACGATTAACCGCTCATTGTGCGTATACAAAGCGCAATCATAAAAACTGACCGGTTTTGCACTGGGGGCTTTGCATGATTACTGGGTAATTTTCACCCCGAGGTGTGCAGCCGTGAATTTTGAAACACAAGAGTTTTTTGGCGTCCCGTTGCTGACGACACTGCCAATTCAACGGTTCGATCCAGTGTCGGTGTTTGCGCACCGTCACGTCCACGCAATTTACGAATGTCTAGCAACGAAATCAAATTACCCTACTACGTATTAGGACGGTTTGTCTAAAGTGGAATGGCCCGAATCGACCTTGACCGGCTCGAGGAAATCGCAGCAGAAACACCAGCTTGCGTTGACCCGCCATGTTGACAGGCTGACTCGCCGTTGGTTCGCCGCCGCTTGGAAAGGTAAAAAGCCCGCTAGGGGGCCGCGCAAAGCGTTCGCGCTTCACAACGGCTCCGTATTTTACTTGATTTAAGTGCGGTATGCCCTGACCATCGACCTTGAAGCTCGCCACAGAGTCACCGGAAGCACCCAGGAATCCCGGGTAACAATTTTTATGGTCATACACCCCGCAAGTTCGAAATTGCAAGCCTTGGAAGACCGCACCACGCCGCTCGCACTGCTAGGCCTAACCAGGCCTAGCACCGCGGCCGCACTCGCCCCCAGCACGCCAGGCGATCAGCTGCTCCCTGATGCTCGTCGCCCGCCCCGCCGCTATGGAAAGCGAAGTTGTTGGTGAACCCATCACCCAGGACGAACTGCTTCAACCTGGCTGGAAAACTATACGAAGCAAGCAGCAAGCTCTCCGTTGTACCGAGAGACAATCTCAACAGGCAGGTCTCCCAGCAACCTCTACATGCTCTCTACGCAAGGCCATAAGCCCCTGCGTCGAATAACTCCAGTCGAACCCCTTCCTGCGACCGACGTCAAGATTGTTTTGCGTCCGAGAGGCGGACTAGCCCTCGCCAAGCTATCTCTTGCGGTTCTGGCGGATACAATTCAACAGCATGCAAATGTTGAACCCAATGGTGATGATGAAATACGCATTCAAGCCAAACCCAACTTCATCGTAATAAGTACTCCCTCGGAGGCACGTGCAATGAATTATGCTAGAATCTCCTCCCTGCTGGTTGCAGAACATGGGTATGACGTCGCGGCTCACGCTCCAGCCCCGGCAAATACCTCCTTGGGCATAATCTTTAATATCCCAGAAACGGACACTCCTGAACAAATCGCTCACAGCATCATCAATTATAAACCCCCCTGGAAAATCCTCGACGTCCGCCGACTGAACAGGTCCAACATGTCCCAAATACTTTTCGACGGACCTCACGTCCCGTATTGGGTTCGGTACCGGGCCGCCACCTAAAGCTGCCGACCCTTCCGGCGCAAAACCTAAGCCTGCATCAGCTTTTGGAAAACGAGTCATTGCCAGGACGTGTGCCCTACCCAAAAAACTGTACCCCGCTGTTCTCGCTGTGGCGCTACCAACGCTCGTGAAAATGGCCCCTGCAACCCACGCTCCATAGTGTGTGAAGGAAGCCACCTTACAGGTTCGGCGGACAGCCCGCTCCGCTGCCTTCCCAAACCACGGACGCTCTCCTACGCACAAGCCGCGTCCCACAGCCGCCCTCCACTACCTGATTTCTTCCCCCACTACACGCCCAAGACCGCAAGTCTACAACACACAAGTGAACAGGCAGTAGGACTCCCTCTGATCCTCAGCGCCAACTCCTCAAGTCATCGCCTGGCTCACAGTCCCAGCAGGTGAGCAGCCCAAGCGCCCCTCCCAGCTCCCAGCCCCCCCACGCTTCCCAAAACCCCCCGGTAGGTACATCCATAGCAGACGTACTTAGAGAAGTGCAGACTATACGCTCTGAAATCACATCTCTCGGAGAGGAAAACGCTGCTGAGAACTGTTTGCTAAAAAATCAATCTCACTCAGCTCCCCTTTCCCAGCAGAAGAACTCAACCTCCCCACCACAAAAACAGAAAGCCTGCTCCGTATCCCAAGATGAACTTCAGGACCAGCCTCCTAAGCAGCTAGAGGAACGTCTCGGGAGGCTAGAACATACCCTGGAAGAACAAAGAGCGGAGTAGACTAATCTTCACCAATCCTTGCTTAGCCACCAGGCGGCCATGCAGGAAACCATATATAGGCAATAAGACCGGGAACGCATAGCTACCTCCAGCGAATAACTATCACCATCAACGTTCCGGTAGCCCCAGTATTAGATGTCTCCATCACAGATGGCCCCATCCCATAAAGAATTCTTAGTCTGGCAGTGGAATTGTCGCGCCCTCCAACGGACTCGCGCCAACTTACAGATGCTAACTGCCTCGTCCAACCAACCCCCTCAATAACAGCCCTACAAGAACCTGGTTCCCACGCCAAACTAGGTGGCTACCAATTCAAGACCCCCGTAACCCATACACCGCAATCTTAGTCCACCGTAGCGTCCCAGCCAAGCGCGTGCACTTTGACATCGTTCCTATTGTCACCTACAGCTTTCTCACACGCGATATTTGAGGGTTCCGGATAATTCAGAAGCTTTAGCTGGGAACTCTCCGGTATTGGATCCGGGTTCTTTCGAAGCCAACATTTCTAATTGTCTGATTATATAGATAGTTTTTCTCTCCCTCTAACATCTACTAAAATATTGTGCCTTCACATCTAAGCATCATCGTTGCCCTCTTCATTATTTTCCTCTTATTATCTCACATAGAAGACATATACTCACGTATATTCACTATTTTAACTGTGTCGCGACAATTCCTTCAACATTCCAGCCTCAAACAAGATATTGAATGATTGCACACACTGTTGCGGCGCTCTTCGGCCTAGTGCGTTCATAACACACACGCCTAACGAGATGGAAGTACTCCTTTGGCCGGCGATTGTTATGTGTATTCCTTCATGTTTAACAACCGTTGTTTGACCGCTTTCCAAATACCCGTCGTGGTGGCTCAGTGGCTAAGGCGTTGCGCTGCTGAGCATGAATTTGTGGGTTCGATTCCTTGCCGCGGCTGCTGCTTTTCTGGTGGAGGCGAAAAGCAAAGCGCCCGTGTGTACGAGATTTCGGCGCACGTTAAAGATCCCCAGGTGGTCAAAATTATTCCGGAACCTTCCACTACGGCGCGCCTCATCGCCTGCGCTGCGTCGGCGCATTGAATCTGCAATCAATGAATCAGCTATCCAAATGCTGCATTACCCTCACGCCACTCATCCACTCGCAGTGCAGAAACAGCTACGTGAAATATGCTCGTGCACAAAATATTCTACAACTAAAGTACCCCTGCAACGCATTCCTTTCACGTACTTTTCCGTATATAAGTCCGTTGTTTGTGTCATGCAGAGATAGACGCAGTAAAGAGTTATCAAGATACGTGCAGAAACGAAGGAGTTACTCAATTTTTAATCTTAAAAGTACCATCAAATTGAACATTGCTCTTTCCCTCAAAACCGAAGGACTGCTGTTCGTTTCAAACCTCTCCCCGATGACGTCGAATCACAGGACCAATGAGCGCAGCGAAAAATGCCGCGTTCCGGATGTTTTAAGTCCAAGTTTTCCTTCCGAGCTTCTGATTTTACCCCGCTCCGTTTACCCAACTCTCCCACTACCTGGCGGGAGGTGACCGGGAGCTCCTCGCCCGAGCTACAGCCCGTGACCGTCACTAGAGCTCAGGAGTACCTGGTGCGCCTCCCTCACCTGAGGGACACTCGCTAGGACTGAACCTCGCCAGAAATAAAGTTATTCCCTCTCTATCTCTCTGACGGCGTCGTTGCGGCACTGCTCCAACCGCGCTGATACAGCGCCCACAAGTAGGAGAAGGCGGATACCGCCAAAGTCGCCTGCCCGTCGCTGCGTTGATGTGTGTTTCCGGGCTTATTTTTCTGAAATAAACCATACTCTTCAACTGATTTCCGGATAGCATAGCGGCTGGTCATAGCAAGACCTACATTCAAGCTATGTTCCGAGTGGTTCAAAGTGTCAAGTTCAGGAGAAGTTGTTGCTGCACGTGTTGGTTTCGGTCTATCCGCGTTATCTGTGTTGGTCTATCTATGCCGGTTACGTTACCCATGATACCTGCTGCGATAAAGCTTCCCACAGTTATGTAGTCGTTTGAGCAGTTTTTAGATAGTTTGCCAACACTTTACCGAGTAGCGCAAAAAAAAAACACGAGAAAGAACTCCCGGCATGCGCAATATATGTGCCAACATTCGTCACCGAAAGAGTACATCTAGAAACCGCTCCTTAGGGTTGAACAATACCACTGAAGTTTCACTAAAACAATCGCTATTCTTAAATTTTAAGCGATGCGCTTGCAGCTGCTCCCGGGCCTCCTGATTTTGACATGACAGTGTTTTATTCCGGGATACACCAAGATTTCGGTGACGTCATATCCAGAGCTTGAAATAGGGCTAGTTGGTTTTTTACTCGGAACATTGCTGGCGCTAGGCGGGACAAGGACGAGGATTTACACACACAAATGAAGCGCAGCCTAGCGCCAGCAATGTTCAGAGACGTCATATCCGTCACGGAAGTGACGCCATTATAACGAAGCAAGCGGCCTGTAAAGGGTCCACGCCTGCACACGGGTTCTCCTTGTGGGAAAGCAACCTTTAGTGCTAAAGAATACGCTATATTTAGGGTTGTTCGTTTTCTGCTTTTACATTTCCGTGATGGATATGACTGACGTCATATCCGTCACGGAAATGACCCCAGTACGCCTTTGCCGAAGCGACCCGCCAGCAAGACGTCGCTCGTCAAGCCAACCTACAAGACAGCCGCCGACGAGCAAATCATGCTCAGCTGCAGATTTCGCTAATCATTTCACTTTCGTGTTTTACCTATTCCTATGACAGAGGAATCAACCACAGTTTTTTGTCTGTTTTTTTGCATCTATTGCGTATGCCTGGATGTTGGTATAAATGTACGACGCAAGCTTTGCTAATAAACAGTTGGAAGTGTCTTCTTTCTGGTTTTTTTTTTTGCGCTACTCAGTATGTCTTTACAGTGTCAAGTGTGTGCGCTGCCTTGCTACTGAGGCTTGACATGAACTCCACTTGTGGGTTCGCAGAAAGAGGAGAATTAGTTGCATATCCTGGATTTTTAAAAAAGAACTCGCGAGGGGCTCACACACAAAATAAGAAAGCCTCCGCGGGGTATAACTACCGATCTCCAAAAGAAGAGTCTCAAGCGTTAACAACTCGGCCTTTCCAGCAACTCGGCGAAGCGCAAGAATTTGGCATACAACACCTGGGCATAACCAAATTTCCTGTTGTGTGTAGTTTTTATCGTTTTTTTTCGGAACTCCTGCAGTGATAACGTTTGCGTACCTCGAACACATCTTGCAGATTAGCCCAATCATGCTAATACTGCAAGAAATGTAGCCAGAGCTCCCTCGTTTAACTCGTAAAAAGCAATCGTTCAGTCGCGATCTCACCGATTCAGGCCAAGTTAGCCATGAAAGAAATGCACCACTAGAATCGCAGTTGCCTTTGGTTACGGCTTTCCAACCAAAATAGCTTGGTTGAATTTGTCTTATGGCCCCTGCTGCAGCTAGAGAAAAAAATGTGTGATTTTTTTTTAGGCGAACGGAATGGCGCTTCCCAGTGCGAAAGCACGTCTCCAGACGTTGAGACGGACTGAAAATTTCGAAGCTGCCGTCTGCTTTGCGACGCTCGCTGACTACACCACTCCTGGGAACGACGCTCATATCTTCTGATGATATATACATCGCCATATGAAACGCAGACGGACGATTTGGCAGGAATTTTAGCGAAACGAGCGGACGCCGGGTCATGCTGACATCGTTTCCTCGTAACACGGCTTGAAAGGGCACACAAGAGCCCAAAGCGGGCAGTAGTGTCAAACCTCTATCACTATCTGGGATTAAGTTTTTATCACGAAGTAGTATACCTCTATCAGCGAAGGAAATTTTCCTGTCCGCGTCAGCAGAAAATGCCCGGTGAAATGAAAGAAGTTACTGGCATCGCCAGGAATCCAACCTGAACTCGAATACAGAAACGGAGCGACAGCCCGTCGTCTTTCCGACTAAGCTACATTTTTTTTTAATTGCCGGACTTTGTCATACTCAAAGCAGCAACATTACAATACAGGACAAACCGACACACGTACAGAGCCACCATCCGGATATATTGCCGGACTTCGGCCTACGCGCGGAAGCAACAATGCTAAGCAGTTAGCACGAAAAACATACAGTGCCACCATCCGGGTTTCCCGGCAGGACTTGTTATAAAATTATTTCCCAGCTACACCAACATGAGGAGACAGGGAGACAAACAATGTACTCAACGAGTACAGTGCTGGCTCTACCCCCAGCGCTCATTCAAAGCCCTCCTGTAAAGTGCAAACCACATAAGGTATGATAACGGCAGTCGCGTAGCTTGGATTAGCGGCGAACGAAACAGAGTCTGGGGAAAGCTTCAGGGTCTTTGCGGTGACGCATGAAACACGAGAGAGAGGCAGGCGGTGAGAGAGATGGTGGCATGGCCGCACATGCCACCCTCCTCTTCACCCTTCTCTAGACGCTTCTCTCCGTTTTTTGTCTGCCGTCGCTCCTGCGTTCGGTCACTCGGGTACGCGGTCGCCGCCTTCGCGAAACCCAGGTAACGGCTGCCAGAGTCTCTGGTTTTGCTCTTTAGCCCCGTGTGTGAATTCTATTGATGTCACGTGGGTAATTGTTGCGGGTGTCGTTTACAGCTTCGCAGTCCCACCCCCTTAAAGGGACACTGAAGTGAATTTGTCAAGCTCCCGTTTTTGCTTGCACTGCGTAGACTGGCTCAAATTAGCACACTTTTCATCGTTTATCCGGTTGACAAATCGGTAATTATTTTACAAAGCGTGAAAGAAGAAAAACTACCATGCGCGGTTTGCGGCGGCCGCACCAACTAAGGCTGTGACGTTGGGAGGAGGGGCGCCGTGATTGGACGATGCCCAAGGTTAGCAATCACACAAGTTTCGGTTTTGGTTTCGGTTCTGAAAACATAACCAATGGCGTTGTTGGATGGGCATTCTCAATATCTCAGTAATCATCGTACCGCGCTTCTGCCATGTTGTCGGCTGTAAAATGCACAAGATAAGCCTCCCAGGACGGCTTGTAGTCGTAGCATTCACTAGCCGAGACCTACGCAGTGCATGAACGCCCTCCGCGTACCCGCAGACGCCCAAATGTCACGCGTTTTCCCCCATACTGGGAGCTTGCCTCCCTCATGCCTGTATCGTAAAAAGCGTGTTCGCACCAGGCCAAGGGTCTGTTCATTCTGGCCTGTGCCCACTGCCTGCAAGCAGTCGGTGCTTATGGCAACAGCACGCCAACGAGAACTCGCTAGCGCGCCAGTGCCAGTTTGCGCGCGTTTTGTGAACTAGTTTGTGTAGCCATGAACGTTGCGGCCCAAAAAAAGGTGAACTCAATATAGAAAACATCGGCGGAAAACAAAAAAGTTAACTTACAAAAAAAAAGCACGTACCCGCGGGGATTCGAACTCGTGACTTGCAAAACATTTGCGGTCACATACCTAGCGCCCCAGACCACTGAGCCACGGAGCGGGACGCGGAGGCTTAGCTAATATAGGGTATATATTGTACAACCGGTTTATACTTTTATTTAGTTTTGGCATTTCAAGCAGCTTAGGTGACTATTTGTTGTACTGCGATCGTGCAGTAAGCGTCGCCCGAGTTTCCACAGTTGCTCACGTCTAGCAATTGCATTTCGTAGACGGAAAAGCGTTCGCAGATGCGTAGTCGTGCTGCTGACCGCTGTGCTTGTTCGCCCAGCGCAAAAAAGTGCTTCCCGCGCCCTAGTTTTACGCTGTACGGTAAAAATATCAGTTGATTTTATTTCCTTAGTACCTATATTGACTTCGCTGACTCTTCTCCCGCCTTCAAGAGGCCTTATATTTTCCTACTGGCGTACCAGTCAGCGAAGCGTCGCATGTGCGCTTGTGCAGCGCTTGTGTGAAGCGACCTTGACTTGGAGCTAGATACAGTGTACAAACAAACCAAGTAAAGAAAGGCACATTCTTCCATTCACAAACGTGTCCTGGCTTCGTTTCAACTAAGCGAACGAATTGCGACCAAGCAATTTTTTTTAACCTCCTTGATTGCGACGACCCGCCGGCGGCCGGCGGACGAAACGCTGGGCCGACGGACTCTGTCGGCCGGGGAGCCGTGCAGTAGCGCAGCCGTGGCGCAGCCAATTGCCAGCTCATCCCCTACTGACGTCACACGAAAACGCCCAGCAAATGGGCGAGCGTAAAGAGAGGAGGACAGCATTTTCGAATTAGTTTTTCTACTAAATAAAATCGCGTAAACGCGCCTAGAGTGGTCGAAACATGGCCTGGGGACTCCGGACTACAATTTGCGCTAGTAATCCCGCAATGTTTACATATCACTTCAGTGTCCCTTTAACAGCGTAGATTGGAACCAAATTTTTGTATGGTTGCTTTGAGAAAAAAACGACCTAAATCATTAGTCAGGATCGTTAGATCGACACAATGATATATACAAAATATTGCTAGCTGAGCTTACCTCGAGGTGCATGGAGTCCCCATCCACGCATTTCGTTGGCATATCCGGAAGCTTCAGGTGTGACGTAAGCAGTGCCGCTTTTGCTTGTATATGTAGACGTGAACATTTAATAACTTTTTATTTCTGCGCCTATCCTGGTAATTCTTTTTGTGTGTAAATCAGAACAACACAAAGGGCAGACGCAGCGCCCGAAACCTACATTTAAAAAGCGTTGCAGGGTTCTGGGTCAGTGCGCACGTGTGAGCATCAGCTTGCCGGGCAACGCCCGGTAGATGTATTGAGCATATATTGCATTTTAATGTATTGTATTGCATTGTTTCGTATTGTGTTTCATTGTGCTGCATTAAACATTGAAGATTCCCAGGATTTCCGAGCAGAAGTGCAGCACGTGTCGAAAACGGCTCCTTACCTCAGGCATACGCTATGCAGCCGCTTGCTTAACGTAGAGCCTCCAGGTTTGGATCGTGGCAGACGAGAAAGTATTGCCGGGTAAAGCGGGCACAGTTGTAATGTTCGTTCAGGCGAGATTTTTCTAGCGACGCATGCGCAGCAAACAATGCGTCCTTGCACTTACTGAAATTACACTTTCTTGATTTTGCTTAGCCGCCGTCCAAACTGTTTGAACTCTCTGGAGACGAATGAAATTGCTGAGGTAGTGTTTCAACTCCCCTTTCGTCCCTGGAGCCACTCAGTAAAGATTAGTTCGTCGCTGACGGCGCTTACCTTACATCCAGCACACGTGGAGAACTAATTTCCGAGTGCAGCTCTCACTCCGAGCTTTTGGTTTGTGCTTCGTTGTATTCCCTACTCTGCCCTTTCGGCGTATCCGCTAGTCTCTCTGCAGCCGAAAGCCTATGGAGTATCTTGAACACCTTTTTTGTGCTGTTTTCTGAGCATCCCCAAAAGGATCAACTCGGTGTCGCGTTGCCTGCGCCACTCCCTATCTTCATTTCCTCCCTATTCCTACTTCTCCGCCTTTCGCACCCTTCCTGTTTTAGTTCCGTCCTGTCGAGCCGAACCCGGACCCCTCAACTGAATACCACAGCGTACATCCCGCCAAGCCTTTGTGTTCATTAGTTCAGGACTCCTGTTTTTCTCTTTTTGCCCTTCTATTTTTAACTTTGCATATTTACAGAATACTTTGTCCGCACACACGTATTCCGAGCCTGGAACAGCGTGAAATTGATCTGTACGAACTGCCCTCCTACAATTCGTGTTAAATATTTCCCTTTTACAGAATGCTTCTCCTGGAGAGATATTTAGAGCAATGGCGGAGTCCTTAAATGCACTTCTGGTCATGAAACTCTCGTCAAAATTTTGTTTGCGGACTAAGGCTACTTCGAGGGGCGCCACTGCAGGTCGGAGGGCATCGGGCGGCTGCCGCTGCTCCGTGCGTGCAGCCGCGCGACATAACCTGCGCCCCACTTCAGCGGCACTTTCTCGATAGAAACGTGTTGTTGTTAATTATGCCCTCAATTGTTGCTACAAAATGAAGCCGGCAGGAATAATTACAGCCCTTATCCGTATCCTGCCAAACGCTCTCTCAAAACTCTCGACGTATGTCTGTGTTTGATACTGAGAAATTTTGCTGTCCCGACGTGAGGGAGACTTTTAGGGAAGTTGGGTTTCAAGACAGTGTAAATTCTTCCCTGGCCTTTGACCGCGCTCCTCGTACCCTTGCCCAGCTGCACCTCTCAACCTTAAACATGGATTGCACAGCACTGCCATCGAAGCTCTGGAAACGGCGCTCTTAGCTTCTATGGAATATTCACGCGCGTCGAGAGCCTAAGTGGCATGGCTGTTAGGCTCCGGGCTTGCATGTCGTGGGCACCGATGTTCTAGACAATGAGGTAGATGTAGTGCCTGACATGCGGAACTCATTTCTGACGCCTGCTAGCACTGAACCCCGTACGAACGCAAAAGATACGTACCGATGAGGTTCGAAAGGAAGTTGGCATGGGTGACAATTATTTCTTACCAGCTCCCTTCGGACTCTGCTCCTTCAAAGCTTTCCTTTGGCGCATCATTGAGGTGCAGTGCGGCGTCACAGCGCGCTTTTCGTCACATGTCGTTTCGTGCTGGGCCGGTTCGTAATAGGCCGTTTGGTCACATAGGATCATTCGTCATAGGCCAGTTGGACACTTGGGAAAGTCCGTCACAGGGGCGGAAAACCGAAGTTCGCGGTGTTTTGGAAGTGTGTAAGCGATGATACGGCATCGCCTGTGTATTCTGCGTAATAATTGCTAAATAGAAAGTGTAATAGTAACTAAGTTTCTAAATTTAATTAAATAATTAAATAATTAGTTCTCACACTTGCAATAAACCAGTGTTGAATGACACGGAATGGCCCATGTGAACCCGTGGAAAAGCATTTATTAGTCCAAGTTTGCACAATTCAAAACGCAGTATTCTTGGAGGCTGCCGCTAAAGTTGTCAACAGATTGGCATCGCTGTAGTGACTTCTCCCTGTTTGAAGCGTAGACTGATTGACTTTGATTGGAGTGCGCGTATTGGTGCCTGGTATTAGGATTATGCTCGAACTACGGTACCATCCTTGTCCACTGCGATTGGCCTTCACTTCTGAAGAGACCGAGATGAAAGAGAAGAAAAGATGTTAGGCTAGAACCACGTGATTTTCACAACTCCTTCTCAGTGGGACGTGTTAAAAAATTTCGCACTACACCTTTCCGTCCTCGTGTGGGGCTCACGGACGCACAAGTCACCCGCTACAATGAAAATGGGGGCGCGGGAAAACAAAATGGAAAAAAACTAATGCTCCCTACAAAAATAAAAGCACCTAAATAAAAACGGGAACAACCCTGCACCAGCTGTGCTATAGCAGGTTAATGCCGATCGCAAAAATAAAAGAACTGGAAGCCGAAGCTCCAAAACCTTTTGGAAAACAAGCCATCTTCGTGCTCCCCCCGGAAACTAGCACTGTGGTCCCTCTTGGGTGCCCACATTGAAACTCTTTGTGCACCTCCGCCAAGCCCGCCACCGTCGGAGGACCGTGGGACATCCCCTTCCTCCAAGAACTCATACCTCCGCGGCTCGGACTTGAGCTGCAGAATAAAGTTTCATCTTTCTCTCTCTCTCTCTTCCAAGGTATTTTCTTTATTGTGCTACGTCCCTGCTTCACTATTCCGCCTAGGGTTGTTACCCTTGTATCTATATACCGGTTAGAACCATGTTGCCCTACCTGTCCACTCTGACAAGGATTTTGCTCAAATTCTCCGGATGTACGGCCGCCAGAAAGGCGAAATAGGAAAGCTAACTTGTAGGGCGAAACCATGTGATTCTCCCTATCCTTTCTCAGTAGCCTGGGCTGTAGAAAATCCCCTACTATATCTTTCCGTCCTCATGTGTGGCTCAAGCGCACCCAAAGCGGCCACAAAAATTTAGAGGGGGGCGCAAGTCCTGACTACTCTTCCAATAGTTTTTTTTTTTTTTTTTTTTTGTAGCTTGAGCTACACTGGCCGAGGTTGAGCAGTTTCGCGTGGCTGCTGGAGAGCCGTGCTGCGGATGCGCGGCACGTGGCGGCCCGGTCCACTTGATGATCATGCGAGGTGTGGCCGGGTGTGGAATCGATGGCTCGTGCGTCGCAGCAACGCCGGCGTTCGCCTGTGGAACCACACCCCACACGTCCAGCGTCTTCGCCGACCTCGGTTCCGAACGTGGCGGCCCGTTCCACTTGATGATCATATGGGGGGTGGCCGGGTGTGGGACCGATGGCTCGTGCGTCGCAGCAACACAGGGTGTGCGCCTGTGGAACCACTTTAGCTCTGGGGTGATTGGTGGCGCTGCGCCGGAACCGCTTGATAAATATACATGTGTCACATAATGCGTATACCGTGTGTGTGTCTGTGTGTCGTTGAAGCAGCAGTAAGCATGATAATCAAGGTAATCCTAGACAACCAGGAAAGCTAAGAATAATCAGCTGAGCCTTAACTCAAGCTACGTATATCCTGGCATAGCCGAGCTGAGCCACTGCTAATTGTATTTTATTGTGCTACCTGCCTTCCTCGCCTCCCTCTTTTGAGTAGTTAACTGTGTTATCTACTTCGCTGATACCCATAGGCGCGTAAAAAAAAAGAACTAAACACGCAACTTTTATTTTGCCGCACGTATGACGAAATTCCCCATTTGTCGAACGGGCCTATGACGAATGTTCCCCTTTTACGCACCGGCTTATTACCAACCCGCCTATGACGATACGTCGTGTGACGAACGAGCCGTATCCCCTTTTTAAAACGATGAAAGCCTTAGCAATATTGAACAATATAAAAGAGATTACTCTCGCGAGTGCCTCTGGTTTCTGATGGAAACAATTAGGTTGTAGATTTCAAGTTTGAATGGGTGCGGAAGTTAGAGTATTTTTTAAATAATTCTCCACTTCGTACCTTGCTCGTTACTCGTGCACTCACCGAAACTCATTCAAAGCGAACATTTATATATTCATATTTTCACAAGTTTATTTTACATGTCATATTAACATAGTTGACGTACTTACAGGCATATGCCGACGAGGCCTTTCATATAGCGAGGTTATTCGTGGCTTATTATTCTACAGAAAGGAAGGTCGTGTGGGTGTGGATGATAAAAAAAGTGTCCGCAACACAAAAAGGTGGTGGTTTTAAGAGCTCCTTTTACAGTCCAGCAAGGTGCCTAATTACAAAGCAGCCAACACCCCCTTCTCCCAAAGGAAAAGAAAATAAAAAGAGAAGTCAATGCGAAAAAAAAAAAAAATCTCCACAGCAGCTCTCACTGGCTCGGCTCCACCTTCACTTGCTGCACATTATGAACGAACCGCTGTCCTCGAAACCTTATTCGTATTGCGAGTAAGAAAGTGCAGAATGAACTTTAAAAAACGGGGTATTTCCTGCTTTTGTGCCCACAAAATGCATTGTGCATCCGACCATTGCAGCAGTAGTTCAGTTGCCGAGCAGTATGCCATCAATGTCTGCGCACACATTGACGCGTTATCTCCATTGACGAGGCATTCTCCAAGCCGGTGTGAAAACGTTTTTTGACATAGGCAGACTTCCGGTAAATAAAAGCTCGATTCGCTAACTTCTTTCGGGTAGTGGTACGTTTCTACCTCTCGCGCACTCCTCGCCATGAGGAGAGCGCGAAGGTTCGTCGCCGATTCCTCTGTAGCAAGGTCGGCAGTCAGAAATGCAGCAAAAGTATGAACGTTCACACGACATTTTTGGGCACTCAGAATATGCCACGTCCTTTTATCGGCCCACAACAATTAAAGCGAATGCGTACTACTACAGTGAAACTCTGCTATAACGAACCCAGATAGACCGAATTAAGCTATATATCGAACAAAAATATTTCAGTTACGGAAATACATGGGAAACATATTCCTTAACGAAGTTCACATCCGATATATCGAACTCCGCGCGCCTAGAATGGCCGCCGAAATGCATAGTCTCGGAGCGGCGATTGAGATGTGGATTGGCCGCGACCACGGAGCAAGAGCCACGACTGGGATTATTGCGCCTTGCACGGAGCGAAGTGACGGCCGACACTTTCCGTAACTATTTCCCACGCGTGAGACTTACGGCGTAACCCGCCCAGTCAGCGAGTCCGGACCAAGACAGCAGCATCGGTGAACTGTGGGAAGAGCTGGCCGACGTGGCCGATGATGCCGCGAGTGAAAGCCGTCCGATGCTTATAGTGAATCGCTTTCGACTGTCGATGTGCTCCGCCAATGCTTCTTCGATTTCGGAGAACGCAGACTCGTACTGCTGCAAACAATGTTTCGTGTAGAGAATGCTATGCTAGTCGTAGCCGCCAAAACGAAAGTGAAAACAAAAATCACCGCTTTTTTTTGCAAAATAGGCAGTTAAGACGGAAAGAAGCTTTATTAATTGCAATAAATGGATTATTTTGGGTATGGTTAATGGCTACTTTACTGTGTTCGTTTCTGCATGCGGGGATGGCGGAGTTGAGGAGGGGGGGCTACCGCGCAATGCGAACTCGTAACAATAAGCTCGTTATAGGCGGGTTCGGCTATATCAAACTATTGGATATATCGAACAAATCGCGGTTCATATTGCAGTTCGCTATAAACGGGTTTGACTGTAATACAACTTCCCCGGCTGCCCTGCGATAAACACCGGCGCCACGGTGCGGCCTTTTTGGGCAGCGCACGGAGCTCACCCATAGCGTTACGGCGGAGTTTATTGGCCAGAAAAGCATTGAAGGACTCTGAAATTGGTTAAAAGCTGGTTGTTACAGTTTCTTGCAGGCCCATTACAAATATGAGGAGTGGAGTGGAAAACGTTTTTTTTTTATTATTATCGCACTGAGTGCCACCGTAGGCGGTGGGTCGACATCCTTGTCCGGTAGTCCACGCTGTGCTGTGGCGGCCCGGGCGCGCGTCACAAGAAACTCCTGATCCGGGAGCGGCCACTGCGCACCAAGCTCTCCCACTGCTCAGGGGTGTGTTGTTGGGGGGGTTGGGGGTTGGCAGGGCACATCTAAACCAAATGAGTTGTTGTATTTGGGGTGCCCCGACAGTATGGGCAGTTGGGGAAATCCAATGGGGGAAGGCGTAATATATGAGGTTAAAATTTATTTTAGAAAAACCGCCAACGGGGGGAGGGTAGGTATGGGTTCATCGTTAACACCTAACACAAAGGCAGCGAGACATAGAGGAAAATAAGGCACAGGCGCTAACACTTGAATGTTTGTTAATAGGGACGCATATATTTACAGTAACTTATTTTATTGCGCAGATTACAAAAAAAACCTCCTTTCAAGGAACTTTCACTATAGTCAAACCTGCATGTAAAGAACCTCTATATTACGAATTCGTTGATTAAACGAAGTTTTTCAATTCCCCATTACCACCCCACCGAAGCTTTTGCGTTTGCGAGCTCTTTGCAACGAAACGTTGCGGCGGGTAACCTTGATATTATGAAGTCGGCAAGCTATTGAAAAATCGGCGGGATAAATTAACCAATTGGGGGAATAATAGCACTGCTGTAAGCAGCCAGCAGCACCGAAAGCGTCTAGAATCACCCAAAAACAAATTCGTAATGCTGATGACGATGAACGGAACGGCTTGTGCCATCCCGCAGTTAACGTAGCATCCACTTCTGGTTTTGCCTCTGTAGCGTGACACGACCCTACGTAGCAAAAGTAAGTACACCTCGACTTTTTTTTCTCCTCTACTGTAAAATGCATGCGTTTCTCCATGTGAGTCGGTTTCGGTTCGAGATTTAAGTTTTGAGGTGCTAGGCCGGCCTGTCGGCATGTAGTCACGTGTCTCTACTGCTATCTGCGGTACCGGCTCGTCGGTGATCAGGTCTGCTGCGAGAAAACGAAAAGTTGTGTCTTTTCAAGACAAGCTCACAATTTTAAATGACGTCTACGCATGCGAGAAAGAAGAATGTTGCCGCCTGGTAGAGTACCCCAGCTATCATCCTCTCAACAATTTTGAGTGCGGTAAAGAGCATCAAGTTCGCAAAAGGGGGCTCTGTCAGCCCCCGTTTGGTTCTTAAGACTCATTAAGGCACCGAAAAGTGTCAAAGGGAAAAAGTGATACTTAAGTTACGTATGTTAATACGGGGGTAAGTGACCTTGCTTCTTTAAAGCTGGGTATAGTGCCTCAGCTCGGGCGAAAGCAGAGGGCGCAACTGAGGCAGTTTTTAACTGTGAAATAATTTCATGAAGGGGGAGTTCACCATCACTGATGTCTAGCATTTTGGCTTCATTTCTGCTTCATTCCCGTGAGCCCTAACTTAAAACCTGCATGTAGCGAAAAATTGCAACTTTTCTTATTTTCGTTCCATCCAGGTTTAACTGTACTACAAGGCTATCAAATTGCTTGCAAAAAAGAACTCGTCATCCAAATGGCAACCGACGCCTGGCTCACACGAAGGCTGTAGGATCGCCGGATCAAAAAAAAAATTCATAATCAATGCTGTGGACGGGCGGTCGGTGACGTTAAAGGAATGCGTGACACAAAACACGATGAACCTGGCGCAGTCAACATGAGTGCCACAAACGGAACACGATTCCTTATATTATCCGGCTTGGCGTGCTTCTCAACTTGTTAGCGCCGTATATCCGGGAAGAGGAGGAGGAGGAGGAGGAGTGAAACTTTATTTTTGATCAGAATAAAGAGAGTTAGAGCCTGTGGCCCTCCGCACAGGTGCAGTCCCTATTCCGGGACCCCATTGGTCAAGGCCGCCACTCTCGCCCGTCGAACTAGAGCCCTTTGAGACTCCAGCCCCGAGCAATTGAGCAGGGCTGCCTCCCATGCCTCTCTGGTAGGGGAAGGGTTGGGGGATAACGCAGGGTTGCGCTGGCATGCCCACACCATGTGGAAGGTGTCGGACACCTCCCCACAGTGCAGACACCGTCCATCTGTTTTAGGGTCGAAATGCTTTGCTACTGCAGGGCACATAAATGTGTTCGTCTGCAGGCGCCGCAGTATTCGCTCATCGGCCTTGCTCAGACCCTTTGCAGGGGCTGGGTAAAGCCGGCGGTTATCGCAGTAATGTTTTACGATTTCTATAAACCGCAGAAGTGGTTTGCTAATCTCCGAGCCGGGAGAGCATGGGTGAGGCGCCCGGTGGGTAAGCGCTCGGGCAGCCGCGTGCGCGGCCTCGTTACCTCTCAGACCCTGATGCCCCGGAGACCACACAATTTCTTTAGGAGCGGGGTCTACGAACCGCACCACTCGTTTTAAAATTCTGTAGGCCAAGGGTGGTACCGTGCCCGCTAAATACCTTTCACAGGCTCGGCGAGAGTCCGTTATTATTGTCCTTGACTTCGGGTCCGAGGCGGCGAGCGCTATGGCAATCGCCTCGGCTTGCGTGGAGTTAGGAGCCCGGTAGGAGAGCCCATCGACTTGCTGGTCCCTGTGAATTACAGCGGCAGTGAAAACCCTAGAGGCGACGGTCCTGCCACATCAACGTAGAACACACCTCGCCCATTTCCGGGAAGGCTGCAGTTTTATCCTCTCAAACGAACCTCGGATGAAATTCGTTTGACGCTGACTTTGTTATCCTACTGAAATGGTTTAAGACCAGAGGCTTCAGGCTATCTTTCATAGTACTAAATAGTACTCCGACTGAACGTTACCAACGATGCCTGCTGACATAAGGCTTCCCACTGATATGTATAAGTTTGAGCAGTTTTGAGATAGTTGCGCAAAAAAAAAAAAAAAAGAAACTAGTGGATCAGGTACGCACCCGTGTGACATAGTAAATGGGAAACCATTAGGGTCTGAACTGCCGAACGCATATGGCGGTATTGTGCGCACCGCCATACAGCTCTGATTGACTGCTGTACCGCTTGGTGGCTCGGCGGCGTGAATGCGGAGGCTGGGGCGACGCGGAATAAAACCTCGTGCCCTTTCAGTGAAGCCATTTTAGACGGAACCATTTTTGTAGCGTAAGCTACACTGGCCGAGGTTGAGAAGTTTCGCGTGTGCCGTGAAGGGTCGTTCTGCGCAAGCGCGAGGTACATTGGATTGGGTTGGATTGGCTTGACTTGGCATGACTTGGCTTGATTGTATTTGGATTGGATTGGATTAAAGTGGATTGTGTTGTATTGTGTTGCGTCATAGCCGCGGCAGACGCACTGGCGCCGCCGCGTGCCCAGGTGTGCGCCTCAATTGCGCAGTATCCAAATCTGACGCTGCACCGGAGCCGCTTGATAGCCGTTTCGCGTGGCTCGTGAAGAGCCGTGGTGAGCATGCGCGAGGAGCAGTGACTGGACAGGACTGGACTGAACTGAACTGGATTAGACTGAATTGGACTGGACTGGACTGGACTGGACTGGACTGGATTGGACTGTATTTCTGAACCTTAGCTCACGCTACGTACATCCTGACATAGCAGAGCTAAGCCACTACTAATTTTTTTCCTTCGCCCGGTTTTTAAGTGCGAATGAGCTTCTTAAGCAAGCCTGAATCGTCCGCCTCCGTAGTCCGCATAGCAACAGCTGCGGGTGCGCGCGCTCCTCGTCTTCCTTAGCAACGGGGGGAGATGGGCGCGCGCTGCCTGGCCGCTGACATGGCACATACCCACGTGGGGTATTGGCCAGGAATCGGGCGTGAGAAGGGCTAATGCACCCGCCTAAAGGAGTACTGACACGAAATTTCAAAGATGGGTGCGCGCTGCCTGGCCGCTGACATGGCACATACCCACGTGGGGGATTGGCCAGGAATCGGGCGTGAGAAGGGCTAATGCACCCGCTTAAAGGAGTACTGACACGAAATTTCAAAGCTGAGATCCGCTCTAGCAATCAAGTAGGTGTCTGTGAATAAATGCATCTTTCTTTCTTTGTAGTTGTGTGTGTGTGTGTGTGTGTGATCTCTCTTTCGCGAACATTACCGAACCGCGCAAATTCAACTCGTGCATTCGCACTTTCACATTCTTCCCCTCGGGGAAATGCGGGGAATTTTTTTTCGTTGGCTGCTGCCACTGCTGATGCTCCTGTGGCATTCTTGGCGAGTGCTCCGCTACGTACTATCTTACACCTGCTAACGCTAGCATCCGCTTATCCCGCCCGCTGTGCCGAAAACGTGACCCGCCGGGGCTTCCCTGTACGTTATGCCGGATAACGCTGGCCTCCCTGTATGGGTCCCAGGTGCTATCCGGGGAAGCGGCTCGCGGGAGAACACCAGGGGATGCTGGGTTCCTGTGTGCATCATGGTCTCTGCGCCTGGAGCCCGTGGCGTCTTAGCCAGGGAGATTGACGTCGATGTATGCTCATTCGGTCTCGTATATCTCGAAGCACTCACCCCGGCTCACCGTTCTGCAAAATCAGCAAGTACGCCAAGCTCAATAACATCCCCCAAAAATGTCACAAATTCATTTCAGTCGAGGTATGCCAGGATGAAAGCTTCGCACGAGGTCAATTCGCATCTATGCGTGGGATCCCGGACTTTTCTCTCTCTGCCTTTCCATGTTCTCTTAGTTATTACGAGTGAATGCCGTCCAAAATCACCGTTGTTAGGCCTACTTCAGCTTTTAATGTTAGAGAAGTATTTTTACGTTGAGTGCAGCGCGGTGCCATCAACGATAAGCTCATTGTACGTCCAGCGGCGGGCACTGGTCGGCAACGTTATAGCTGAAAGCGCAACGCTGGGCCTAAGTTGGGGTCAGGACAAACCCGCGTTCACGTCTCCGTTTGGAACCTGTTCGGAAAACGTCGTGTGATCGCGGGTTCCTATGTGCGTATAAGGGCGGTGCGCTGTTTCACGCCTAGCAAAAAAAATATTGAGCGCAGCACATTCTTCTTGTGAGCTAATGTGACGTTACCGAAGCAACATCGCCGGGTTTGGCGGTCTTCGTTTTATTTCTAGCAATACAGCTTTCAAAACCGCTATCAATATTGCAGCAAAAGGAAGCTATAAACTGAAGAAAGCATTTGTTTAAGCGAGCAAATCATAGGGCGCGATTCAGTGATGGCGGTAAATATACGATTTCGCAGTGCTGCCAGGTCAGACGATAAAAATGCAAGCGTTAATCACCTCCCGCAGGATACTTTTAGGCACGATGCCCCGTCAAGGAAGGCCTTACTTCTTTACAAATTGTATTTCAAGCGCAGATGTCTTGTTAAGGGGTTTCTCAAGCAATTTTGTTCTGTATCGGTTTGTTACTAACCAAAACCACAGAAGCTTCGGGCTCGACCCTCAATACTACCTTGGGGAGGCTGTAGACTTCCGAATGGTCCCCACACAAGCGAAGAGCACGATCAACTAAAAGCCTGGAAAGTGACGCTGCATTTGAATTGCAAATCAGGACAAGCCATGCCGTACTTATCCGGGAAGAAAGCGGGAAGCTGGTTGCCGAGGGAAGGGCACACAAAATGGAAGCGAATAAATTTAAAACACCATGAGCTGCGTTTTAACATCGATGAGTAGTTCGCCTTCGTTAGTGCGGCTCGCTAGCCTTGCAGAAGGGGAGGCCGAAAAGCTTAAACATCTTGATCGACCGAAAATGTATTTAATGATTTGCTCAACAGTCATGATCACGTGAACACTAGGCTGTGCGGAAATTTAGGAAAATATTATTGATATTTGGAGGCTAAGGTGTTTCAACTAAAAAAAACGGCCACAGCGGTTGAAATTATGGGTCAAGGTAACTTTTTGCACATTACAATGTTTCATTATGTAAATTATCACTGCCGCGTTGGTAGCAAGGAAGAACTGACAACATGATGCTTGGGTTCTTCCATTGTCTGCTGGACAAATAACGTGTGCGTGCGTAAACGACATGGCAACTTATAATGGCGAGATTTGTGCATGGGAAACCAAAGTTTTTAAATAACCTGTTGACTTGTCGCCTGTGAACCGTGTTTTGTCGCTTCTTGCTCACATTTATTTATGCCCCTGTACACCCTTGTTACAAAAACTAGGTCCTTACCTGAAACTTCATGGCTTGTATATCTGAGAAAAAGTACTTTATTAGGCTCCCTTGAGGCAAGGGCATTGATGCATAATTAACAGAATGTCTCGAGTACAAATAAATGTCGTCTGACGGATAATTATAGTGAGTATGGAGAGAAAATTCTGTTAAAAGCTCTCGTGAGAGCTAACTTTGTTATTTTTTGCAGCAATTTCCATGAATTCTGATTTTAATTATTCCATAAAACTTTCGTTCTTTTTCTTCTTGTTAAACATAGAGATTTTTTATCCGATTATTTTCCAAACCGTGTAAAAGATGCATGCGCTCCGTATAAACTAAATTCGTTTCTTACAGCCGCTCCCAATTTGGCCGCAATCCAGCAGGCCTTTGAGAGAGCGCCCGTATCGGTTCCCTTTGAAAGCCATTATGGTTTCTCGTCCTCCATCCTGCCCGCATCTCCTTTTGAGTGCTCTTCATGGAAGGCGCTTTGGAAGAGTTCGCGTTTATTTTAACCGCGGAAACGACCGCGCCAGCAAACACGAAGCCAATAAAAGAGCAAAGTAGAAAACATTATCCCTTTAGCGGCTGAACAAGAGATGAGAAAAGTTAAGCGAAAATAATTTGCGAAGTGCTCCGTGGTATATCGATCTCTCGCTATCAGTTTCTAAGATAACACGTCTCCCTTCTATTTAAAGGGGGAATAGCGGGAAAAGCAAACCTTTCTCTCACTCTCAACTCGCTCATCTTTCATGGGATACGAACTGTGCATTGGGACACACGTCACAGAATACGCTACGTAAATTTGTTTTATAAAAATACCACGTTCGATAAGGGTGGGTGGTTGGTGGGTGTCGGATTTTTAGGGACATTTCGTGTTTGCTAAAAAGCGTAAGATTCGAAAAATAAAACACCACACAACTGTGGAAACTACTTTGTGATGACGTCCCCCCAAATGTACGCGACACACCACCTAGGCCAAACAGGACCGCGCCCTAAGGCTCGTTTGGGTGAACGTGCAAATAATGTAGGCACCGGAATTTAGGGACACTTATCTGCCCACTACAAAGATTGCAAGGATGGTGCTGGCAGTCCATTATTTGGCAAATGTGAGATGTTTTTCAAATCGAGCGACCAGCGCACTAGAGAGATAATGAAATCATAAAATAATCAGAGTGCGCAGCAGAGGTGTATCAGAGTGCCGTATGTGCAGTGGAAAGAGAAATTAAATTTCTAGCGCACTTGTGTCGTGACCTTCCGCAGTACCTGTATTCGCACTCAACCTTACGAACTATGGAATACCAATTACGCCATTGATCACGTTAGTAAATCATAAAAAACAATGCTGGCAATACCACTTTGTAGCAAAATTCTTGATTTGAGTAGCGTGGCTGGAGACGTTTCTTCCCTCCTTGGTTACTTGCAAAAAAGCAGTTAGATTGATTGACTGTGGCGTTTAACGCGCCGAAGCTACTCCTGGGCCTGCCGTAGTTTCGGGCACCCGATTAATTTTCGCCACTTGTGGATCTATAGAGAGAGAGAGAGAGAGAGAACGCCTTTAATGAAAGCTGAAGAGGTCAGCCCCACTAACGGTAGGGCTTGCTACTCCAGATGGGGTGAATACAGTGAGGTGACAGCGAAAAAAAGACAGAAAAAGAAAAGGAAAGAAAGAAAGGGGAGTAAGAGGAGAAATGCACACATATACAAATTGTACATGCTCAGAGAGTTCACAGAACCTCTTCCAGCCCTGTTTCCGCAAGAAAAGTAAGCAGTGTTTTTGTACCGAGCACTGCCTCCTCACGATTTTGCCAGGGTCCAAGGAAGTGTGAAAGTTCTAGAGTACCTCCGCGTCGTAGTCGCACAAGTGCCTTCGACGCTGTTGCCCGCTGAGTGGCATATCGCGAGCAGTGGCTTAAAATGTGCCTGATGTGGTCGGTAGTAGAGCACACTGTACACAATGGCGACTCTACCCAGCCCAGCTTAAACAAGAAGCTTCGGGTGTATGCAACATTTAGTCGCAGCCGGTGTAACACGCCTTCAGTGCGCTTTGGCAGACCCCGTGGATAGGGGAAATCGCACTGAGGGTCTATAGCATGAAGAGGCGCATAGCTGCTCAGAGGATCCTGCCAAGCCGGCAGCTGGAGTTGCCATCCTAGGTCGATTGCAGCTGCTTTGCTATCCTCGTTGGAGAACGGGATTCCAATGGTGAAGTTGAGGTCGTGGGCTTCTCTGGCGACCGCATCGGAGATCTTGTTGCCCGTTATACCAGAATGACCTGGTATCCACTGAAGGAAAATTTCATGTCCTTCGCGCACCGCACTAGAAAATATTTCACGCATGGGCTTCTCAGCTTTTCACCTCCATCTGAAAAGCAGTCCCCGCGGCCCCGATAGAAGCGACGTCCTTGTGAGGCGGTAATATTAGGGGAAAAAACTAAAAACAAACTCCGTTGCAACTACGTGCTCCGTCGTCCGATCTCAACCAGAATGCCTTTGCACTGACGTGACACAGATGCTCCGAAGTGTGATATAGAAATGTGGAGATAGTTCCACTATTTTCAACCCAAACAAACTTGCTAGACTGCAGTGCCGTCGGAGTAAGGCCGCTGAGCTTTATGCTGGAGAAGTCGTTTCTCGCCTGGGGGGAATTGGAATGGTCACGTTGAAATATTGACATCCTTCTTCTAAGCAAGAAAACATCACGAGCCAATCGACTCTGTGAATGTGGTTTTCTAGCAAATCTCCTGGGCACATTTATTAAAAGTCAAGCAGAATTTCGGTTAAAAGTATGGACAATTTTTTTCTCTAAATGGTTCTCGGCAGTAATTATTAAAGAGACCCGCACAAGCGTTTAATTTGACTGTGCTCTTCTGGGAAATGGTGCCTATTGATAACTAATTCAGTCAAGAGGCGTATCCAAGTGATGAGGTTTATAAGCTTGTGGTGTAAGTCATGTTTTGATCTTGAAAACGGGGCCTGTTGTGGACTAATCTTCTCAAAATGGATATCCAAGTGATGAGTCGTATATGCTTCAGCCCTAAATCATGTTTTCAATGGCGACCGCGTGCTAGCAGCACACACACAAAAACCTTTGTTTTCCACGCTTCCAAGACACGGGACTTTTTTTTTTTTGTCGAACATGAAAAATACACGTAGCAATGGCCTTTAGGCTTCGCATGGTAAACTAAATTCTCCTCAGACAAATAGGCATGTGATGGCGTGCAGTCTTCATCAACAACACCATCCATCAACGTCATGACCAACTCGTTACAAACGGAGTTATGACCCGCTCCTGACTAGTTGGAACAGCGACATGATTGGGTAGGAGAACGAGAGGGAGTGAGAATTGGTTTTATCTTGTTTTACGCCGTGTCGCTCAAGGATGTCCGCGAAAATACAGTTGACCCATTTGCGCAGTTTTTCCTGACTAGCGCCAATGTTACCTGTTCAAGGATTTTGTGGCGCACGCAGGATTTCATCCTGGGGGTGTGGGAGGCGTAAAACATGAAACGGGTAAAAATAACTGCAGGAAATGAGGAAACTTTTCATGAAGCATTTATAAAACTAAAACGTAAAGCAATTCTCTACCGTGCAACCAGCTAAGCAGCTCCAGATGGTATTTTTTCAAGAGTTTTAAGGAATTTTTACGAATATTACAAATCGCTTGATTGCAGAGTGAAGCAAAATATGAAACACAGATTCCTGACAAAGTCAAAAATAAAGATCACTCGTAAAAACGGGTACTAAAATGGAAAAGTGAATGTAATTAAGAATATTAAAAGTAATAAGGCGGAAGCAGATAATGAGGTCGCTTAAGCCTAAGCTTGATGGCTATCAATAAACTTAATAGCTTTGAATTGAGCAGAATAGCCCGCGATACAAAAATGTTTATCGCCAATAGTTATTTGATGATATGGAGATTTAGTGGACGCGTGCGTTCCTCCTCGAGCTGTGAAATTTTACTGAGAGGGGGAGCGGCCTCCTGCGGGAGCCACTTCCGGCCATCACCGCTTCCAGGATGCGGACAGGGATGGGGAGATGAAGGGCGGGGTGCATTAATTCCAATGGAATGGAGCGATGGGTGGCTAGGAGGGTGAAATTGAACCCGAAGTGCACGGTGCCGATTCTCTCCTAGGAGAATGCGCTGGGAGGAGAGGGAAAAGGAATTAGAACCTACATAATAACGAACGGAACCTTTCCGCGGAGACGACCGCTCGGGGAGGGCATGACGTGTGGGGAAGGCGCCGAGAATAAGAGAGATTACTGAGTCACATCATTCCTTATTTTAGCCGGGAAAGAAACCGCAATGTCCTGCCGTGTGACATAGGCGCAGTAACAGACACACACTAGGAAACTTGTTTTTTTAGAGAAGCGCTAGCCTCGTGTTTTCTGGGTGCTCTAGGATTCAACTAAAAACTTATCGATGAAGCCAGAAATTCTAGTGGTGACTTATAACCTTCAAGACCAAAAATGGCAAGAAAATGCCGAACATTTATGTGTGCGTGCCTCGAAGCGGCCGCCCAGCATCCCCGAAGCACGTTTGTCAAGCCAAGCCAAGCCGCTTTCGGAGTAAGGTGATGAATTGGGCTAGTTAGTTCTGCATGTTTGAAAACTGCGCTTGAGGTTACTAAGGACACACTTGCAAGGAATACGAACGGACGACGTGGACAGCACGAGCGCAAACTAACAACTGATTTATCAGAAGTGAAAAATCAAAACATCAAATCAAAACGCGAAATCTGGGAAGCCTATCACATTTCAACACAGCAGACCGAATGCGTGAGCTCATGCTCAATCGTGCTGGCGCCGCCTAAAATAGAATTCATGAAGAGCAGTTCATAGCAGGTAACCGAGGTAAATAAAAGCGTCAAGCCCAGTTAACGCTGTGGCTCAGGTCTACCAGCAGAGATAAAGAGCCATCGAACAGATTGCGATGTTTAGCGCCTGTTTTTATCAAGAATGTGCTTTCATTCCCCCTCCCCACTTTTTCCACCCGTACTTTGTCACCCTTTCTAAATGTTTTGATTTTTCACTTCTAGTAAATCCGTTGTTAGTTTGCGCTCGTGCTGTCCACGTCGTCCGTTTGTATTCCTTTCAAGTGCGTCCTTAGTACCCCCAAGCGCAGTTTTCAAACACGCTTTCGGAGATGGGCTATGATTGGCTAAAAAACGCTCCAGCGCCTGCCGTAACTGTGGCAACACTTGCTCAGAGCGAGGAAGACACGCCATGGCGGACGCCCTTCCAGTGTGATGTCCATCGTTTACCACATCCAAAACACGCGAGGGCACCTCACACTTATAGCAACAATGATGGAGTAAATGTTGTTGCAGCAGCAAACAAGAAGCCAATCGGCTGCAATCATAGGCTTAAACCTTCGTGATTGTCATGAAGGCTGCGTACAGCTTCGGTACCTTCAAGTCTTAAGCGTTGGTGTGAGCTTCCTTTATTTTTTACGCCCCAGTCCTCCTGGTTAAAATAAATCCCTTCGATAGCGAACAAGACACTGAAAGATAGGCTACCTGCTCCGCGCGTTGGCTTAAGCCCCTAGAGAAACTAAACTGATTGCCTAGAAGTCGCTAATACCTCCCATGCTCGAATATGACTCGCCTTATATGACTCGCCCGTATAAGCTATGCGAAAAAAGCCAGATCGGATCTGTGAAAACGGAAGCGGTTCGCATTCTCTGTCGTCGCTTTGATTCGGAATTTCCCCCAATAACGAATTTCCTTTCTTAGGACTAACATCTTTAGCTGTGTGTCGCAATACCGAATCACTGAAGTTTTTTATCCTTTTATCTACTCGCACCGTCGCCTTTCTGAGAATGATTACGTTATCCTTGCCGAACCGTCCACTACGCGCAGCGTTACCCCGTAATTTACCCGCGATAATATTTTCAAGTACGGTGTGTTTCCTAAAACAACAGAGAAATGGAAGGCTCCCGCAAACTCAACCCACTCTCTCCACTTTGACGAATTTGGTTCTGAAATTTAGAGTCGTCAAATATTCCTGCATTACACTGTTTGTGAGGTCACCTTGTTTCTTCTTATGCGTGTATCTGACACACTCCTGCAGTAGCCCCCTCCTACGGTAGTATGTAAAAAAAAAAAAAATAAATAAATAAATAAATAAATAAATAAATAAATAGGTAAATAAATAAATAAATAAATCACGAAGGGCGAGAACTTTCTTCATGTACCTTACAGCTGAGGGAAGGTGGCAGTGCACGCTGCCACTGTTCGCTAGCACTTACAGAACTCCGATTCAGCTTCTCCACGTTGCGCACCCGCGAAGTTTGTTGGATATTGTGATCAACTACCAACTTTCGCCGTAAATTTGAGAGGGAGAGTACGTGATAAACAACCCCTGGACAGCACCGATGAACACGATGACCTGCCCATGCTCGCACAGTGCCAAACAGTCAACATCTCGCCGAAGCGCGCAATGGAAAAAAATACGATGACAGCTTCCCGCCAGCAGCCAGCGTCCTGATTCACCGGCGATGATCGTTGGAGAAGAAACGAGAGACGGAGGACCCATCGACAGCGGGTGTGAGAGCTGGGAATAGAAGCGCCGTCGAGCCGCTTATTGCTTCCCAATCCTCGCGTAGAGAACGGCCCGCAGCAGAACGCCCCGTCATTTGCATACAAAGTAGGAACGGACGTCATTGCGCTCCAACTGGGCACGGATCCCAGGTGCAGGCGCCGCCCCTGCTAGACTGCTGTCACCGTATTCACACCACCCTCTCTTTCACCCCGCATCTCTATTCTATTATATAATGGCGTCGCAGGATCCTTTCGTGATTCGGCTGCTCCAATAATCTTCCTTGCCCCCTCTCTCTCTGTCTCTATCTCTCTTCTCTCTCTCTCTCTCTCTCTCTCTCTCTCTATATATATATATATATATATATAAGACAGAAAATAAGGGTTGGCAGTCAAGAAAACCTCGGAAAGCAAAGGGGAGGTTGTGGTGGGTCATAGAAAGAGATGAAGAATTTTTTTAGTCGAAAATAAAGTGGTGAAAAAATGCCCGCCGGGTGGGATCCGAACCCACGACTTCACCACTTTCTTTTCCACTCAAACAATTCTTCATCCCTTTCTATGACCCACCACAACCTCCCCTTTGCTTTCCGAGATTTTCTTGACTGCCAACCCTTATTTTCTGTCTTATTTCACGGAGCCCCTCATTTCGCATTTTCTTATTCGCTATATATATATATATATATATATATATATATATATATATATATATATATATATATATATATATATATATATATATATATATATATATATATATACAGAAAGATAGGTCGGCAGTCTACAACGCCAAAGGAGGCATAGGGGTGTGGTTAGGCTCTTTATTTACTACGGTTAATGAAATTAACATTTTTTTTAATATACAGAAGAAAGAAAGAAAAACACGCGCCCAGAGTGGGGACCGAACCCACGCCTTTCGATTAGATCTCGAATGCCTTACCAATTCGGCTATCTGGGCGACTGTGTTCTCCTTCACTTTCTGGGCTATTTATATTTACTAGAAGTGTATCTGACGCTTGAGCGTGGTAGCCAGCGCCACTCAGACTACACGGGGAGAAGGGGACCTTCTGGACCCCCGGGGCGTGACTCAAATGTCTACAGCCTGTCATAAGCGGGTAACTGGCGGGAAGCCCTCTTATGCTACCTAGGCATCAAGGCTGCCAGAACCGAGACCGTCGCTAGGCTTTCGCAGAATAATATAGTAAGGAAATACCGGTTCAGTTACGGTTCGGGTTCAGGCGAACAAAATCACGTGCCAAACCGGTTACCGAACCGGTTCAAAAGCTTGAACCGGTTCGCGAACCGGTTCGATGAGCTGAATTATGACTGAAATTAAAAAAAAAAACATTTATTAGTTTAAAACGACAGTCAAATCAAAATACATACAAAAATTCAAAGTGCTATTGTTCCTCAAGGTCAGTGGCGCAATTTCAAAGCAAAGTTTAAACAATTACGAGATATTAGAAAAACAGATGAAGTGGCGACGATTTACCACCTACTTTCCCACCCAGACTTTATGTTGTCCTAGCGACTATTCATAAAGCCACCACGAAGAGGTATGACGGTGGGATATATTTTCTGCTCTTTCCTTTCTTGTTGAAATCGCAATCGTCGCTATGGGATCGCCCATCACGATAACCTTGAAGCCTTAAATTTAGGCCTGCATAAACCATTGGCGTACATTTTTTATATTTGTAACAAAACTGTTTCTTTTTTAAATTTCAGTCATAATTCAACTCATCGAACCGGTTCGCGAACCGGTTCGCGAACCGGTTCAAGCGTTTGAACCGGTTCGGCACGTGATTTTGTTCGCCTGAACCCGAACCGTAACCGAACAGGTATTTTTTTGGGTTCGACACACTGATATATATATATATATATATATATATATATATATATATATATATATATATATATATATATATATATATATATATATATATATATATATATATATATATATATATATATATATATATATATATATAAGGTTAGTAGAGACAGACAAACGAATAAGACGTAGAAAATAAAAATAAGTTTACTGACGTTTCAGGGAGAGGACTCCCTTTCTTCAGAGTACTCTGAAGAAAGGGAGTTCTCTGTCTCTGTCTCTACTAACCTTATTTTTTTCGCGCTCTGTGTGAGTTTTTATCTTTTCAGACTATCTATATACATATTGTAACGAGGAAGACTTGTCACCATCGACGTAACGCTATCAGCGCAGCTACACAGCCGTGAAATTGGAAGAACAGCCAGCGGAGCGTATTACCTTATGCTACCTGCATCATCATCATGGCAAGACTCAAGATCATCATCACCAGTTTGTTGTCTCGAGAGCTGAGCGCGCACGGCAGAACCCCTTCGGACTCAGCTGAGCCTCTCTGCGTTTCAACGCCTTGCTGCCGTCCTGCCAATAAACCTCCCCATAATTTTGGTGGAGTGTGCGGATTCCATCCTCGTCCCGCTCCTCAGCTGCACCCCGTGTACCCGCATGCCTGGAACTCCGGAGTCGCACCTTGCCTTGTACCGCTGAGTCAGCCATGCCTAGCGACGCCCGAAACACGACATCGCCTTCACCATCGGCTGTCATCTGCTCCGGGGTGATCCGCGAGCGTGACCCGGCGATGTTCACTGGCGCAGACGACCAGGACGTTGAAGATTGGCTTTCGACTTACGAGAGGGTAAGCGCGCACAATAAGTGGGACGATGCTATGAAGCTAAATAACGTGAGTTTTTCTTTGAGGGGACTTGCCGAAAAATGGTATCACAACCACCCAGAGGATCGCGCAACCTGGACCGAATTCAAAACGAACTTTTCGGCCGTATTTGACCGGCCAGCGGTTCGCAAGCTTCGCGCGGAGCAGTGTTTGAGAGAGCGAGCTCAAAAGCCCGGAGAGAACTTTACCAGCTACGTCGAGGATGTGGTCGACCTTTGCAGGCGCGTGGATCCCTCCATGCCTGAGCAAGACACCATCAAACATATACTGAAGGGAATAGATGAGGATGCGTTCCAGATGCTGCTGGCGAAAAACCCTCAAAGCGTCAGAGACGTGATCAGCTTGCTACAAAGCTATGACGAGCTGCGGAGGCAACGTCGCCTCACTCGTCGCCGCCCTGTGGAGCGTGAGGAGCCGCTCTGCGGCCTGGCAGTCGACGACAACCCCTTGCTACTGAACCGCATCAAGGAGCTTGTTCGGGAAGAGGTGGCGCGGCAGATCTCTCTCCTGCCTTGTACATCCCTGCCATCGTCATCGGTACCAGATCCTTGCTTGTCGTCGCCGCTACGTCGAATAATTAGGGAAGAAGTCGCCGAAGTCTTGCCGACCACCCCGGCTGCTCCCCAGCCGTTGCCTGTAGCGGCGCCACTATACGCTGAGGTTGCGACACGGCGGGCTCCTCCTACCGCTTACGTGCCTTTACGCCGCCCGCAGCCGCCGACCTATCTTCCTCCGGCTTCCTTGGCACCGCTCCACAGCAACCCATGGCGCACGCCCGACAACCGGCCCATCTGCTTCGCCTGTCGTATTCCCGGTCACGTTGCGCGTTTCTGCCGCCGCCGAGTTTCCCCCTTCACTGACGCCTACCGAGCTCCTGCGCACCCTGTCTACACGCCGAATCTGTCGAACGACCACGTACCAATGGAGCCGTCGCGTTACTCTCTTCCATCGGAGGCACCGACAGTTAACAAACGCCGTTCACCGTCCCCGCGTCGTCATTCAGTGTCCCCCATGCGACGTCGCCCCGCCACTACCCAGGAAAACTAGTCGCCGCAGTTCCCGAGGCAAGAACTGCGACGACCACGACACACGCAAGCCCTCATGTTTATCCTACAAATGTGATTGACGTTTTTGTTGAAGGAGTCGCCACCCTTGCGCTTGTTGACACTGGTGCCGCAGTTTCAGTCATGGACGCAAAACTATGCCGCAAGATTCGAAAAGTGACGACCCCTGTTTCCGGTTTTCGCCTTCGCACAGCTAACGCCGAACAAGTTGAACCTCTCGCAGCATGCACTGCCTGGGTCGTTGTACAGGACGCCCTTTACATCATTGAATTCCTGGTGCTTACTTCATGCTCTCATGATATCATTTTAGGATGGGACTTTCTATCACGCCATCAAGCCATTATAGATTGCGCCCGCGCTGAGGTTGCGTTGCTGCCCGTGTGTGATGCCCAGTTCAACGATTTGCCTTTACCCTCGCACAAGCTCGCTGTTAAGGAAGATACCGAGATTCCTCCAAACTCCGCAGTTTTAGTACCAGTGTCCTGTGCTTCCCTCATCAATTCGGCCGTAATCTTCAACCCATCACAACTGTTTTCCCGACGCAAGAACATCCCTCTGCCTTTCTCCGCCCTCTCCCTTGAAAATGGCTTTTCTGCTATGTACATCCCTAACCCATCCACGTCGGCGTTCACTGTGCTTCGTGGGGAGTGCATTGGTTGTGTCGAGCCCCTCGACACCAACCTCCTAGCCAAAGTCCCCGACGATCCATCATCGCTACCAGTTAGTACCCTCACACCTTCCGCATCGGCGTCCAGTTCCCACGTTCTATTTTCTTCTGTCGACTCTGAACTTTCAGCTCCGCAGCGTGATCGCCTCCTTTGTCTACTTAACCGGTTCCGCAACTCCTTCGACTGTGAGCAAACTTCTTTGGGCCGCTCTTCCACCGTCAGCCACAATATTGAAACGGGGTCCCACTCGCCGTTACGGCAATGTCAATGCCGCGTGTCGGCCGCTGAACGTAGGGTTATAGAAGAACAAGTCGACGACATGCTTCATCGAGGTGTTATACGCCCTTCAAACAGCCCATGGGCGTCACCCGTTGTTCTCGTTAAGAAGAAAGATGGCTCCATCCGATTCTGTGTCGATTACCGTCGTTTGAACAAGATCACTCGCAAAGACGTATACCCTCTGCCCCGCATCGATGACGCTCTCGACTCCTTGCAAGGTGCTGAGTTTTTCTCTTCTTTGGATTTGCGATCTGGGTATTGGCAGGTCCCTATAGCAGACGCTGATCGTCCCAAGACCGCCTTCGTCACCCCTGACGGGTTGTACGAATTCAACGTGATGCCGTTTGGACTCTGCAATGCTCCCGCTACGTTTGAGCGAATGATGGACACTATACTGCGAGGACTCAAATGGAAAATATGTCTATGCTACTTAGACGACATCGTTGTGTTTTCCCCCGACTTTGACACACACCTCGAGCGCCTCGAACAAGTATTGAAATGCCTGAACGATGCCGGCCTTCAACTCAATCTTAAGAAATGTCATTTTGCTGCCCGGAAACTCACTATTTTGGGTCATGTAGTCTCAAAGGATGGCGTTCTCCCTGATCCAGCTAAACTTCAAGCTGTTGCTGCGTTTTCCAAACCGACCAGCATGAAAGAACTACGAAGTTTTATTGGACTGTGTTCTTATTTTCGTCGATTTGTCCCTAACTTTGCCGCCGTCATATCACCATTAACCAAGCTTCTTAGCGGAGACAAAGACATTTCTGCTTGGTCACCGACATGCGATGAGGCGTTTTCCACGTTACGCTGCCTCTTGACCTCTCCACCCATTCTCCGGCACTTCGACCCACGTGCGCCGACGGAAATTCATACCGATGCCAGTGGTGTCGGCTTGGGCGCTGTGCTTGCGCAGCGAAAAGCAGGATTTGACGAGTATGTCGTCGCTTACGCAAGCCGTACTCCTACTAAGCCGGAATCCAACTACTCCGTCACGGAGAAAGAGTGCCTAGCCATCGTATGGGCCATCGACAAATTTCGCCCCTACTTATACGGTCGCCAATTCGATGTCGTGACGGACCATCATGCTCTTTGTTGGCTGTCTTCGATGAAAGATCCATCCGGACGACTGGGGCGTTGGGCTCTTCGGCTCCAGGAATACGATATCCGCGTGATATACCGCTCTGGCCGCAAGCATGCCGATGCCGTTGCGCTGTCTCGCTCACCTGTCACTTTCGCTTCTGCATCTCTCGACGCTTCAGACAGTGTTGGCGAGCCCCTTCCTTTTGCTGACATGACAGCCGAGCAGCGCAAAGACCCGTGGATTTCTTCAATTTTGGCTGTCCTTTCACACCCGGCGACGACATCAGCACCCCGAGCCCTCCGCCGTCAAGCACGCCACTTCGCCATTCGTGATGAGCTTCTCTACCGCCGTAGCTACCTCTCCGAAGGCCGAAAATGGCTGCTTGTCATCCCTTGCCACTTGCGCTCTACGATCTGCCACTCCTTTCACGCAGATGCGCAGTGTGGCCACTCCGGAGTGCTCAAGCCATACCAGCGCCTCCGGCTGCGCTTCTACTGGCGCGGAATGTAAACTTTTGTCCGCAAGTTCGTTCGCTCTTGTGCCGACTGCTAGCGCCGAAAGTTACGACCGGACCCACAGGCACGTGCTTTGCAGCCGTTGCCATGCCCAGCCCGACCTCTTGATCCTGTTGGTATTGACTTGTACGGGCCTTTACCGTTAACGGCTACTGGTAACCGCTGGATTATAGTCGCCGTCGACCACCTCACCCGATACGCTGAAACAGCCGCATTACCAGCCGGCACTGCACGCGACGTCGCAAAGTTCCTTTTACATAGTTTCGTGCTCCGACACGGTGCGCCTCGTGAACTGCTCAGCGACAGGGGCCGTGTATTCCTCTCCGAGGTCACTTAAGCCCTACTCGCAGCATGCCGCGTTACCCACAGGACCGCTACAGCCTACCACCCACAGACCAATGGCCTTACGGAGCGTTTCAACCGTACCTTGGGCAATATGCTAGCAATGTATGTCTCTTCGGACCACACGAATTGGGACCAGGTCCTCCCATTTATAACATACGCCTGTAACACCGCTCAGCAGGCCACTACCGGCTTTTCCCCATTCTTTCTTCTTTACGGACGCGAACCATCGTGTCTCCTGGATACCATCCTTCCGTATCGACCAGACGCCTCAGAATACGCGCTGATTTCTGAGACTACTTCGTACGCCGAGGAGTGCCGACAGCTTGCCCGCGCATTCACTACGGAAGAGCAGTCACAACAAAAACACCGTCGTGATGACTCCAAGCCATCAGCTGAATTTCCTCCCGGCTCTCTTGTCTTGCTCTATATACCGTCTACTACTGCCGGCCTATCCAGCAAGCTTCTTTCGAAGTACCACGGCCCATACCGTGTAGTCGAGCGTACCTCTCCCGTCAACTATGTCGTGGAGCCACTGAGGCCTTCGACGGATCTTCGCCGCCGTGGACGCGAAATTGTCCACGTTCAGCGCCTCAAGCCATACTACGATCCTCTTATTTTGTCGTGTCCCTAAGTCGCCAGGTTGGCTCTTTTCGCCGCGGGGGGTGATTGTAACGAGGAAGACTTGCCACCATCGACGTAACGCTATCAGCGCAGCTACACAGCCGTGAAGTTGGAAGAACAGCCAGCGGAGCGTATTACCTCATGCTACCTGTATCATCATCATGGCAAAACTCAAGATCATCATCACCAGTTTGTTGTCTCGAGAGCTGAGCGCGCACGGCAGAACCCCTTCGGACTCAGCTGAGCCTCTCTGCGTTTCAACGCCTTGCTGCCGTCCTGCCAATAAACCTCCCCATATATATATATATATATATATATATATATATATATATATATATATATATATATAGAAATAAGGGTTGGCAGTCGAGAAAACCTCGGAAAGCAAAGGGGAGGATGTGGTAGATCATTGAAACAGATTAAGAATTTGGAAAGAAAGAAAGAAAGTGAAGAAAAAATGCCCGCCAGGTGGGATCCGAACCCACGACCTCCAGAATACCGGTCTGGTATTCTGGAGGTCGTGGTATTCTGGTATTCTGGACCGGTATTCTGGAGGTCGTGGGTTCGGATCCCACCTGGCGGGCATTTTTTCTTCACTTTCTTTCTTTCTTTCCAAATTCTTAATCTGTTTCAATGATCTACCACATCCTCCCCTTTGCTTTCCGAGGTTTTCTCGACTGCCAACCCTTATTTCTGTGTTATTTTCAACGAGCCCCTCATTTCCTATTCTGATTCGCTATATATATATATATATATATATATCTATATATATATATATCCACTCCGCACTCTTCTTGTCCCTTAATGTTAAATCTATCATCTTCCATTTCCTTGCCCGCTGAGTCGTTCTCAATTTAGGTTGAACCCCTTTAGTGAGCCCCCAAGTTTCTGCCCCGTAGGTGAGTACCGGTAGGATGCAGCAGTCGTACACTTTTTTTTTCAGGGCCAATGGTAGGCTGCCATTCATTATCTTAGAATATCTGCCGTATGCACTCCACCCTATTCTTATCCCTATAATGATCTCTGCCTCATGGTTGGGATCCGGAATCACAACTTGGCCTAAGTAGATATATTGGCTTACCACTTTGACTGCTTCGCCACCTACCTCAAACCGCTGTGCTGTCCGGAGGTTATTGATAATTGCTTTGATTTTCTGCATATTAATTTTCCGGCACACGGTTCTACTCTGTTTGTCCACTGCAGAAAGCATGCTTTGCAACACGTCCCCAGAGTTACTTAGCAAGGCAACGTCATCAGCAAATCTGAGGTTACCGAGGTATTCTCTGTTAACCCTTACTCCCACCAGTTCCTAATCCAAGGTTCTGAATGCTTCTTGTAAACATGCGGTGACTAACACTGGAGAGATTGCGTCTCCTTGTCTGACGCCCTTCCTTATAGGTACTTTACTGCTCTCCTTATGGAGGGGGATGGTAGCTGTGGACCCATTGTAGATATCCTCGAGTACTCTTACATAATGCTCATCTACACCCTGGTTCCGTAGTCCCTGAATGACTGCTGAGTGTTAGACCGAGTGAAGGCTATATATAAGGGTTCAGCATACTCAGCGCACTTCTCTATCACCTGATTGATCATGTTAATATGGTCCGTTGTTGAATAGCCTTACGGAACCCTGCTTGTTGTTTAGGTTGACCGAAATCTACGGATGCAGAAATTCTGTTAGCGATTACCTTGGTAAGCACCCTTGTAGATAACTGACAGTAACCTGATCGGCCTGTAATTTGTCCAGTTTGTGGAACCGAAAAATATGCCGGCTCGGTTATTGTGCTGGTTCAGGCGAAATCATTCCGTTCCAGTTCGGTTACGGTTCACCAAAATCGTGTACCGAACCTGTCCATGAACCGGTTCGGGAGTTTGAACCAGTTCGATGAGTTGAATTATCACTCTAATTAGAAAAAAAACATTAATTAGTTTAAAATGACAGTCAAATCGAAATACAAACAGAAATTCAAAATGCCTCTGTTCCCCAAGGCCAGCGTCGCAATTGCGAAGCAAACTTTAAACAATTACGAGATATTTGAAAAACCGATGAAGTGGTGACGATTTACCACCCACTTTCTCGCCCAGACTTTATGTTGTCCTAGCGACTATTCATAAAGCCACCGCGAAGACATAGGACGGTGGTGTATATTTTCTGCCCGTTCGTTTTTGTTGAAATCGCAATCGGCGCAATGAAACCGCCCATCGCGCTAACCTTGAAGCCTTAAATTTAGTCCTCCGTACTGGCGTGTTCAAATACCAGCGCTTAATACCAATGGCGCACATTTTTATATTTGTAACAAAACAGAAAAATCCTTCAACAGGCACATAAATACTACCAATGAATTAAATTATTTGGTCACACTGAATAATTTGTTAACTGTCACCTTATCGAATGTTTTAGCCACACTTTTGTTAAAAGTAAGCTTTAGTTAACGCTCAGTCACTGCGTTATTGGTATGACCACTGGAATTCCTTTTGCGATAGCTATACCGGATGTGTCCATTACAATCAGTATGTCATCGTACCGCCTGCCCTCGGGCCATCGTTCCGTGTGCTACATTGCGCAATCTTATAACAGATCATTCTGTTACAAAATGAAAGAGAAATTTGACGCGCAGAGCATGAGATGGTACTTTTTTGGGTAGACGCTCTTTAATTCGTCCACAGCAGTACTCCCCTCAGGAACGAGTAGCAGTAGAAGTAATGCAGCCAGTTGGGCAGTCAGTACAAGCGCACCTTCGAAAAAAGAGCAGATCTGAAAGAGACAAAACTGCAGAACAAGCAGAAAGGATGATCGCTGGGCGAATGGGGCTGTGTGAAGTACCGGCCTGGCTTTCTGCACGTGTCATTTGCTTCATTATGGTTTCTGCTTCCAAGACAAGGTCGAGGGCTGCAGTTTCTTGCCAAGAGATTAAGTGCGCACCTTCACAGTTTTCCCCGACATATCTGTTGTTATTTGTATCTGTAAAAAACGGAACTTGTCCACCGTACTGTCCTCAAAAACAGACCACGAAACTGACTTCCTTCGCACTGATGACACGTTTGGTTGTGAAAGGCAGGGTAAAGAAAAATACAGAGCAATATCAACGTTTTGGTGGTTTTTTTTCTTATTCGCTTTTACTTACTTTTAGAGTCAATTTTGAAACAACGTGATTCGCCTTTTCTTTTTTGTTGTTTTCTGTGTAAACACTTTTTTAAAAAAACTGGCGCACTTGATGCCCCGGGCTATATCCCTTCTCCGAGGCGCAGCTTATGTTGCAGGCCAGCAGACTTATTTTAACGGGCTGAGCATATGAAACATGGATCAAAATCTCGATACACGGACGTTCTCGGTTTCCATCTACATCAGAAAAACGGTCGTGGGTAAGGGAGATCGAGGCCACTTGTCGTCAGCAGCAAACGGCTTAGCTACTGAGCAGCTCCTGCGGTCACACTTCTGAAGTATTAACAATTTGCAGTTGTCAGACCTTTTTAAAAATTATGAAATGCAAAAAGTTTGCACACATCGGGTATGGGCTTTCGCTGTTGCGCAGTGGAGCACTCCTGCAGCCTCATTGCTACACTAAAGTAGCAGCAAGGGAAGGGCAAAGTCGTTTTATATCCCCGGCAAGCTGCAGAGAATGAGATTTCGTTTGGTCAGCTTGCACTGCGCTCACACTTCCAGCAGCAACAGAACATTGCTACATTGGTGCTTGTTCATTTGCCCTGTTGTTATATACACCGTGATAGTGTTCAATTGTCTGGAGGGGAAAGTGCGCGAGCGGGTATGAAGTTTTTTGGTACATGAAAGAAAAAAAAGGCCTGAATTGCACTGGCTGTGCAATATCAGCAACGGAGGTCGAACCGTTCCAGCATGATCCGGTAACCGTTATTTCTTTTTCCGGTTCAGTTCTGGTGCGGGTTCAGCGTGCTCAAAAAGTAACGGTTTGGGTTCGGGTTCAGTTCCGGGAAAAATACCAGTTCAGTTCCGGTTTCCGGTTCGGCTCGGTTCCGGTTCGATACCCTGAATTTTTCAAGTCCTTCATGTCACCTTTCTTACGGATTAGGATGACGCTCGCATTCTTCCAAGATTCCGGTACACTTGCTGTCATTAGGTATTGCATATACAGGTTTGCCAGTTTTTCAAGTACAATTTCTCCGACATCCTTCAAGAGGTCTGCTGTTAACTGGTCTTCACCAGGTCCTTTGCCCCCTTTCATTTCTCTCAAAGCCTACCTTACTTCTTCTGTCATTACTGGTGGGATTTCTATCTCCTGTAAACTACTTTCTTGTCCGGCATTATCCTGGATGTCCTGGCTACTGTGCAGATCCCCATAGAACTCCTCGGCGACTGTGACTATTTTATCGCTATTTGTGATGACATTGCGTTGCTTGTCTTTAAGTGCGTACATCTTACATATGATGTTTCCCCACGCCAAGACGCCTCTTCACTGCTTTCAGGCTACCTCCGTTCTTTACAGCGTATTCGACCCTCTCCATATTATACTTCCGTATGTCAGCTGTCTGACGCTTATAGGTCTTATAGCTGTCTTTTATAGCGTGCTTATAGGTCTTATAGCGTGCTTTTTCTGCTTGTTAGCTTGTATTTCTGGGCGCCGCCCCCCTCCTTGAGGCCGTATGATATTTTCCAAAGCTCTCACTTCTGAAGAAGACCTGACTCAGGTTGAAACGTTGAAATTAAGTCTGTCTCCAAAGAGCGTATATTTACTTTGTGCGTATTCCTACAACGAAGGGCTACACGAGCAAGGAGGGCCCGAGGTCTAGAACGCCAAGGACAGCTGGCAATTTGATGCTTTCTTTATTATACGGGTAATGAAGTTAACAATATTTCTAGCTGATGGTAGTAAAATTTTGGAGAAAAAACGCGCCAAGAGTGGGGACTCAACCAACGTCTTCAGATTACATCTGGGATGTGTTAACAATTTGGCTATCTGGGCGACCTTGTTGTCCGCCACTTTCTGGGTTATTTATAGTCAGCAGAACTGTATCTGATGCTTGAGTGTGCTAGCCAGCACTACGTAGAAAACTGTGGGTGAAGCGTGACCTTCCATTTAACCCCGGGCCGTGATTCCAACGCCTACAGCGTGCATATAAATAATAGTTACACGCGACGCGACAGTGGCAGAAGCGGAAGCAGTTTTTAGGACGCTGTCTGCTTCAAATCATGATTATGCCTTTGCCTTTTCTCCTCGTATCTGCAAGCCCCAATGATCTTTGCCGCACACAGCTTCAGTAATAACGTCATCACCCACCATGGACTAAGAACGCTTTATTCCTATTCATTTCCTCGGACAAAAACACACTGACGGAAATAGTCTCTCGTGCTTCCGTTATCTTCGGATAACAAGCAGAGGCCTGAATGTCATTTGCGTTACTACTCCCTGCTTTGTGTCCGTAGCACCCTTCGCTGAGCTCCTAATACGGCTCCCGGAAGATATGATTTTTATTCCGCATGATGCCGCCTCCAATAGAGCGATCGATTTCCCTCCTCTCTCCATTTTTGTGTACTTTTTTTGTTATTTTATATTGGCTTGAGTGTTTCGTGCCCCCGAGCTTCCATGCAGAAGATAAACCCACTAACTTCCTACACCAGCCCATCGCTAGCCCGCCAGCGTCCACCGGAACTTCAGGGGCAAAGGGTTTCCTTTCTGTTGCTGCGATGTGATCACAACTCTTGATTCGGACTGCCAAAGCTCCCCCACTAGAACTCCCTTTCTTTCTCATCTCCCCGTACCCCCTCTGCGGAGAGATCGATTGGGACGTGACGCATCAACACAATCCTCATTTTGCCACTACTGCCTGCTTGCCGATTGCACCTGGCGCCAAATGAAAGCACCCTCTCGGGCACCTCATGCACGCGCTCCCTTTCACGATAATGAGCTGACTGGGTTGGTTGGCAGATAATGCCGATATATATTTTGATAATCTGAATAGATCCCTCTAGATTCGTTTGGTTCGCCGGTTTATTTCGCGCGATGCTTACAAGTACCCGGGAATCGAGTCACTGCTGGGAAGCGCACCACGCATGGGGAATTCGCTGATTATGGGTCAAGCCAGCTTGCATCTGTGAACTAATTTGAGGATCTTTTTCCTGGCAACGGCACAAGCCCGACTTCTTTGTCAACTTTGTTGTCATTTTGTGGCAGTGCTTGCACAGCTACCTCTGTCACTAAAAAAGAAGCATATGCAACCAGTACGTTCGGCCGAAGACAATATAGGGGGCGGAAACTTGGTGTCTTATGAAACAGACAGAAAGAACACTTAGGTTGGCTCAACGGATGATAGAATGAATGATCATAGCAGTAACGCTTAGAGTTTCTTGGATCAGAGAACAAACTCTAGTACATGCGTCAAATTAGTAAATTGAAATGGACTTGTATTGGCCATGTAGTTAGACTAAGTAAAAACCGGTAGACCAGCAGGGCAACAGAGTGGGTACCAAGGGGCGGCTGTCGAAGGGCAAGGCCAACAACTCGATGTAGGGAGCAAATAAGAAAATTTGTGGGCAAAAAATGGACTCGGGTTGCGCAGGACCGAAGCGGGTGGAGGTCAAGGAGAGGGGCTTTCGTTCTGCGGTTAGCCCTAATAGGCTGTTGTTGTTGAGGGTTATGTTGAAGGATGTAATTCTATTGCTTCTTCCAACCTTAATGCTGTTCCCCGAACCGAGTTCACTATGGAATCACCGCGAATCGACTGACAGGTCAATAAGTCGCCGGCTTGGGAACCGCGCCACTCAGCGGCATGCGACAAAACAGCTGCAATGAAACCGAAGGCTACAAGGTGGCTACATAACCTCATGGCCTAAGAACAGGACGCAACAAAACAGGGAGATAAGACCAAAAAGCTTTTGAGCAAATCGTTTGTGTATGGTGTCCGCTGTTCTAAAAATACGAAGAAAATGCCGAGCGATCGTGCACGCGTGCCTCGAGCGCACATTCGTCAAGCCAAGCTTACCCGCTTAGGGAGATTGGCCAGTATTTGCAAAAAGAAAAAGTACTGTAGCCTTCGCCGCGTGCTTCGAGCGCACATTCGTCAAGCCAAGCATACCCACTTAGGGAAATTTGCCAACATTAGCTGTAAAAATCTCCAGGGCTCGCCGGAACGTGGCAACACTTGCTCGTCCTAGTGTCGTCGTGCGCATGCGCTCTTGACCGTAGGGGAGCCGCGCTTGAATGTCGAAGCTGCTCTAGGTGATCATTGACTCCACTTGGCACGGCCGCGGACAGTTCGCATGGCCGAGGAAGAGGCTGCGCTTAGAGAAACTCGGCGTGAAAAGCATCAGCTCGAGGCGGTAAGTCACACCCGCAGAGTGGCGTACGAACATGGCCTTGCTTAACATAAGGTCATTGAAATGTCATGCCACCGGCGTCAACCACGACACCACAACGGTACTAAAACTCAACTTCAATGATCCCCTTAAAAGCTTTGCCTACAAGTCGGCGCGTGACTTCAAGCTTCCCCGAATTTTTTTCACAAACACTTCGCATTTACTACATATCTCATGATATCAAATTTTTTCCCTACCTGTTTTATGATCATTTTTTTTTATTTTTCTACTACTGCTTGTAAACCTGTGGGAGCGTTCAGTCTGTGTATGCCCCCTCCCCCTTGTAATACACCCCATGGAGGGGTGGCGTCATGGTACCCCTCCATCAGAGCCTTTAGGAGTACCATGCTATAAATAACTGAGTATTAAACCCGTGAAAGTATTCTTTACACAATAGCTACAAATCTATGTTTTGCAGGTTCTGATCTGGTGTTAATAGCAAGCAAATGGTTGTACTTTTGAATACGGAATTTGCATTAATAGTAATAAAGTATCCTAACGTACCATTCGCGATTTCTAGCTACGAGTAACGGACAAACCGCTCATAATAAACACTACCGCCATAGCACTTACTGATTCTTGTGTATATTCCGTTTATTTGACTTTGACCTTTTATTTTATTTTATTTTATTTGACCTAATTTATTTGACTTATGTTTTACTGCCAACGAAAATCATTGACGGTTCAATTTATCCAGGGACATTAGCCTAATAAACTGTGTACGCCATCTGCTACTATCAAGAGCGAGGACAGTGGCTCTACAAGATCAGGCTTTTTGCCTATTGGAAAGGTATTGGCGTTTCTTTTATGCCAGAAGCAGGTTTGGAATTCTTGAACATCGAGAGAATAACTCGGCCAGCTTTTCTACAACAATTACTCCACCACGATGTAATAGCTTGGTTGAGCTGCAACATTACCTGGTGCTTTGCCTCCATTTAGAGTTATGAGCGCGTTTGCAACTTTGCCACTATGTTTGGGGCTTGTTCTACAGGCGAGTACATTAAAAATGGTTTTTAAAGTGCTTTCAGAAGCAGACAAGTTTCGATAAAATGCATCCGCTATTTACAGTGCACTCTTCGTGTTGTCTCTACCCTCACTCATCATCATCATTATCGTCACCATTACCACCACCATCGCTACCAACAGCCTGCTTACGTCCTCTGCGGTTGCGCTAGCAGTCCGGGTTACCCTTATCTGCATTTAAAGGGACAGACAACCGATTTTTGTCGAGTATATTTTCGTTGTCACCAATGAAATGGCACCATTAAACCATCTTAACCGGAAATGATTTTACCGATACCGCACTAGAACTCTCGAAATCGGAATTTTTGGATCCCCGAGCCAACGTTTCCCACAAAAAGGAATGCTGGCAACCATGACAGTGGGCCGTGCCGGAAAAAACATTTAACTTCACGTGAGATGAAAATGAAAGGAGGCATTTAAAAACTTGTCCACGGTTAAAACAGCCATAATGTGCAACATTTCTGTTTACTTTATGTGGTTTTGGAATCACGCGTTGAAACCGATAGATATTGTTCAGAAACATACGGTATTGTCACGTGTAGGTACTACGTGGCGCCAGTTTCAGACTTCAGAAATAGCAGTGCACAGTTAAACTTATTTCCGCCTGTTTATCTAGAACTTTTTTGCATCTCCCGCAGCACATAAAAAATGAAGGAAGCGTGTTGCCACGATTACGGCGAACGGAGGAGCTTTTTTGGGGGCCAATCTTGGTCAATCCACCTAAGTGGGTATGCTCGGCTTGACAAATGGGGGCCGGGGACGCTGCGCGGTCGCCAAGAGGCCCTCCCGCATTAGCATTCGGCATTGTCTTGTTTTTTTTTTTTAACTTCCGGACGGTCGCTGCAATCTTGGCTTATCTCTCTCAGTGGATAGATGCTTGACTTAACAAACGTGCGCAGGGGACGCTGGCAGGTCGTCGGTAGGCACGAACACACGAGTGCTAGGAATTGTGTTGGTTTTGTTAACGGCTGATCGGTCGCTGCGAGGCCCGCACTCACGTGCGCACGGTCGGCAATTTCCTGGTATTTTTTAACTGCGGACACGAAAAATTACGACTTTCTAAACAGCTTCGCTCTTAAAACGCTAGAATTCATATCAGCTAGAGGACATGTACTCAACAAAACTCGGTTGTCTGTCCTATTAAGTCTCAAGTTTATCACATGGTGTAAAGATAATACAGTAAAACCCCGATGATACGTCCACCGGACTTACGACGAACCGCTTCTTACGACGGATCACCGCGATCCCGGCGAACTCCTCATAGAAACAATGCATTACAGTGCATAAAAACCCCCATAATATGACGCTCGGGTGCACGTGGTTCGCTTCATACGACTGACCCTGGCGCGGACAAACCGGTGTTTTTACCATTTTTTACACTGCTTCGCCGTGCGTCCTGACGTTCTTTATTCTTAACACCCTTTTGACGCTGCTTGATGTGCAAAGGTCCGCAGGCGGGTCAGACCACTTACTGAACAGACGCAAGCAAGAAGGCGGGTACTCGTGAGCGGAAGTTAACCTGTGGCGTCCCCACGCGGCGGCCGTACGCCAACGCGCCGACCACGAGAAGTCGAAGTTCAGGTGGCACGTGGAGCGTGAATTTGAAGCGCCGTTGAGCCGGCCGACGAACACGGAAACATACCACGCATCCCCACGGCGATGACCGGACAGCCGCCTTTTCCGCCGCTCCATCGGAGTTTCTGCCTTTCACGACGCTCTTTCTCCCTATATCTCTACTCTCTGCTTATCAAAAGCCGCGATGTCACTCCGCCTATTTCTTTGCTAGAGTGCCGCGATTCACGCGCGTCCGCCGCAAGGGCGGAACAAAATACAGGAGACGATGGGGGAGACACGTACCAGTTGTCGTTGGCCGCCGCTGCAAGTCACTGTGGCAAGACCGCGCTATAGTTATCGCCGAACACGGTTTACTCGCGAAGGTTGAGGTTGAGTTATCTTATCCATTTCTCGTCGCTGGGTTTTGTGGGAAACAAAAACAGCTATGTGTTGAGCACTATGACCCAATCGATGGCACGGGACCGTTCAAAGGATGTGTCCACCATGTACGGCAATGCTGTTTTTTGTTCATCTCCGCTTTGTACAATCGTTCGTTTCGCTTGGGCTTGGCAGTTTCACACTCGCCAAGAGAGAGGAAACTTTAGAGAGGAAAACCTCGCTCAATTCGCTTGACCACGTCGGCCTGATATCGCGTAGCCCGCCGCGCTTGGCTGGCCGGCTAGTGGACTTCATATAGGGGAGGGGGGCACAACATAGGCATTGCTTTTTTTAAACGTGGGATTTCAGCTAAAGGTTCGCAAATAACGCGAGAACGCGCTAAATATAGTAGTTGAAATAAGTTCTTAGCCCACCTGTCGCGTGAGACGTGAGACCGGCATTTACCCGCACCCCGGTCGTACGACACAGCGGTAATACACACTGTATCGCGGTCCCTTAAAAGTCGTATTATCGGGGTTCCACTGTAGTCTGTGTTGGGCTATTCACACGCGAAAAATGTCAGCCTGTCTGTCTGGCTGTCTGCAGTCCCTCGATTTATTCGCCCTGTCAAAAGTTAAAATTAATCTTGAGTGGGCCGTTTACATATGTAGGCAAAACATTTAAAACCAAATAACTATACAAAGATGATTTCTATTTGTTCACAATGTTCAACAAACGATAATATGAGGCTTATTCGAAGAATGTCAATAAATAATCGGTGTTTGCAGTGTTATTTTGGTTAAAAGTTATCTGGGTTCGGCTGAGAGCGTGATAAAATAAACGCGTTGAAAGAAAATATCCCAATTTTTCTTTTTTCTGCTCAGTAAAACGATGCTTTTTCCTTTTTAGAGGCACCCTGCAACACTTTCGATAAACGCTTTCACTCTTTCCTTCCCGTCTGAACCACTGCGAAAGCTATAGTTATCACCAGCACGGAGCGGCACTGCGTGACGTGCTCGAAGCACCAGATTCGCCTTGCATCTCTGCTTTGTTTTGGGGGCTTTTTCTAAGTTGCTACCGAAAAGCGTTCATTGCTGCAACTGAAGGAAAACCGGCCAACCGCCGCTACATGGCCTCAGTGACGTAATTCGAGCCGTCGAAGAACGTCAAGACCGGGAAAGAGAAAACTCTTTTGTGCGAGCTTACAAGATATCTCATGGGCATAGAGCAGAAAATTTTGGCTGAGGTACTTTGCGACCCCTTAATCTAAGTACTGGGTGTGTTGGGTGACTAGGTTCCGCAAGCATTTAATATTTCAAGAAAAGTTGTCAAAATTGTTGCAGGGTCCCTTTAGTCCCGAAATAAAAACAAGATTGGCGCCCGAGCCTCGCGCTCGTGGCTGCAGCGCAAAGACCCAACTGTTCCAAAAGACGGCTCAGCAGTGAGAACGCGGCAAAATTGAATTCCGCGAACCTCCAATGCCTGGACCGAGACAGGATGGAGTAGCGTGAGAGAATTCGCAGAGAAGAAAGGGGAGGCAGTTACGTGTCGGAGACGGCAGGAAAAGCATCGTCTTTAGACGCCATTTTCAGCGAAGCGAGCGATTTCTTTCATTTACTTTCACTCCCTCCGCACTGTCGACCATTTCTGAGCCCATGGCTTGATTACGAGTACGCCGGATTTTCTCCTAATGGGGCATTTAATGGTCTCGCATTTAAACCTTTAACCCCGTTCAGATATTGCGTAACAGAACTCTGGTATCCTTTGTATACACACGCGCTCAAATGTTTTGAAGTTTTGCGCGAGCACACGGGGATGGAGTTTCATAGGTTACGACAAACAATTTATCTCCAGTTGTGGATAAAAGGGCAGCTTGCTCAACCAGCCGTAGAACTGGGAGAGAGAGCGATGAAGCGAAGGAAGCTCGGGGACGCTGTCTTTCGACTGCCGTGCTGGATGGCCACTGTGTTATTACGCGACTTGGGCGACACGTCAGACAGTGTGGATGAGCACGGCCGCTGTTTTGAATTATTGAAAGGTGCGGGGAGACTGGAACGCTGTCCTTTTAAAGAGAGGGAAGGGAGTGAGAGGGGGGCGAAAGTGTAAAGGTGCGGAGGATGAATAATAAAACGGCCGGAAGCGTGGAGCGTACGAAAAATATACCTGGCTCCCGCTGTGCAAAACGCGAAAGGGAAAGCGATCAAACGTTGGGCGGGGCTTCAGTGAACGCCACTTCGCGGCCAAGCCTTCACGCTTGCCGGGAGAGCTTTCTGTCGCGAAATGTGATAGGGCAACTCTTAAACTACGCTGCTGAGTTCCCTGTGGAATTTCATGTGCAAGGTAGCTATTTGCTAACGTAGCGCGGTAAACCTTCCGCGGAATCAACATCAACTGCAGCAAGAACGCATCGCCCAGTGTGTAGTCAGCGGTGAAACCGGTGGTAAATGGCGCCCATCCCAGTCTAAAATCACAAAAGGAATACCGCGAAAAGCTAACAAGAATTCCTGTAGTACGACAAAAGCTTTGTTGTGACAACAGAAGTCCTGTTGTTACGACAAAGGAATCTGTTGTTACGACATACACTTCTGTCGTAACGACGAAGTCACTTTTCTCAACGACAAGCATTCCTGTAGTCACAACAGAAGTGGCATTTACGCTACTCTTCCCAATGCGCAATAACATTCAATCTATGTGCAATTGCTTTTGGAACATCACCATCCCGACAAGACAGGAACTCGGCACGGCGGAGCATCAAAATCAGGAAATGAACACGACACACGGCAAGACATCAAAATCAAAGGACAATAATGCGACAAGACGACAGCACGACACGTCAAAATACGGCAAAATACCGGAATGTTTTATGTCGTCTTTATCGACTGGGATGTTATTTTATTCTCGGGTGAGAGTTGAACTACGGTCAGGCATCCCAACGTTCACGCCAAGGAATATACAGCGGCAATACACAGCGTTATAACTTTTTCTGCGGACCTCGATCCACTGCTGTCTGTAGCAATATTCAGCACAACTTTAAATTGTTCGCGGCAATGATTGCGTTATTTCCGGAATTGTCTGTAATTTTTATCTTTCAAGAGAAAGTGCGGTACTCACAAGGGGCGACAACAAAACAAAATTCAAATTCATGTGTTTTTTTACAGGAATCGTGTAGTAGAAGCCTCAATACGAGTGGTAGCGCTCAAGAATGATCGTAGCGCTAGCGCTCAAGCGGTAAGAACGCAGCTTGGTTACTCTGATATCTTGCTGCTTTTACTCTTTTAGTAATTCAAGCCGCCACTTCAGAGTCAATGGTCTCATTTTGAGTTTGGCGCCGTTACGTTGCTGTTGAGCTCGACGAGCGCGACGTTTAGAATAGATATGGGTCGACGTACTGTGTCCATCCAATCTCTGCAACTAACGCGAGACTGGTGAAGCGATATCGTCTGTGGACCTTTGGGCAACCGAAGCGACATTTTGGAAATGATCCTGGTATCCGGATTGCGTGTTCAGTAGAAGGGAGCGAATAAGCGATGAAAGGCACGTACGCAGAGCGTAGGCTTTAGCAGGACGGGCATCTCTTCACATGGCGCAGGGTTGCTTCTGAACTTAAGGGGTTTTTTTAGTTCTTTTTTTACACGAGATTGTGCTGGGCACGCGCAATAAACGTTTTGCGGATGGCGGCTTTCATACTTGCAGTGCATTCTTTGAAGCTGGAACCCAATTATCTTTGAAGAGCATAGCTCTGTCTATTTCTGTTTATGTCCCCTTGCTTTCACACCTTTGGATGTTTATCAGTCTTACAGTTGGCAACTCTTGTGTGGGTTTCTCTCTTACCTCAAACTTAAAGGGAAGCGTAAGTAAGTGCCGGTTCTATTTCTCTGTATCAAATAGAGATGTAGAATGGGAGAAAAACAGGGAGAGAATAAGGATACGTTGGTGGGCGCCTGGAAAGCTCTACACACTCTGGCTAAGCTCCACGCCCAAACACCGGACACGCCGTTGTTGTCCTGCCGAAAGTAAACCAGCCCGAACAAGGAAAAAAGGGCGTCAACAACGAAACAAAGGTGCGCACTGCCCCTATCTCCCTCTTGTCAGTGGTTAATTATCCAAGCGCTCGTATTCGTTAAGCTAATTAGCCAAGACGTCGAGCCAATTAAGGGCCGAGCGCGAGACTGGCAGAGATGGTACCTAACAATGGGACCTCCCGGGAAACACGTCGGGTACGCGACGAGGCAAGACTACAGCGAAAAGAGGCCGGGAGAGTTTCTTTTCAAAGTAAGAGAGACCTAAACAGGGAGACTACATGTGAGGCCCCCTTTCGTCTCCCAGGCGGCCTGGATGCGAGCCAGTGAAAAGGCAGTTCGCGCTCCGCACTAATCTGATGACGAAACGAGGCGACGGCATCCCCTGGCAAGCCGTGTTTCCGTGAGCACAGCCCGGTGCCCCGGATGTAGTCGTGCGTTAATTAATCAACTTCGTTGTACGCGCAAAGCGTTGAGCGCGCCGCGATCGAGTCGAGAAACACAGACATCCATAACAGAGCAAAAACATACAAGAAGATACTTGTTAAATATTTCTAGCGATTGTTGTAAGTTCCAGTTTTAAGGCAGCGTAGATCACGATGATTTCTTTTTTTCTTTTCTTCCTTGCATCCTTTTCACTCAATGGTGATTCAGGAAACCACTGGGTGAAATGAACAACTTCGTGTTTCCGCCATGTTCATAGGTGTTTAACAGCAGTTCTCGGTATTTATGGCTATCGGCTGATTTGCTCGGAGATAGGCTGCTATGTGCTGCGTTTATATGCACTGCAATTTGTTGTATTCCTGTTGCGAGAATTCGGTTAACTCTGGAGACTTTTTGTTTTCAAACATAATGAATTGTAGATTGCGATAAACAAGTGGGCTTGTTTTATATACCGCATTTTCTCTTCTTCAAGTGCTAAATATTTGACATTTTTGGCAGATTGGTGACCGCTGGATAGGACCTTAACGGCTCTATAAACTACGATGTTAAAGGTTGAAGCGCTCAGTCGGATTGGGGGAACATCAAGCTTTTGACTCCGTCATCACGGTGTTATGATTGGCAAATAAACCAATTCATTCCTATTTATTGTTTCACTCACCGCAATAAATATCCTATATAAAATTAAATTTTATTAGTGTTAAAACAATATTACTACAGGACTTCCATTTAGAGAAATCGGGAAATCTAACATGGTCAAATAAAACTAAGCTGGCCTTGGAATTTTTCCGCCCTGAACACGCGTTGCGCTCTGCACCGATTATCACAAACAGCAATCAAATGTTTCGTAATATTGATAAGTTTGTGAATAGAGCGCCTGTAGCAAGTCTCTTTATCGAGGCTGTTGGGACGCGGTAATCAGGCTGTGTATTCACAATTTTCTACGCGAGTATTGCTTTGCTCATTCAATAGCGGCTATCGCTACTGCACTGGCATTCATAACTCCTTGTGATGCTGCATATCCTGCAATATTTATTTTTATTTCGCGACAAAAACGTCAATTTCAATTTAAATAACCAATCATGATAGAGCGCGACGGAATGCTGTACGTCCAATCGTGGAATGGCGCTCTCCGGTCGTCGTCGAAGAGGAGCGGCATTGCCACTTAGAAGAGTGCGAGGAAAATCCAAACCTACCATCCTTAAACCCCCCTTCTCTTCCCCCGAAGCAGTGGGAAACGCGGCTGCCCATCTCCCATCTCGCCGACCAGCTCCTCCTGATTGAGAGAGCGCCTGTAGCCAAGACAGCGCAAGGATATCCGTGAAACGGGCAGCACTCCCGCAAGATTATCATTGCTCTCTATAAAGAAGTGCCTCTCCCTCCTCTCTCGCTATCTCTCTTTTTCTCGAGCCAATGCATCACCGACCACCGTCCTCGCACGTGGGAAGCGTCTCCGACACTCACTAAAAACGTTTACCAACCTCCCCCCATCACTTCAATCAGCTGTTCTGGAGGGAGGCGCACGGGGAGAAAGAGAAGTCGATACAGGCGCACTGGCCCGCCGTTGAAGGCATGCGCTTATAGTCACATCGGGCTTTCAGCAATAGAGCTCCATTATGCGTATTTGTTGCAAGTGCAGAGCACTTCATGGGCTCGCCTTGTCGTCTTAGCTCGCTAACGGTCTATGCGACTGCCGGAATCGGGCGGCTCAGCGAGATAACAAACCCAAGTAGAGCCTTCTGTGCCGGAGTCACGGAGTCGCGCTGAGGCTTCGAAAGACCACGCGGTTGAAATAGTCATAAACGTTCGCACCTCGTTAACCGCTGGCGCTTGTCAACATCTCCCAGTTGTTTAGCGCAAAGAAAACTTCAGGCACATTTTAGGCAAACTTTGTGTATATAACCGGCAGCCACCGCATTCATTTATTTGGGAACGCTGGTGGGGTTGGTTTTTGCAAATAGTAAGCTAAAAAAGCGGCCGCGTATGAAAAAAATGGCGCGTTCCAAATGCCTCAAAACAGCTCCAGCATACAAAATTAAAGCAAGCACAAAAAGAATGGATTCCCGCTGCCGCAGTTTCAGGCAGGGTGCTCGCGAGCACTGTGAAGCGGGAAATTTGAAATGTATTGGGTGGCAGCAGTGAACGGATAATGGCGCTGCAGCCCATTATGACGAATCACTGCTCTGCTCTTCCGACATCTTTCACATTGAGTGGAGCGGCTCTAATTTTTCTTTTTGGGTTCTCAGCCACGGCATCGACGACTGCTTGAAATAGCGCAATGTTTACAGGCGGGGCGGTTTAAAGTGAAGCTGTTTACTGTGTACAATCTTTGCATGCGAAACAGGGGAGGGGTTGGGGGGAGGGTATCCCCGCTGGGGAATCACCGATCCCAAAATGCGTCCGTGTGCAGAAAACCGGGAAGGGAAAGGACATTCCCTTCCCTAGAGGGTGCACGCTCGGCATTTCCTGTGCGCACCCAGCGCCATCTGCTGCTCCCTTGGAACGCTCCTTCTGTTCGTTTATGCAACTGCTACAAGATCACTGCTGTTCTGGCTTAGCAGTATACGGGTAGAGTCACGGATTCTAGAATGACCAGCTCGGGTTTGTGCCCCAGAAATGCTAATTTCTTGATAGAAGGCCCGTGATGTTTTTATTGTAAAATATTCTCTCAGCTCAATCGACCGCATTCTTTGTGTAAATAAAGGTGGTTCGGTATCTTCTAGGTCTATTTCGGGGCGGGGCACCGAAGATCAACGCGTGTAGTTAACGCTTTTTATCGCACCGGAAGTTCAGGGCTTGTACCCACCTCGGAACGGAATATCGCAGCAGAGAGTGGGGACGCGGCGCAGCGTGACCGTATGATGACGAGGTTGATGACGGGGCTGCTGGTGGGGGAAGATAATCACGAACTATCCGGTCAACGGCACCCTATATGCCTCTTATATTCACGTGGTACGGATGGTTATAATCGCCTTTGAAATACCCTGCGTAGCTTATTCTTACCACAAAAATTAGCAAGAACTCATTCCGCAGTTACTCAGGGCAAGAGGTTGTCTACGCGAGCCACGCTTCAACGAGCGTAACATGACGTACCGCGCAGAATGAATGAATGACTCAACGTTTTGTTGCATGATTTCTTTGCCGGTGTAGGTCCTCTCTGTTTAGGGGACCCCTCGGTTGCCGGTAATGGATTCGTAGGTGGCGGCGTATTCTTGCATGGCCTGGGTTGAGTCATTGTCGGGGACAGTTCGGTCTTCCCATAACGACAGTAGTGAGATGGTTTCTTTGCCTGACCTTTTTTTTTTTGCATTTTCCGAATTGGTGACGCTGCTCTAGCACACATACCCAGCGCTCTCGCTCGAAATTCCGACCTCTCAGGAACCTGGCAAAACCACTTCAGGAAAGTGATATTTCGCATAACGCAAGAAGCCAACGGGGACAGGGAAAACTAAAAGAAATTTTTACGATTATGAATATTCTTTGTGTAATTCGCTGCCAAATCTTACTCCCCATGCATTTGTATGGGATGCTTACCAAAGGTCAGTAACTTAGTCGCGTAACGTGCAAGACTTGAAACTGTACACAAAGCACGTTGTCACTCGCAATATTATCTGCAAGAACATATTTTACATTTCGCTAAATACCTACAGAGCAATCACTGTTGAAAGGACTGCCATGAGCGGGAAAGTTGCACATGTCCTGGCATTTCGAGCTTCGGAAGAGGGAAGGGGTCTTCCTTTGTTTTGGCTTAAGAGGGTATACCCGTTTGCGCCTGCCTAAAACCCGTTCTTCTTTAGTTAGGTGGGGGTGCGTGGTTTAGGGTATGCTTCCGGCTTGTGTCGTAGATCTTGCAATGTGATGGGTTTTGGTCTGCTGGGATCTCTCTGGGGTATGATGCGGTTGCAGATAGCCCGGAGTGCGGTTTCGCGGGCGAGTCAGTTTTCTCACTCGTTACCCTGCATCCCTGCATGACCAAGTACGGCGAAATCTTGTTGATACGTTTTTCATGGGAACCGGAAACTAAAGCGCATAATGCGAAACTCGTATAATCCAAAGGTGTTCAAAACGGAGGAAAATATGCATACTTCGTTAGCAGCTCCCTTTTATGGAGCGACATTCAAGTAGTTGCTCAATTTGTGCTGCGCTTTCTTCTTTTCAACTTCCAGGAGTAAATTGTTCTGCAACGTACAAAAAGAAGCTGCCGGCATTTGTTGCTTACCCAGGGACTGCTTCGTACGACCATCCGTGTGGTGCCGTAAATCTGTGAACACGGCCCCCAGATTCAGGCAAGTTATGAATACCCAAGAAGAGCGCGATTTTGTCAACATTTTCGCGTAGAACTGACCCGTCGGCGTTCACTCCTACCGCTCTAAGCAGGATGATTTTTTTCTTTTGCTCGTGCTTGGCATATCGCGTTTGTTTTCACAACGGGGCGGCATCTGTCGAATTTTCTCTTGCTGATCGAAAATAGTCTTGAGCGTTGACACTGGCAAAGCGAGCTCGCGTGCCAATTCCACGCGCTTCCTCCTCGGGTTCTCTCCGAATTTGTGTTCAATTTCCACTTCCTTTCAACTGATCGCCTTGCATTTCCTCGACATTGTCGGAAGCCAGGAAGCATGACCGCGCATAGCAACTGCGCGGGAAGCACGTCCATGTGAGAAGTCGGGAAGTCGCGCCTGCCGCGAGCATTGTGCACCTCCTTCCCTGATTATGATATGTTTCCCTACATGGCGGCAGACTTGACAGTGATGAAATTACAGTAATTAAATTAGAATAATAAATTACTTTTTGCTTTAATGAGTAATGTGATGAATTACTTTTGGGTGTTGCTAATTTACTAATGTACTAAATTACTTCAGGACAGTAATCTCAAGGAAATTACTCATTACTTTCCCAATTACTTTTGACTGCGATATAGCCCATCCGCTTCTTTTACGACATAGAAAGTTAACCAGGAAAAGTTGACCAAGTACAGTTGAAATGCCCACAAAGTTTCTGGGCATTGGAACTCTACGAACGCGAAGGAAACAACGCTTCGATGACGGCTCTGCCTGCTTTCTCGTGCCTCTTCGTTCCCTTTTCATGCGTTTTAAAGTAATTTCAAAGTAATTTTATTACTTTTGAAAAGTAATAGTAATGTAATGTCATTTCTTTTGGGTGCCTGTAATTTCTAATGTAATTTAATTACATTTTATAAAATTCTTGTTTTTAGGAACAATTTTGCTATCCCTGCAGGGCGGGGAACACCGCCTGAATTATCGTCACCATTGGACGGCCGTTTTTTGACGCAAAGCCGGTGCTGCCATGGCCTCAGCTTCTCCGCAACGTTCAGGTCGTGGCTTGCTTGAAATGACGGTCGAGATCCGCTTTCGCGATCGTATTATCCAATTTTCGATATAAAGGTGACCTTAGTAAACGCACAAAAGCAATTATTTCTAAGAGTCGTTGTCCGGAAATGAAAAAGAAAACGTATTAGGTCGAAAAACGAATTACACCGAATCGTATGAACGAGATTCCGCTTTACGCAGTACCGACTGAACATTCCTTGTATATTTTCACAAAGGTTGCTTGCTGCGGGGGGTATTTTATTGTATAAGATACGTGAGCATGCCTGTTGGGATTCAATGTAGATGTTCAGAAGTTTGGTCGGGTGTGGGTATTTTTGGATGGCACGGCCAATGGCGTATATTTCTGCTTCGGTACTCTGTGAGCAGGGACGGGTGCCCGTTGATTTACTTACGTCGGTTTCGACGGTGGCCCATGCCTATTGGATTTTATGGTTGCTGGCGTCTGTGAAGATGCGTCGTTCATTTGGTGTGCGTCGTATTTTCTTCTTGAACTAAGCTGCTCTGACCTTTCTTCTTGTGTCGACCTTTTCGCGGTTCATTTGCCTTGAGATCGGTGGTACGTCAATTTGTTTGTGGTCTTCTTGACGCCTGGTCAGGCACTCCTGCTTCCCCTTTACAGTCAAACCCGGCTATAACGAACCCGGATAGAGCGAATTATGCTATATATCGAACAAAAATATTTCAGTTACAGAAATACATGCGAAACATATCCCTTATAACGAAGTTCACATCCGATATATCGAACTCTGGGCGCCTAAAATGGCCGCCGAAATGCATGATCTCGAGCGGCGATTGAGATGTGGATTGGCCGCGACCACGGAGCAAGAGCCGCGACTGAGACATTGCGCCTCGCACGGCGCGACGTGACGCCCAATACTTTCCGCAACTGTTTCTGATGCGCGGGACTCGCGACGGAACCCGCCCAGTCAGCGAGTCCGGACCAAGACAGCAGCATCGGTGAACGGTGGGAAGAGCTCGCCAACTTTCCCGATTACGTCGCGAGTGAAATGCGTCCGACGCTTATAATAAAGCGCAATCGGCAGTCGATGTGATCCGCCAGTGCTTCTTAGATTTTTGAGGACGCGGACTCGAACTGGTACAAACAATGTTTCTTGTAGAGAATGCTATGCTAGTTGAAGCCGCCAAAACGAAAGTGGAAACAAAAATCACCGTTTTTTTTGCAACGTGGGCAGTTAAGGCGGAAAGTAGCTTTATTACTTGCAATAAATTGATTATTTTGGTATGGTAATGGCTACTGTACTGTGTTCGTTTCTGCATACGCGTATGGTGGAGTTGGGGAGGGGGCGGGGGGCTCCCGCGGATTTCGAATTCGTAACAACAAGCTCGTTATAGGCGGGTTCGGATATATCGAACTATTTGATATATCGAACTAATCGCGGTGCATATTGCAGTTCGCTATAAACGGGTTTGACTGTACACACTAAAGCACGCTTACTCGACCTCGGCATACACAACACCATACGCGAACACGTAGACGACCACTGAATCTCCCAACTCACACGCCTCGCGTCCTCCCCTACAGGGCACTACTTTCTTAATTCTATGAACATACTCCACCGCCCCCCCCCCCTCACAATACCCCCCCCCCCCCCCCATGCCACCTCACATCCGTAACAGCATCGGAATCCGCCTCATTCCTCGCCACATGCACCCAACTTCCCATGCAGTTCGGTGACTAGCACGAGCCAACGCCCACGCCAAACTATAACCACCATCACCATGCACACTATACACTGATGCCACCCCCTCCCCTCACAAACCTTCACACTGCGTAGCTGTTGTTGGCCAACACACAACACCAAACGTCGCTACGGCTACCATTCTAACTGCCAACACAACCACGTCGGAGGAGTCAGAATTGCCCTCGCGCTTACCCAGCGCCCCACCCCGAATTCGTCCTGTCTGACTCTCAGCAGGCCATCTGCATTTTTATTCGCGGTAACATCTCTCCTATGGCCTTGCGAATTTTGTACAAAAATCCTCCATCCGACATCGTGACCCTGCTGTGGACACCAGCGCACACAGGCGTAAGCGCTAATGAAGTGGTGCACGGACGTGCTCGCTATCGCATGATCAGTACGCCTACACGCGAAGCCCTTGCAGGCAAGCCAACCTCCCCCCTGCAATACACGGATATTGCCCTGCATTACCGCCCCTTCGTCGCCGATACGCAACCCCGCACCCACACCTCACCCCGGAGGCAGGCCTCATTCTGCACATATTATAAACACACACTTTCCCACACAAAACACAATTGATACTCACTCATCCACACCTCTTTCCTGCCCATACCAGTCCAGCCTGCGGGCCACTCGACGCTCACTACCATGCCCTCTGCGAATGCCCCGCAGACCCATACCCATCATTCTCATTTTGTTCTCTCAAAGGTGTTCTCGTGTGTTGCGCCCACTAATTTGTAGTCCTGCTGTTGCGAATGTGAGGTCCAGCGACGTGACTGTTTCCACCGAATTACCGTGCAGGGCCGGTTCCTGCAGTCCCTTATGTAGTACTTAATGGCGGGCTGTGGTGTGTTTTGCTACCGTGGCTTTCTTCTTGCTGTCCTCGTGATATCCGCATGCTGTTTGGGGAGCATTAAAGTCCCGTAAAGTAAGTGGGTTTGTTTGCTATTTTATGGTTGTAGGTATTGTTCAATGCCTTGCAGTTGGTGTTTTGGCGGGCTATATACATTGATGATTAACAATGTTTGCTTTTCCGGTCCCAGCTTTAGCGGTACGGCATATTCATCCGCGCTCGTCTTCTGAGCTATGAGTTTCTTCCTCTTGAGGATGGCAGTGTTCGGATGGTCTTGGGGCGCTGTGTAAACCGTGATGTTGGGCGTCTTTCCTTGCTCCTGCCATGCTTTGTCAGGTTTGGTGTTCTGTTTGGCTAACCGCACTTGAACCTCGCCTTTCTCTTTCAGTAGGCCACAGCAGTTTCATTGGATTAGTTTAAGTGGTCGTGTCATGTTGTTTTTGAACGCTGTTGAGGATGGATTCCACCTTGGTTTCCAGGTACCCCATTCTTTGTATGAAGTATTCGCTTTTTCTTGTTTCTGTATGGATGCCAGCACGGCTTCCAGCGGGATTTGATTCTGCTGTAGGTCTTCTGGTTTTATGCCTTGCGTGGCGGTTGTGAGTGCTTCTATGGCTTTTTCAGTTGATTCTAGCGTTGGAGTTCGCGTGAGCGGGGTTTGTTCGCCCCGCATGCGTTTTTGCGTAGGTGGTTCTGTGTATTCTTGGGCATTCATTGAAGTATTGCACTGCGTGTCGTCTTCTTTTTCTGTTTTCAACGCAAGTGTCGGGCTTAGCGCCCTTTGGTTGGGTTGCTGGGGTGTCGGGGTCCTTACCTGGGTATGATTTCTTCACGAGGCTTTTTCACTTTGGTCGTGCGGTTCTGGTAGGGCTGGGAATTGTGAGAAGTGCTCTTTCGTACTGGACGGTGGGGTATGTTATTCCGCATGTTGGAGAGGGTCGTAGGTGATGCGTGTGGCGGTGTATTTGCCCGAGTCTACGAATAGCGCGCAACTAATCCGTTACTGTTTGTGGCTGTTTCCTTCATTTTCTGGTTGTTTGCCCAAATAGGGTTGAGGTAGCGTACAGACGTTGAGGCGCTTCATGTATTCATTTCCTGTCTGCGGGTGATCTTTCTCGTTTCTACACTAGAACAGTTTTCCTCTAGGGCTGAGTGTGGGCCGTTGCAGTTACAGCATGGGGTTATGCCCTCATGTGCTGCTTGTTTGTTGCTGTGCCCTCATTTTGGGCATTTCGCGGTGGGGTGTGTGTACACAATCTGCCTGTGGCCAAGAGCAAGATACTGATAGCATTTCTTATCTTCGGATCCGTGTGGGAAGCAGCGTATTTGCACGAAGCCGTACTTCATGGTGGTGGGCACGTTAATGTGGCGTTCTTTGTTCCATCAACTATGCCGCCAGGATTGCGTATCCCGGAGCTGTGATGCTATGCGCGAGTGTTTCGGGTGACTTGTTTGGCGGAAACTGATGGACAACCCGCGGCATGTGTCTGTCTCCTGTGATTGCTATGAGGGTGGTTAGCAGTAGCATGTCGCTGGCTGTTTCCGAATTTGACGATCACAATTACGTTTTTAAATGCAAAGCCTCGCCTCTTCCTGCGTCGGACGGCGTCAACAGTTCCGCGTCCGCAGCAGGTGCGCCTCTCCTCCTTCCCTCCCCTCTCTCAACAGCATCTGGCGCGCGCATGCGTCGTAGCAGAGTCCTTCAATGCTTTACTGGTCACGAAACTGCTCCGTAACTCAATGGGAGAGCTTCATATGCTGCGTTTGGCCGCCGCGTGGTGGCGCCACCCTCTCACTGAGGTCACTCCTCGGGCGGCGTTGCGCTGGGTCGAACGGCGGAGCCGCGGCGAATTGTGTTTGTTTTGTGCGGGAAAAAAATGTAACGTGCATCTCGCGATCTTGTGATGCGACTTAAGTAGTGCAACGACGATGCCGAACATGTGTTGCGTCCCGGGATGTCGTTCCTTGTACAACGATACCACAGAAAATCTTTCCTTGTTCTGTTGACCGAGCGACGGGGAGCTGCGAGAGAAATGGAGGCGTGCCATTCCAAGGCAAGAAACGGGAGATTTCATCTTCGATTATAAGTGTGTGACAGTGCGTGGAAATGCACTGTGTGTGAGAATGCAAAAAGCAATGTACCCTATTGAGAGCATCGTGGACCTAGAATTGTACAAGGCTAACTTAAAGCCGGATTTTTGTCATATCAGTCAGGTTGTAGTGGTGCTTCATTACCTGTTTGCAAACTTGTGTTATCTTGCGCTCAGGCTGGAGTGTAAAAAAGCTTTGGGACGTCCTTGTGCTTTTACTTTTCATATTTCCGCGAATTATCCCTTAGGGTTAGTCTTGTTTGTTTTGTAACCGCGCGTGGCCGATTCCGGTTTCTTATCTGGCGTTTCAACCGGAGCGTCCGCTTGCTCTTTTTGTCGTACGTCCCGTCGGGCAATATTGTTTGATATGAAAAGGGTGCCACCTTGTCGCCAACTTGATTTTTTGTTTCTTCGACAATGTTCTCGATCCCATTTCCATGGATCTGAAATTAATAACGTTCCGAGAGTAATGCATGCATAGCAAACGCTGCGCAACTCACTTTATTGACGTTCATCTGTGCACGTCACACTGCAGACTGCTTCTTCGACGTTTGTGTTTCATTCTAGTCTTCTGTAGAACAGAAGCTCGCTAGCTCGCTGCGTTGAGAAAAGCTTTGCGTCGTTCTTGGCTACGTGGCAACATTCTGTTTCCTCTGTGTGCTCCACATCGCAGCGCGAAAAAATAAATTTTTGTACGCTGCAACAAACAGCCCAATTAGAACGGCTATCTAAAAGCAAAACGGGAAGACACATTCTGCAGTCACTACGAATCCGAAGTGGAAGTTCCCTCCCAAATGAAGTTGACCTCCCACACGAATTTTAAAAAACACATTCGCATCCCGCCACTACCAAGGAATGTGCATCCAGTGCTAAATGTGGAAAGAAGACGAGCTAGAGTACGAGCCCTTGACAAACGTTTCCGAACCCATTGTGAGCCACGGGAGATTGTCTACGTTGACGCAGCCGACTACTACAACGGCGGCTCTTGTCTCAGCACCATGGCAATTGCAGTCGTCCGCAATGACGGCGTCACGGTGACGTCAGCATCCACGCCGGCCAAACATCCCACTTAGGGAGAGGAAATGGCCATAGCCCTTGCTATAAATTCTACCCGCGCAACCACAATCATAAGTGACTCGAAGTCCGCCATTTTTAACTTCTCGAAAGGCAGGATCTCCCCTGCAGTAGCCTCGTTGTTAGAGAAGTCCCCTAACCAAAGAAAAATTCTTTTGATATGGACTCCGGCCCACTGCGTCCTACAGGGGAATGAACTAGCCCACGCAACCGCTCGAGCTCTGGTCAACCGAGTTGTGTTGCCTACGATGCCACCACAACCACCATCATCCCCACACAAGACGTCGCAGGAAAGCCAAGAACAAGCACACGTTATTAGATCTCACAAAGACAGGCTAGTCACATACAGGGATATAATAAATCACTACAAGTTATCCAGATGCAAATATCGACCGGCCCACCACACTCTTTCCAGGAAAGAGGCAGTCACGTGGTGACGGTTGCAGACGAACACTTTTCCGAGCCCTGTTTCCCTCAACCGCTGCTACCCAGACCTTTACTCAAACCTCTGCACTTTGTGCAACAGCAGAGCCGACCTATACCACATGATATGGTCCTGCCATAAGCTCCAAAAAAATACGACCGGCTCTAATAGCAAATCCGATGTAGACACACTTAGAAGCTACAAAATTAACACTCTAGAACAATGGGAGACTGTTCTGCTCAGCTCCACACCGGAGGCACAACTGACAGCAGTCCGGATGGCCGAAGCCGCCGCGAGGATCCAAGGAATCCTGGCTGACGGATGAGGGAGGGAGACCGTCCAAGTCGTCTACCCTTCAGAACCCATCTCGGGCATCAAATAAAGTCATCTCTCTCTCTCTCTCTCTCTCTCTCTTTGTACGCTGGACCACGCTCTTTTGTCTCCCTTCGTAACATAGAATTTTTGTTGCGTGTTATAAAATAAGTTTCATTGTTCTTTTTTCGCTTCCTGTTTTTGCAAGGATTGCAAAGCGTGGAAGCGGAAAGACACATGGTGCAGCATATATCTCTTCGTGTTTTGATCCTTCGCGTTTCTGCAGCGTTTTTAGATGTTCTCAAGTATGTACCCGGTCATTGAAACGACAATACTATTGGGCTATCTCTTTTAGTGTTCCGTGTATTCCAGAGCAATCAACGGATTCATTAAGCGTAGTCTGAACGACGCGTACATGGTTTCTTTCAGGTTTTTTTATTGTATTATCGATAGGCCCGCAGTCGTCCGCGACTAGGCAGCTTCCGTATGTGTGGTATTTACAACTTTTGCTTTAAGAAAAGAAGAAATAGAGATTTAAAAATCCGAAAACACCACGGCGCAGAGCTTGTGCCAGAGCACGCAGAAGCCGTTGCCGTGCGCGGCCGAAGTCTACGGTAATCTACTATGAAAAATGAAACCCCACTGAAGCCAGGTGATGAGTGGACAATTCATCGCTAATTACTACGAAAAAAAACACACTTAATCAGCGCGCAGACACCAAAAGCAGCGAGCGTTTGCACGCCAAGAGCAGGCCAATACACCGCGAAAGCGGCGGCTGGATGACCTTCGTGCGGCGGTGGCGCCTGCAGTGGCGAGCGCGGTCCCTATATAAAACGAGCGCCGAAGTTTCGTGACCAGTAAAGCATTGAAGGACTCTGGTCGTAGTCAGCCCGTTCGCTCCGTCGCGGTCTCGGCGTAACAGGTGCGTGATAGCAGCGCGGTGGGGCGTGGAAGGGCGCGCGCTGCTTGCGCATGCGCGCTCTCCCCACCCCCGTACTGCTCTCCCTCTACTGCGCGCGCTGCAAAATAAAACGGCTAGCGGTCGCTCGTGCTTCAGTCACTGCGTCGCTCCTTCCTTCCTTGGTTGACGCTCGCTCCCACGTTTACTCGTGTCTGCTACTCCAGCATCAGGGAAGAAGCGATGGAAGCAACACTGCCTTCAACCAGTACTGAGGCCCCAATGCTCTGCATTTACTCGTGTTCCCCTCGCGGGAAGGCGCGGGAATTTTTTTTTAATGCAGAGCATTTCAGTAACTAACGATGTCACCCGCGTTGACGTCCGTAGTCCGCACCGCACCCCTCCCTACTATATAAAAAAAATACTATCCGCCGCCCGGTTTCGATCCCTCGACCCTGCGGACGGGCCGCAATGTACATGGTGCTCTACCCACTGCGCCACAAAGCCGACACAGAATGGGACGCTATGAACGCGCCTTATATCGTTGATTCATTCAAATTACTGCTGACGAGCGCTCTCTCGTCAGCAGTTGCCACAAGTGCAACAACATTAACGTAACGCAAACTACTTAAAGGGGCCCTGAAAGGCATTTTGAGCACACTAAATGAAGTAGCGCAATCGTTAGATTGGGTCGTCAAGGTCATCTGGGCCAAGTATTAGTCTTTTACGCGCAGCGAAAAGCTCACACTTTTGTTGCAAAGTTTGTCGCTTTTTTCTCACCCTTTCCTTCGTGTTTTTGGACGCCGCCATCTTCACATGTCTACATCATCGATTCCCAGATGTTCGTCATGAGCTAGACATCCTGCTATTGGGCGGCTTTTTCACGCACTTCCGGCAAAGAGATGAGTCGTCTGCTCAGCGTCGACTCGCCGGCTGATCAGCCAGGGGAGTGTTGGAGTGCTTGAACATTTTACGACAAACGAAACAAGTGTAAACAAACGCTTAACCATTCGTATTGAATGCAACACGGCCATAACACGACATGGATATTCTCTTACCGGAGTACGTTCCATAAAGAAAGCGTTGAAGCCCCGTAGCACTTCTTTCGTGCAATCGCAGAGAACGCCCTGAGCCGAATGCCCGGGTTTGACGGATACATTTTTTTCCACTTCAAAACAATCCGGAGATGCGTTTCGAACGAACACAACGTCATAACATGCGTTGCAAGTCTGAACCCCGATTGACAGACGATGGGTTGCCTCCTCCTGCCCGTCGTAAATTCGGCACTCACCTCGCGCGCAGTTTGCGGGGACGAACAGCAAGTCACTTAACTCTGGCGCGCAAGCCGAGATGGCTTTTAGCCACGCACACTGCACATACCCCATGCGAGGTTGAGTCGTACGTCGCTCGAGAAAGATAATCCAGACCATGGGAAGCACTATCCACCCGCAGAAGCACAACGTCGCATTTCATCGCGAAACAAAGGCGTTCACAACACACACACCATCGCCTCCTGTAATGCCAAACGCATCTCACACTTCCTAATGAGAGTGAGTGGTACGCCTGCAGTGCCCACATGTCGCGAGGTGGGGCCCCGAGCTGAACCGGGATCACGCAACCGTAACTGACTTCTGGGGCGGTTTGTGCCTTGTTGCCAAGGCAAGCGATGTTTGAAATCGTCAAAGAAAGGCGCTCGCTCCAGCGCTAGAAAGCTCAGAGCCGCGCCGGAGCATGTTTTGCCAACGTTGCCGCTCTCCACCACGCGTCGCCCCAAGCTGAACTGGTCACATGATTGAAGCGTTTTGTGCACGGGTTCTGTATCGATTTAAAATGTCTTTTTCGCATGGCGCCGGCAGGAATTACCACCACCGCAAAATAAGACCCGGCACCAGCGGGGCCACATCTGATACGGCGCTTTTTGGATAAACAGTGCGCGGTGCATGAAAGGGACCGAGCGCAAGATCCTCCCCAGCGGCTGCGAGTTCGCCGCCGATTAAAAGTCACGTGCTGCACTGCAGCAACGCACACCGCGAAAGGGCAAGGCCAGGCCACCGCACACATGCGGCCAGATATTTTGTTCGCTTATCCGTCCTTGAGCGGAGTGCGGAATTCAAGGTGTCAACAAAACTTGCCCGTAGCAGACGGCAGTCGGAGGAGCGTAATGCGGAAGTACGTCACCGCTGACCAGCGCAGCATCATGGGAGGGAGTGCTCTCGCGCCGTCAACAGTTGAAAAGAGGAGGAAACGCGGCGCGACGATAATGCGCGGTTTTTGATTTACGATTTCTCAGCTAATACTCATCGCTTCAACAAAATTCTTGCGGGAGGAGATTGCTAATACATTGTCTTATTTGGTTACATGTACATCCATGCATCGGCGGAAGGTATTTCAGGACCCCTTTAACGTCGTGCGCCCCCGGAAATGCTCTGCATTTGATCGTGCCCCTCGCGAGGGGGATGTTTCACTGCGTCTTCTCTCGGTCGCGGGACCCGTGGCGCCATCTGGCGGAGGCTCAGCATAACTCGTAGCACTTTGAAAAAGCGCCTCGAAAGCGCGGCAAATATGAAACAGGGATGACGTTTTTTGTCTACAAGGGGCTATTTGTGCAGGGTGGATGCCGCTCACGCATACGCACAGCGCGGTGTTCGTTTACGTCTGCGGCATGCTTGTAACAATTCATGATAGTTGGGGAACGCGAAAGGATTGAACGTGAACATCTCGAACTGCCCTGTTACGGTAATTTTTCTTGCATTCGCGTGACTGTGATCGTGCAATCACTGCATGGAAGGCTTAAGCACGGTTCGCGGCAGTATACAGAGCGCTTCATTCGCAAATGCCGTCGTTGGAGCGCTGCGCTGCGTCCTTGAATTCGCCTTTCTTGCGATGGTTGTCAATCGTTAGCGGCGTTCACTCTGCGCCCGCTTTTACTACCGACATACATCCTACCTTAATTCCGCGCAGCTTAGAGTGCTTTGCCGTTTTTGTAGAAATGTTTCTTTCACCTTCATGTCGTTATAGGCTGCTGTGAATATATTGTCCCTCTGCCTGCATGGTGGCATTTGCGATTGCGTTCCGGGTAAGGCCTGCCGTTAGGCCTAGCGATTGAGTGGCAGATATGGGTTCGAGCGAGGGAAGTGAAAGTGTCCCTCCCACCCGTAAAATGATCTTTCTGGTTGTATGCTTGTCTGTGGCCATCGGGAGAAGCCAGCCGTCTTTGGCGAGCTGTAGGTACACCGGGGAGGCATTGTGGGGCTTCGGTCAGCGTCTGGGAAACAGCGTTGCGAGTTAGGCCAGCGGCCTTCTTGCGAGCGGTGTCAGAAATTGGCTGTCGAAAGCCAACGTTTGGTAAAATCGTAGACATTTTGCTGTCTTCTTGTTCGGAAAGACGGCCAGATACTTCTGGTATTGATGGTTTTGGTCGACAGGCAAAAATTATACGCGATTTCAGTGGACATGAAAGAAGAGATGAGACGGTGCATTCAGCGCGTCTCCAGCGCCAACGTGCGAGCTCTACCACAAAAAAGCGTTCAGTTTTTGACATGGAACGGCTTATGAACACGCCCAAAGGTTGTGTGGGCTGAAAAAAACACAATACCTTGGCTAAAAGAATATTTTAACGGGCGTTATCAATACAAAACCCTCTCTTTTAAAGGAAATATTTGCCGGGATTTTTAAGAACTTCATTCAAGACGAACAAGCAAAAGTATGTTGCCTTTGCTGTTACCTTAGGCGTCAGGAACGAGAGAAGCCATGTTGAAATCCAGGAAAGGTAAGGTTGCAACACTGCAAGCTGTTATTATGACGGCCCCCATGGCGGCGCGGAGCTGGACCGACATTTTTTCGTCTATATTCTATTAGTGGGAATCTCTACGTGCTTGGCGATGGAAAACGTATATTTATTCACTGGGTTGAAGCCGCCGGGAGTGATCTTTTTTCTTGACTGATAAAGCGCACGTGTATAAATGACTGGCATGTGCTTATTTCCTCGAGTCGCTTTTAGGCACCGTTCGACCTATAAAAATAGAGAATACTTTCGGGCAAGTGCAAAACAGTCAACCTGGCGGATTTTAAACGACCAAAACAACCTAGGAGTGCCAACTAATGTCAACGGATCGTCAGTGCCACAATTTATTGCCGATTTTAAAAATTAGGACAATTTAAAATAAAAATTGGGAGGTCCAGGCTGTTTCCTTTTCCTTTTTCCTTTCCTCTGGCTTAATGCCTTGTTTGAGATTAGAGTGAAAACCACTTCCGTTTGTGGGGATCTTAATTGGGGCTACTCCCAATTACGCGAGCACGTAGCCCGCGATCCCCTCTCCCCGAGAGGCGAGGATGGCCCCTGGCACCCTCTCCCTGTAAGGGGCACGGGTTGACCAATGCGCGCCGGTCCGTGGGCCACGTGGGGCGTGACGTAGTGGCCCCGCCGAAGGGCTCGCGGCGGCGGGCGCGCGCTTCGGTCGGACCGGGGGGAGATTGGCTGGGTGCCGACTCCGACAGGTACTTCGTGCTCGCACGCTGCTCGCTCGCTTCGGTCTGAGCGACCGCCGTTTTCTCACTTCCGTGAGGAGTTGGATTTCTCAGTCAGTCTGGTGGTCGGTTCCGGTCATAGCCGGGCCCATCACCCACAGCGCTCCGGTGGCTTACGCCGCTGGACCAACAGCTGCCGATTACCCTCCCGGCGCGTCTGGCTCTGTGGCTTGAAGCGTACTGTCGGCGGGTACCCCCCTCTCTGCCCCAGGGCTAGGAGTGTAATACCAGGGCTGGTTGCTGTACCGTGGATTACCCGGAATTAAACAAGTTCTGATGAGCTACTTCGTCTTCGCGGAGTGACTGCGCACGCGTGGCGAGGGCCGCCGCGGCCGTTTACGGCTTGGCTCACTCAAACCCATGGTGGGCACCTTGGCAGGCTGCACTGCATTGCACAGGTGAGGCCCACACGTTTCGCGCATTTAGTAAGTGAAGTTGAAATTGAACCAGTAATGAGTTACTTCCTCCGGTCTCCTGTCACGCCTTCAGTGGCGTGAGTTGACTATAATTCACTTGTAAGTAGGGTTGGCTCACACTCTTAATAAAAAAGGTCGTAAAACGGTAGTAACGGCCGTATTTACTAACTCCTTACGAACCTTACTACCCCGCGGTTTTGTACGCAGGCTCTGGCACTAACAACTGCATGGTTAGTAAATTAACTGAGTGTAGGAAGTGGTAGCACTAGATTTAGGTCGTGCTTATGACTAGGTTGTGCATGGCCAGTTAGTAAACGCATGTAGCTCAGAAAAGTGCTATCGCTGGGACTTTACTAGTTGGGGTAGTGGTGCTTACTGCCTGCTTCGGTTAGTAATTCTGACAAGTGCTACATTTACTACCTCCAGTTACTAAGTACCTAGTGTATACTGGGACAAGTAACTTGTTAGTATTCCATTAGTAAATGCTCCGACCTTTTTTTTTTAAGAGTGCACCCTTACAAAAATGGGTTCTGAATTTCTGTTGACGTTTCATTGAGTTCTCATTGATTCAACGGAAAATCAACAGAAACTCAATGTTCATTGAGTTTACACATTGAGAACACAACGGAATTTTCGTTGTGGTCCGCACAATGATTTTTCTATTGTGGAGTTCTTGTTGACTTTTTGTTGTATTTTCAGTGACCCATGGTGATTATTTGTGAAACTCAACGTTCATTGAGTTTACACATTGAGAACACAACGGAATTTTCGTTGTGGTCCGCACAATGATTTTTCTATTGTGGAGTTCTTGTTGACTTTTTGTTGTATTTTCAGTGACTCATGGTGATTATTTGTGAAACTCAATGTTCATTGAGTTTACACATTGAGAACACAACGGAATTTTCGTTGTGGTCCGCACAATGATTTTTCTATTGTGGAGTTCTTGTTGACTTTTTGTTGTATTTTCAGTGACTCATGGTGATTATTTGTGGGCAAGTCATCAGCAACTGATGCCAAATACTATCTGCATGCTTCTTCGACATGGACAGCCACGTGCACTAAAACTTTAATACCCACTGTCCTGGATGTATGAGCCTAATTAGGCAGCATCTTAGCATATTTTTGTGCAGTGTGAGTGTATTAAATAAGTTGCATTTTTCAAGGAAGTTGCATTTTGTACAGGTAGCCAGCTTTCACAATGCAACTCTCAGCGCTTTCTTGTACATATGGCAACATATCCATACGACATGCATGATATCATAACGATTTCGAGATGTCTTCAAAAGATTTCAACGAAAATCACATAACTTTTACGGCATGTTGTCGACACCTTATGAATTCAACGACATTTCGTTGTCCTCAACATCATGAAGGTCCAATATCGCAAAGATTTCAACGACTTGTCGAATAAGTATAACGACATGTCTTTAATGATAAGGACTTCTACTAGATGTCGATATACTGCAAGATTATAAAGGTCTGATATCGTAAAGAGTCAAACAACATGTCGAAGATCAACAACATGTTCATGATATAAAGATTTCAACGATGAGTCCTAGACGTTCTGCAACATGTCTTCAAGGTATTCTTACAACATGTCACATATCGCACAAATCAGCGCGTCATGTCTGATGCTTTGTGTAACATCTCGCAGACAATATATGTTCTGCCTTGTCAGCATTGGAAGCATACAAAGTACAAGATACAGCACAAGGTAAAGTGCAGTACAAACTCTGATAACTTGCACTTTCAGTGTGATCGAACAAAATTCAAATTCTTGTTTATACTGTTGTTTTATCAATGTTTCTAGAGTGCATATTTCAATTTCAGCCATTCAGTTAACCCATAAAATTCACTTGTCCATACTACAAAATATCCGCTGCTTCACCATTAGCTAAAAATTTGTCTCCAGATATCATTAAACAGCAGCGTCTATATCTGGTATAGACGCTAGACGAAAACGTTTGCGTTCTGATTTTTCCCTTCTAGACGGACGATAGCATAACGACAACGATGTCAAGATATGCTTTGACTCATACCACGGCAAGCACAATCGTTTGTTGCTGAAGCCTCGGTTGCTCTTCGTCAACAACAAACTGAATCGGCCGGACAGTTTTTTTCGATTGCGTGTTTCCATTTCTGCGCAGGCCGGCGGGGGCGGCCCATGTTACATCTTTTTCGCTCGTCGCTGCCGCCCACAGTACCTGTTTGCTGCACTTATTACGTCGCCGCCACCACATGCTTCGGTCTCTTTAATATTGCCTTGCATTATCCCCAACTTGTTACAAACTCAGAGGTTTTCGCTGCTGTATGCGCCTGACATGCCAGGAGTGACATCGCTTGTAGTTTTAGCGCGATGTTGCTTGTCTGCAAGATCGGTGCGTGACAAACAAGCGTTACCAACGCCACAACGGCCACAATTCCAACGGCGCATGCCATTTCCTTCGTGGCTACCGTGGCTTGCGAAGAAAAGATCGCGGGTGACCTGCGATAGCTTTGCTTGAGTCAAATAAGGGAGCTCCGGCTCAATCGCTCGGAGTACTAACAATGTGACCTCGTCTGCAAGATCGGTGCGTGAGAAACAAGCGTTAGAACTGCCAGAATTCCAAAAATGCAGCATTGACTAGACACAAACGACAATTTTCATTGCCGGCTTACGTAGTTATACAATCATTTTAGACATTGGCTGAAGTCCCGCGTGTATGGCCGAGTGGTTACGTCTTCGACTACTGTTTTGAGGGTCCGTAGTTCGAATCCTCGTCGGATGTTTTTTTTTTTTTTTTTCCCTATGAAGGTTTTATTACCTCTTCTTTTTTAAAACCATAGTAAGCGCCTGTTCCTTGCTTTCAATCACACCGACGTTTGCCACCCTCTTCCTAAACCCAAAGTAGTTCGTTTTCTCGCACCTCCTCTGTAGAGAAACCCGCCGTGAAAACAAAACCAAAACTAACTTTAAAACCTTTACAATTTAAGTATATATGTCAGTTAGTTTACTGTTATTCGCTTTTGCGTTTAAAAACCTCAAATTCAAGTTATAAACACTTTTAATACTTTAAAAGCAGGAAGTTAATTACCAATTACACAATTTTCGTCAAACACAGAAATGCTGCTATTGCAGTCTGGCAACTATCACTCCCTTTTTGTGTGTTTGTTTATGGAGTTGGTTTTGTGCGGAGTGGTAGCTGGGGCGATTTGTTCAGTTTTATCTATTTCAAGCTTAAATCATAGTCATAAAAGCTTTATAGGGTGACGATCATCGCCTCAACGATCATCGCGCGTCAAAGGTGGATGACATTGCGTCCGAACAAAGTGTCGGTGTCCTTGAAGGGCAAGACGAGCGTGAAGAAGGATTTTAGGCGGGAAACGTCGTTTCTGCTGGGGTGAGTACGCATTTTTTTGTTTTTCTGTTCTTGTTCGGAGCGAGTTCTGGTTCTTATGGGTCAGTTATTCGGTAGACCCCCATCTCATTTGCTCTCAGAGCCTATGCGATATAGCATACTTGTTTGGCGCCTTGGATTTACCAGTCTACCGTTTCCGCAGCCGTCAGCATCAATTTACGCTGAAGCTAGACCTTTGTTGCGATGCTCGCGCTGTAGAACGCGGCAGCTAATTATTTGACATCACGCAAGGCTCTTAAACACCGGGGCGTTTGTTTGTTATGTGTCTCTCAAACAGTGCCTTTGCGGCGACTGTTAATTCCGTGCAGTGCGCTTCGCAGCTATTACGCTCGCGAGACCGGCTGCCGCCGTCGCGACCCGTCTCGTGGTCTTCGGGCCGCGATATGCGTCGTGGTATGCGTGCCGTACTCGTGAAGCTCACATTCACATACGTGGAAATTGAAGGTGAAATGCGCGCGCGTGGTCTCGCAGGGGCGCCTGCCCACTCAACTCTATTTATATTGGAGAATCGAACTTGCAAAGGCAAGCTAGGCATTGAAATGGAGGAGCCTCAACTAGTACACACCAGTTCCGATTGAAAGCTAGCGATGCATATGGGCTGCTAGCAAGCGTTCCATGCAAATTAGCATAGCAGTGAGCTTTGCATATATCAGGCATACCCCACTCACAGAACCTGCGTGCCTAATAAATACATTACTCTGACCTAAATTTCAGTTTGGGTGTTGCGGGAATGTTCTTATTAGGGCCTTGGAGGTTACTCATTAACGATTAATAATCTGCTTAATGTAAGCATTCGTGGTTTGTGTGTGCTTTTCTTGTATTTCATCAAGTGCCACCACACTCACAGATTATGCACTTTCAGGTGCTGCTGCTGGCTGTCCGGGTTGGCTGGCTGGCTTTCAGTCCAGTTTCAAAGGCTTTGCCAGGGCCCTCCGTGGCCAACTGACACTGCACCTGCTCTACCCAAGTACTGCCTGGCCTTTCCTTGGTGCTGGGTACGCTTTGCCGCCAGGAATAGTCAATCCTTCATCCATCATCTGGCCGCTTGGACCACCCGTTCAGAAGCCAGCGCATTTGCTCAACGCATCGGTCCAGGCACCGCTGCCACATCAGTGCACCCACTGATTATGTACTTTCAGGTTAGTTATTTCATGTTGGAACCTGTCATAATGTATACCTGTTAGCAGTGCTCTAGCCCCTGGTTATTTGAAAGTTTCATGAAACAGTGTTGTGCATTTTGAGTGTGTCATTGCTTAGCAGGGATATTGAAGCGAATCTGGGGCCAATGGCTAAAGTGCAAGAATAGAAATTGAACTGACTTTGAAGCAAGTATCCGTATGTAATCAAGTCAAGCAAACATTTAGGATTTTCGATATGGTTTTGAATTTGCTATACAGACTGGTGTGGAGCTACTTTCCATTTTAAGTAAGCTTACAATATTATCTACTTCAGCTCATACTGTTATTAATCACACTATACCGAAAAGTACATACCGCAGTCTGTAGATTTTGTCGGCACTTTTTTCGCAGTCTCTCATGACAGGCACTATTCTCAGTGATTGGAGGATAGCCGAGGTAGCACCAGCCTTTAAATCAGGGACGGTACTTCACCATTAAATTTTCCTAACAAGCACCATACGCAGGGAACATTTCATCCACTCTCAAGTTGCTAATTATTTATAATATCATATTCGAATATCAGCACGGTTTTCACAAGGGTTACTTGAGAATTTTTCGCGTACCCAAGCTGCAGCATAAGTGTCTGATTGATTTTCGATGGCTTCCCGTCGATGAAACGGACCAAACATACCTCCAAAGAACAGAAACGTGCGATAAGGATTGAGCATGAGGGTGATTAAACAGCGCTTCCAAAAGCAGCGTACCACCGGGCTCATTCTGGCCAATTTGCCAGGCTCAAAGTCTGCGATTTAGCGCAACGACCCATTTACGGTGACACTCAAGCGACGCAGGAAATTTGTGCAGCCAATAGACTCCGCACATGCAGACACTTGTTTTGTCATGGTGCACTTCGCACGGTTCTTGCATGAGCACTTTGTGCTTACGCTGATTGTTGGTGCAGCCAGTAACGACGTAATCACGCCTGCCCGGACAAGTAGCTTCTGAACATCGCCAAGTAAAAGGCAATGATGGCAATTTTCCCAGAATTCCGAAAATAAACATCAATTGAGGATAAAAAGGTCAGGCGTCCTGCTGGCAGGACGAAACGTGGCCTCACAGGCAATGCCTGTCAGGACAAAGTGGTGTGGACTGGCCCGCCACCTTAGTGGGTTAGGAACAGAATTGATGGGCGAACGGGACACCTCTTGGAAGAATTAAACGTTCTCCTTAGGCACTGCTAAACTTGTTGCTGCTGAAATGCCAAATAAATGACACCGATTTTCGATGCCGTTCGGTGCGTCTGATATTCACGCATGGCACGGAGCAACAGCGTGGGACTCAGCGTCGTCTGCTCGCCCCGCAGTCCGAAAGAATTGGTGGCGCCCAGTGCAGGATGGAAATTCTTGTCTATCATGTCTGCTATAAAATATGCCCATGTGGTTGAGATTTCGGCGCATGTAAAGATGCGCAGGTTGTCAAAATTAATACGGAGCCCTCTACTATGGCTCACCTCACAGTCTGTGTAGCGTTGGTGCATTAAACCCGAGAATCAATCAATTATAATTTATGCTTCATCTACATTGAAAAGAAAACACTTGAAAATCTTTGTCCCCCAGGTAGAATCTCTGTCACCGCCACTGTATGTAATTTTATTGCACTCTTACCTCGCAGTCGTTTCCACCCAGATCCTGTGCATAATCGCTCAGCATTGGAAGCTCAGGCGGAGGATGGTCATGCGCTCAACATACCAGAACACTGTCACTAGAGCACCTCTCAAACTCTCGTACTCCTCAAGAAGTGCGCAGCATGCCTGGGGGGGGGCACAGTAAAAACAGTGCCTCTTATCACACGCCACCACCACATGAAATATCGTTGCAGCTTTAAGTGCATAAACTTTCCTTATTCGAGCCACAGTCATTTGAAGCAATGAAAAAAAAAATAAGGCAATCAGCGCGCGGAGATGACACAGACAGTGCAAAATTACCCTATCTGAGCCGCTGTCCGCACCTGTCCAATTGTCACGCTGTGCTAGCATTCATCGTGCAGCCTGCTTCGTGTCTGTGGTTGTAGGAGGCGTGAACAGCGCAGTGCGGAATTTCAAACCAAAAACAATGCTGGGTATCCCTTACGACAAGGCATTCGCAAACCCACAATCCTGCAGAAAGAACACCAGCCACACAAAAAGTTCCTGCTAGCACCACGCCGCAAACCACATTTCGCGTATGACCCTCGTGCACTGCTAGCCAATGAAAAAATGAAGGAGCAAATTGGCCTAGTTGTAACTAGAGTTCACTCTTTTCAATTTAAATAATTTAAAAAATCAATAACAGTCTGCTCATTTTATTTTGCTGAATCGGGTGCTAAAAAAAGGTCAGTTTTTTATGGATAGTTGCATGAGTCAGGGCAAGGCATCGTACTGCCTACTTTGTGTGCATTACAGCCATCTGACTATTTTAGCCACAACCTTTCATCCAGATTGACCTAACAGCACCCAAATGGTTTTTTTTGGCCTTTCTACCACAAAGCAATACACCCACGGTGTACTGCAGTGGGCACTTGGCAAACACTTTAATGAATTCTTGAAACGCTTGTTTAAACAAGCCGAAAGCATGTTGAGGTATGCATGTTCACCCATAAAAACTAAAAATATACATTTAAATTAAATCTATTCGAAAAGAATTTTTAGTGGATCAATGCCAAAATCTGTAAATGAATTACCGTAATATTCTGAGAAATTGTTCATGGGTACTCAAACTCTTCATTGTCTCGATCCTGGAGTTCATGTTGGTTCAACTGTTTCGGTTTTATTTTCTGCTCGCAGGTTGACATTGGGGGCGGTGTGCTAATTGAGAAGGGGTACCTGGATCAGCTGGTGCATGCGTGTGCGAGTGGCCCTGGCAAATTTGCCAGGGCTCTTTTGCGCCATGTCTTCACTCCGGAGGAGCTCAAGGGGAAAACTCTCTTTGGAGGGAAAGGCAAAGCCCAGGGCGACACTCCTACAAAGCCAGGGTTGGACCCCGTGCGGGTGAAGGCTGTGGTCGGTGAGTGCACATGATTTGCATTTAGAGTGCCAAGACCAAAGCTGTCATCTTTGTCAACTTGTAGCTAATCACCCGTTTTTCTTCATGTGCACAGTGAGATCAGTGCATCCCTTTTATGCTTTTTGGGAAAGTGTCTATTTTTGCACACTTTTATTACTAATTCTGAGAACTTGCTGAACACGTTTTCATTTTTTATAGTAAATCATAAATTCATTCTATCTCTTGCAGGCTACACGGGCCAGAAGTTTCCAGGTGTGAGCGCCGGTTACATAAAAAATAACCTATCATCGCTTTTGAATCGGGCAATAAAGTAAAAAGTGCACGCTGAACACCTTGTTTTCTTTTTGCATGTCTGCATGAGGCAGAATTTTTAGTCACATGACATGCACTACTGCCACACCATAAACTCCTGTATTGGTGGTGCGATAAAATGTAGATTCTTGTTCAACCTACAATGATCGCAAAAACCTTTGAAAGAAATCGCAGCAGAAACACATTGAGCATTCGTGTAAAACTCAACAACATATCAACAGAAACGCATGGGGCACTCGTAAAAATCTCAACAAAATATCAACAGAAACGCATGCGGCACTCGTAAAAATCTCAACAAAATATCAACAGAAACACATTGGGCACTCATAAAAACCTCGACAAAATATCAATACGAAATTCAGTGGAGACTCAACGGAAAGGCAACAGAAACTCAATGGGAATTCGACGTAAGAAATTCAACGGAAAATCAATGAAACCACGGTGGCCACTTTTCCTGAAAAACTCAACAAATCCTCAACACAATCTCAACAGAAATTCTTTGGATACTCAACAATGTTTGTTGAGTGAATTCAACAAAATTTCTTATGAAACTCAACAATCATTTTTGTAAGGGCAGGCCTCACGTTTCTCCCTACTCTGGAGTATTTCTGGTGTAAACCAGACATTAAAGCTGAAAAAAAATCCTGTTGGCACAATAAATGCGAAATTATAAGAACAGAGTACACGTAGGTACGGTTGACGAAAATGTAATGGCTGTTACCGCACGTATGTCTGTTTCTCTTTAGTGCGCTCAGCTATGATGTCCCGTGTTTCAGGCAACACGAGCAGTTTTGGTCAAACTAAACAATCAAAAAATTCACGCGCCCACCATTACACCCATAAAATGTCTGCCTATAGGGCTAAGCTGCCCGTGCAAACAAATCGACGTGACCGCATGAAAACATGCTAAAACCAACAGAAGATTAACTCCACCGAAATCCACGCTTCACATAAGAAGGGAGACGAGCAGCGGGCCGCTCAGCTGCAGCAATAATTTGATTTCAATTCCTATTTCCATTTCAGTTTATTCAGCGCTTTTTTAGCCAAAGAAATGATGAATTTAGGTCAGAAACAAAACGTTAAAAACGGAGCTGGGCGGGGTGTCTGCCCCGCAAATGGCATTAGAAATGCAACGAGAGAAACTAGAGAGACTCAACACACGTTACAATTCGGGTTTATACGCAATATAAACCTGAAATGCGGATATACATCCAGGTAGGAAGCCAATGCAAGTGTACAACAGAAAACAAGACAGTGGATGCATACAGTGGTACAGTACATTGCACCCCCATTGTACACCACACAGTAAATTACACAGTAAATTACATTACAGCACACAGTAAATTACACCACATAGATGTGGGCATATTAGAAACGTAGGAGTGTTTACAATTTAGGACAGTACCAATAAACACAGCCATTCCGCATTTGTTCGCTGAAAATCACGCAGAAAAACATTTACCCTCTGTGACACTAATTACGGCCGAACGGAAACGACCGCGTTACCCCTCGAGGCGATGTTCAGCAATCCGCAAAACGTGTCTCACGAAACCGCTCGGCGCGGTATGCACTGAAGCCGTCAACTAATAATATCTCACTCGGGGCTCCCCCCCTGCGGAGACGGAAAGCCAAAATAGAAGCAGTTGCGCCGGCAGCAGCGAGTTGTTAAGTAGCCCTCCAGGACCAATCCATCTCACGGGAGTCAGAGGGTAACGAGGAAAGGGAGAACAGATCGTCACTCTTCCGGCTGGCAGCGCTCTGCCAACATCGAATGGAGCCCTCTCGAAGGGGAGGAACCGCCGGAGACGTCACTGCCCTGACTGCGCTGCAAGCGCCCAATCTGCGATCTTGCGCAAGTAGTGCTTGGAAAACTGTTTGCATCCGAGTGCGAGAAGATTAGAGAATTGCTCACCGTTGATGTTATTCCCCCAGATATAAGAACGCCAAGCGTCTTCCTTGTACACGTCTGGGAAATGCGGCGCATCACATGCTGAAGGACCGCGAAAAATCCTAGACGAAAATGCAGCGCCAAGGAATCAAGAGTCCGCGGCTAAAGCGTAGGGTATAGCTGGAACTCGGACCCACTAAGGCACAATTGCGCCCTATCAATCTCCTGTCTGGGTGAGGAATGTAAAGTGAGGAAGAGGCATCCTACACCATTCAAGTGAGGAGGTGAAGGAGGAAAAAAACTACTCAAACGCAACATTAAGCGTCGAGAATGTCCCGGGCCAGGTTCACCAACGCCATCTCGTCCGTGAGCTGGTCCGAGGCTAGCCAAGTCCTCCACGTTGATGGAGGAGGGTGTGGAAAATGTTGGGATTGAATTGCAATGGGGCCGGAGAAAATGCAGTGTTTTAAATTAGCGTATGGTTCGGGACAATTGGGACATGCTGGTGAGTGTCGGATACGGTAGAGGAAGGAACGAGCAGGTGTAAGGATGGTATTTCACTGCATGCGTCGAAGAATGCGTAGTTGCGTGGTTGTTAGAGATTTGTCTGGAACAGGAAGTGTACGAAGAGTATCTCTGATGTTCTTGTAGTGAAGCTTTATTTCTTGTTTGTAGTGGAGAGTAGTGTCCCACGTCGGCGGATAAGGCCAGGGAATCCCAGGCGCCCAGTGCAGAAGTTCGCGGGCGAGGCTATGCAGTACCTCATTGCCTGGGATTCCAGCGTGACCAGCAATCCACCTCAGTGTGACAGTGTGGGGACGTAGCTTTGCTAAGACTTCGCGCAGATCATACTGAAGTTCTTCAGGAATCCTCCCCATGTGAATGGCGCGAATAGCTTGCATCGAATCAGTGTATATGGTATATCCTGAGGGGTTAGGCGTTACAAAGGAGAGGTCCTCAATACTGGTGATTATTGGGAGGGTTTTACTTCATTATTTCGGGTGAACCGCGGGAAACTAGATCTTACCCTTCGCCTATTTGAGTGTCTTCTTTATGTTGCCTGATTAAAAGATTCACAAAGCCTGTTGAGCTAGCTGTTTAATATCTGCAGAAAAACGTACAGGGCGCTAAACAGACGAAGATAAAGGTGGACAAAAACGACATATACAGGCGCCAACGACATATACATGTGTAGCGCCCCATTTTTTTTTACAGCTAAGAAGCTTCGCTCCACGTCCACCTTAACGGAGTGAAACGGCTCCTAATTTTTTTTTTTTTCGCGAGAGACTCAATCGTGAAGGCACGCTTGCACATCACCACTTAAGTTTAGAAAAATTGCCATAACTTCGGTCATCACTAGGATTGGGCTTTATTCTGGAAAATTCAGCTTCACGCTCAAAGAGTCGTTTTTGTAGGCAATTTTTTACCGAAAACCTTGCATCCGTAACACTCTGAAATTCCTAGGATGTATGATCAATTGGATGACGAAACCCCTTCAATGTAAAATACGCCCCCATCTGAAGCGATTGCTAATGCACTGCAATTTGCATATCGGTTACAAGCACTCTTAAGAGATTGGAAGTATCGCAGAGAGTTATAAGTGGGGTGAGGTGGATCCCGCGCCACGTAGTGAGGGCAAAGGGGATACTGATAATAAACTACACGTTCCACCCTTGTCCTCCTTCCTCCTCATCGCATCTACATGTTTATGGCAATTTAACACACCAGACCTCGGGAGCTGCCTCTTAAATGCTACCGAATGTGTCGATGAAACACGGATAATATCTAGTCTTTTTCCGTTCCCATGAAACCGCTATGGTGGTAGGTGCAAATAAGGTGTGATCTAAAGATGAAGTGCTGCCAATGGTTGGAACAGCGTTCATTGAAATACAATCTGACAGAAAAGGCGCTTCTGTAGACGAGTACCGCGGACCATCGTAGTCCCGCTAAGCGAGGCATATTCTGCGTTCCCTAATATCCGCGTGGATTAATCTCCAAATGAGAAATTTACACTCTTATCGCTAGCTTTGCCCTGCCGGAGTACGAGCCATTGCGTGCAGACCCAGAATGGTCACTACGACGTCAGGGGAAGTAACCAGCAACGTCGAATCAGCCTGCGGGCCAGTTGCTCCATAGTGTGAAAAGGGAAGTTTAAAGCGCCCAGTTTTTATGTGACCGTGAAAGTTACGCCTCATTCAGGTCGTGGGTACGAAATTCAACAGCGCATTGTGGTGACCGCAAAAGCAGACAGGAGCTCATTACGTACTGCAATTGCTAATAGTAAATTCTGTGGGAGTGTATAGCAATAATGGAAGTTGAAGAACAAATTTAACCGACTAATTGTTTGTGAGATGTCTCTGTAAGAACATGGTAACGAAGCCGGATAATATTTAAATTGACGTGTTAGAAACAGAAGCTGGCTTACACTATTCACACGGCATTCCTTTCAATACTACCTTCAATGCCGTTCCCGCATGTCACCAAGCTCCCCTCCAGGACATTATAACCACCAGTTTCCGCCTTATTTCTGCGGGAGACCATTTCCAGTTTCTTCACTGCATCACCACGACCCGCTATACTATGGTGCAACTCTAGAATGACAACGTAGGTTGCACTGCGCCTCATCACCGTGCCGGCTGTCCCTCCGTGCGCCGCAAAGAATACGTCACTGCGAGTATTTTTAACGTTACAAGAGTCATTTTATTGAGTATTCAAACGTAATCTGCTTATAAACTACTCCAGCGACGGCAACCTACGTGATAGAAAGAAGACGATGTGATGCATTAAGGGCAGTCTCCATTCAATAGGTGCGCGCTCGTTGACGTACCCAATGTTGCCAAATGGTGCGAGATGTGGGGAGTTAAAATAAATTTGTCTAAAACCGCGTTTAGCAGCCTAACCAAGATAAAACGACCTTTATCGTTTGTGTGCTATCTTTAAAGGCTTGATTATTACTCTAGTTGGCAATGTAAAATATTTGGTTACCACGTTCTCACAAGACTTAAAATTATATGAGCACATTACCAATACATGCACCAAGGCATTTCAACAACTACGGTTACTGCGAAGAATGTGGAGTAAACCACCTGCAGCCGCTTAACTAACCTACTACGAAACCCCGGTCAGACATATTCTTGAATACGAAAGTATAGCGTGGGACCCTCATCGAAAGAACGTTCGCGACAAACTTGAAAGATTGCGGAATATGGCTCTGAGGTTCATCTATAAAAAATATTCTTGGCACGACAGTGAGTGGAATAAACATGCACAACCAAGCACACCCCTGCCGTCGTCCTGTTGCTGCTATGAAGTTTGTTGTTTCTCCTCTTTCACGGTCATATTGAACTCCGCAAAGACGACTATATTCACCTGCCCCGCCGTGGGGGTTTGCAATGCATATAAATATTCCTATTTCCCCCGCGCTTGGGATGCTTGGAACGGGCTACCATGCGAAGCTGTAGTCATACAAAGCTGCATCAATTTTGTTCATTTGTGGAGCAGCTAACGGAGCCTGTATACTTATTGTACGTGACGGCGGCCATGAGAGCACGTACAGCTTGGCCTTATTCTTCTCCGTAAAAGCGCAGAACGGGCCTTGCAATGTTGCATTGTACTTCTTTTATTTGCACATCTTTTTTTTCTCATGTGTAGCAAGCGGTTTTTAGTAGGTTTCTTTTCTTCTGTACATGAAGAATACCAATGTAGGTATGTAATACTGATGCACTTTCTATTGAAAATGTATTGCGCTGTTACGCATATCGTTCATGAAATATTGCATTTCTTTGACTTTCTTGTATTTGCTTAGAGACTTAAGATGTTGTATGCCAGCGACCTGTATGGGTCTTCACAACATCTAGAGTGTAAATAAATAAATAAAAGAATAAATAAATAAATAAATGCGCAACGGGTACATTGCTTCGGCGAAGTGGGAAACCAGACGAGCTATCGCCGTTCTTGAGTTCTACCCAAGTATACATGCAGTATGTGAACCACTCGGCTGCGTGTCTTTGTGGCGTCGCATTCTCCAACGTAAAACTACAGTATACTGTAGAAGGAGTTAATCTTCCAGGGGACTTTTCACTGCCTATAACTAACACTTTGCGCCCCAGAAACTACACGAAAACACTCTTTTACATGGTGTTTTGTCTAGTATATAACCCCCTTTAAAAAGGTGTTGGTTATATGCGAGTGCAATGCTCCCTGAATGGTGCATTTTAGAGTGTAGGACTGTAGTTCTATATAACTATAGTTCAGAGAAGTCTCCGCCTTACTTCTGCAATATGTGCATGCTTTTGTGCATGTGCACTCGACTTCTGCCACAGCGAAAGCAGCAACCCGGGAAGGAGGTGGTGAAAGTGGGCAGGGAACGCCGCTGGCGACGATTCCAGTCAGCGCCGTCGCGGCCCCGCTCTGGGAGGATGTCTCTCAACGCGGCGCCCGTACCCGCAGCCTGATCTGTCCCGGAGTGTGTTGCCGTCGGCGGCGGGCGTGCCGGGCCGTAAATAATAGAAAGCTGGGCCGGAACCCCCGCGAAATAACGGGACGGCGACTCGCTTCACAGCCGGGAGTGGGAGATCCGAGCTCCGAGAACAGCCCGTCAGGCGTTTTCCTGCCTGCTCGTTGCCCGCTCACTTTCGCCTCCCTTCTTGTCGCCAACAACCCCGTCCCCCTTCGTATCTCCCCTCTAGTGTCGCTGTCATTCTTTTTCCAGGTAGCAGTATTTCTTCTCGCGCGAGGGGCCCTGCCTACACGACCGCAGTGCACCTCCTCCTCCAGCGCGGTTGCGGTGGAAACGAGTGAATGACGGTGCGGAGGAGGCAAGGGGGAAGAGAGATGATTTATCACCGAAAAACGTGAGGCAAGTTTAGCCAGCGCCGTCAGTTTCCTTCCATTTTGCTGCGTTGCAAGAGACCAGTGGCCCTGACACCTGACGTCGTCGGCCCGGGTTTTCTGCAGAGGAACGCTCTAATGGGTAGTCGCCAATGAACGGCGGCGAGCGATGTTGGTTTTGGTGCTGCACTCTTGAGAAGTCGGAGATTCTAACTCAGTGTAATTCACTTAAGCTTTTGCAGCGAGAGCTAAAATGGCCGTATTCTCGCCGTTTCGCTGGGACCGGTGGCCGCACCGCGAGCTGAGTGGTTCCCCTAGCTGGTAGCGGTTCCTAGGGAGCCTGCCGAGGCTAGGGAACCGAGCGATTCCCTAGCCGCCGCCAGTCGCAGCGACGCCCGCTGCGCCCAAAACTAAATAAAAATAAAAATAAGTAAAAATACGCAATAAAAAGTACAAAAATTAGAAAATGAAACAGAAACAAAAATAAAAATTCAATAAAGAGACTAATTCAAACGAAAAGAATACAAAATAAAAATTGTATATATATAGAAGGGGCGGCTCGGTGGGATTTGTCGTCAGGCTTCGTCGTCGGAACGAAACCATGAGGAGGCAGCGAGCGAAGGAGACGGAGAAAGAACGAGCCGCGCGCCTTGAAAACCGTCATTACCGTACAGAGAAGCAAGATAAACGATAAAATTAACCGCACCTGTCGTTACGCACACCCAAGCGTAACTGAGTTAAGCCACAGCCGATTTTTTAAAGCGAAGCTTGGTATGACTAGGCGAAAGGAAAATCCAGCGGTCTTGTGCACGCAGAAAACTAACCTGGCGCATTCCGTGCGCATGCGCGAAAAAACTAGGTTGGAGTTCAGTTAAAGTAAGCGGAGACGAATTTTCCGGTTTATAGATGACGCAGATCAACAGCTAAGAAGCTCCATGTACCGACTTCATGGCATGCCCATTCGGCTGCACGTGTAGACCTGTTTCATACCTCAGGTCGGCCCATATCGCTTCCCTGTCGTTTGTCTTCGCTGCTTCGCCTGCACGATCAATCACCGGCGACGATGATGGCGATGATCTCCTCAAAGATTCTGGCACGTACCCACACGGGGGGATTGGCCAGGGCGAAATCGGTTGTTGAAATGCGTGGGGCCTGAAAATACTGAATTATTTCCGGAAAGAGGCCATAAAATGAAACTTAGTTGTGAATAAAACCCGAATTACCCATTAATTAACACCACTCGACAATTCAAAGTACCTGAATCAGAAAGAAAATTTTGAACGCAATTATACATATCCCTTTTTTCAAACCCCAAATTTGATGCGCCAATAGATAATATAAGTCGAATCGAAAAAGTCCACCCCAAACGCTCAATTGGGCCCTTCAAAAACAGTTGTATAGTGGTTGAGAAACAGCGGCAGTCGAGAAAAAAATGTTCGATTGTTTCAGGGACCTGGAACCGCACACATAGTTCCGTAGGTGAAGGTAAGACTTGGAATCCTGCAGCGCAGCTCGGTGACGGTCACTTGGCATGCATTGCCGAGAACCACAAAAATGAACATTTCACCCGAACTTTAAATGTTGACACTCTTCAAATGATAAAATGTAGTCTGAACGAGTAGCGTTAAATGCCAATATAGTCTTAATCTTGAAGATGCAAAAAGAGCCAGATTAGGTATTCCGAATTGAATGGGAGCTGTGGCGGCCAGATTAGCTAAATCGTCCGCTAGCTCGTTGCCCCTGGTGTCCGTATGGCCAGGAACCCAAGACACACGTACCTCCTTCACGTGCCAAGGAGCAATGAATAATAATGTGCGGTACAATGCAGAGTTGGAAGAGGAAGTTAATGCCGATATAACTGCCATCGAATCGGATAATACGATGATTTTTTGTACATGCTGCGGTACTTTGCATAGAGCGGAGATATTGCTAAAAATTCTGCCATAAAAATGGGTGTGTAATCCGGGATTCGTAGCGAACAACTCCAATCTAGAGACTGTGAAAAATATCAATTCCAGCTTTCTCGCAAATTTGAGATGCATGAGGATAAATCACAGAAATCCCAGAAATCACAGGCCCGCTGCCGGACGCCGTTTTGCCCTCTTCCTCTTGTTCTTCCACTGGTGTCGCAAATTCGCCCCCCTGTCGCGCTCACTTGGCTTACTGATTGAGCGATGATATTCCGTTCCAACATACGTACAAGCAGGGTAGTCCCGGCGCGATTCAGAACGTTAATTAAACGTGTGGGTACACGGCGTCCGGCCCCTCAGCCGACCTCAGTCGAAGATACACAACCAACCCTATTTACGAGAAGGTTGCGTGGAATTGGGCCCAGAGAACATTTGACGGGAAAAAATTACGGTTATCGCAAAAGTTCTCGTACTGCTTGTGCTCGAGCACAGGTCGTTTGCGCCAGAGCTCGAGGTTCTACAAAAGAAAGAGAGTGCTTTTTATTGCAAAAGGAGAGGCTTTTGCCGGCATTTGCAATTGCCTGCATGCTTCTCTGCTAGGGTTCGGGGATGTAGGGAAAACAGACGCTTTAGGCCATTAAGGCCGAACAACGGCGGATCTTGTAGCATTTGCTCACAAGAGTAGGCGGAGTGTTCGAAGGGAGCCAGTAGGTGTCGCTGGGAGCGTAGAGGAAGTGGCTGCCCTGTACAGACGAGGGAACGGAAAGTCGCGAATATGTGGCACAAGATATTTAAAATGAGAGAAGAAGCTACGGGTGTCCTGAAGTAACAGCTACGACGGCCCCGTAGGGTCAGGCAAGAAAAAAGTACGCCACGCTCAAGTTCAGAAACACCGCAGACACCCTCTAGTCCACAGCGCGCCGTCGGCAGCCACCGGGACAAAGCTTGCTTTGCAACAGAAGAGCAACCACAAAGCTAATTATCTGGAAAAACAACCTATACATAGCGGTGAAATAAGCACAAGCCCAACAAAGGGCATTGAAGGGCTACTGCAGAGGTTTCAAAATCGGGTAAATATCTCTTTTTTCTTTTTTGCAATGAAAACGTTGCTTGTTAATGCCTGTAAAGATTTTTCCGGCATTTTCAGCATGGGGACCGCGGTATTCGTCGATTAAGTTGACCCGACGACCCGCCCACTGCTCACTCTTGTGCCGCCGGAAGGGCAAGAAGCTGAGCTGTAGCCACCGGAAGTAGAGCCATAAACTTTGTACCGCGAGCGGTGTGCGCTGACGCTTCGCTGTTTCCTACGGGCCCAATTCTCTAGATCGACGGGCATCAGCCTGAAAAGACGGAGTATTGGCGTGCCTATGCATGTATTCTTCGTTTCGGAAGTCGCCGGGAGGCGTATTTCCAAACGCTTCGCTGCGCAGCGCCCCCCGTGAGATGTGTTTTCGCGCGATCCAAACGGTAATTAAACATGGTCATAGGCTTTCCCCAGAACATAAAGTGACCTGAAACATACGAAATCACCATTTATTACAGAAACAACACGAAAAATTGAGTTTTTCCGCGATAAAAAAAGTATCGATTTTCCGAAAACAGTCAAGTGGACCCGCTGAGGCTCTAACCCAAGTCGTCAGTGCAGGTACCCAGAACTCGGGGTCGAGGCCACAGAGCCCGAACGGCGTGGTCGTTTCAGCTGTATCTCAACAGAATAGCACACGCAGTGACATCACACATGTCACGTGGGGCCCTGTGGGGCGAAGCGTTTGGAAACATGCCACGCGGAGAGGCAGGAAATGGTGGAAATCACAAGGGGCGTCCCGAGGAGGGGCACCTGCACCAGGGCGCAAAACGACGCGACGACGAGGATGATGATGATTAGTGGTCTTCGCGCAAAGTGTGCGAAAGCACCCTTTGCTGGTCGAAATGTCGTTTGACTCGAAGCGCAATTTGCCACTGGAGCCGTGCTTCCTATAATTACGCTGCTGCGGAAAGGCAATTTGGAGTTCAATGCGGGATGGAAGGAGAGAGCGGAGGGAAGCGACAAATCTGTGTGTATAAGTCCCTTTTCGTGCAGGATAGTGCAAGGGGAGATATTCAGGCTTATGGGAGACTCCTGAAAGCGCTCGCCGGAGTGTATGCCCGTTTTGGAACGGAAGCGGAAGGTATCACCGAGACTGTAGGGTGCCAATATTCCGTTTCGAAATAGGCACATGTTTTGCACTTTCGGGGCTATGTCGGAATTAAATGTGTAGATATGGCACTCCCCACACTAAACCAACCTAAAAGATACCAGACCACCCTCAGTTGTGAAAACAATGGGCAGAATTTGATTCAAGATAACACTTTACCGTAAGAAAGATCGAGAGTTATGCAAACATTTTTCCACTGCTGGGCTCAAACACAGGCCATTCGCTGTAAAGCCCATGGTTCTATCTGTTCAGCTACGGAGGCCGAATAGCGGGGCTGTTTTAGCAGTTACTGAAAGCAATAGATGGCGTGTTCAAAGCGAAGCAGTGGAAGGCGCTGGGTGCGCACAGAAAGTGTCTGGCTTGTACCGACGGCGGAACGGAATCCCTCTCGATGGTGCAGGTGAAACGTTCTGTGCGCTTTGCTGAGGATGGAAACGCACCAGACTATAAATGGTTCGCCCCGCCGGAAACGAAGATGGCGGTTCATTACCACCCATCTCACCTTAGTGTAATTCTAGGGTCTTTTCTCTTTCGTCGTTTTTTTATTATTTTGAATGGTTGGGAAGAGGCCTCGGGAAGGCTGGAAGGAGATGACACGAATTCTGATAATGACCGTGGGTACGAGAACGAAGTGAAGTATGGCAAGAAAGGTTTTCGGATTCCTTGGGCTCTCCGCGTTTCCGAAACGAGGTATTCGAGACCACGAAGCCGACGCAATGTTTTACGTCTGGCGACGGTGTGATTAATGGCTGCGCAATAGGGGAGGGGGGGGGCATGCAACACAACGTTCGCTGTACTTTCTTCTCTTCTTGCTTCTACATACATTTTTAACGCTAGAGTGCTCGAGCGGTCGCGTGTTGACTTCAGTCGACAATGAGTACTGTTTTGAATGAGACGAAAAAGGGTAGCAAAGCCTAGTTTTCTTTTAATGCCGCAGAAGTGGCGTATAAGGTTTGCAACTTTCACACATTTTGTACAAAGCCGCCGCAAAGTTTTCGCACATTGCAAGCAAACGAACTTGGTTAGACCAGGTTCAACGGTACTCTACTACATTGAAACGTTCTTGGTTTCACTGATGGTGGTGTGCTAACCAAAGGGCATATTATTATGCTTATAATGACTACGATTATGATGATGATGGCGATGATGGTTAAACAAGAAAAATCGCTTTCCGTGTCGGAATCGATCCTAGGTCCCTCGCATTATAAAGCCAGCGTCTGTCAGATTGCGCCATCATCGCATTCGGGTAGCTTCACATTTCCTTTGGGTTCCCTGCGCGGACATTCGATTCGGACTTTGGTTCCTCAGAAGTGTGCTTTGGCTTTGGCAATTTGGAGTTTGGACGATGCCAGTGGTCTAACAAAGACGTTGGGGGAGGGGGTGGCCTTCAGCTTTCTTTTGAGGGATTGGTTTCCAGCAGTCCCTGTTTTTCTTTGGCTCGCAGGCAGCGTACACTTCAATCTTTGAGGCTTGGACTTTGACTCGACTCGTAGGTGGTTTCAACTTTGATCGTTGACGCGTTTACACATATTGCAGTGTATGACTTAGGCACTTCGCCATATGATTTTCGCACGCAAAGAAGCTTCGTGTTTCGGGGGGGGGGGAGGGGGGGGGTTCTGGTTTTCTTTTTGCACGGTAATCTACCATGATGAACGGTTGTCGTGCAGAGGTGTGCACATAAAAGAGCGTGTAGCTTCTCCTACAACCATTGGCAATCTGCTGCAACATCGAATATGTGGGTGTGTTCGCACTGTTTCGAATAGAATACAACCAAGGGTAGCGAACAGCCTACGCCGACAACGTCCTATCATGCATACACCAAACGATTTGTTAATACTCAGTTGGTCTTTCAAACTAATATCGGCACTTCCTACCCTTTTCTTTCGTCTTTTACTCAGGGAACGAAAAAAATACACCCACGGTTTCTCGCCGATACGTTCGCAGAATTAAGATTAACTGTGACTGGGCTATATTTTGTTAAATTTACCGCGCTGTTTTGTTTCTCCGCACTCCTCGTCTCTTTACATTCAATCGGCGATATGTATTTCCAAGACTCATCGCCCTTTAAAAACACGGTGCTCTGCTAAATTATGCAATCAGCATCAAATGATAAATTATTATTATCAGGTCCCTGGAGAAAGTGCCAGCACCCTTCCTAAACGCTTTAGCACTGTTAAAAGAGACCTTGAGCGGGGCTCGTGGGAACACATCGAGGCGTTGGAAAAAACTGCAATAGAACAGAAGCTGGCAAGGCCCTTCGGGGAAAGGCATAGGCGGGGACCGGGCATGCGCCTTGTCACGTGCGCACGTTGGGGAACGGACGGGATGCTTGGTGGGACGTCCCTGCATCCCGCGTGAGAATGGATTCGTTTTGCGGCGGCCCATCCCCATTTTCCTCCCTGTACTTCCCCGTGGAGCAGCCCCCTCGTCGCCACGTGCAATGGTCATCCCAGATTTGTGGAAGCGCAGGCGCTGTGATGGGCAGGGCGGGGGAAAAAGAGGAATAGGGGGACGGTTAGAGTTGGGTTGCCAGTGGCTATTTTCTGCAGGTGTATTTGTGCGTGTGCTCAGTGAAACATGGGGGGTTTGGGGTGCTGCTGCGGTTAGATCCGAGGGTGTACACACAGTTTTTATCGTATTAGGTGGCAATCGCCATTGCGAGTGTGTTTTACTGCACGGTGCTGTCGCTCGAGCCATCTGACCAGAGTTATGTTTAATGCACGTGGAACGTGTCTTCGAAGAAAAAGTGAACGTGTTGGGCAGAAATTTGCTATGATAACAGTTCGATATCGTCACGAATGTGAAATGTGGTTCGACAAATCTGATAACAGCATCCCCCTTGACTAAGCTGAAGAAGAAGAAAAATGGAGCCATTCGAAGACGAGAAGAAAAAAGCTGGGGGGTCTCCGCGTTTTGGAAATCGGCGCTCCACCTTTCCCTCCGCCTTTACAGCCGACGCTCTTATCTACATAAATCATTCCCGAACGTAACAATTTGTACACGAAAGCAAGAGCACCATATTAGCCTTATAAAAGCTGTGCGTGGGGTGTTTTCAAAGCGGGTTCAACTACTTGTTCAGTTTGTGTCTCTTCAGCGGTTTGTCGTGATGTCGCATGTCTTGCAACATCGTCTTTCCCTCTCTCTGTTTTCTCTAGCAAGTGGAGTGTGCATGGGGGCGGATTGGGTGTTCTGCACACGTCACATACCTTTTCTTTTTCTGTAATCATTGTTGTGCATTCTTTTGTTCCCATCTCTGCTCACATAACCCGGCTGCGATAGATTGTAGTTCCGAAGCTTTTTTCACTAAATAAACAAATCCAGTGAACTCAGGTTAAGAAGAACTCGAAGGAACCATGATAATTTGTTCGTCTTATCAGAGGCCCTCAAAACAAAATTAGCCGCGTATCTGCTCCTTTCATTTTGAATGTCCACGCAAGAAGGTAGTCGACTTTCGCCCCTGGCAAGTAACTGCATCCTTTCTCTTTCCCGGTCGCGTGTTTCCAAACACTTTGTTCCACAGAGCACCCACGTGACATGCGTGATGTCACTGCGCGCGCTATCCTTTTGAGCGCCTGCTCTGTGGCCTCGACGTGCAGTACACAGTACTGGCGCTGACGGCTTCGGTTCGATCCTCAGCAGGTCTAGTCCTTACTAGAGAGTTTCTTTTCATTGTTTATTTTTTTTTCCAATTTTTTTTCTGAGCTGAAATCTACGCGTTGCTTTTGATAATGTTGATTTTGCATGTTTTATGTAGCTTTAGATTTGGAGCGCTGCCAATGACCACTTCAAATTGCCGTTATCCATCGCGTGAACAGACATGCCACGTGGGTGCTCTGTGCAACGAAGCGTTTGAAAATACGCTTCCCGGTCACTCTCACAGTGTTCCTCTCCTGTCTCGTTCCTTCCAAGGTAACACGCTGGAGGTTTGCTCAAGTCAATTTAAAGTTACCGTGTTCCTCTGCTCCAACTCTGGTGCCTCGGAGCCAGCGCTGGCGTACCGCGGAGACGCGTGTGAATCGAGGTAACCGACTACAACGTTTGTAGAACCACGTTGCCCTACTGCACAAGCGTTCCTACCGGAACGCGGAACCTATCTAGTGTAACGTTTTGTTGGTGTTACCGTTTGATTTTTTTTTTAATTTCGCCAGATAACGCGGGCAACAGCAGGCGGCGGTTTGCTGCAGTTGATGTAGTATTTTATTTGCTATCGCAAAAAGCAAGCATCCATAAATTTTTTAATAAAGAACAATGCAAATAACACTCATGTATTGATTTTCTGCCCTATATTTGCGTAGTGCCTTGTTCTTGTTCAACAGTGTTGACAAGTACGAACATCAACACCGGACGCCGACGTTTAGATTTGGCTGTGGGTAAAAAAGACTACTGCAAAGCATCTGGTTTACTTTGGCTGGATGGCTGAATCGAGGTATAGACAGACAGACACACAGACAGACCATAATTTTCCCGTTCAAGTAGCCCAAGAAAGAGCATCGTGTTTAAAATCGTCGACACGCCCGCGTGCATGCAAATATCTTGTTTGCAAGTAAGTAGACTCACAATGGAGGAAAAAAAAAAAACATTTATTTCAGCGCGCAATAATACAAGACTGTCGTCAAGTGCTCCTTCCTGGTTTTATGCAGTCCAAGCGTTGAAGGACTGCGTGCACCGGCTACCTCAAGCGACAACGCAGCAGCGATAGAGAGGAAACTCCTCGCTTTCTTGGCGGTGACGTGGTGGCACTCGCGACGCGAACCGACGCGAAGTTATATGCTCCGCTGAAAAGCGGGATTGGTCAGGATAGCTCTACGTTCGCGAGCAGGAAGTCTCCGTCGTCGCGTCTTTTTACTTTTTTTATCCTTGTAGTTTTCAGCCTTTCTCCTCGAGATCAGAGCAGCCCAAAAACCCGCCCTCACTCTTTTTCTTCCTTGGTTTGCCGCTTTCTCCGCTGGTTGGAGGGTGGGGGAAGTGGTAGCTTTATCCGCGTGTCTTCTTTTCACGCTCCCTCCCTTCCCCTGTGGCGCGAATTTGCTTCGCGCTGTTTGTTTTTTTTTGCTTTTCTTATCCTCTGGGCACGTGAATTTCCCGCCGTAGTCCGCCAAGGCTGCCATGTTTGCTACCCACAATTGCCAGCAATGGTGGTCACAAAGTTCTTCGCCTTAATCGAACAGTACGTGCAAGGCTGTTTGTCTAAGTGGATTTTGTTTGCATCGGGTGTATGGAAAACCAACCAAACGTTTCCAAATTGTTCGGAATAAGCGAGAATTTGTCTTAACCGAGTTCGTCGTAACGGGAGTTCACTGTATTGAAACTTCCGCAATGAAGACGCAGCGCTATTTTTATGAACGTGGGGTTGAATGCGCCGAAGCGACACCTGGGTTATGAGTCGCGCCGTAGACAAGGCCTCGGGATTAATTTCGACCACCTCGCCAAAATCTCGAAACACCGTCGTTTTCGCTTTTTGGCTCCATCAGAAAAGCAGCCACCACGACCAGTATCGAACCAGTGTCCTCAGCGTCAGCAGCGCAGTACCTTAGCCACTGAGCCACCACGCCAGGTCGCAGTGTTATTCAGAACCAGCTTCCAGCTTTTTATAAATGCGGTCATCCACCTTTTCCAGTGGAATGACATGGTTACTGACAGTTGCCAACGGAAGGAAAATAAATTAGGCATACACTCTGCGTTTCGTGGTAGGGTCGTGAGCGGTGGGCTTTGTACGCATTTGGAATATGAATTCCTGACCGAACCCATGATTTCATCCACTTTTCCCACATGTATTTCATTGCCCTGTCGTTGCGTTCAACGTTCAGGCTGATATAATCATGTTTATCAAAGCGCACAAAATGGTTCCTGCGAGCTGTGCGTGCTCATGCACCTTTGCGGCATATCCCCCGTTATGCCTAATCGTAAAGACCAGTTACGTTTCGAATGCTCGTTGTTTTCGTCCATGGCCCCGCGTTCACTCGAAGAGGATGGGTGAGGGCGAAAGAACAGCAGTGCAGGTGCGTGCATTGAATTACCAAACGATACTCGATAGCTTTCCTATGATATTTCAAAGCCCAGCTTTAAGTCGTTAGGCTTCCGTGCTTTTTTTTTGGCAAGGTCAACTTTATCACGAGTGCTCTGCAGAACACGGTGTTACCTATTGTCTTATTGTAAATTCCTCCCAAAACAATTATGTACCAATTACCCGCTAAACCGTCTCTATCATTACCCCGGGTTTCATTTACTTGCCACAATTCGTTAATGACCTTAATGAAGCTTCTCTAGGTTTTGCCTGATTATTACTTTTTTTATATCATTTCAGGTGGATTGAAAACCCTGTTATGCCTGTATTTGGATGTCAGCCTCAGCTGGAGATTTTTATTGGATATATCTGGTAGTGAATGTTGTGTTGATGTTCCTTTGTCTACATCGCACTATGTACTGTATTCTATTGCATTATATGTGCATGTATATTGGTACGTGGTGGCGTAACCGACGTCAGGAACCATTTTTGGTGAGGAAGTGATGTATTTACACGATGAGGATGATCTACTTACATGCGACATAACGGAGGACGATAGGCAGCACTCCAGCCGGCCCCTCGTCGTCGTCAATGCCAGACCATGGCTTCATGGGGCATTGCCCGCGTATTCCCCATCAAAATATGTGCTTTTGGCTGCCCTGCTTGGACCATACAATTGGTCTGCAGTATTATGTATACAAATAAGTAAAGGTTGGCGAATTCCCGCCTGCAGCTAATATATGGGCATATACGGGAGGAGTGTGGTTAGAGGAAACACCTGGAACTCTCTGTTTGTCGGAACTTTGCCAACAAAGATTAGTTCAAAATAAGTCGCCTATTATTACACTGAGTTTCATTCCCTTGTCATAAAAGATGGACAATACCTGTCTGCTGTCAATACATAGTTATATGCGGGAGAGAAACGGACAGTGCTCTGTTTGTCTTGCTAGGGCAAAAGCCTAGTCCTTGCAAGTTTTAAGAAGTAATCACAAGGTCATGGCAGTTACTACCATTGCCAAATCACGAGAAAAATGAATACGCGTGCCTTCTCTAGCCATGTCTGTGATAGGCATCTCATACAGCTTCGCTAGTGATCCACATTCACAGAGTAAAATGAAATGTAACGCTTTTCTTCCTCTGCGTGTTTATGTGTTTCCACCGTGCACATTGTGCCAGGGCTCAGTGACCCCATAATCGGGAGCCAATTTCGCGGGTCAGTGACGCCCGATAATCCGCCCCATAAGCTCGCGTGATCAGTGGAAAACCGAAAACTGGATACAACGAAAATTGTTCGTTTCCATGCAACCGCACGCGTCAGCGTAACGTATGCGTCCATGTTCAATTTTCCCTCACAGTGAGTCATTTAATGATTTCTCATAAAAGACATGAGATGCAATGGAAGAACTGCGAGCGTGAGTACAACCACGGCCGCTCCATGGAAACAAGCGAGCGGTCGTGGTACAGTTATTAGCGAAAGGGTGCTCGCAGTATCAGTAACGCTTGCTTCAGCGGCATATTACTCGTTCTGTTGTGGTGCACCCTTTAGAGGCGAGAGAGAGAGAGAAAAAAGTTTATTTTCCGCAGGACCTAAGTCCAGGTCCTAATTTGAAAGTTCAATTTACCGGATCCACGTAGTACTCCAGAATGTCCGTGCGGATCCGGTGCACGTGTTTGTAGAGAGCTTCCTGGGCAGCCTGGATGTTTACTGTCGGCGGGGGAGACAGCCAGAGCTCCCAGGAGGTGATGGAGGCGAGGGATGAGTCAAGAGATGGCGGGGTGCAGTCCCAATAAGAATGAAGGATGGATGGGTAGGAAGAACAGGTGGGACAGTCGACGGTCGATGGTTGGGCGTCAAAGGCACTACTTTTTCATCACCAGCCAAATGCTTCCGAGTAAATGGAATATCCAAAAAATATTCATCGTTTAAAATAGAGAGGACGCGTAAGCAGAACTAGTGGTCACAGCGCAGGCTCCTGGGCGTACTCATTTTCAGAACAGGACGATATGACAGCACAAAGTGATCGGGTCTTTTGCAGAACAAGATGACAATGACGACAGTGGGCCCGAGGCCGACGGTGGCCACGGAGGCCGGTCGGTGTTTAGTTCCCACGTTAAACAGTTCACTTTTATAGCACCAAATATGCGGATTGCGGTAACAAGGGTTTCCAGTAAGCTTACGCCTGAAGCTCACGTTCGGCGTGGAGCGCAAAACAAATTGCGAAAGGAAGTACCTAGAGAGGTCGCCCTAAGTCAGAGCTGTGGCCAGCTGATGTCTTGGGCGGGGAATGGTTCGATAGTAACGAGCGGTCACTGTTCCAGTCCAGCTCGCGGTCAGAACCTCCGAAGGGCGCCAAATATGAAATCAAACGTGTTTTGCCCCGCCATTAAAAGGATGAAGTACAGCCGTGAGCTGAAGTAAACGGACCACGGGAGCGGTGGCCAAAACTAACCGCTGCGCCGTCTGGTTGCGCGGCGCCTGCTGTCGAGATCGCACACAGCGCAGGCGCGGCCTAGCAGTACAGCACACATGCCGCTATCGCTCGCTGCTTCGCGATTGTCTCACGCTCCGATAAATTGACGCCAGGGGAATCACGCCGCGCAGTTAGAGGAACACTGCCGGGCACCGCCCTATCATTGAAAACGATGCGACTCACCTGACAAGTGGCAATGGTACTACGCTGCCACACATAGCGTGCTGTGGCTGCGTTGGGCTCGTAGCCTTTTTTTATTCAAGAACCAGGAGGTTTCTTTTTTGTTAAGTGATGAAGTTTCTCAGTTGATATCTGCTGTCTTGTTGTTTGTTCGAGTTTCTGCATGAGAGTGACAGAGTTGGGTCCCATAGCTATTTGTGTACACAACAATTGACTGTCTTTGTGGCCGCTCAGCGGCCTATAGAATTGGTTAATTGATAGGTCCTCCTCACTCTCGGTTGAGACGTCTCTTTGGCAGGCGGGACGTTTGTAATTAAACAAAGATTATGGCGTGGTGAAGGAAAGGGCTGCCCGCAGGACTTGGGATTTGCCCGACCTCTGATTTTTTTATGCCAGTGGTACTCGGCCGGTAGCGTGCCAAAGACTCCTTCTGGGCTTGCAAAAGTGGTGAGGGACCCCACGATAAAATATGTTGATACGTGTCCTATTGTCGCACAATTAACCCTTGCAGCCAAAGTCGCTCATACACATATCTCTATGCACGCCCTTTGAGTGTGGCTTTTCTGCATAATTTACAAGTTGTGCAAAAAGCGAGCTTTAAAATTTGTCTAAGAAAGACTATCGTCTTTAATAACGCCTCCGCACAGCACATACAGACCAAAATTTCTGGGTTTAAGTAGCCTGTCTGTCTGTCTGTCCGTCTGTCTGTCTGTGACTATTCAGCCACCCGGCCAAAGCAAAACAATGCCTGCGCAATAGTCTTATATAGTCACAGCTAAATCTACCCGTCTATGTCCGGTGTAATGTTCATACTTGTCAACATTGTTGAAGAAGAACGATTACGCAAATATGAGACAACAAATCAATACAGAAGCGATATTTGCAGTGTTCCTTTATAAAAACATCAAACATGCTTGACTTTTGCGAAATTAAATGCTTCATCAACTGCAGAAAAAGAATTCACTTCGCCGTCGCCTGCTGTCGCCCGCGCCACTATAGCTTCTGGCGCCATTTTAAGAAATCAACCGGCAACAGTTACGCAAGGTTCCACTAGATAGGTTCCACGTTCTGCTTGCAACGCACGTGGAGTAGGGAAACGCGGTTCTATAAACGTTGAAGTAGGGCGCCTCGATTAACGCGCGTCTTCGCCGTACGGCAGCGTTCGCATCGAGACACCCGGTTTGGAGAAGGGAAACGCGGGAAATTTAAAATGATTTAAGCAAACCTTTGGCGTCTTTACCTTGGGAGGAGTGCGACGCAAGAGGAACAACATAAGAGGTGAGCGGGAAAGCGAAGGGGGGCATTTACTTCGCAAAAGCCGATAAAGACTATCGTCTTTTGACGGCATTTGCAACGAAAGGAGCAGATGCGCGGCCAATTTTTCTAACATGTCATGAGGCAAATCCACTTTTTTTAGTTCGCGGCAGGGTTTGAAAAAAAAAAAGGAAGTTGGGAGTATCGCGGAGGTACCCACGGAGTTCTTCTTCCACGTTCATCTTTTTGTCTGCGGACCCCCATCTATGAACGACAGCCCTGTGCAATGCTTTGTAAAATATTACGTGTAAATAAACTTCGCTGTTTTACTGTCGTTTGTTTGCCGCATGCCGTCGACCATAAGCCAGTAATCTTTTTATCTTCAATCGTCGACTGAACGACCCTCTTTGGATCAAATCCTTCAATTTCAACTCGTGGCACAGAAGTGCGCAAGAACTGTCAATAAAGTTTTCAAGTGCAAATAAATCTAATCGAAAAATGTAGTTTGCATGCAGTTCGATAGTCGCTGGGAATTGAAGGCGTGGTTCAGTGGTATCTCATATCGCAATATAGTTTTTGAACATAAAATGTATCCGTCGGTGACTCGAACTTGAAAAATTGCGAAGCTGGCAAACGAAGTTTCATAAAGCAATGCAGTACATACCTAAACACAGCAGTATTTGTCAAAACCTTGGCATTTAAGGTTAACATCAATAATTTTCCCAGTTCGCTGATATTCTCGGGAGGCTGTGATTTCGCATGTATCCTCAAAACCGACAAAGATGGTGTTGTTTTATTTTCTTCGACTGTCCAGTGATTTTTTTTCTGCTTCATTTTCTGCTTCAATATATGACCGGGGGCGGGGGGAGGGGGGATTGCAAAAAAAAATTCCCGCGAGGGGAACACGAGTAAATGCAGAGCATTGGAGGTCGTTAACGCCGCGTAAAGTCGCGTTAGGGTGGGTAGTTGGGTCGTAGTTGCGTTGGTGTTGTTTTGGGGTAGAGAGAGGAGAGGAAAGTCGCGTTAGGGTGGAGCGAGCGTCAACCAAGGAAGGAAGGAGCAACGCAGTGACTGAAGCACGAGCGACGGCTAGCCGCTTTATATTTGCAGCGCGCGCAGTAGAGGGAGAGCAGTACGGGGGGAAGAGCGCGCATGCGCAAGCAGCGCGCGCCCTTCCACACCCCACCGCGCTGCTATCATGCACCTGTTACGCCGAGACCACGACGGAGCGAACGGGCTGACTACGACGCATGCGCGCGCCAGCTGCTGTTGAGAGAGAGGAGGGAAGGAGGAGAGGCGCACCTGCTGCGGACGCGGAGCTGTGGACGCCGTCCGATGCAGGAAGAGGCGAGGCTAAGAAATGGTCTGCATTTTAAAAAAAGCTTGAAGCCCGAGATAATCGCCAGCGCGCCAACTCTGCCAGCGGAGCCGCGTTGCCGCCGATTGCGCCAGCGCGCCATTTCCACTGAAGGTGTGTGACCCGCAGGCAGTAAAAGGGCAGCGCGGCTCCCCTGGCGTCAATTTATCGTAGCGTGAGAAAATCGCGAAGCAGCGAGCGATAGCGGCATGTGTGCTGTACTGCTAGGCCGCGCCTGCGCTGTGCGCAGTCTCGACAACAGGCACCGCGCAACCAACGGCGCAGTGATTATTTTTGGCCACCGCTCCCGTGGTCCGTTTACTTCAGCTCACGGCTGTACGTGTGCAGTGCAAACCATTGATTTTGTTTTCTCCCCTTCGAAGGCTGTCGTTTTCTCATGAGAAGCTTTGATTTGAAAATGGCGGCTCATTTGGCTGATGGTGTTGAAATTTCCCTGATAAATATAGGTGCACGAGCCCACAGCCCGGCAGAATTTACTCTAACAAGGCGCATGCTGCGAGCGGAGTGCCCCATCACGCTTTCTCGTCTTATAAATTAGCCTTGTCCTGTCAAAACACGGCTTATGGGAGCTCGTAACGACACAGCTTAGTCTGGAGTCCGGCATGCCACGCGGCCGCCTACAGGATGTGTGCACAGTGTCCTACACCCGTAGCGGCCCGCCCGAAGCCCCCCTCTGCAAAATTTAAGCATAAGCCTACTGCCGAATGGGGATTAACTTAGAAGGATCGATGTACAGATCTCCGCCCGCCCAAAACAAAACGGAAGTAAAACAGGCGTGACTTTGTGAGGGAGAAGGCGCCTTCAAATAGTGAGTTTATCCGGCTAGCTGGGAGGTTGAAAGTTAGAAAGGAGCCCATGTTTTTCTTGTTAAGCTGGAAGGACTGAATAGATGAAGGTCAGAGCCAACAAACAGGAAAGCAGGACACCAAAGGCCTTACTCAGCGAAGTCTGATGAGAACCTAAGAGGTGGGGGCTCTCGTAGTAATATTACATTAATATTTTTTGAAAGCATTCTCCAACGCTTTGTATACGCTGAGTGCACTTTTCTGGACAGGTTACTCTATTATACGTTGCGTTGTCGTCTGCGTGGTGTCATGGGGAAGATTATCTCTCCCCATAAGGCACAAAGATGGGCACGAAGTATAGGCGATACGTATCGAAGAAGCAAAGGTTCCCCGAGATGAATCAGTAGACCGGAATATCTCCCACAAACACGTAAGGTTTGTATTTCCACCGAGGCGAGATGAATTCGGAAGGAATTTTTTTTCTTAAATAAGTACTCATTTAACTTCGTCATGTCAGTCCTCCAATGTGGATTCCTGAGGTGACGTATTTCAACAGGGAACACTCGCGTGCACACGCCGCTGCCAGCCTAGTCATTATCCAATGACCCCTCTTTCTGTCCGGCTTCTGTGGTTGGGACGCGTTTCAGAGACGGAGAGAGCTAGCCATCGCGCTGTGCGTCTCGCTTGTTGGTTCATCGCGCAATAGCACGGTAAGATTTCATTAGACGGTACACCCCCCCCCCCCTGCCCCTTCGTCGTGCACTCTAAAAAGTCCCGGTAGGAACTCTTGACCACAATGGTTCCGCATGACTAATCTAAATGACCTAATGTACGAATTCGACTAATGACGAAGCCCAACATACGGTTTCACTAAAAACAAGTACATGGGCGCAAGGCATGCAAGGCATTTTGCAATGCGCAATGTCGCCCAACATACGGTTTCCCTAAAAAATAAACGTGCGCAGAGCATGCAAGGCATTTTGCAATGCGCAATGTCGCCCAACATACGGTTTCACTAAAAAAACTACATGTGCGCAGAGCATGCAAGGCATTTTGCAATGCGCAATGTCGCCCAACATAAGCTTTCCCTAAAAAATAGACGTGCGCAGAGCATGCAAGGCATTTTGCAATGCGCAATATCGCCCAACATACGGTTTCACTAAAAAAAAGTACATGTGCGCAGAGCATGCACGGCATTTTGCATTGCGCAATGTCCTGACGCAGATGCCCCTTTTCACTCAAATTTAATGCTCGAACACATCAATCGTCCAATTGGCCCTCTAGGGCACCTCGATTAGCCATTCTCGAACATTTTCGGAAACACGACATACTTCTTAGATTGTCGACTGTTGGGACGTGTTGGGCGCGGAATTGACACTAGTCCAGCGCCTATTAGAACAGGTGTGAGTGAGTGGATTACCTCAGCGCGTGTCGGGAAGAGGTGTAGTGCTGTATGGCTCTTATAGCGAAACTTGGTATCTTTCTTGCAACCCTGGTAACTGTAACTTCGTTCTAATTTCTTACATGTGATGAATTAAGTAGTTTTAAGCTTGCGGCCCCTCCGTGTTCAAACAATAGGTCACTCGCAGGTAACCAGCTTGCCAGCCACACTACCCCCACGCGGGTGGTCAATGCAGGGCACAATCGCGATAGCCTGTAATCCACTGCGCGCATAATTACCATCCACTCTCACATTGTCATCCATTCTCTCTCTCTCTCTCTCTCTCTCTCTCTCTCTCTCTCTTTAATACGGGCCTAACCGTGTGATAGCACAGGCAAGCGAACCGAAGAACAAAGGGCATTGGAAGCCCGTCATTGGACACGTGCAACTACTCCTGAGTATAGTGACTTGACCTAACATTGCAGGTCTGTTTTTACGGCGAGTTTTACGACCGTTCTTTAGCGACCGTTTTCTCAGCAGTCTCAAACTAAGTGCCGCCTTCTCTGCTCCCGGTTCCTTGAGAAGAGAGGTTTCGGGAAGCCCTCCCTGACTGAATTATCCAGCATATTTTAGAGAACAATGGCGGGCGGTATCATAAGTGCCGCCTTCGCTGCTCCCGTTTCCTGGAGAACAGAGGTTTCGGGAAGCCCTCCCTGACTGAATTATCCAGCATCTTGTAGAGAACAATGGCTGGCGGTATTATTGACTATAAGAAGGATTAGTATGAGATAAGGTGATATGCAGAGTGTAAGCACAAGTATAGGGATGTTCAACTGGTTCGTGAACATTGAATACATAACGAAAAGCCAGTACATTGAATACATAACGAAAAGCCAGTGGATTGCCCATCTGTCCTGGTACTGTAAGGAATGTAGGAATGGAGGAGATAAGAAAAGGCAGAAATGTTAACCAGGCTATAGTCTACTTTGAAATTCTGCTCGTGGCAAAGACAAAATTGGTAAAAGCGAGGAAGCAGAAAATGATCGCCGAGAGATAAGCGCAGATCGGAGGGAAGTATGATCACCTTTTGGGCACTGTAACTCATGGAAGGCCCAAGGGGGTGACACATTACCTGCGTTCACAGTGCACTTAACTCAGCTTTCTGTTTCGCGATATATTTCCTCGAACAAGCCTGGTTTGTTTTGGCACCAGCGCCTGACCGCACCCGGATCTCTTATTCTTTCCTAGCAGAACACTTATGCTCATTTTAGGGGCGAATCACCTTAAGGCCGAAGCTTGTCCGTCCGGCCTCCGGCGTCCCTGCTCATGACACACAGCCGTGTAAATCGAAACATCTGTGAACAAAAGGTTCACAAAAGGTTAACAAGAACAATTCAAAGGTTCACAAAAGGTTAGAGAGAGAGAGAGGGACGCATAGCACCGTGTAAATCCAAACATATGTGAAAAAAGCTCCACAAAAGGTTAACAAGAACAAAATAAAAGGTTCACAAAAGGTTAGAGAGAGAGAGAAAGGGAGGGAGAGAGAGACGCACAGCACCATGTAAATCGAAACATCTGTGAATAAAAGGTTCACAAAAGGTTAGAGAGAGAGACAGAGCGGCAGAGACAGAGAGAGAGAGAGACGCATAGCACCGTGTAAATCGAAATATCTGTGAACAAAAGGTTCACAAAAGGTTATCAAGAACAAAATAAAAGGTTCACAAAAGGTTAGAGAGAGAGTGAGGGAGAGAGAGAGGCGCACAGAATAGGTACCTGTATTCCGGAAGAAGTTATGGGGATACTGCCGCCTGCGTGACAAGTTCACCAAACGGACCTCCGATGCTGACTTTAGCAATCGGCAGGCGCACGTTTCGTGCTGCTACGGCCTGCTTCACCCAAACACTCTGTGCCATCAGCTGATCCGGTTCAATGTACGAAGGGTGGATCATGTCTACCGTCACCGCGGAGTCGCGCAGAACGCGGCACCGTTTCCCGTTGACCACGAGCTCACGTACGTACGGCTCTAGAAACTGCCTGCTGTCCTAACTCTGGTCTAGCACATGAAAGACGAGTTTTCCCTTCTTGCAACTCGCAGCGAAATGTTCCGTCTCGCCGCAGTTGTAACACGCAGCCTGTCTGCGCTCTTCAAAAAATTTCTTTCTGCGCTGCTCCTCAGCGTCTGCTCTCTTTTCGTTTTCGCGGCCAGTTTCCCTATCCAGGAGAATGACTTCCCTTGCTCCACCGTCTTCCTGGCGAGCTCTGCCTTTAGGCCCTGACTTATCAGGCCTCGGCCTGAACTCTTTTTGGCCGTCTTTCAGCCCCTGCGCACCTCGACGTGCGACGAACACGTCGGCAAGCTGAGCTGCCTTGTCCACAGTATTTACCCATGGCCTGTCTTGTACCCAGAGTCTCAGGTTTTCTGGTAGACGGCGGTAAAACTGCTCGAGACCGAAGCACTCAACTACCTTGTTATGCTCTCCGAAAGCTTTTGCCTCTTTGAGCCACTCTTCCATGTTAGCCCCCAGCTTATAGGCGAACTCCGAGTACGACTCGCCCTTAGCTTTCTGGGCTTCACGGAATTTCTGGCGAAACGCCTCTGCTGACAGCCTGTACTTACGCAGGAGGCTCGATTTGACTTTCTCATAGTCCTCCGTCTCCTCCTTTGGCAAGCGGGCCATCATAGCAGCTTTTGCGGCTATGAGTCTCGGCTAAACTCGGCCCTCTCGCACGTACGCTCGAAGTTGACCAAAAAAAGACCGATGTCTTCTACCTTGTAGGGTCGCATTAGGTCAGTCATTCGTAGTGTAGGCTGCTCAGTCGCCGCAGACTGCACGCTTGACGCGCTGCTGTCACTCTCACACCTAGACCGAGATGCCTCGATCTCTAGACGCTTCATCTCCAGCTCGTGCTGTCGCTTTTCTCGATCGAGTAGGAGCTCATGCTCTCTCTCTCGTCTCTGTTCCTCCTGTTGTTCTTGTTTCTGCCTCTCGAGCTCCTGTTCTCGCCTTTTCTCCTCTCATTCTTGTTTCTGCCTCCCGAGCTGCTGTTCTCGTTCCTGTTTCTTCCTCTCGCGTTCCTCACGCTGGCGCTCAGCCTCTGCCTCTGCAGCCTGAGGTTTCGCGGTCTCCCTGCCATTGATCATCTCAATGCACTCAAACAGCTCGTCATCGTCATCCCCAACAGCGAGTATAGCCTGTATCAGCTCTGGCTTTCTCAGCGCGTCCGTAACATGCAAGCGCAACTCTTTTGCAAGCTCCAACAACTGCGGTTTTTTCAACGCCTTCATATTCATGGCCGGTCTAGAGTACTGCTTTCCCACTGCTCGAAAATTGTTTTGCGGAAATAACCCACGCGACAAAAACACACGCCCTACCAGCTATCCTCAGAAGCCTGGTAAAACTCAGTGAGGAAAAGTCCCGCACTCACCATTGACCGCCGTGAATTCTGCGAAGTCCGAAGCCACCTTGACGTCCGTGGTGTTGGATCTCGCACCGCTGGCTCTAGGTGTTACGAAGTTGCCATCCCACCGCTGACAACCCGTTGCTGCGTCTGACCCAGGCTTGTCCAGGCGTGAAAGCCTGAGTCACCGACAGGGAGGCCTGTCTGAAAGGCGCACGTAGTGGAGGCTACCCCGCACAGCCGCGGAGTATTGAAACGAAGCCTAGCGACGGGCTCAGTCGTAACACCCCCACTCCACCTGCCCAATAGAGGCGGTGTTTGAGTTGGGGCGACGGCGCTTTAATATAGTGAGCGTGCTCAGCTAGCTGGAATCCATTGTGGTTCCTCGCAGTGTGCATGAGGGCATGCCTTGCGAAATGCTAGGGTTGTGCATCTTGTGAGGGAGAGGCCACAACCGACAGGCTCCTCCTCATGGCTCTGCACAACACGGTGGACGAGCTCATAGAGGGCCACCTCTCCAGCAAAAGAGCATGGCTTGCTATGGCAAAAACCGATCAAAAACTGTTGAACCGAATCAAATGGAGCTCCCGAGACGTCAAGCCGAACAAGCAGCTTCCTGAGCGGTGGCGGCATAATATCGTATCCCACCTATTGCCAAAAAACATGCAACCGGTTCACCACTTCAGTCAGCGAGAAGCTGGAGCCAAAGCCTCAAACAGGAAATACGGCGCCCTCCCGGAAACGGTCTACACGGATGCTGCGGCAATCCGTGGTAGAAGAGGAACTAAAGCGGTAGCCACCACAAAGACAGAGCTACTTGTAAGTGCCACCCCAGTAACCGCATTCACCAAAGAAGCGTAGGAGCTAGCGGTGGCACTAGCCCTCATGCAGAAGAAGCCATGGCTGTCGTAATCTACACCCAGGAAGCGCGTAGGAGCTTCAGGTAGGGTTAGGCGTCATGAGCAACGCACCGCGTGCTTCCAACCAAATTCCCTCGTAGAAAAGAAAGGATTGTGTGGACACCTGTACGTGCCTCGATGGAGGGCCACAAAGTTACCCACCGAAACAATCGAGAACTTCTCCGCTGGGCCTCGGAAAACGGGCGGGAACCTATACTAGTTGTAACCTACCAAGAAATAATAAAACACTACAATTTTAACTGAAGGACTTTTCTGCTACCTCACCCAAACCTCAACGAAATGCCAAGAAACAGTGCTCCGACTCCTACAAAGAAACACCTTCCCGCATCAAATTAAGCTACACCGGATAACCCCCCCCTCCCCCCCCCCCCTCCCCCCAATATCCCGCAGAACGCAAATACTGCCAACAACCAGGTACACTCAGACATATTATCCTAGAGTCTAGAAAAAGCAGGCACCTACCACCCCTTCCCCGCATTCCGAACCCTCACGATCCGTTGGAGACACTGCTGTACAGCCCTTGCCTCTCAGATCAGCTTCTGCTCACTGAGAGAGCAGCCAGTGCTGTGGCAGCTCATGTTTTCTCGTGAAGAGGGAACCACTCCTGCAACACCGAAAATGCTCCCGCAATAAATGTTTACATCCCCCCACCTCTCTCTCTCTCTCTCTCTCTCTCTCTCGCGCGCGCGCGCGCGCTCGCACCGTTACCGGGTCAACCGTGGCACGCCGCAAATCATACTTGGAAGCCCTCTCACTTAATGACCATATCGAAGGACGCTTTTCCTCAAGCGATCTGCGCACGCGCAAAACTGGTGCCCTGTGTTTTAGCGATACTGATCGGCCAATCGCTGCGCGGAGAGCAAACAAATCGGCGTCTTCCCAGCTTGCTACTTACATAAAAGTTGCGACTGCTTTTAGTGGCGCTAAACTTTAAACAGCGGAGCTGTTTAAGCCTAAGCTTTGCCCGCGCGCATCGTTAACAAAAAAATTATCACCATCGGCGAATTTGAGAGTGGGAAAAGCCTAGGCAAAGTAGTGGGAGGGAAAGTGTAGAGGAGGTAAGGAGCCCACGAGCAGGTGTTGGTGTGCGCGCCTCAAGAAAAAAATGTGGTTAGGGAGGTCGTGGGAATCGAACCCCGGGCCTTCACCTAACCCCTGGGTAACCCCAAAGGCCCGAGGGGTGCAGGGTTAGCAGCGGCGGCGAACAATAAAAATTAAAGCCGTTCCACTCAATGTGAAAGCTGTCGGAAGTGCAGAGCAGTGATTCGCCACAATGGGCTGTACCACCGTTGTCCGCTGACTGCTACCACCCCACGCAATTAATATTTCCCGCCTTCGCAGTGCTCGCGCGCCTCCTCACTGAAACTGCGCCAGCGGGAGTTCTGTTCTCTTTTTTTCTCTCCGCACGTGTCGCCGTTGCACTGCCACACTTTACATTTACTATCATAAAAACCAATCCAACAGGCGTTCTAAACTAAAAGAACGCAGACGCTGCCGGTTAATTACGTATATTTTTCCCCAGATGTACCTATTGTTGTATTTGCGCTAAACAACGGGAAGATGTATGACAAGCGCCAGCGTTTCACGAGTTTCGAATGCGTATGACTGTATAAAACGCTTGGCTTTCGAAGCCTCTGGGGTACGCCGCGAACAACAGCGTTACTTGGGTTAGATTGGATTGGATTGACTACACTGGCCGAGGTTGACCAGTTTCGGTTAGCTCCCGGAGAGCCGCGCTGCGCAAGCGCGAGGATTGGATTGGATTGCATTGCATTGCATTGGATTGGCTTGGCTTGGGTTGGATTTGGATTGGATTGCATTAGATTTCCATTGGATGATAAGCAGCAGTGAGCATGATAATCAGGTAATCCTAGACAACCAGGAAAGCTAAGAATAACCACCTGAACCTTAGCTCACGCTACGTATATCCTGGCATAGCCGCTTGGCTTTCGAAGCCTCTAAGTTACGTCGCGGCGAAGTGACCGTGACAGGCTACACCGCAACGCCGTGGCGATAAGCTTGGTTCCACGAGCGAGTTAGAACGATAAGGCGAGCACCTAAAGTGCTCTGCACTTAACATGTGCAGCCAATTGGAAAGAAAAAGATGGACGCTACCCTGCCCTGCGTAGGTGGATGTCCAGTGCAGCTGTTGTAAACCGCTACACATGCTGAGGGGGGGATGGGGGCATGAAATATGAAATGTTCCTCGTTGTCTCGGCGGGCTTGTCGCTTGCACTCGGCTTCTCTGAAGGCAAATGCTGGGTCTTGGCGCAGGCTCTCGGCGTCTTGGGAGAGAACTGCTGGATGCTGCCACGCGTGACGCATGCGCTAGCCCTCGAATGACGTCAATCTCCTCCCCTTTCGGGAGCAGCTGCACGCTTAATCTTTTCCAGAACATATTGGAGGGGGGGAGACAGTTTTCCCCAGCGCATTATCACCCATCTTGCGGTTTTCGATGCTTGTTGTGTGATTTTTTTCTTTACAAGAATACTGAGCCTGCTTCGTCCTGCCTGGGTTTTTTTGTTTACGACACAAATTTTCCGACTAAACAGACGCTAACAGATTCGCTGTAAAACAGTTCTGTCGTCACGTAGTCCGCAACAACCACAAGAAAAAAAAAGAGAGATGAGAATTTACACAAGTATTGCAGCCAAATGCGTTCAATTTCAAGCCAAAAAAAGTAGACAAACATAACAACGCACTCAGGCGCCAATAGCGTGCAAAAGCAATACCATCTCGCCTTCCCAGGCCGCCTCATTACTAGAACAGAAGACAAAATGCACGTACGCGTTAGGAAGCTTGGAAAGAAATAATAAAAGAATGAGAAAAAAATTCCCCCGCATTTCCCCGAGGGGGAGAATGTGAAAGTGCGAATGCACGGTTGTCGGCCCGCTTGCGGCGCTTGCGGCCCCCGCAGCCCACCGCCTCGCCGCCTTCCCTTCCATCTCTTCCATCGGGTTTGTAGTATCACGTGTACACCACGCAGTTATCAAGCCGCTATAACGCCGCTGAGTCGCCAACGCACGCCGCTGACGACGTAGTTTGAATGCGTTAAAGATATAAGGCGCGTCACTAACACTGATATCAGCGTCGCGTCCGTGGCTTGGTCGGTAGAGCGTCGCGCTGCGGCCGCAAAGTCCTCGGATCGATACCTCGCGCCGGATGCTGTTTCTTTTTTAAATACAGAGGAGCACTGCGGACGCCGCCGCCGCCAACGGCGGTGGATGGTTTGGGGTCGCTTATAAAGTGCATTCGCACTTAAAATTACGGACCTCCGACGCATGAAACACGAGAAAAACTAGGGAAAAACGCGCTTTCTGTGGTGGGAATCGGACCTTGGCCCCTGTGATTACGGAACCGGCGTCTGTTATTAAGCTGATTAAAATTATCCCTCTCTCTCTCTCTCTCTCTCTCTCTCTCTCTCTCTCTCTCTTTCTGTCTCTCTCACGCGCGCGCTATTCGATTGCGCTATCATTTTTTTCTTTATTGCATGAAAAACTTGCACACTACCCTTAAACACTACAATTACGCACTACAAAAGTTAGCAGTAATCGAAGGAGTTGCATGCACATCACTGCAGCTAAAATAAGGCGTCTGTCAAAACACCTTCAAGCAGGCGCAAGCGCCCAACAGATGCGGCCACTCTGATGGGTCACTTTGCCCCGCATAAACGAGAGGTGAGAGGGAAAGAGAAGGCAGGCAGTCACTTGGCAGGGGCGGAAGACGACTGTCGTCGTTCGCACTGAAGTTCGCAAATGTGCGGCCTTTTTTATTGTTTATTTACTTTTTCAAGGGTCCTCATTTTCTTGACCCGACGGCAGCAACAACAGCGCTTTTTGCGGAATCGTGCACTTAAAGCTTTACCCTTAAGAAAAACTCAGAAATTAAAGGGCCAGGAAGGTTTGAGGCTGGGAGTCCGGGAATAACAAAAACAAGAAAAGTAAGCAAAGAATGATTGACTGATTGTAGGGTTTAACGCGCCGACGCAACGCAGGCGATGAGGCGCGCCGTAGTGAAGGGCTCCGGATTATTTTGACCGCCTGGGGATCGTTAACGTGCGCCGAAATGTCGTACACACGGGCCTTTTTGCTTTTCGCCTCCATCAGAAAAGCGGCCGCCGCGGCTGGCAACCGAACCCGCGACCTCGTGCTCAGCAGCGCAACGCCTTAGCCACTGTGGCACCGCGGCGGGTAAAGTAAGCAAAGAAGAGTTTTCTGCACTAATCTGCACGGGGAAAAAAAAAAATAAGCAAAGAAGAGTTTTGCCCCGTGCAGATTAGTCTCTGGATAATGCAGTTGCTTCGCACGAAAGACAGAGGTGACTTGTGGGTGGGGAAAGGGGCTAAGGAAAGAGGATGCCGCATGTGTGGCTGCCTTGACTGCGAGTTCTTTCGGTGGCATGCTCGCTTGGAATTGTAAGTCTTCAAGGGGCTGCTATAGTATACGCTGATCGGTTCTGATTGAGGTACACCGTCTGAACTTTACTGTGCTTCTGTACCGATTATCTCAAAGGTGCGCCCTTCGCGCTCCCGACCTCGTTTTTCCCGGCGCTAAGACAGGACAGCAATCGCGTTTACTTGTTTTTTCTAAAGTCTCCTGTGATGTGGAGGCGTCATATACCCGTGCATGCCGTGAGTTGTCAGCAATGATTTCAAGCTCGAAGCATGCGCTTCTAATATGAGCGGTGACGTCACCGGAGAGGTGCAGGTTTTTTTTTCTAATTCACCCCCAGAACCCCCCCCCCCCCCCCCTTCGTCATCTCTGCACCCCCATTGCTGAGGGTCGCCTCACCGCGTCGCTGAAACAAGCGGGTGGAGGTGTAAGCTATCTGTGTCCCGTGCGGATTCGCGATAAAAGTCCCCGACGTGCCACGCCTACGATTCAATTGATGTGCGAGCTGCACGTGCCGCGTGGCTATCACCGCGGTGCCGCCGCCTATCCGGCGTGACGAGTTCGGTGCTTGCGTACGTTCCTCCACACACCGCGCTCAAAAAGGTGGGCAACAGCGGCGCCTGCAATTAGGGCATCTCGTAAAATTCAACACTTCAATGGAAGGACAGACAAGCGTTTGGAGTCGATGTCCTCTACCTGATATGAAAGCCAGCGTTTTATATACGCCTCGAACTTTGCGATCGCAGCGCCGCCTGCCGCCGCTTCTATTTTCTTTTTCACTACAGTTAATTAAGTAAACATTTTTTTTAATTATACAGGAGAAAGAAAGAAAGAAAAACACGCGCCCAGAGTGGGGACCGAACCCACGGTTCCCAGGGTCTCGGTTCCGGCAGCCTTGATGCCTAGGTTGCATAAGAGGGCTTCCCGCCAGTAGCCCGCTCATGACAGGCTGTAGACGTTCGAGTCACGCCCCGGGGGTTGAAAAGAAGGTCCCCTTCTCCCCGTGTAGTCAGAGTGGCGCTGGCTACCACCCTCAAGCGTCAGATACACTTCTAGTAAATATAAATAGCCCAGAAAGTGAAGGAGAACACAGTCGCCCAGATAGCCGAATTGGTAAGGCATTCGACATGTAATCGAAAGGCGTGGGTTCGGTCCCCGCTCTGGGCGCGTGTTTTTTCTTTCTTTCTTTCTTCTGTATAATTAGAAAAAATGTTTACTTAATTAACTGTAGTGAAAAAGAAAAGAGCCTAACCACACCCCTATGCCTCCTTTGGCGTTGTAGACTGCTGACCTATCTTTCTGTATTTCCTCAACGAGCCCCTCATTACCTTACTATATATATATATATATATATATATATATATATATATATATATATATATATATATATATATATATATATATATATATAGCGATGAAAAAGTTCCGGGATTTGGTTTCAAAAATACACGAGAGGGTAGACACACGTATGAAAACGATGAATCAACGTTTTCATACGTGTGTCTACCCTCTCGTGTGTGTGTATATATATGACAGAGACAAACGAGAAAGACATTAAAAATAAAAATAAACGTTTACTGACGGTTCAGGAAGAGGACTTCCTTTATTCAGAGTACGTGTATTACAAGGTTCTGCGTCGGGAAGTGTGCGGAACTCATGACTTATAGCAAGAATCTAGGAAAGTAATGAAACCACGGAAAAATAAATGGTCTGCAAGTCCGGAAGAAACGGAATAACTCGTACGGGAATGAAAAAAACCCAGTGCAGCTTCGGAAATGCTGGAGACGTTAGTCTTAACTTAAAGTAGCCATGAAGAGAAAACAAAAGCTTGTTTTATTCGAAAGATTAGGTGTTTCATAGTACCCCAAGCGCTTTCCCGGAAGCAAATGATGCTTTATTCACTGAGAAATAAGGCAATTTAAGCCAAAATTTTAAATCTCCCGCTAAAATTGCACATTCCGTGACGTGAACAATGGCGTCATACCAGCCGGTTCATGAACCAGATACTTAGTCTGTCGACTCCATATAGCACCCACACGCGGGAGTCGACCTAGACGGCGGCCATTTTAAAAATACTAGTAAAACCTAGTGCACTCGCAGCCCTAGTTATGGAATCGCCTGATCCGGAGAACAAAACTCTCGTCGGTGAGCTCGGGCTTGCATTTAACAACCTCACACCACTTGAACTCCTCAATGCTTCTAAGTGCACGAGCGGCAAGAGTTGTGGGATACGCGGTGGACGGGAAAGCGACCATTCCGCGATAGCCACAACAGACGAACGCCTTGCCGTCGGCACCTCTGCCTCGTCAGCCCCGTCGCGACGGACGAATACAGACTGGTACGTATGTGCCGTATTTTTATTACGGTTAATAATAGTTCAATTTCAGTAGCAGTATCGCTTATGCCAGTTGGCCGGTGTCGTGTACGGAAAGCCGTTCGCGCGAGCTCTCTGCTTCGACCAGAAAGATACGAGCGTCAATGCGCGGTGTTTACGGCATTTTTTTCCCCAAGGTCAGAGCGCTTTACGGCGATTTGACGAAGTCGGCGACGAGCGCCAGCATGTCCAAGGAGTGAGCTAACGTAAGGGTCCCTGCCGTAATCACTTCCTCGGAAATGAAGCGAGCACACTCGTACTTCCTTTAGCTCTATTTCTCCTCCGTTTGCAAAGTTCACAAAACGTAGCCACTTGCTTCGCCGAGGTTCGTCGTTGGGCAGCACATGAAAGGAGATCTCCTCACCGGGGATGTCGCACTCCCTCGACGATTTGCCCGTACTACATGGGCATTTCAAAACGTAGCAACGAAATTTCATTGTAAAGTACTGGAACAAACTGAAGTTTTCAGTGGTTGTAAACTGGAAACGAGCTCCTAACAATAGCAGAAAGGCAACACCATTCCGAAACTGCGACGACTGTCACTATCTCGTCGCTGCTTGCTGTTCCTTACTCCCCTCGTTTCTTTATTAACAGATGTATAGCGCAAAAAAGACGAAGGACAAAGAATGCACGAGGACGAAGCGCTAACTTGCAACTACTGGTTTATTGAAAGAAGCACACATTTATAACAACAGCGTACATGATAACAGACAACCTACGCGACACATATCCGAAACAAGAAAAAAATTTGATACCCCACTACACAATCTTATCGCCCCCTTCCCGAGCCACGGACTTCCAAATAAGCAATCTCTTTTGCCGATAAAGCAATTGATGCTCGACTAATGCATCCGTCTCTGGCTTTGTGGATTTCGAGCGCCTCCACTATTTCCCTGGTCGTTTGGTTCTTGCTTTTGAACAAAATCTTGCACTGTGAAAAGAAAGGCTCGCATCCACAATCGCGACAGTGCTGCCCAATGTGACCCTGTTTCTGTCGCACATTATAGTTGTGCTCCCTCAACCTGCAATTTATGCATCGACCGGTTTGGCCTATGCATTTCTTGCCACACCGAGTCGGAAAAGAGTACACCACACCTTCTGCGCATGGTACGAACTGGTTTTCGTGCTTTATCGAGCACCCTTTCGGTTTTTGGACAACTGGATTAGTCTGCAGAGCCGCGATAGCTTATTTGGCGCGGTAAACAAAACGTCGACCTTGGCGCGCTTGCCAATCTTTTTAATGTTATGGGATATCCTGTGCAAATATGGTATTGCCACTCTCTTATTACGTTGTTCGTCAGCGTTTTCTGCGTGCCCTTGGTTTTTAGCGTCATGTTTAGGTTTTGCGGCCAACCCTTCACCCACTGAGATAAGTAAAGGTTTTGGATACGCCGAGGCAGAGAGACGTTCCTCTTGCTTAGTGAAACTTTCTTTTATCGTGTGTGCGCACGATTTTTCTAGGGCGTTGCCGAAGCACAGCCGCACAATACCTCTCTTAACCAGCTTCGAATGCGCAGAGTTAAATGGTAAAAGGGCCTTCTTGGCACGCGGTTCGTACAGCCAGCAAACATGGTCTTGGTAAAAACGGATCCTCAGATCTAGAAATTTTATACTGTTTTCTTCGGGAAACTCGTGCGTTAAAGTAAGAGGGCTAAGATATTGACTAAAAAGTGATAAAATGGTATTAAAAAAATCTTTCAACTTGCCCGTCGGCTGCGTCAATCAGTACTAAAAAGTCATCGACATATCTAAAAACGTTAACAATTCGAGGATCACCGAAGTCTTTGGACATAGCGTTGCCGCATGATCCCAGGTACAGATCGCTAACGACAGGGGCAATGCAAGAACCTATACAAATGCCTTTTCTTTGCAGGTAGGTGCCATTGTCCCATTCCGCGTAGGTTCTGTTAAGATAGACATCTAACAGTTCTAAAAAACCAGCTACACTGATCCCAGGGGCATTTTGTTTCTATTTTTACCTTTGCTGGTTGGCGATATCACGGCCAACCTCCTGTGAAGGGATTACGATACCAAGCAAGGTCGCGGCTGTACGTGCTGGCCCCGAAGAGCCTCGAACCCGAAAATTCGTCTGCGCGACGGCGAGATGTCGAGCTCGGCCGGCGGTAGTTTCGTACGCATTGACGCACACGCTTGCGTGTTCGTTCCGAACTTCAACCGTTTACTCCACCGTTCTTTGTCATAAAAATAATGTGCAGTATGTTTCACGGGCATTTAGCTCGCTATGCAAACTGTAAGCCAGGGCTGCCTAACATGCATTTGCTTTTGCCGGCCTCCGCCAGTCGCAGAGCATTCTCGAGTGACATCATAGGTTCGGTTGCGGAAAATGAGCTGGTGGGTCGCATGGTCATTTCCTTTTTTCCTAATTATGTAGCTTATTTGAGCGAAGTTTGCGTTATAAGTGGTGTCGCTATGGTTCAAACGAGGCAATCTTTCGAATGAACCAAACTTGTGTTTTCTCTTCATGGTTCCTTTAAGCAGGTAGGACTCACTAGACAGTTACTAGATGCGAAATGCACTAAGAAGGTTTTCAAGCGCCGACTCACCTCAGTGGTGCGGCGCCATCGTGGGAACGCCCGTTCGGCCGGAATGACCAGAGGCAAGTACCTCACAGTAGGGAGACATTTCCTAACCATCGGAAATCCATCTGTGCAGACATCAGCAAGGAAGTCGTTCCCAAATCACCCGAGTCGAGCAACAAGGAAAGGCGGCAAGCGGCTTTCCACCAGAGCGTGTACTCAAGTTCTGCGAGCTCGGAGGCGCCACCCCGCCCGGACACAGGGCAGCCGACCGGCGCAAGCGACAATGCACTGGTATTCTGGTCATCCTACCACCCAGCGGCACGCTGTGCACACCCCCTCGCGCAACCAATCGAGATACGCCACTCAAAACTGCAGCGAGACTCGCCGCATCGTGACAGGCAGCAGTGCACAAACCCGCAGATGCAGCAGTGCAAAGACCCACTGCCGCCATGGCGGCCAAAACGGCCACCGAAAGCTCGGCGCGGACGGCGGGTGCAGGAGCAGAGCCAAAATTTCACACCAACTGTCTTCGAGCATGCCGCACCCTGCATGAACGACATGGAAGGCGGGAACTTGGTGCAAAAGGCACACGAAGAGCCTCCAGCGAGCAACAATCAGCGCATGGTGAGCTGTTGGCCTTTGGCCCTTGGCGGACAGGCTGCAAGCGTGGACAATGCACCTTTCATTACAGTTAAGGTAGCCGGCCTGATTATACCTGCCCTACTGGACACTGGAGCAACGGTTTCTGTGTTTGGAGACACTGTCGGAGAATGGTGCTCTCCGAGGAAGATCAAATTCCGGCACGTAAGCACCAGTATCAGAACAGCTTCAGACCAGGTTGTGCCCATTACAGCGGCAGCGAGACTGACGGTAATCGTTGATGGCCGCAAACACAGGCAGCGGTTTTTGTACCTCCCCGGTCTTTCCTGTCCAGCCATTCTGGGCCGTGATTTTATGGCCAGAACAGGGCTGGTGCTTGACGTGAAGGCCGGAAACTACCATTATGGGCCTGGAACGCCGCTAAACAACTTTGCGGCAGGACCATCAGAATCGCTGTCAGGGTTGCTGACAGCGGAGACCACTGCGGGAAATGTTGAAACTGGTTTGCGAACAATCTTGATGTCGTTCGCAGGACCACCAAAGGAACAATCGCGGCTCGCAGCAGTACTACAACCCTTCACAGCGATGTTCACGGAAGCTCCGGGTACTGTGAAGATTTTGGAGCACCACATCGAGACGGGAGATGCGCGTCCACTACGGTTCAACCCGAGGCCCTTGAGCGTCCACAAGCAACCACAGCTAGACGGAGCCCTGCAGGAGATGGTAAATACAGGAGCGGTGAGGCCATCAAAAAGCCCTTGGGCATTTCCGATTGTGTTGGCGGATAAGAAAGATGGTAGTGTCCGCATGTGCGTAGACTACAGGCGCCTAAACGCGATCACCACGAGAGATTCGTATCCCTTTCCATCCATCGATGCGGTTATGTATGCACTAGGTTCAGCAAAGGTTTTTACCACACTTGACTGTAGCAGAGGTTTCCTACAGATCCCTGTAGCGGAAAAGGATATCGAGAAAACAGCGTTCACTTGTACCAGAGGGTTGTTTGAATTCGTGAGGCTGCCTTTCGGTTTGTCGAATTCCCCAGCAACTTTCCAGCGCGTGATGGACATTGTGCTGGGGGACGCGAAGTTCAACTACGCGATGGCGTACATGGATGATGTGGTTTATTTTCAGACAACCTTGACGATCATGTTGTTCATTTGCAGACTGTGTTGGAGCGCATGCAGAACTCAGGCCTAACAGTAAACCCCCGCAAGGTACAACTGGCTGCCAGCAGGATCGAGCTCCTGGGCTTCGTTGTGGACCAAGGTTCAGTCCGGCCAAACGAGGAGAAGCTCAAGGCGATCTTGCAGTTCCCGAAAGCAGAGAACGTCAAAAGTCTGCAGCGCTTCCTGGGTATGGTCGGCTTCTACAGGCACTTCATTCCGAACTGTGCGGACTTGGCACGGCCCCTCCATCAGCTGCTAAGGAAGGGTGCCAGGTGGTCATGGACGGCTTCGGAGGAGCAGGCGTTTCAGGCCCTATCAACAGCCATCGCCGACACCACAAGCCTGCGGTTGCCAGATCTCAACCGCCCCTTTGTTGTCCAAACCGATGCAAGTGAGTACGGCATAGGGGCTGTTTTGCTACAGGAGCATAGCGGCGAACTGTACCCTCTGGCATTCGCCAGCCGCACTCTCTCGGCGGCCAAACAGAACTATTCAGTGACCGAAAAAGAGTGTCTTGCCATAGTGTTCGCCCTCAAAAAGTTTAATATGTACTTGGATGGAGCAGATTTCACGATACAGACTGACCACCAAGCACTGTCATGGTTGTCACGGCTTCAGAACCCTGCGGGTCGCCTCGCACGCTGGGCGCTAAACCTGCAGAAGTATCACTACAAGGTGGAATACAAGAAGGGCACCAGCAACAAAGCCGCGGACGCCTTGTCTCGCGCACCCCTACCAGCACCACAGCAACGAGAACCCCAGGTCTTCGCGGTTACAACGCCTGCAGAAGCCTGGGGAACCCTGGTAAGTCGCCAGGAGATGCTTGAAGCGCAGCAGGCCGACGAACAGTGCAAGCGCATTCGGGAGTCCATTGCGGCCGCGGAGAACGACGATACTACAGCGGCAGGGGCCCCGGACTACGACTGCTACGTCCAAAGCCAAGACGGCTTGCTACTGCGGTACATCCCAAGTGCGGATACGGACAGTGGTGAGTATCCCTTTCGGGTATTCGTACCAAAGCGCCTAAGGCGGCATTTTCTGGAATATTACCACGACACCGCCCTCGCAGGTCATAGTGACGGACAGAAAACATACGAAAAGCTATGCCGCGTGGTCACATGGCCTTGCATGAGAAAGGAGGTAATGAAGTACGCCCAGACATGCCCAGTTTGCCAGTCTGTAAAGCCAAGAGGAGGTAAACCACCTGGCCTCATGAAGTCAGTCGAGAGCCGCTTCCCTTGGCAGATCGCGGCTTGCGACGTGATGGGTCCATACCCAAGATCGGTAAAGGGCAATCGCTACCTCCTTGTGGTCACAGATCATTTCTCCAAGTGGGTCGAGCTTTACGCGTTACGTAAACTTGATTCAAAGTTGATCTGGGACAAGTTGTTGGATACGTTCACCCGCTTTGGATTTCCAGAACAACTCATAACGGACAATGCGACGTACTTCACCAGCAAGAACTTCGTGGACACTTGTTCGGTTCTGGGCGTAGTACATAAAAAGACTACTCCGTACCATCCACAAGCCAACATTACGGAACGTGTCAACAGGAACTTGAAGATGATGTTGGTGGCCTTCACTGAACGCCACAAAGACTGGGATGCTCGCCTCTCGGAAATGGCGTTTGCAACTAGGACTACGGTCAATCGCTCGACCGGCTTTACACCGGCAGCCCTGCTGTTTGGCCGCGACCTGTGTTTTCCTGTTGAACATTCATTCAGTGACCAGGTCTAGGTGCGCCCTCGCACTTATGTTAAGTATGCGCAGGATCTTTGCAGCAGCCTGAACGAGACCATCCTGGAGGCCAGGCAACTACTGGATTTGGCACGACTCGAACACAGCCGGCAGTACGACAAGGGGCGGCGCCGGGTTGAGTTTTCTGTCGGGGACCTGGTACTGCGCCGCACACATCCGTTGAGCGATGCAGCAAAAGGGTTTGCTGCTTCCCTGGCTGACCGATGGGAAGGTCCTTATGAGGTAACAAAGCGCCAATCTCGGCTGACATATCGCCTTCGCAACCTAAACGGAGGACGGCATACGGGTCCCGTACACATTGACGACCTTAAGAGATATTACGAACGGCACTCGGACGAAATATAATCTTGTTCATATTCTTCCAGGATGCCCTACCCGCTGAACGATACAGCAACATGGCTCGAGCGGGGTGACCCTCCTGAACCCGCATTCATCTCAATCCCACTGGAGAAGTCTTCCTCTACGGCAGCCCCAGCGCTTCTCGGACAACTCGGGAGTTGTCCGGTCTTGGGGGAGGGGAGTGTAGGGACGCAGCCCCTACGAGCGCCCGCGCACGGTGATTACGGTGAAGTGCGCGCGTCGAACAGCGATAGTGGCGTCAGTGCGTCATGAGCCCATGCGCGCGTGTGTGATGAACAGTGAGACGGGACAAATACGTGTAGTGCGCATACAACCCGGAACATGCGCACAACCAACGGAGTGGCGCAAAAGCGGCGCTCACAGGAGATCCGGGGGGGAGTGCGCACCGGGGCACACGCGAGAGCGGCTGCTACCGCGGGCTGCGGACGGGACCGACGGGCGGCCAGCCACAGCAATGACGCCCGGATAGCGAGGAGCAACCAGCGTCCGCGGCGGACGCTCTTTACCCGTCGTCGGCCCAAGTGACTGGAGACGTCGTCGTGAGTGTACGGCACCACGCTGTAACTTTCTGGACAAGCAGGGCGTCAACCGCCGCAGTGTTTTCTTTACGCGGTTTCCGTGATTGCTTGCTGTACTCTTTTTATATTGCTCTTAACTTGCTTTGTTTGTTTTTTCCTACCTTGGTTTTCCCGGAATAAACCGGTGATTTGTTCTCATGCGGATCGGCGTTACTTCGTCGGGCGGGTTGGGGCTCGCGAACCCTTTATGCTCGAAGGGGGATCCTTCAAACCCTACAATCAATCAATCCCTTTGCTCTCTTCCTCCTTCGTTTGCCCTCTCGTCGCTGTGCCTTTGTACATGGCTCTTCCCTTCTTCGCTCTCCCCAGAGGCGTAGTTTCTTTTGCAACGACGTCTGTCGTATGCCTCTCCTACTATGCAGGAGGAATGCCTGCACGCGCGGAATTTAAACACCCGTGCGCAGCCGGAATAGACGGCGCAGATAATCGCACGCCACCGCATACATGGCGATCGCTTATTCCCTGTCGGGGGGCGTTTATTCTGACATTATGAAGACCCGCTAAAAATATTGTACTTACCCAGTACGATGTAAGACGCAACTAAACGACGACGACTTTAGAATCACCAAAGAATGAGTAAGAGTAATATGAAACGCCACAACAAGCAGTCAAGCGTGATTCTGCTTACGACAAATCGATGCAGCGCAAAAATTACCATCTGTTCTTGGCCCGCTGTCCGGCCGCCTGCTTAATTATTTATGCCGCTTCTGCGCACAAACAATGTTACAAGGGTCGCCCGGAGTCTCCATCGGCAAACGGCAATGAGACACCCATTTCTGTGCCAATGACTGAATTGGACGACTGCCCTGTTGTAATAAGTGTACAAAAACACTGTCATCTTCATAAAGCACCCAAGAATATCAAACGCAACCTTCATTGTAACTCATACCGCAACTTACCGCCCGATGGTCCCTGTCGCTCTACGGTCGTGTTATCTCGTCGATGACGCCGTGGACTCCAAATAAAATGCTGCGATTTGTATGGCTGCAATTTTGGGCCTACGAGGGTTCCCGGCGTTTTGTTTTTTCTTTAAGCGGCTGACCAGCAAAACAACCGGATCGCCACACCTTTTCTTTTGGCGAGTCATCACCACAGAGATATAGGGTCCGGACGAATTCAAATATCGCGAAATGAAGACTTGTGAAAAGACCGCACTGTCAGGGCCTCGATCTTGAGGAGATTGCTACGTCGCGGGCAGTCGCGGGTGATGTTATCGCGTTTCTGTTATTTTCTGATGAGCGTGTGAGTGCCGGTCCGTGTTCTAGGCATACTCTGTTTTGGACGTCAGTTGGAGAACGGCGAGAAAGCTGAGGCGACTTTTATAATCGCTAGTGATCAGAACCAGTTGCTCCTTTCGCCTTTTGTAAAACCTAGTGTTTGTATAGCAGCCATTTGTCTATATGTGCGCTCTACATTTTGTTTTCCCGCCATGCAAACCAATCCTTAACGCATCTTTGCCGTGCCGTACGACCACTCAGTTCCTTCGGGTTCGGGTTACCCAGAAGGTGCTGTCGAACAAGTTAATCAAGCCGTGCGAAGGAGGAGCGCAATGAACGCGAAGCGGCGCCAACGCAGGCCCAAAGCACTCTGTGCCCAAAACTACCGTCGCCGAAGCAGACGACAAAAGCCGACGGAATGCTTTCCGCCAACGCGCCCACCGGCGCACGGGGAACGCCAGCCGCTTAGCCGCCGGACCATTCGCTGCGCCATCTACATTGCGCACCGCGAGTGATGGACATTAAGAGCCCGCAGGAGAGAGCGAAGACGGCGGTCCTGTTTATCTTGCTCCGTGTATGTTACAAATAATATTTGCGAGGGCTCCCCTCGCGACAAGACGGCCCAGCAGTAGATTCTTTGTCGTGTGCTGACTCCCGCGTATAATTTTGCATTATCCATCGTACTTATTGAGTATAATCTCCGTGAAACGTATGTACATTGGGTTATTCAGGGTAGTGATCGATATCTGAGATATGAAGAGTAACTGGGGTGGTGTCAGGTATGAGTGCAGCGCTAGATTATGAAAGCACACGAAACCGATTTACATCGTAGTGTTAGCCGTAGCATGAGCATCTGAACGAACGCTGCAGACGGAGGTACTGTTAGTAAATTTCAGGGCAGTGGAATTACAATCAGCTCCATGCATATGCCTGTTTCGCGGCGCCGGGCTGGGACATACCTGGCGCTTATGCGGACCGAATGTACCACACTAAGATCGCGTCCGAAGCATTTACACTCTGGTAAATACACCGCATTTGCGAACAGAGTGTCTGCTCCACATAAATATGTATTTCCAACGCATAGAAACGGAAAATATCAGTCGCGAACGAGCCGCAAAACAACGGCGGCAGTGGTGAGCGTGCCGGAGACTCCCGGGACTGCTTTCGAAACGTGCCGCTAGGGGTATTCCAGTGGCGCCCCTACAGCCCGCGCTCGGGGCGTATAGTTGGGTAATGGAGAGAAATGTTTAATAAAATTAGTGGAAATAATAATATGTTATCGCTAAACGTTCCGAAGTATGGAATGTTGCGCCATGTGGTGTCTAAATGGGACACTACCGTTTGTAGGCAAACACCTCTGTTTCGGTTTCAGCGCGTGGCTTGAAAACCGCGTAAAAATAGGGAAAGCTTTTTAGTTTAGTTTGGAAAGTTTTAAAAGACATCTTTCGATGCAATGTGCTGTTAAAAGAATGTTTAGGCGAGGCTCACTGCCATGGTTGCCAGCCCTCGTTTTGATAGCATACGTAACACTGGCAGATATAAAAATGCCTGTAGCACGCTATCAAGAAAACGGTTTCGGTTCAAGGTTGGTGAATTGACGTCTTCTCATTTGGTGAAGAGAGCATGTATTCCACAAACATCGGCCCGTTGTCGTTTCCACGCACGCACACGCCAGCCCCATGGCGTCTCCCCGGCCTCCTCGGGCATTTGAGTCTGCTTCCGCGCGTTGAATGCGAAAGCACTAGGCCGTCGCGCGTTTGTTCTGTGTTGAACTCTGAAGTAGGGGCGGGCGACCTTAGGAGGTGTGCACAAAAGGCGAGGTTGAGGAGAGGTCAACGGTTCTAATACGCTGAATAGGTGATGTCGCGGGTGTCGGCCTCTACCTCGGCCGACGAGGTGGGAGTTGAGTGAGGGTTGGGCTCAAACCTAAGGTTGAAGGAGGACAGAAATCCGTGTGCTTAATTTCTCGCGCGGACGTCGTCCTCCGACAGTTCATTAGGTGCGCCAACGAAACTTTGCCCCCGTGCACCTACAGTGCGTTCCCTTAATGCCGACGGGCTGAGTCCGGAGGAGATTCACTCCCGACGATTGCCTCACGCCCAACCAATCTGTTTTACAACCAGGGCTTCGGTAAGCCCTGTCACGCAGTACAACCATCTATGAAGGAGGGACTTATATACTCCGAGAAAGGCGTAATCTAAAAAATAGAAATTCAGAATTTATGTTCTAGGGGCGAAGCTCCTCTCGCTCGGGCCCTGTCCCCTCCCTCGTTCCTGCTGTGCACGGCACCACGATGATGATTGTGGCAGGATCCCCCTAGGGATTGGCCAACCAATGATTGGCCGTAGAAGTCAAAACGCTCAACGCGTTCGTTGCTACCCAGCAAGGAGGAGAGGAAGAAGAAGAGGCTGTCGTTCGTCGCCTGCGAGCACAAGACACGTGCCGGGGGTACGCGACACAAGACGCTCTGCAGAAGGCGACGGCCAAGGTGGCTAAAATGTCACACACCGACTTCGCCAACTTGCCCATAGAGATTCTCATCGTCCCAAACAAGCCCTACTTATATTCACGACAAACATTGACGTCGTCGACGGGCTTGTCAACGGAGCGGTGGGAAGTCTCAAGCTTTGCGAGCGAGGAGTGGTGGTCTTGACGCGGCGGCACCCGGTTTCGATCCCACGGCTCTCTGGCCACGACGGGAGGTACGTGGCGCAATTCCCACTGCACTACAAAAGGAGACGCGAGCATGGCTACGAACGCGCCTTATGTCCTTCACTCATTCAGATGGTGCGCGCCGTCAAGAAGGCCTATATCAATGTTTTACGGTTCACCGATGATCATTTTAGCTTCGCCCCTCTCATCATCATTCACTTCGTGGAGATGGCGGGAATTTTTTTTTTCTTTCACAAATTGCAAATTTCCATTCAGTTTTTCGTACCACTCTTGTTACTTTCTATGGCTTCTTGTTTTATTCATGTTGGAAAGCGTCTGATTAGGTTCTGGACGACTTGAATTTTAACAGCCTAATTGGTGTGGTGGCTAGTTTGGCTCCGGTTCAGTTTGCGCGGCCTTTTCTTCCTCTTCTACTTTTTAAAATGATTCTCCTGCAAACGCTCAAGGGCGTTTATAAAGACCGAACTGCTTGGCCTGTTTTAAGTGCGAATGCACTTCTTAAGCGAGCCTGAATCGTCCGCCGCCGTCGCCCGCATATCAACAGGTGCGGGTGCGCGCGCTCCTCGTCTTCCTCCTCGTCTTCCCTAGCAACGGGGGGGAGATGGGCGCGCGCTACTCTCCTCCTCCTCTCTCCGCTGAGTGACTGCGGGTGTTGGGCGCCTCCTCTCCACTTCGGGCGGAAGAGCTCTCGCTCGCGTAGCGGGCGCTCCGCATTCCGATGAGTGAGGGCGCTCGTGTAGCCCTCGCCGTAACGGCGGGCGCTACTCTCCTCCTCCTCTCTCCGCTCAGTGACTGCGGTTGTTGGGCGCCTCCTCTCCACTCCAAGATCACGATATCCACCGTAATCGCGCAATCAACAACCGTGCATTCGCACTTACACACTCTCCCCCTCGGGGAAGTGCGAGGGAATTTTTTTAACCCCTGCCTAAGTATTGCCTGTTTAGAACATTTGGTTTTGATTTATTTTGATTGTTTCTGATATTTCATGAATGCGGATAACTACATCACAGCCAATAACCGCACTTGAAATAGTTTTAGTTTGTTTAGAACAAGCTTTACAGACGGCCATCCGCAGGCTGCCCGCTTTTCTTAGCTCCCTAATCACCGTTCAAGGTTCAAAGCTGGTCCAACTTCTTGGACTCGCTAATGAAGGCCGGTTTCCGGCCGGCTGAATTCATTTATTCAAGTTTTTAACCGGTGGAGTTTTCTCTAGTTCCCGATGTCGAATCGTGTTCTGCCGAAAGCTCCTCGTCGCCCATAACTTCGAATATTACAAAACTCACGGCTTTTCTCATGACTCTTTCTGTCAGTTTGCCTGAACTCCTTTTTCGCTTTTCTTGTCACGTTCTAGCCTTTTTTTATTTGTCCTGTGACTAAGGTTTTTTTTTCATTTTTTTATCTGGTCTCTCGCAGTTTTGTATCTGGCGTCGCCTGACCTCGGCATCAGCATTTTTATCTAGATTATTCCCATTTAATTAAGGGAGTTTTATATTATGTACACGTGCTCAAAGTTGTGGTTTAAGCTTCCCCAAATTCTCTCCATTAAGGAGGCATTGACAGTACCCCGTCGAACAGCATGACCACCTCCGGCTGTACAAGTACGTGCTGCTCTTTTTTACGTTTAATGCAAATAAATACCTCTATCGTTGCCGGGCCCCGGGCTCCACAGTGTGTACGTACTGACGTAGAAGTGAAAAGGACGGGTCACATCTGTAGTGGAAGAACCACGCAAGGGAGACCGGGGCCATGGCTGCCCGAACCGGGGATGATACTTCAACGAAAACGGTATCTTCATGATGATAGTGGGGATGGCCGGCACTTACCCGGCGGGATATTCTACATCCTCCCCCGCCCACGAGACAGTCGTTGGTGGGTAAACAATAAGTCCACAATCCTAACAATTTGGTTTTCGGTCCAGAAGGTTAATCCTTCGAAAGCTGTTGGCAAATTTTGTCTCTTCGTTCGTTTCCAGTGGTGCTTCTGTCGCCGTGCAGCTGCAACCACTGCCGGCGTCGCAAAAGGTGAAGCGGATGAAAGGTGTGCGTCCAGCTTTCCTAGATGTCTGCAGTTCTTTCATTACGATGCAATTATAATGAACGTAATTTCGGGAAATTCTTAGTGTAGAGGTAGCCCTATTCCTGCGTATCCAGCGCTGTTCCTAAATCAATCCTGTTCGGGCCTTGGTTTCCCTTTTGAACCACCCCTGAAGAGTACATTTTCCTAATGGGAATAAAGTGAAAACATCACGCCCCGGTGTCTGCTCGCAATGACGAGGAATGGTCACCAAGGGTGGTTCAGGCTTTCTAGCCTCAGGAATACGAAAGTATTCGTATTCGCATTTGGGTGTAACCTCCTGGACTTCTACGATCGGAAATAGCTGGCTTTCAGGTAGGTCCGGTAACGATTCCTTTTTATGAAGTCTAAGATGTACACGAACGCATACGGTGGAGGCTCTACCTTTTCTTTCACATCCTTGACTTCACTTTTTCCGTTGTCCTCTCGAATTGCTGCCGCTGAATTGTCCTTGACTGTGACAGGCGCAACCTCGTGTACACCACACCTGCCATTCGTCCGGACGCCTGACGCTACCACGCTGCAGGCTCCCACCTGCATGTCTGGGCACTCAGCCTCGTCTTCGGCCTTTTGGAATGCCGAATCTTGCGCTGCGACGACGGCCTATTCCTGCACAGAGACTTGAGCGACGTCACCGGACAAATTGATCCTTATCTTCGTTGTCTCTTGATCTGTTTCAGGCAAGAAGCTCTTCTCTGCGTCGCACGTCGCGTTGGACGCAACTCCATCTTCTTGCGTCCTGGCGCAGTTGTAGCCCAATGAACGTCCTGGCCGTACGCTATTAGTACTCGATATTAAGGAAGGAAGGAAGGATAATACAGTGCATGAAAGGCAGGGAGATTGACCAGGTTACAGTCCGCTTGGCTACCCTACACATGGGAAGTGGGGAAGGAGGGATATAAAGAGAAAGAAAGAGTATTGAAAAGACAGGAATAGAGCTTGAGAAGCAAGAAAAGAAAAATTAAAGATAACTACAAAAACAAAACAATATGCGCTAATAAAGCCTAAACTGAAACGGTAAACTAACCAAATAACAAATGAACAATGGTGCACAGTGTCTCTACAATCGTTCAGACAGGCCTGTGTCCTTTAAGAAACGAAGTAGTGCTTTTGTGGCCTTTTCGGACTGTGATGGGCTACGTCTGTGACACAGAACAGTTTGCGCAGTTAATGGCTGGTTGTCGAGTTTCCGGAAAGCGGTTGACAGGTGCAGTCTCTGTGTTGCAAACCGGACACAGTGACACAAGAGGTGTTCTATAGTCTCGTCCGTGGCGCACACGTCACATGCAGGGCTGTCAGTCATGCCGATAGTGAATGAGTAAGCTTTAGTGATAGCAACTCCAATCCACAGTCGGCACAGTAGGGTGGATCTGAACGTGGCATGTTAGTGGGGAAGTGGCGCTGCAGGTCAGGGTCGAGCAAGTACTGGCGGGGGTTTGAAAACTGCGGCGTATTCCAAACGATCAGCGTGATTTCGCGGGCGATGGAGCGCAGTGACCTTGCTGCATCATGGTGCGACAACGGGATGTCGGCCAATTGGGCACTTTCTGGTCATGATGAGCCGCTTTGTCTGCACATTCATTCCCATGAATGCCGCAGTGGCTAGGGAGCCATTGAAAAATAATATTGTGCCCATGCCTTGTTAGGAAGCCATACGCTTGACGAATCTCGGCCACAAGCTATTCGTACGGGCCGCGGCGAAGAGCAGAGTGCAGACTCTGGAGAGCTGGCCTGGAGTCGCAAAGCAGAGCCCATTTTTGTGGTAATTCTTGCTTTAGGTACAGAAGAGCCTCGCGAATAGCTGTGAGTTCGGATGCAGTTGAGGTTGTTAAATTGGGCAGCTTGAATTGAATGTCTACCGATCTGGCCGGAACAATTACAGCTCCCGCAGTACTGGAGTTCGTTACCGAGCCATCGGTGTATATATGAATCCGGTCTCTGTAGGCTTCATGTAAAAGGTGCATAGAGAGCTGTCGGAGACCTTGTGGTGGAACGTCCGATTTCTTGGTCATTCCCGGGATGGTTAGGTGCACTTCTGGCTTCGAGAGGCACCAAAGGGGTGATGATGGTCGTGCCACAGGTGTGTGTCCTGAGGGGAGGCTCTCGCAGTGAGCGGCGACTATCTTAGAAAAGGATGCCTGTTGTCTAGTTGACGGCAAGGATGCAAGGTGGTGATGAGGCAGCCGAGCGAGGTGCCTAATGTGAGCCCAGAGTGCATCCACTGCCACGTAGGTCGTTATCGAATGGTCTAGCTCTTGCGGTGCATATGGTTTCCACTGTAGAGGCGCAACGCGGTAGACCAAGACACGTTCGGAGACCTCGGGCTTGCATCGCCTGAATTGCACGCAAATTGGTTTTGCTTGTATTGGACAGAACGGGCAGGCTGTAACGTAGAACACCGAGAAATAGTGCATTGTAAAGATGTAGCATTGAGCGAATAGAAATGCCCCACGTCTTTTCAGCCAGAAATTTGAAAAGTTGGATAATTCCAGTAAGCCTTTTTTTCAGAGATGAGATTTGTGCTGTCCATGATAAGTCCCGATCCATCACGATTCCAAGAAAGCGGTGACTCTTCACGTAAGAAATGGGGTGTCCATTTAAATAGATGCCATACTGCGACATTGTTTTACGAGTAAATGCCACCACTGCACACTTATCTGGTGCTGTTTCAAGTCCTTGTAAACGCAAGAATGCGCATGTGTGGGTCGCGGCTTTTTGAAGGCGTGCCCGAACCTGAGGACGTGAAACTCCTGATGCCCAGATGCAAATATCATCAGCATACATGGAGAGATGTACAGTGGTTGGTATGGCTTTTTGAAGCCCGATCAACGTGAGATTGAACAATGTCGGGATAAGAACACTGCCTTGTGGGACCCCCCGAACAATGTCGGGATAAGAACACTGCCTTGTGGGACCCCCCGGAAAACGTAGTGTTGGGAGGTTGCGCTATCGGTCGTGTCAACAAAAAATGATCGTCCAGATAGAAAGCTTTGAATCCATCGGTACGTTCGGCCACCCACTCCCGCATCCTCCAGGCTATTTAAAACGGCGTCATGTAGTACGTTGTCGTAAGCCCCTTTAATATCGAGAAACAGCGCTGCAGATAGACGTTTGAGCGATTTCTCGTGTTGCACCGATGTCACAAGGTCAATAACATTGTCGATGGAAGAACGGCCTCGCCGGAATCCAGCCATAGCGTTTGGGTAAATATTGTGGTGCTCAAGATACCACTCCAGACGCAGCAAAACCATTATTTCCATTAACTTGCCTATGCAACTTGCTAGGGCTATAGGGCGATACGACGCGAGGTCCAGCAGAGACTTTCCTGGTTTAAGGATTGGCACCAGACGGTTAGATTTCCACTTTTCAGGGACCGTGCCTTCTTGCCAAGACTGGTTTATACGGCAAAGAAGGGTGTGACGGGCTCCTTGACCTTGGTGGCGCAGGGCGGCGTATGTGACACCGTCTGGCCCTGGTAAAGATGTACGTCGACACAGAGGTAGTGCAGCGTCTAGCTCTTCCATTGAAAATAGCAGGTCCATGCGGGAGTCCCGTGATGTTGGAGCAACGTGTACATCGTCTTGGCTCGGCAAAGATGGGCGCTGGGCGATTCTGCGACAAAAGTCCTCCGCAACCTCTACTTCAAGGCGTTTCTGATGAAGCGCCAAGGCACTAAACGGGCGTCGTTGCTGCGTCGTGCTTCGTAGACCCCTAACAGTGTTCCAGATCTGAGACAAAGGCTTTCGAGGAGCTAATTTTTTGCAGAATGACTTCCATCGTTCTGCTTGCACTTGGGCTATACGGCGTTGAATTTTCTTTTGTGTACGTCTTGCCTCCCGAAGGTCATGAATAGACTTTGTGCGCCGGTATCTCCGTTCCGCACGACGGTGAATAGCTCTTAGGTGTTCTAAAGCTTCGTTGAACTCCGTAAGTTTGTAATGTATCCGAACACACCGCGTTGCGTCCTCCGCAGTGCTAGTTATGGCGTTTTTGAAGCTCGAGAAAAGTCCTTTGCTGCAGATGTCTTCCATGCGGGATTTGAAACTTTTCCAGTCTATCCGCCGGATACTTTTTCCCTGGACGCCAACTATCAAGGCCCTCAATCTTCAAGTATGTCGGAAGATGACGGCTCCCATGGGTTTCAATGTCTGTAAACCACTGAACACTGTCAGTCAGACTTCTAGAAACCAATGCCAAGTCCAGACAACTGCAATATGTTGCTCCACGAAGAAAAGTTGGGCTGCCGTCATTTACTAAACAAAGCTTATGTCGGGACGCCAGTGAGACAAGTCTTCAACCTCTTAGATCATTCTTCTGGCTACCCCAGAGAATATGGTGTGCGTTGAAGTCTCCCATTATAATCCATGGTCCAGGGGTGTCTTGGATAATTTTTTCTAGTCTCTTGTAATCAAAGCGCCCGGATGGAGATATATAAACCGCTATTAGCGTGAACGATAAGCCCTTCTTTTTCACCGTGAGGCATATATACTGGTAACTGTCATGTGGTTGAACAGAGTGTAGAACATATGTGAGCTCTCTTCGGATGAACACCAGCACTTTGCTCGACACGCCAGAGGTTAATGAGGTAAAAGTTTCATATCCAGAAAGTTTCGTTTCCTTATTTGCGTTCGGCGCACAAATAACGATGATGGGAAAGTTATTTATGAACACAAACTGACGAAAGTCCGACAAACGGGGTTTTAGGCCTCTAGCCTTCCATTGTAAAATAGTGGCGCGGTTTACTTCATCCCGAAAAGATCTTGAATTAGGGGCCATGATGTTCACTAAGGGGTGACTCCGGAGAGGCATTGAACTGTGGAAGCAGTGTCGCAGAAAACCCCAAAAGGACATGTTCCAGGCTTAGCAGGGTCTCAAGGATGGTTTTGCAGAAGCTTGGAGCCATAGAAGTAAGGTGGGACCGGTTAGGGATAGCTTCATATGTGCAAAGCGGTAGAAGTTTTACTCGTTCCGTCTCCTCGTCGTGATCGACATCAACGTCGACCTATCTGGATTCTGCACTTTGTCAATATCGGCGACGTTCCGTTGGCTGTGTACAGTCGTCTCCAAATGGTATGCAAACCCCTTGAACCCACGTGGCAAACCATTGAAAGTTGAATCATGCAGCTTCACATGCGACTGTGATGGGACTTCCAGAACCTCACTCGGTGCCTTACACAGTTTCGTAGCTGCGCCGTGAAGGACGTGTTGCTCCCAGTGCAGCTTATTCATTGCACACTTACTGTCGGCCGTGTTACGACATTGCCATACCCACGCTGGCAACCAGTTGTTGCCGTCGGGAAGGCGTCCGGGAACCGGGCTCCTTCGCCTCCGTCATGTGATGTAGCGTGGTGAAAAGCGGCCAGCAAAGGTTCCTGCCTTGGTGACGACAAGAAGCAGAAGGCAAACTTAACTGGTTTACTGCATGGTGAGAAATGAGCCGAAGCAATACAGAAAAAATACCCTTGCGGGCGAGATTACAGTACTGGATTCCAGCAGAGCGACAGCAATAGATCCGCTGCTCCAAAAAGACGACAAATCATCCACCGGGAGGGCGGTTTGATACGCAATAGTTGCAACGGCTATGCACATTTCCAAGTCCTTTTGTGCGCGCGGCACGAGCATAGTACAAACACACACACAACCCCCTTCCCGAGTTTATGAGGGGTCGGACGTAGCAGCGCTCGTGGAGCCTGAGAGAGGGCTGAGAGGAGATCTCGGCTGCGGCGTCCACGTCCTTCGGGCCAGTGGCTACAGGATCCGTTTTGTAGCCGCCAAAATTTAAATCACAGTTTGAATCACCGACAGGGAGGCGCCCCCGCACCGGCCTTTCTCAGGCACGTTGCGACTTGTCCGAGGCAGCTTTCTTACACACGGGGGCACCCCGCAAAACTTGTAGGACGCGCGAACACGGTAGCGGCGCGCAGAACCGTAATGGTCGTCACTGGGCGGTCAGGGCCAGCCATGCCAAACCCTGGCTGAGGACGGGGCTAGGCAGTCAACGGTGGTCGAAATCATGGTGTTCTACGGACCGCAAGCCGGACGGGACGCCGCTGGTCTCTTTCCTAGCACGTGGTTATTCACGTGGTTATTCACCGCACCAAAATGTAACGGAAGAACAACGAAAGTGAGATCGGGGCCATGGCTGCCCAAAACGGGCATGATCACTTAATGGCCAGGGAATCTCCATGATTATAGTTGTAATGACCGACGCATACCCAGCGGGAAATTCAACAACCTCTTTGCCACCAGCTCCTGAGAAGATAGTGGTAGGATGAGAGAAGGGGATTCGAAGGCCACTGTAAAAAGGATCAAAGCAGGCCAGGAATTCAATACTGTTAGGCTGTTCTTTAAGGTTGATTTGCGGTCGCAACATTTCAATAATGCACGAGGACAAGCCTTGTTTCGTTATTTAACCTAAGCAAGGTAGATCCCTGCCTTTTGCTCACGTGTCTTTGGGGCGCCCGTGCGGCGTTGACTGGCGTTGCAGCAGTTAATGACACGATAACCGTGTCTCTGCAAGGCTTTAGGCGCACCTGTGCATTCGAATCATTCGCAGACACAAACCACATTTTCAGTTACCAGGTTTGTGAATAACACTTGTAAGTTATATGAAAAAAATTACACCATCTTTCCGTTGGGAACCATGAGGAGTATGCGAAGCATCATGGGGGTTCCATGTATGTTCCATTATGTTGCCGTTATGTTGTTTCATTTATCGGAGCACGAATGGGAACGTAGTGTGAACCCCCATGTAGAGACAGAGAAATGTAGAGAAATGTACAGAAATGTAGAGACAGCGAAGAGACCGACACCCGCGTTACCTCATCGAACACCTCCTGGTTCTCGTCTTTCTTTATTGCGTGATCACGCTCCTACCCCGCTGCCCGCCCTCTTCCTCCTCTTTTCTGGTTGAGCTGCAAGGCGCGTGGCGCTTCCTGCTACAGCTTTCCCACGGTTAATTCAACATCCTCCTCTAAAGTTTTCAGTTCGTCGTTTCCGTCGACGTTCAGCTTCGCGTGCCTTCGTTGTATCAGCAGCTTCTTGACGTAGTTTGAATGAGTGAAGGACATAAGGCGAGTTCGAAGCACATGCTCCCGTCTCGGTTTATAGCGCAGTGGGAAGAGCGCCACGTCCTCCCGTTGCGGCCAGAGAGTCGTGAGATCGAAACCGGGCGCCGGTTAACTATTTCTTTTTATAGTGGACTGCGCTGACGTCAGCCCGAACGCTGACGGGGCTGAAGAGACGCGCATGCGCAGTAGAGTGCGGACGGCGGACAACAACAAAGGACACAGCCCCGAGCATGAGATGCTTCGCATCTAATAACATGGTTCGAGTTCCGACGCGTACTGAATGCGCCCTAATTATCGTCATGATTACTGTATCCACCGAGTTGTGTGTGACTGATACTTAGCTTGTGCCTTGACTACCCTTAATCTGGAACGCCTTCCTGTGTCCTTTGAACAGACCGGTGTTTTGGACGCGGTTAGCATATGTGAGCCCCCTGATATGAGTTCTATAAATATTCCCTTTCAGAAAGCGTGGAGAGGTCTCCTCAAGGGCATTGCACCAGTACCCACTGGAGGCTGACCCTGGGTTGGGCGGCCATACAGCCCGTCTCGTGTCCCGTGATGCGACCCATCTCAACTGCCCGTACCCGCTGAAGCCCTGTGACCGCGGGGTGCGTCATAAATTAATTCGTGCCTTAAAAAAGGAGCAATACGTTGACCTATCGCATCAGGCGATTGACAAAGCTGTTATACCAGCTGTGGCTCCATTCGCTGCCGTCATCATTACATCACCGCCAATTACGTCATTTTCTTGCAGTGCAACAAAGCAGCCGGATAGAGAGTTGGGCGAGTTGGTAAGACTACATGGTTATTTGGAAACAGCTAGCGCGTTAAAACAGGACCACGAAGAAAAGAACCAGACAGGACGAGCGCTGACTATCAACTGAGATTATAGTCAGCGCTCGTCGTGTCTAGTTCTTTTCTTCGTGGTCCTGTTTTAACGCGCCGTTTCTAAATAACAAAGCAGCCGTTTGGGGGGACTACTTAACACTGAAGCTGGGGAGACGCACAGCCGAGGACTGAATACGCGCAAACATTTAGGCCGCAGTTGCTCTAGAAAAAGGTCACTGCGACTAAACCTCCGTTAGAGATGTTGGATTGCGGGCCTTGCGCGTGTCATCACCCACTCTCAGCTACCTCCGCCACCTCTCTCTCTATGTCCATCAATACAGCTCGCCCAGTGAGGGAGTCTTCTCTCTTGTTGCACCCTTGTTTGCGATGAAGTACAGTCATTCCGTTCTGCCATGTGATGTGTTGCCGACATGTCAGCGGTCCGGGAATGAACAAAAGATAATGGCCACGAGGAAAACAAGCCTGCGACGGGATAGCGCCCCCTTACATTGTTGCAACGGCCACGGCCGTCGCAACAATGACGCCGCCTTTGGCAGCTGGAACCTTCGCTACTGGCTTCAGTCTCAGGAAAGTAGAGCATTTTGACGAGTCTACCAGCGTTTTTAACCACATAAACGTTGTGGTTAAAGCTTGGTGACATGTGAATACATGTATGTGCTCAAATTGTGTTGTGTTCTAGCTCGGTTTTCATTTCAAATTCACAGCTTTATTTCACTGAGTCGTAGACTGCTGTCAGATTATTTCTCGTTGAACATGATACGGTTCGCATTTCGTACAATAATGTGTCGTTTTATGTTTCGTTATTTTGGGCTACTTGATTTTTTTCATTGGTTTTTCGCGTACTTGATTTCTTTCTTTCTCTCCTAACTCGTGTCACTGCAGTAATTTGTTAGAAAGATCTACGTTAGCAGTGTTTTTAACGCGCTTTTTCTCCATTCCTCTCGTTGATGTTTTCTATTAGTGCTGTTTTCAGTAACGCTACACAATCTGTTAGTCTACTGTACAATGGCTATTTCATTTCATTAACAGCTGCACTCTGCCCTAGCTCACTGCCTTGTAAGGGGGGATGCGACCCAGTCAAGCAGATGTAGCATCAGCTTTCTGTCCTCTCTCCCTGCATTTTTTGCTATGTAAGAAATGCAAAATAAACTGAATTTGAATTTGACTGACTTTCATTCGTCCAACTTGATTGTTAACAAGGTGCCGGAAGATTTGGGATCTGTCGCTTTTGTGAGCTTAATGAATCCGAAGACGTACGCACTTCTGAAACCTTTGACCACCCCTGATAAGCCACCATCAAAAAACTTTCGAGGCCCTTCTTCGCAATCAGCTTTCTCCCAAGCCGTCTGTGATTGGGGAACTCGCGAAATTTCACCGCAGAATGCAGAAAGAAGGGGAAGCGATATCGCCATATGCGGCGGAGATTAGACGACTAGCCCAAGCGTGCGAACTTGGAATATTTCTCGACGAAGCAATGCGTGACCGCTTTGTAGGCGGCCTTCAGCGCGTCGATATTGATGATGGTTGGTGTTTAATGGCGCAAGGCCAACAAGGGCAAAGAGCGCCAGAGAAGAAGTTATTTAATGAAGAGAAGTGATTACCACCAAAAGGTAGGTACAAAAACTTGTAAACCGGACATAATAAAATCAATTAAAGATACTGGTGATAGCTGGTGTACAGGGCCGATTCGATTATGCATGATAGGAAACGAGGTTTAAAAACTTAACGTCTGACAAATACTTAAACACGCGTTTCACAGAAACCATGGCATCGTAACCCAGAAACAACGATGGGTGTAGGGGTACATGTTGTCTGTAGAGTTACCTGAAGTGTTTGTGTCGTGGTGTGTCGATTGCCTTGCATTGAATGAGTATGTGAACTACAGATAGGGCCTCCCCACACCTGTACAGAAGGGTCTTGGAGATCCCGTGAGCAGGTGCGAGTGCGTTGCATGTGTATGGCCTATCCGTAATCTAGCTAAGGTAACTTCAATGTGCCTGTTGTGTAAGTCAGTAGTGTATTGTCCCAAGTGTGGTTTTATTACGTGTAGTTTGTTGTCTGCCTCACGAGGTTGCGGGTTCGATTCCCGGCCGCGGCGGCCGCTTTTCTGATGGAGGCGAAAAGCAAAAACGCCCGTGTGTACGAGATTTCGGTGCACGTTAAAGATCCCCAGGTGGTCAAAATTAATCCGGAGCCCTCCACTAACGCGCGCCTCATCGCCTGCGTTGCGTCGGCGCGTTAAACCCTACAATCAATCAATCAATTGTTGTCTGCCTGTTCGCTCCCGTCTGCTTGTCAAATTTTACGGAGTTGCAGTCTGATGTGTGGCTTGAGATCTTTGTAAGGTAGTGTTGTTATGTTTACTGTGTTTCGGAGTGCAGCATTGGCGGCCATTTCATCCGCCAGTTCATTTCCGCCAATGCTAGAGTGGCCTGGCACCCAACACAAAGTCACCCGAAGGCTTGACGAATAAGCTATCATAAATGATTTGAAGACAAGATTAATGACATCGTTTTTCGATGACTTTCCGGATAACAATACACGGACGACACTTAGCGAATCTGTGTAGATGATGGATTTGGGAATATGATGTTCAACTATGTCACTTAAAACAAGAAAAATGCCATATGCTTCCGCCATAAAAATGCTAGTCTTTACATTCATGGTTCTACTTGCTTCAAAGTTGAGTCCATGTGCAGCATAAGGCACTGCAGTGAACGTTTTAGATGCATCACTGAAAACCTCTGCAACCCTGTATTTGTCCCGCAGATACATGAAATGCTGCAAAATCCCAGTTGTTGGTGTCCTGTTCCTTTTGTATTGTACGAAAGACAAGTCACACGACACAGGACGAAGACGCCATGGTGCTACAAGATCAGTGTGAGATGATTTGAATGCGAATGCGTCGAAGGAGACCTTATGAATAGTCATCTCATCCCTCACTCTCTGCGAGAAGGGAGCAGAAATTGATGGACGGTTTAAAAAGAGTTGAGTTGTGGATATATCATTAAAAACTGGTTTAAAGGGATGGTTATCCATTGATGAGATTTTGGAGGCATATAGAAGGTCAACATAAGTTCGCTTGGACGCTAAGCACCATTTGTCGCACTCTGCGTAAAGACTGTGAACAGGACTAGTACGGAATGCGCCACAAGACAGGCGAAGCCCCAAGTGAAGCACTGGGTCGAGCATTTTAAGTGCTGTTTTCGTGGCTGACCCATACACAACACTTCCGTAGTCCAACCTTGACCCTACCAACGCGGCATAAAGGTGAAGCAGATGTTTGTCTGCACCGCTTGATTGTTGAGATATGACTTTAGGAATATTCATTGTTTTTAGGGATTTTCGTTTCAGTCGTTTTATTTTCGTTTCAGTCGTTTCAGTCGTTTCATATTTGCCGCGCTTTCGAGGCGCGTTTTCAAAGAAAGTGCTACGAGTTGTGCCGTGCCTCCGCCAGATGGCGCCACGGGTCCCGCGACCGAGAGAAGACGCAGTGAAACATCCCCCTCGCGAGGGACACGATCAAATGCAGAGCATTTCCGGGGGCGCACGACGTTAAGTAGTTTGCGTTACGTTAATGTTGTTGCACTTGTGGCAACTGCTGACGAGAGAGCGCTCGTCAGCAGTAATTTGAATGAGTCAATGATATAAGGCGCGTTCGTAGCGTCCCATTCTGTGTCGGCTTTGTGGCGCAGTGGGTAGAGCACCATGTACATTGCGTTGTTCCGCCCGCAGGGTCGAGGGATCGAAAGCGGGCGCCGGGTAGTATTTTTTTTATATAGTAGGGAGGGGTGCGGACTACGGACGTCAACGCGGGTGACATCGTGAGTTAGTGAAATGCTCTGCATTTAAAATGAATCAAAAGTATTGACAATTAAACAAATAGTGGAAACAGAATTTCTTTACAAGGAAAAGGGTTGCTTCAGAATTTGCTTCAGTGGCAACCACCCTTGATTCATTTCGCCGAGCATTGTGGCAAAATATGCCCAATCACTGCCTTCTCAAGCCGGGACACACTTCATTTTTAAGTGAATTTGTGTAGGTTTGTGTCTCCGTATTGGAGTTGAAGTAACTGGAGTCCAAAGGTATCACTTCCCATTTTATTTGATCGCCCATTTGTATCGTTAAGGCAACGCAGCCAGTACGCGCAAGAAATTTTTGTTTTTTGCTCATTTTATGCACTAGCTGGAGCCAGGCATTATTCTAGCACATGATTCGAAATCAAGCGGATCGCGAAGTTCGGCAGGCACCCATAGTGAAACCGGTGGCATTCATGACGAAGCAGAAAGCGGACTCCGCTGAAGACGAAGCTTTCTTCGCTGGCTCTGCGTAAACAGGCCTTCGTGAAGCTCCGAAAGCGCCCCTGCCGAGCCGGGGTGGCAGCAGCGCGATAGCGTCAGAATACACTGAACTAGAATATTGTCAGAACATCAAGAGGGGCCAGCCGGGTGTGCCCACGCACTCTCGCTATCTGCGGCGCATCTACGCATAGATCGCGCTGGCATGCAGTTTTGCGTGGTCCGGCCACTGCTCCCGTGCTCCGTATTATTTTTGGGGCACCTGTACTGGGCTGAGAAATTAGACATCACACGGGAAAATGTCTACGATAATTCCAAAGGCAGGGCTTGTTTTTCGAAGCTAACTAAGAGCTTCGCGGGGCAGTATACACTAAATGATGGGGTATCCGTGGTCTGCGGTAAAGAAAGAAAAACTATGCGGCACATAGTGTTAGAATGCGAGGGTATCCATCCAAATCTAAAGGGAAATATTCGGCTTCCAAAAGCCCCAGGATTTAAGGGTAGCACAGAGGCAGTTAACTTCAAGGCTGCGAGGCGATGAAAAGAATATTGGAATGGACGAAAGGCAGAGAGGGGAATATTGCCTGGGGCAGCTACCACCTGTAACAGAAACACAAAGTATTTTGTGCGGAAGAAGTTTTTTGTGCCTGCCCTAAAGCGGCATTAGTATTAAACAAAAAGTGTAAAGTATAGGTATGTTGCATTTTTAGTTTTTTTTGGTAAGAAGACGCGTCGTCACACCGCTACAAAGACAATACAACTATCAATCGTCATCATCATCATCCGCCCATTCGCGCTTCTGTTGATTCTCCAAAATCATCTGATATCGGCGCTAACGCCGTTGTCAGCCGATTGTGCAACTTCTGAAAGAGGCGTCGATGGTGGCGATGGGCAAAGCAGTTGTGAAAGAGGGCTCTACCGTGGTAAGGAGGAGCCCCGGAGCGGCGCCGACTAAACCAGCTTCACCGGAATGAAAACCAGCTAAAGGGGGGGGGGGGGGGGGGGCAGGGGGGATTACACATATGCTGCTTTGCAGTAAAATGGGTGAAATGGAAACCAGCCAAGTAGAATTCGTCAAAGATAAGCTGCAGTATTTGCGCCACGTCGTAAGCACCGAGGAATTGCAAGCAACAGACGATGAATTCGAGGCTATAATGAAGGCACCGCGACCAACTGACAACGATCAGTTTAGGTCACTCCTGAGGCTTGTGAATTAGTATGGGAAGTTCGTGCCTAACCTTTCCAAAATTGTCTCGCTCCTCAAGAGGCTTTTCCGAAAGGACGTTTTTTTTTTTGGTAATGAAGCGACCAGTGCTCGACTGCCTTACAGCATGTCAAAGGTCTCCTGTCCGCGCCGTTAGTGCTCACACGACGATACCACCACCCCACTGCAACTATCGTGCGTTGCTTGGGCGTATGCGATTGGAAAAGTGTTGTCCCACTTGGATGGCAAAGGTCAGTGTCCTCCTCATCGCGTACCTTCTCTGGGACACAAAATGGTTACAGCCCAATCGAGAAGGAAGCCCTTTGCTTAGTTTTTGGAGTCAAAGATTTCACTACTATCTGTATGGACGCTCCATCGTCTTCGTGACGGACCACAAACCTTTGTACACAACCTTGGGGCCGAAGACGGGCGTTCCAACAACCACCGCAGTGAGGGTGCAACGCTTGGCCGTCTTCCCGTCTGCTTACACGTAGACGCTTAAGTTCAAGTTCAATCGCAGAGAACGGAGATTCCGACTGTTTGTCACGCCTCCCACTCCCCGGTCACCGCGATGGGCCTTCGGAAGGGACATTTTATATTCTACGTTTGAGTACAGTCAGCGAACTGTCGGGACGTGGCACCTGACACTGGCTGCGACCCTGTGTTAAAGAATGTGTTGCATTATGTGATGCGTGTTTTGTCGGACCGCACTTAGTCGACGAACTGAAACCATTTTTCAACAGGCCAGGTGAGTTGTCTCTGCACCACGTATGCCTGGTGCTTAGTGCCAGTGTGGTCATTCCCAAGCGCTGCCAGTCAGTGTTCAAAGAACTTCACCATGGACACCCTGGCATCCCCGGAACCCAGGAGTTGGCAAGAAGTTACGTCTGGTGGCCCACCATTGACACCGACATTGAACGGCAAGTGAGTGCATGCCAGTCTTCACTGTCACAACGTAAAAAGCCCTGCCCCTGTCGAGGCAAAAATGTCGATATACCCGTATCTCATATGATCCCTTCAAGCTGCTACTTAGTGCTACTTGTTTGTTATACGTACTGCAAGGCACACAGCATACTTCAGCGTTACATGAGTGTGAAAGACTGCGAAATTCAACTTACGTATTTTTTTCTGTCACGTTCTTTCTGGCAAGTTTTTTTTTCTTTCACTGTTCATGTAATTTTTTTCCACTAGTCGCTAAGCACAAAGTATTATGCGCTCATTCATTCATAAAGCCATTTGCAATGATTGCCTGTTGTAGTAACTTTAGTTTACAGTACCATCTGACACTAGTTTTTTTTTTTTAATCAAGGCTACAATTTTGTAAACCAGCTCATGCAAGTTGACAGTTATCTAATTTTGTTTTGACATTTCCAGCATTGAAATTTCACAAAACCAAATCCACAGGTTGACAGGTATGCTTTTGGACAGGTTTGGTAGTGGCTCACCCAGTCTTGATAGGCCTAAGCGGATTTCTTTTGGGCCTCAAAGATGTGGAAGACACGATAACTAGCCCATGCGGGTGATTTTGTGGCTCCCTTCGGACATAGTCGTTCCTCTGGATTTCAGGTGCTTTAATGCGGAAGGCATTCAAGTAAAGGCGTTCCACTCCCTACCCATTGTAGAATTAATTGGTGTGGTTAGCTTGCCTTGATGCATTAAAACCTGAAACAAGCTTATACATTTGTTGAACTGCTGTCTCCTTGCCTTGCTTTCCAAAAATACAAACCATCTAAAATATAAAATAGCAAGCTACTTAGACCAGCATGCTTAATAAGAAGGGACGCAATCATTTCGTACTATACTGGTGGAAACAAACAAGTCTGTTTATTGTTGTATTTTGCAGGCTACACAGTCAAGTAGCCAAGTGGACCCTGCAAGGCTCCAGTCCTCCCGTGCTGCTTTCGTGAGCAATAAAGCAAGCGTTGCCATGAAACACCTCACTATTTCACCTGCTCAATGCACACCTTGATTTTTTGCATTATTGAAGCAGACTCACTATATATTTAGTACAGTCAACTGAACTTTACGAGGCATTGTTGAAATAACTTGATAAAAGACTAAAATGAAATCAAACGGGCTGTCTTGAATATTCTCAATAGGTTTTCATTTGACATTTCTCAACAGGAACTCAACAGGAGAATCAATAGATAGTCAACACAGACTCAACTGGAACTCCACTGACTTTTCTCAATAGACTTTCAATTGATACATCACCACAGAAACTCAACAGGAAAAGTGTATTGAGAGTCAACAGAAAGTCAATTTGAAATCAACAGACAAGTTGACTATAGTCAATAGACTTTCAATTGAAACACAGCGTTGAGTTTGAATTGAAACACGGCAGCCAATTTTCAACGAGAACTCAATACAAAATTTCTATTCAAAGTCAATTGACTGTCAACACATTGTACTGAGTAAAGTCAATTGGCTTTCAATTCAATCTCAATAACCATTTTTGTAAGGGGTAATTATAACTTAAGATGCAAAAAATAGATATAAAGGAGGCCAAATCGTGATAAAAAGCACCGACCATTGCACGAGGAAGCCAAAATAGAATCTCTGCACCACAACGGCGGACACTCTGCCCTGCACTAGCCTAGGCTTAAAAATTCGAATGTGGTCGTACGGCACTCAAGCCATGGCTGCAGTGCTGAGCGAAAGCATTATTGGACCGCACTTCATACATAAAAGGCACTTCATACATAAAAGTACGGCGCTTCATACATACATACTGCACTGCGATACATAAAAGGTGCGCAACGAATAGCGTGTCTCGCTGCCCCAACCCTTATGTGCGTACATATATACAAGAGCTGTCGTTGACCGGTCGTTGCCAGCCCTGTACAACGCCTATGGGTTCTCGGCCGCGCCACAGCGGGCGGCTTCCCATCGGAAAGAGGACCCCCGCCGTTCCATTCGCGGCCTTGACATCGCGCGTCCGGTGCGCGAAGAGTTGGTCGACCGTGGTGAACCCTCGACACCGGACGTGCGCTCGCCGGCGGCCAGCAGTATCGACGGCGATGTTTAGGTTTAAGTTCAGGTTTATTTAACCTCTCGCATAACACAAATGAGGTCAGAAATGAGGTCCCGAAGTGCAGAACCGTCGGAGGGGACCTCGTCAGATAACAGAATTTTAAGCGGGGCTCACTTCACCACATTCTAATGAAATTTACCTTATGAACCATGGTCTAAAAAACGCTGTGCTCTAATAAAAAAGTTTAACAAATCCATAAATGTTACTCTAACGGCCTCGTTGGCTTATGTTACAAGTATAACGCAACTGTAATTAAATAATCTATCGCTTGCTAGACGGCAAGCGAATATATTGCTAAAACTGCAAGGTAGGCCGTTCAGGTCATTTTCTTGGGATTGTAAAGGTCTTCGTCTTGGCGCATGATTGCTTTAATCCAGTAGGTCATGATTTAGTAATTGTCATAAGAATGTGATCACGTAAGTTGAGTACCCCTTAGCGCGATAAAACAGAGCGAGCAGTTGAGCAGTTTTTGGATGATCCTAAGTCAAGGAGAAACACAGCATGAAACAAGAACCATTAAAACGCGCTTCATTGAGCATAGACGCATATAAATCTTAAGCACCATTTATAGAAAGTAAACTTATGTTAAATAGTTCATTCGACGTAGCTCTTTTGATGTCGCTTTTTCTATCCTCTCTAGTGCTGGATGGTGAATGCGAACTATGCAAGGAAACATTTCAGCCAAGGATACACAAAAACGAAGGCAATTTGGTTTACGGAAAGGAAACGCGCCTGACTTTCTTATAAACAATAGCCAGCACATAACGAAACACGTTTAACAAAGCAATGCACTTACAGCAACAACTAGAAAGAGGGCCCACAAAAATATTCACGTCACATTAAATCCAAACATCAGTTTTGTCACCATTTGTGGATGGTATAAATATTATAAGCGTCAATGGGAGCAGAGAATATAGAATTCGGAATCAATGTCGTATTGCACATCCGGGAGGCATTCTTTTCATGTAGGTGGCCACGGGGTCATTTACGCTGGTCCTGCCAAGTATACAAGACGGAAAAGATTTCATTTCCATTCTGGTGACAGCGAGCCCCGAGCTTCTCGCCGAATTCCGCAGCCCCTTTAATCAGAGTTACAACTAATCCGCCTTTTTTGAACGACCGCAGCAGTGCTTTCAAGCTTTACCTCTTCCCTGATTGGCCGGCAGATACCTCGTTCGTCTATCTCTTGAACATGAAACCGCGGAGACTGGCACATTTATTTGCTCGGAGCAGCTATTTCGACAAAGCTAACATTCCAGGCGCACTATTTACGACTCGAAAGCTGCCCGGGCACTGCCGCACAAATTTAGTCAGTCGCTCTCTTCGTTTGCCGAATAAGTGAAAAAAATAAACGCAAGAGAATTCACCGCTTGTTCGCAGTCTATTAACTCTTCATGCGTTTCGGCTATGCGTCACTGCAGGAGGAACGGATTCCTTCCACTGTAAGAGCTGCAGGATTCGTGAGGATGCACTGGATTCTCTCAGTTCGCCGTTTTCTTTTTTATTATTATTTCAGCAACGGCGTACAAGGAGTAAGCGACTGGACGGCGACTGAAACGCTTTTGGCGAAAAACGAGGGCGAGGCACAGCGGCCCGCCACATGCGATGAAGGGACAGCAAAGGGGGGGAAACACAAGAGGTCAGAGGAGTGGCAGTGTTTAACGAATGGCCCTCGAAGCACCCACGTCCTGTTCTGAGTTTCTGCCCCATCAGTGTTGCTGGCCGCTAAGCTTAGCGGCTGCCCACTGTCCGCTTATGAGAGAAACCACGCTCCTTGCACTGCGGGAAGTCGCATGCCCGCAGACGACGACAGCTATATAAAGAAAAGAGAACGCCACTTAGGCTGTGTCGCTGGTAAACGTACATACGTCGCCAGTTTGCTCGTGCGGCTGGTCCACGTTCCTGGGGGTTTCTGCTTAAAGCCCGTAGCCAATCCAATCCGTCTTCGCTGGCTGTTCGAGATTCATTATTCCCCTGCACCGGACGCGCCCACGTTCTCAGCGGTTTCTTCTTCTTTGTTTGTGCGCGGTCTAGTTGCGCACGTCTCGAGCAATTCATCTCCCTTTGCGGCCGTCAAGGGCTGGGCTTTAAATTGGCTGGATTACGTGTTTCGACGGCCGCCCCTCTTCAGAGCCGCTTCTTGTTATGTTGTTATCGCGGCCGTAACTGAGAGGGGACGAAATTAATAACTCCACGAGCCCAACCTTCGGGTCACACGTTGGAAAGGACCTGCGTAGATATTCCTCCATCCTTTCGCCAATTTGTCCGCGTTAGTGAGCGCGGACGTTTACGCAATGCTTGTATGGCTACGGCTCAGTGTACTTTCCACGTTCACGATAGAATACGCCCGAGGCTCTTCGTGTCTTTAAAGAGCGAGGCAATGTAAAACGAACGTATCCGTGGGGGGACCTTTATGAATCCATCGCTACCAAATTCAAGGGCCTTTCAAAGGGTGATCTGCACCTCAAGCTTACAGGGATCGTCCCTACAATAGGAATCTTAAGTAACTAATAGGCACCATTTTCAAGATCAATTCCAGCAAGGTAAAAGTGTTTGTCTTAGTGTGTGTGTGCGGAGGGGGGGTACATAGATTTATTTCTTTTGTATTGCCGCCATCAACGCTCAAAAGAAATAAATTGCTCATACGTAAGACGTGTGTCACTGCTATGTCATGGGCTAATACGTTTGGAGGTCATCCAACTTGGCAGAGTGGAATGCTTGAAAACATTTTTTTTCCAACTTGACTTCCATACTATCCCAACACCGACGGTAACACCCTCCATCTCCCCTCCCCCCCCCCCCCCCCCCCCCCAAACCCCGTCTCCTTGCCTGAGCGATGTGGCCATTGCCCCCTATAAGCTCCCAGTCATGTCCCCGACACTTTTTGTTGTTTTTCCCTCCCTACATCGACTTCCGTGCCTTGAATCAAAGGCGCCATTTTATTAGTGTTCTCACTGCTCTGGAAGCAGCCTCCTATCATTTTGAAACTAAGGCCACTCCTTAGCGTTCCCATCGGGTGAAAACGATTGCTGCGAAATTCCGCGCGCTGCAAATAAGTGCTTACCAAAGCAACAACAGCGCTCTAGTAATTCTAACGCCGGGGCTAATGCTGGAAGCCTGCGGACTGCTTCTCGAAATGAGGCCATCCTTTCTCTACGAGCCCAGGTTCATTTTGGCCAGAAGGCTCCAAATGGCGCGTTTAACGAGAGGCATAGAGGGCCCGACGATAGACCGGTTCGCCGTTGAAAGCGGCGCCGCAGTGCAGTGTGAAGTCTATGTCCACGACACACAGAGAGCAGGACTGGGTAAGCACTACTATTGTGGCATGTCTGTCTGTCTGTCTGTCGCGGTGAATTTATTGGCAATCGTGACATTGGGTAATAGAAAAAAACTTGTGTTCGTAATTTCAAAAAGAAAGCTGGCGTTTTGTCCTGGCCAGAATAGGGACCTTAAATGTCCATCTTACGTAGAGTGCTACAGGTCTTTACAGAAGGATGTTTAAACTAACCCTTTCAGGTTAGCCACCAGACTCTCTTAAGCTTAAAATTCAGTTTTACAGCGAAGCTCTTAGCCTCTCGCTGGTCGGAAAATTTCGTGTCGTAAACAAAAGACCCACGCAGGATCCAACAGTTGTCGCCCAAGACGCCGAGCGCATGCGTCAGCCTTGGCAGGACCCAGCATACGCCGACAGAGAGGCCCGGCGAAATCTTTCTTGGCAATCTGGCGTACCGCATAGAGTTCGGTATTGGTTTAAAAACCCACAACAACAAGAATTGAAAGACCAGGATACACGATAAGGCGCCTGTGAACAATGGGACCTCCTTATGTGTTCCTGGTAAACACTAGGTTTAGGTTTACAGCTCCTCGTGAAAACGGTGATTGAAATCATTCGAGGGCTATCGCGTGCGTCAGGCTCTGCCGCCAGAAATGCCGAGCGCCAGTGACAAGTCCGCCGAGACTACGAAGAACATTTCATAACTCCCCACGTGAGCATGTGTAGTGGTTTACATAAACATTGCTATAGCTCACTTTCGCAGGGCTGTATAGAGGCCATTACTTTTATTTCGTGAATTTTTAAAGGTATTGTGCGTTCTGTGCATTCGACTATCACCACGAGCTAACTTGCGTTATTGGAAGCATGAATTTCCAAAGAGTTTAGGTCAAGTCGACTCAAATTTATGGCGCATGCTGGAGTATTTTCTTCGGCGAAAATTCACTGAAATAGCAGTGTTTACGTACCTGTTGGTGATATACACGTGTGGCCACCGAAGCACCTTGGAATTGCGGCAGAGGGGTACAAGAAACAGGCTACGACTTTCAAGCGACAAACATTTAGTCTGGGCAGGTAAAGGACACGGGAATCGGCTACTTCCAAATGAAATTTTATTTTGATGTTACACACACGCGCACATATCTATCTATCTATCTATCTATCTATCTACCTATATATATATATATATATATATATATATATATATATATATATATATATAGATATATATATATATATATATATATATATATATATATATATATATATATATATATATATATATATATATATATATATATATTTATATATATATATATATATATATATATATATATATATATAGCATAAGTAAAGAGTCGGATACACAGCAAGAACAATAACAAACAAGGTTTACTTACGTAGCGGCAACGGGACTTGCCTTCATCAGAGTAAAGTTACATGATTTGGCTGTCGCAAACACTTGGAACACATTTTTTATATAGGTTTGCAGAAAACTGTGAGAAGGAGCGGAAAATGCTTCGCAAATGGATAGTATGCATACAGTCGGGCTACGCCTATGTTACAACAACAGCAAACCAAAAGAAAAAAAAAGAAAGAAAACAAAAAGGGGGGGGGGGGCGGGAGCGAGGGAGTGAAAGGGGTCGTGTTAACAAAGCAGCGTTGAAGGTTGGACCATGACGGGTCAACGTATGCCCCGTGGCCTGCAAGTTCAGACAATGCGGGAAACTGGACAACTGCGGTTTCAAAAGAAAGGGAAGAGTATACAGTAAGGTATTCAGTGGCTGGGGAGACTGGTTGGGGCGGAAGCGAAGATGGGTGTGCCCCCCGCGGATGAAGAGGGTAGATAGGGGGCACAAAAGAGCATTTCACAGAAGCTAGCAACTGAACAGGAAATAGGTAGGGTCACAAAAGGTTAAACATGAATAGATCACAAAGAGTTAAGCATTCTTAAGAGGTGTTGGGAACCAGGCCTCCTTCCGCAGTACAAATGGCATTGAGCCGCATTAGGCTAATAAAGCTCCTTTATTAGGAGAGTTTCTGCGAATTCTGATGGGAAACTCAAGGGTAGGAATAATGAACACAGTTATAAAAATTATGAAGCCGCCATTTGTAACCGAGGGATAAGCAGGTTAGTTTTCCGTAACTTTCATTGATCCCAAATGTGGCTGACCCAAACTTATAAATGAGATAACATTCCCGAACCTCGCGGTCGTGGTGCGTTTTGAAGGCGGATTCTAAAATCGTTGCTTTAAGATGTTCAAATGCATGCCCGGTACTGTTCACATGTCTTGACAGGGGCAAATAAGGGCAGCTTTGTGCGTGAGAGCGGTGATTATTGAACCGTATTCGGAAGGGCGTTTCAGTTTGGCCGATATATTGTTGCCTACAAACAGTGCACTCTAGAAGATATACGACATTAGCGGAGTCACAGTTAAAGTTACCTTTTATATTTACGTAGTAGTCTGAAGCCGTGTTGGTAGCGCGCTGTGTAGTGGTCATGTGTGGGCATACTTTACATCGGGGTTTATTGCAGGGCATGCAGCCAGTAGTTGCCGGTCGGTTGATACGAGAGTTAGTAAGAAAGTCACCTAAATTCTTATTAGGCCGGTAGACAACGCGTGGTGGTTCGGGGAATATGCTTTTTAAGCGGTCACTTTGCATTACGATATTGTGATGTTTTTTTAGCACGGTTGACACTCTTGGAGCGGAAAATGAGTGGGTTAAAACTAAGTTAGTTTGCGGGTTCCCGTTCGGGGCTTTTTTCTTACAGATTACGATACGGTCTAATTGGTTGGCTCGCACAAGAGCGTCGTCGATAACTTTTTCCGGGTATTTTTATTCCGGATAAAATAAATAAAAAATAAAAGAATAAAAAATACCCGGAAAAAGTTATCGACGACGCTATCGTGCGAGCCAACCAATTAGACCGTATCGTAATCTGTAAGAAAAAAGCCCCGAACGGGAACCCGCAAACTAACTTAGTTTTAACCCACTAATCCTCCGCTCCAAGAGAGTCAACCGTGCTAAAAAAAACATCACAATATCCTAATGCAAAGTGACCGCTTAAAAAGCATATTCCCCGAGCCACCACGCGTTGTCTACCGGTGTAATAAGAATTTACGTGACTTTCTTACTAACTCTCGTATCAACCGACCGGAAACTACTGGCTGCATGCCCTGCAATTAATCCCGATGTAAAGTATGCCCACACATGACCACTACACAGCGCGCTACCAACACGGCTTCAGACTACTACGTAAATATAAAAGGTAACTTTAACTGTGACTCCGCTAATGTCGTCTATCTTCTAGAGTGCACTGTTTGTAGCCAACAATATATCGGCCAAACTGAAACGCCCTTCCGAATGCGGTTCAATAATCACCGCTCTCATGCAAAAAGCTGCCCTTATTTGCCCCTGTCAAGACATGTGAACAGTCCCGGGCATGCATTTGAACATCTTAAAGCAACGATTTTAGAATCCGCCTTCAAAACGCACCACGACCGCGAGGTTCGGGAATCTTATCTCATTTATAAGTTTGGGTCAGCCACACTTGGGATTAATGAAAGTTACGGAAAACTAACGTGCTTATCCCTCGAATAAAAATGGCGGCTTCATAATTTTTATAACTATGTTCATTATTCCTACCCTTGAGTTTCCCATCAGAATTCGCAGAAACTCTCCTAATACAGCAGCTTTATTCGCCTAATGCGGCTCAACAATGCCATTTCTCCTGGGGAAGGAGGCCTTGTTCCCACCACCACTTAGGAATGCTTAACTCTTTGTGATCTATTCATGTTTAACCTTTTGTGACCCTACCTATTTCCTGTTCAGTTGCTAGCTTCTGTGAAATGCTCTTTTGTGCCCCCTATCTACTCTCTTAATCCGCGGGGGGCACACCCATCTTCGCTTCCGCCCCAACCAGTCTCCCCAGCCACTGAATACCTTACTGTATACTCTTCCCTTTCTTTTGAAACCGCGGTTGTCCAGTTTCCCGCATTGTCTGAACTTGCAGCCCACGGGGCATGCGTTGACCCGTCATGGTGCAACCTTGAACGCTGCTTTGTTAACCCGACCCCTTTCTCTCCCTCGCTCCCGCCCCCCGCTTTTTGTTTTCTTTCATTTTTTTTCTTTTGGTTTGTTGTTGTAAGATAGGCGTAGCCCGACTGTATGCATACTATCGATTTCCGAAACATTTTCCGCTCCTTCTCACAGTTTTCTGCAAACCTATATAAGAAATGTGTTCCAAATGTTTGCGACAGCCAAATCATGTAACTTTACTCTGATGAAGGCAAGTCCCGTTGCCGCTACGTAAGTAAACCTTGTGTGTTATTGTTCCTGCTGTGTATCCGACTCTTTACTTATACTATTTCTGCGCGCTTTGTGAGTTTTATCTTTCTCTAGATTTATATATATATATATATATATATATATATATATATATATATATATATATATATATATATATATATATATATATATATATATATATATATATATATATATATATATATATATATTCACACACATAGTTGATGAACCTGGATGTAACGAAGTTGCCAAAAGTTCACACAATTTTTCCTTACTTTCAGGGTTTTGTTGACTGCAGGTTTCCAGTTAAGGCTTGCGGGAATAAAGCATAAACGAAGCCATAATGCTAGCTATCAGTGAAGGCTAACTCACCCTTCAGAGATTTATTTAACAGCGAAAAGCAGCGTGAGTACCGCCTCATGCTTTCTCACGAGCGTAGGCACTACACGGCCCTCTACAGGAGCGAGATCACCCACCCCCGTATTAACAAATGCCATTTTAGCATCACTTTGGCCTTTTGACACTTCACGGTGCCTCGCCCCGTTACAAGAACCGAACTTACGCTGAAAGGGCGCCTTTTGCGAAATTGGTGCTCTTTACCGCACTCAAGATTGTTGAGGAGGGGCTAGCTGGGATACTATACAGGCGGGAAAATTCTCCTTCCCTACCGGCGGAGACGGCATGTAAAATCGGGCGCTATTCCTTAAGGGGCACAACTTGATAAACACTTCACAAAAAAAAAAACTAATCCGCTCTCACATTTCCGGAAGCGATAATTGAAATTCAAGATTTTGCTGTAAGAAGAAACAGCAGTTATCAGTTTTCATAAACAAACAATAATTACAATACAAGATTTCATAGAGCGGAAAAAATTGCCCCCAAGTTTCCAGAAAGAAACAAACAGTTGCAATGCGCGTTTTTTACTGTAGTTTTAAAATGTACCCGTTTAATTTCTTTTTGAATGCTTGCTCGGATTTAGCATCTTGTGTCATGGCTAGAATTTCTGGGTGATTGTTTAAAAAGTCGAGAATCTGGTAGGTCGATTTCTGGTGAACGTACTTTGTTCGAGTTTTTTTTTTTTTTGGTTTTGTGTATATTATCTGCCTAAACTCGCATTCATGTCTTCTTGACGTATTCATGTCGACGAGGTACAACAATTGGGAAAGTGTGTGCTTATTTCTGCGTAGAATAAAGTTTGAGACTTATTTTTGTTCAAGGCCTGGTCTCCTTTAGTTTCGTCGGAACTTTGCTTCTTGAAGCAACGATAGTTCAGCACAAAACTTCAAGTGAGCAGAAACTAGAGAAGAGGATTCTCTGCCGGTGCGCGACACGCACTGCATACGATCTGAGTGCAGGGCACCCATCACGTCAACGGGAATTCCTGGGCAATCCAAAGCCTCCCTTCATATTGCGGAGTGCTGCAGCTGTCGACGCTGCACCAGCGGGCGCGTTTCTGATTTTGCCCGGTCGCCCTTTCACTGTGCGCTCCATCTCGGCGCTTCATAGGCTCCCCTCCTGTTTTCGCCTGGCGTGTTTTCTTCTTCATTCGCCTGCATTCCAGGCCGATTCCATTTCCTTTCTGTGCCGCATCATTACGAAGAGCGCACTCTGGCGGCAGAGCTCATCAGGCCAACATGGCGCAACTGCCGTACTCGCACTGCGGGAATAGGAATTCTCGAAACGCCGGTGCGCCGCCATCTTTAAAGAGAAACACAACCGATTTTTAAAGGCGATGGTCTTTTTTGGTCTACTTAAGCGCCAAAATTTTGGTCTGTCTGTCTGTCTGTCTGTCTGTCTGTCTGTCTGTCTGTCTGTCTGTCTGTCTGTCTGTCTGTCTGTCTGTCTGTCTGTCTGTCTGTCTGTCTGTCTGTCTGTCTGTCTGTCTGTCAATTCAACCGCCCTGAAAAAAGGTAGAACAATTCTTGAACGAGACGTTTAAACAGGCAAAGTTTTTCTAAACTACTAAACCTGGTTGGCATTGCTGATACATGGCAACATAGTTAAGCAAAAAAACGTTAAGCATATTTAAGGCAAAACATCAACACGTACCTTCAAGTTCTACTGCTGTAACACATATTTTGTACAAAAGGTATTGTTCAACTTAATAAGTATGTGCTGCTTCGACCTATTGTTAACTCCGTAAGGTTTTGTAACACTTCTTGTACGATGTTCCTACCTTAACCAATGTTTCCAACTCTGTTGCTTTATTGCATTTGTGCTTTTGCGTATTTTTTCTGTTTTCAACAATAGCTCGGTTCGTTTGTATTTCCGTAAACAATGTTTCAGGACCCCCCCCCCCCCCCCCCGCCCCTTTATGTAATGCCTTCGGGCCTTTAAGGGCATAATAAATGAGATGAAATAAAATAAGTGATATTTACTGTGTTCATTTAATTATAAATACATGGTTGCTTGATTTTTGTGATAGCCTAAGAAACTGGCGCAGCTTGCGCTAGTGGTGCAAAGCTGGAGAAACCGCAAAGCTGACGGCCCCTGTCCCTTCGTCGGAGAATCGGCACCCGTGATTTGTTTCCGAACTTGCCGCTGAACGTTCTCAATGGCTTGCAGACACGGATCGTTTAACCTGCCGTCTTTCACATCCCTCCTAAAGTGGACCACGTTACCACGTGCTATAAAACACTCGGCCAAGACCAAAGCCAACGCCCGGGCTACGCACCCAAAGGAAATGCTGTGCGCGCAGAATGCATTAATAGTTAGATAGGATAACACGCCTGTTTCATAACGCGAGGGACCCAGGTTTTAATTCCAACCACAGGAAGCGTTTTTGTAATGTGAGCTACACTGGCCGAGATTCAGTAGTTTCGCGTGGCTCCTAGAGAGCCGTGCTGCGCATGCGCGAGGAGCAGTGACGTCTCACGGCGGACAGCTGTCGCGCCGGAGCCACCGCCGCCGCGACTGTATTGGATTGGATTAGATCAACTTTAATTGGATTGGATTGGAAATGGTTTTAGCAGCAGTAGGCATGATAATAATCTAATCCGAGATAACGAGGAAACCTAAGAACAACCAGCTGAACCTTAGATCACGCTACGTATATCCTGGCATAGCCTAGCTAAGCCACTGCTAATTTTTTTCTCTTTCCAATTGGCTGCACGTGTTATTGTTCCCCACGGCTGCTATCCCCGTACCCATCGGGCGTTTGGGGTGGCCTGGTGGTTAGGTTGCCTGTTTAACTGCGTAAAGATTCCGTGTTTTTTTTTGTTTGTTTTTTCTTGAGGCGCGCACTCACCTACTCGTGGACGTCTCGCCACTTTCCCTCACACTTTGAGGTTTTTTGGTGCGACGGGTGGATAACGCTCGGCCTAAACAACTCCGCTGTTAAAATACGCCGTGAAACAACGCTTTGACCCAGAAACGCAACGAGCGTTCGTGCGTGATACTAGCCCCCGTGGCAGCATTTAAAGAAGTCCAACAGTAACAAAAGGTTCCAGTAGGTGGCGCTCTAGCGGTGGAACGCAGTAAGATTAAATTGACTTGAGCAAACCTCCACCGTGTTTTTCGTGGGAGCAGCGAGACAGGAAAGGAACAGCTTGAGAGGTGAGTAGGAAAAAGAAGAAAGGCATTTACCTGGCAAAGGAGGAAGAGGACTATCGTCCTGGGATGACACTTGCACTCTGATGGAGAAAGGTAGACACGTGTACAACAAGAAGGACAAAAAAGTTGGCACTGCGATTCATCAATGCAGCGGGTTGTTCCTCACAGCAGCCAAAAAGGGAGTCTTACGCGAGTCATTTCAGTGATTTTTTCCATGTAATCTGCTTATAAATTGCTGCAGCGACGACAAACAAACTACGTGAGAAAAACCAGGCGATGTCGCGCATTAAGCGCAAACTCCTTTCAAAACGCGCGACCAGGCTGACATCCGGGTGGTCACTTCGCCAGAGTGGTACACTGCATGAGCTTTTGACGTTGTTAAAAGCCAACTGTACTCAAAATTTTCACCTCTTGAAAACACAATTTTCGTATAATCCGCCCACAACTACTGCAAAGTAGAAAATATGACAGCTGAAAAACACGTATCCACAGCGCAAACTTCCATAAAAATCAGACATTTCGTGACGGAGACTGAGAAGAGCACGGCCATTACGGCCTGGCTGAAGTTACGTTCCATCCGGCGAGACCTGACGTTCAGGAACGGTAGAGGAGCCCAACTTCGCATGTGCGGACAAAAAGAAAACACAAACAAAACAGCAAATTTTTTTCCGGATCTGACGTCAGGGTTTGAGAAACTTTGCTAAAAATGGCTGCTCTTGTCCGGATGCTACGCTGAGCTTCCCGTCGTGGTTTTCTCTACGATTGCAGAGGTGACTTCGGACGTTCTACATAGGTGTTTCGTTTGCGATTGTGATGAACGCGCTCCCGAAAAAATTCTGGTCCCACCAGGACAGTGGCAGAGCGAATGAGCAGCCTGTGAGCTCGGGCGTCTGACCTAGATACCGTTCATCATTGTCAAGCTGGCCACTACAAACGATTCTACGCACGAAACTCATTCTGCACACAGCTGCTAACCCCACTGTCTCACCCCACAGGCGCACTGTCAGCTAAACTTGATTTTCCTCTGAGAACAATTACAATGCAAACAAAAGCCCCGAGCGACACTGGTTTAACAGCACGTTTAAAACGCGATTACAGCCGCTGCACAGTTTACACTAATCTTTCAGGTAATCTCCAATGCATCAGTCTCGCATCGTTATTACATAGGTGTCGAGGATTTCTCGTTCCTGTTTTGAGCCACAATGATTTCAGCACTTGGGTCACATGAGATGCCGCCATGCAGTTCCCTGTCCTGCATTGAGTCTTGGAGTATAGCCCCAAATTGCTTCCTGTTCCAGTTGTCAACGACTCAGCATGCTACCACCACCGATTTTTAAGGCAGTGCCTCGTCCGTTCTATCATCCTATGTGTTATCATGATATACTGAAATAAGAACAACGGAGCACGTGGCTTTCACTCTTAGCCATAGAGGACTCAAGGGGCATTGACATTAGTCCTTTTGGGGAGTAAGTGCGTTGCCACTACAATTAGTCCTTTTTGGGAGTAACGGCAAGTAGACCAACTGTTGATCCCTTTACACTTAGTGCATTCACGGTTAAACTCTTAGTCCTTCCTGGTAGACCCCAGAGACCAACTGTTGGCCCCTTGCAGATCATCTATTAATCCTTCTCATTACTCCCCACAGATCAATGGATGGTCTCTTAAGATTAAATGTTGGCCTTTGCAAATGCTCCCCACTGGATTAACCGCTCACGTTCAAAGACCAAGTGTTGCTCCCAGCAAATGCTCCTCGAAGAGTAACAGATGTTCTTAAAGACCAACTGCTGCTTTGTCTGCATGCTTTCCCTGAAGCCAGCCACAATTCCGTTGTTCTAGTACTCCTTTATGCTTCCTGGAGATACGCATTTCTTTTCTACAGAAAAAACGCGTTATCTTCAGAAAGCACAAGCAAGCACAAAGATACAGGAACGATATTGCTCGCCCATGCATCCATTCAGGTACCACTACACAGAGTGTGAAAGAAGCTCTTATTTATACCACAACTGCTCACTCCAGGAGCGCATGTGCGAAATGCTCTAGTGGCGTCGTTTTCACGGCACTGTGCCGGCTTAGCAGCCTACACAACAAGTCAAAGGTCTTCTGGGCCTTGGCCGCGAAAACGATGTCATATGCCCAGTACAGGGGATTCAGCGTTGCTAAGGCGGCCACGAGGTCCACCCCCTCAACTGCAGCGTGTTAGAGCTTCACGCAGTATGCTACTTTATATTAGTTGATATCGTCAAGTGGCCAAGGACGGAGCAGGTTTTCTTCAAGGAACAAAATATTATTTGGGCGAACTTGTGTTCCGAAAAAACTGAAAGCACTTACAAGTGACGTAGAAGCACTTAAAGAAGTGACGTGCTCTGACTGGCCTCGGCGAATTGAATGCCGCGACGTCTGCTCTGCGGGAATTTATCTTTCGGCGTAATTGCTTCTCGAACCGTCGAATTGCATCGAGAACGGAGGGGATCAAAGCAGATTATTGTACTCCAGTAACGACAGGGCAAACACCCTCTCTATGAAATGAGATAACCCCTTGCAGCATAAAAAATTATTTATAGAACACGCGCATCGCTTAGCACACAGATAACCCAGCCGGGCGCGGCCGGGCTGAAAAAACGAAACACACAAGTAGACAAACCCAATGCATGATCTGAGGCAATAGCAAATCATGTCTTTAGATTATGCCAAGGAGACCAAGCTTACCAATACAAATGGCACCAACAAACAGCCTTACTGACTTTTATGTGTTCATTTTGTGATTAGGACGCCAAGACTGCAACTGTGTTCATTGTGAGAGTTGTTACCTTCCCCTTTTCCCCTCATCCTTACCCCCCCCAGGGCCCCATGGCCTCTCGTCTAATAAAGTTTTTCACTCACTCACTCTATTAAAAAAACACCGTCCCGATAGCAGCGCTGTTTGAAGACACAGGCATACGCGCACTCACGCGTAAGCGCCGAAATTCCAAGCGGCCTCACACGCGGCTCTCTGATACTACGCAGCGCAGCACCGTAAGTACTTTCCAGAAGTTCTTCCGGGGTTCAAAGTAAAATCTCTTGCTGCGCATTCACCTTGCAAGGTACCTTCGTATGCGCGAGGAGGAGGATTATGCGCACAGAGAAGAGCAGATGAACAACTTTTCAGGCGAGCGACGCTCTGGAGTCAAACAAAATTACCGGCTATTCATTTCTGCACGCCAAGAGCCGCACCGTGTATTCCTGAATTCAATGTTCAGGACGCTATGACACCACACAGTGAGTACAAGACGCGAGGTCGGATGAACCGATGCGACGCGCACGATTGACCTTTGAAGGTCGCAACAGTCTTGTCTTGTTATTTCTGCGTCAATGACCATGTGCGGTGCGACATGCGTTTTGCGTGTACAATCGTTTACAGTTGCTAACTTGGTTATGATAGCACCACTGTTGGAATTCAAAGGTATACGCGCACTCGTGCGTAAGCACCGAAATTCCAAGCGGCCTCACACACGGCTGTCTAAAAATACGCAGGGAAGTACCGTAAGTACTTCCCAGAAGTTCTTCGTGAGCTCACTCATCACTATCTCAAACTGATGACCTATGAGAACGCCCGTGGTTACCGCGGTAACCACAGAGAAAACCAAGACTGGAAGCAAGCCGAGCAACCGAACACAGGAGCCATCTTCAGCAAAGTTTCTCAGACCTTGACGTCACTTTCGGTAAGAAAGAGTACCCTTTTGTTTTGTGGTTCGCGCATGCGCAGTTGGGCTCATCTACCGTTTCTGGACATCAGGTGCCGGCAAGCGAGCGGCCGCGTGTCAGTTCGTCCCTCAGCCGGACGGGCATCGGGCGCAGAACAAGGTTACTCATCCACGAACCACTTCCTCGTGGAAGTGCCGCGTTCATTGATAATGCGTTTTTGTCGTTGCTGTTCTTGTTGTTGTTGTTGTTGTCCGGCCAAGAAAATTGCCGCTTCTGTAAGGAGTAAAGAAACGACGTGTAATCTATGGAATTCGAACACCGGTCTGCACAGCGGTAGCCCGGTACTTCCAACTGTGCTACCTGCACGCGTTGCCCGTGTGGGAAAAAAATTGTGGTCGTTGTTTCTTTCTTCGCAGAATATACAGATGTGGGGATTGGCCAGGAATCGGCAGCTGTGAAGAACAATGTGCTCGAATCACGAAATTCCGACTGCTATGAATTGAAAACGTTGCGCATGTAGAATTTTTGTGCCACGGGACGCGGAAACATGATGGGGAGTGTAGCAAAAGTGCACATTAGTTGCCCATTACCACGATTCTACGGAAGCTGGGGAGTTTGCTAGTCTTATTGCTAACGTAATTCACGCTGCAAGACAAACAAACTAAAGCGAAGAAATGGACGCAGACAAAGCGTACCGGAGAACAAGCCGGCAGAAGGAATTCGCGCCAAAACACAAAGAAACCATACCGAAGGAAGACATGCAGATACAATGTAACAGAAAACAACGTGTTAATATGTGTCACCCGCCTTTCGGCTTAAAACTCGTAAGCGGACTTATGTGCACAGAGAAATTTTGTTTATTCCCATCTACTGAACCTTTCTCTGTTTGCTCCTTGTACACTCCCCTACGGCAGGCCTACCAACACGACGGCCCTGCCTGGGAAGTCTCCTATCCTTTTCATTGTCTTCTCCTGTATCTTTTTAGGCCGTTGAGAGAAAATACGAATGCCTAAATTCAAACTCATCCTGATAGCCAGTGAATCAGTTATTGTTCATCTGCGCCTCCTTTCTTGCCCGTGTGGACAACAAAAAAGATTTTAAGAAGAAGGAAGATTCAGGAACACTTCACTTCAAATCGCTGAATAATCGAACTTTAATTGTTGTAGTAGCTGTATTAGGGTTTCATTAGTCGCTTCCTATTTTCATGCACTAGAAGGTTGCACTGGACATTTACGTTTACGTTAATATGTGACACGCGATAGTTTTGGCTCGTCGTCGAGGGAATGTTTTGCGATGGAGCTTGTGCATTGATCATTAATGTTCTATAATCACTCACGGCCCATGACAGAGTGAGGCAGGGGCTTCGTTCGCATAGATACTATACTCGGGGGCAACTTAAGAAAGGCAACGAAAGTTGCCCCTGCGCCTCATCACCGCAGCCGGCTGCTACTCCACGCGGCGAAAAAAATGCCTTACAGCGGGTATTTTGAACGTGACACGAGGTGTTCTCGTGATTTCTCGCACTTATTCTGCTTTAACGTTCCTGAAGCGATCGAGTCTACTTTGGAAATGAACACTTTACGCATTAGGCGAAATCACGTTTCAAGACGCGCGTGCCGTTGATATGCGGGTCCGTCGCTTCGGCGGAGCGATACACTAAGTGCGCTTTTGCCGTTCTTAACCTGTGCCCGATTATAAACAAGTGCAGGCCAGCCGCATGGTAAGCGCAGTTCGCGGCGCTTTCCACCATTGTCGCTGGTGGAGGATTGGTTGCTCGGCATGAGCATCGCATTTCCCTTTGTTACCTCCACATGCACAGAGCGCCTTCTAACAGCGGAGCTGCCTTTTCATCCGTCTGTGGACGATCATGCGTAACGCAAGAGAAGGATAAGGTTCCCAGAACCACCGGCAGCCTCTATTGGTGGATCTGGCAATCACCTCACCGGTGGTGCCCAGGCATACCGATAGAGGGCGCAGTGGTGTCGCAGATACTGCTACTCTCCCTGTAGAATTGCGCTGCGACAACGCTGCTGTTCTCGGGTGAAGTTCGTTAACATTCGAGCCGACACAATAAAACAACAGATCCGCTGGGTCAACAGGACAGCTTCAGAACGGCAACGGAAGTTGCCCTGCACTGGGTTGAACTGTGTTTTTTAACCTTTCGCAATGCTAGAAATGCCGTCTGATGCGTGAGCGCTTTGCCCGCTGTTGCCGAATGCCATCCGGTTAGAAATTTGATCCGGTGTGCCCGCCGCATCCGTCGTAAGCCGTGCCTGAAGACAATGACTCATCGGTGCGCCTCCTCCCTTCTACACTCCCGTCGTCGCTGCATCCGATTCCGGTTCCAGGCGGGCGCTCGCACCTGGCTGCTGCGTCACGGTCTCCGGTCAGCAGGCATGGCGTCCTCCCGCGGACGCCAGATGAGCACGGGTGATAAAGTGCTAGAACGTCGAAAACTGCGCTCGTTCGTGTGCGTTCCTTATGATTAAACAGCGCAAACGAAACGGGGCGAGAGAGAGAGCGCTACAAACAATTGAAGATTTATTTAAAAACTAAAAAAAAAGAGTTGTGCCTGCGCATCGCTGTGTGCATATGCCGCGTGTGGTTGGCGTCGCGGTATACTAGGCAGTCGGTGCGACCAAAAGACTTTAGGGTCTGTGTGGGTGGCTTTAACCTTCGTCCAGCCGCTCGCGACGTTTCTGTCGCCTCCTTCGTTCTGAGTGGTACCACCAAGAGAGTGTGTTCAGGTTCTACCTCAAGGTACAGTGCGGTTTGAGAGGAGACCGAGGCGTGAACCTCGCGTTCTGGAGCATAACGGCGGACCTTACCTACATGGAGGAAGCACACCTGCCAGGACAGGGAAGCGCTGGTGCTCGGCAACTCGGAGGTTCCGGAGTCCAATCTACACCTTCTACGACTGGGCCGGAAGTACTGCTTGGAACTCGCCCTCAAACCCGTTGAGAAGGTCGCCATGTCACGGTGTGCAGCCCAAAAGGTTTCCCACGAGGAGAGTACCGGTTGTTTGAAAGGGTGCGTTGAGGCGCCGTCTAGAGAAATGCGAAATCCGTAAATGTCCACTCTATCGACTTGTTGGTTACTCACTTCGTGTCCGATGACATTAGGTTATTGACGGCACATAAGGAAGGCTTTTTTGTGGTCATCCCCGGAGACCAGTTTTCTGAGGAGGCGTTCGCCGCCGTTGACAAAATTTTAGAGAGGCCCGGTTGGAACCTAGTGAGGTTAAGAAGCCAGCTCTATCGTTGCTAAACGATATCAAGTTGGACAAGCTAACCACTCTTTTGAGTAAGTCCAAAAGGGAGACGCTTGAACCCTTCTTCTCTGCAAAGACTCAGAAACCGAATATCGCGTTTAGAGTTATTATCACAAAACGGGATTCGTGGCAATGCAAAATTTCTACATACCTCAAGAACCAGTTGTGCCCGTTAGCTACCGCAGACCCGTTTTTTGTCACAGCTTCCGACCAAGTAGTAGAATATTATGCCACAAAAAATGCAAGTCAATATTCTGCTTTCAGTATTGATGTCACCGATTTGTTCTACTCTATTCCTCATGAAAACCTTTTGCCCTGTTTTGTCCGAAACGACGAGCTGCAGTTTGTTAACAGGTTTGGCATTTCCCTGTGTAGTTTCTTGTAACTTCTGAATCTGAGCTTCTATCTGAGGTCTACCCCCGTACCCCGGGGTGAAAGTGTTTACATTCAGAAATCGAAGGTTTTTATTAGTTCTCGCGTGGCTCCTGTCTTGAGAAACATTTTTCTGAGTGCCATGAACATTGTTCTCGAGCAGAAGCTGGAAACGACTGTGAAAGCGTTTAGGTATGTGGATGATTACCTCTTGGTTGTTCGTCACAGTAACTTCCAACACACAATGTCTAACATCTTTCGTGCCTTTCAGGAAAATGGACACGGGCTCATTTTCACAACCGAAGTTTCCAAGGAAGGGGTTATTCAAAACAGGCTGGATTCACACATCATGCGCTTTTTCCCGCCGCTAAGAACGTTTTCTCCAAATTATAGGGTTTGAACGCGCCGACGCAACGCAGGCGATGCGGCCCGCCGTAGTGGAGGGCTCCGGATTAATTTTGACCACCTGGGGATCTTTAACGTGCGCCGAAATCTCGCACACACGGGCGTTTTTGCTTTTCACCTCCATCAGAAAAGCAGCCGCCACGGCCGGGAATTGAACCTGCGACCTCGTGCTCAGCAGCGCAACGCCTTAGCCACTGAGCCACCGCGGCGGGTTTCTCAAAATTGAGAAATTCTGAAAGGTCAAGGCAGGCAAAGGAAAAACTCCAGCGTTTTGCGGTTATTCGGTATCGGCCTGCACTTTTGCCTAGGTTGAGAAAATAACTGGCAGGTTTAACGTGGACGTGCTCTTTTCGGCAAAGAATAAGTTAGAAAAGCTTTATCCCGCGATCGAGAGGAAATTAGGCAACAAAAAAAAAAGGATATTTGGAAAAGAAGAGCTGTGATGCAAAACACATGTCACAGTTTCTTGAATGTTGAAAGCAACGTTGTTTACTGCATCCCCTTGTGGTGTGATAAAATATATATTGGACAGACTTCGCGGTGCATAAATGAGCGCCTGCGTGAACATCGCAACACTTTAAAGGGCACGTCCCAGCTTCCCTCGCATTGCTCTAAGCATGGTTGTCACCCCAGGTTTAACAGTACCGGTGTTTTGTTTGCGCACAAAGACGCGTGCACGAAGGATATTTCGGAAGCCTCTTTGATAAGAAAGAGTTATGACACGTGCATTATCTCGCCCTCGGTATCACTGCTGGACGGTGAAGTTGCTTATCTTGACGCCACTTAAGCTTCAGTTCTCTGTTGTTGGTGAGTGTGTTTGCCCCATGGTCACGGCTGTGGTTAGTGCGCAAAATCAACTTTTTTCTGTTTGTCGAGATTTCCAGTAAATCTTCAGTTGTTATGTATCACGAAACTTGCGCTTAATAGACATACACAGACGAAGGAAGACGTCTGTGTATGTCTATTAAGCGCAAGTTTCGTGATACATAATGCACCAACTAGCCCAACAGCACGTTACACTTCAGTTGTTAGTAGCGCTCGTATTGTGTATTGCTTTCTCCGCCTGTTAAGTTTGCGCTGTTTAATCAAAATGACGGCTGATAACAACGGCAGCTCCCGCCGGCTAGCCCTCACGAAAGGTCACGCAATGTACCCAGTAACACCATCCGGTAGATAAGTTGTTCAGAATCTCACACGCGCAGGCAACCGCTCTTTACTGTATTCCTCCTCCTCCCGTCTCGAACTTCCTTAACTTCTGGTACCGAATATCCATTATACCCGCTTCCGAAAATTCCACCTCCCGATTGATTGGGGTGATCTCGAGTGGATATTGTAACAAGAAACGGCGATGAATACAAATTTAAAACGTGCAAACAACCCTGTATACTAGATATCACATGCGTGCGATATATTCCTGTTTTGTACTCTTGTTGTTGCTGCCGATGCGGAAGCACACGACATACAGAACGCGACTATTCCTGCGCTTGTGTATAGAAACGGCGCCACCGATTTTCACGCACTCTTTCCACCATGCAGCAGGCGCGTGCGCTCAAAATCCATGTATACATTTGCGTATGCTCCAACCTCAACACCATCCGGCCCTGTTTCTGGCCGTTCCTTTGCGCTATGTGCCCATCCTGTATTTCTCCTTTTTTCGTAGCGGACACATTGAAAAACAGATTCCCATGCGTGGTCACCCAGACCCTGACGCGGCCGACCGCGCCTTAGGAACGAGAAGCGGCGTGACCCGCCCGTGCAACAGCCGTGGGCCGCTACGTTTCCTTTCTTCTACTCGACCAGTCTCTTGTGGTTCGTTGATCTGTCCCGCTGCTTGGGGCAGGTGTGCTTCCCGATTGACTCTCTTCTGTTTCTTTTTTCTACGTTCCTCAGCTTCGTAAGCGCTGCGTCCATGGCTTCATAGACAAAGATGTTCAAGTGACATAACACCAGAAACAACCTTGCAGGAGCGCAGGGCTGCCGTTGGTGACCGTATATTTTTCGCTCACGACATGCCATCTTCCCATTGCCTGTTAAAAACTGACTAGTAGTTCTTTTACCTGCCTCTTGCTTTTTTTGCTTTTTATCTGCCTCCCAGGCGCATGCTTCAGCGCCAGGCAAAAAACGTGTAGCGTTGTGTCCTGTTGTGTCCTGAGGGCGCATTTTGTTAAGTGCGAATGCACTTCTTAAGCGACCCTGAACTTGCGTCCACCGGCGATGTCCGCGCTCGTGCGAATGCTCGTGCCTGGCCGCTGACATGGCACATACCCACGTGGGGGATTGGCCAGGAATCTCCTCGTCTTCCTTGGCAACGGGGGGAGATGGGCGCGCGCTGCCTGGCCGCTGACATGGCACATACCCACATGGGGGATTGGCCAAGAATCGGGCGTGAGAAGGGCTAATGCACCCGCTTAAAGGAGTACTGACACGAAATTTCAAAGCTGAGATCCGCTCTAGCAATCAAGTACAACGACAACACAAATAGGTGTCTGTGAATAAATGCATCTTTCTTTCTTTGTAGTTGTGTGTGTGTGTGTGTGATCTCTCTTTCGCGAACATTACCGAACCGCGCAAATTCAACTCGTGCATTCGCACTTTCACATTCTTCCCCTCGGGGAAATGCGGGGAATTTTTCTTTCCTCAGCAACTTATAACGTCGCAAGCGGATGCATTGCCGAAAGAAATACAGGCCACCTCGCTGTAAACACAGAGCCCGAACTTTTGTATTTTTGTGCTGCTGCGCCCCCCCGAATTTCGAGGACTGCTCACGCCACGTTACGAAACTTCCCACTCTGCGACAAAGTAATTCTTCCTTCCGCTTGACTGTCACTCAGAAACAGGTTAGTTCGAGAGATGGAACATGTGTGATGTACAGTGACAGCCCAAGCAGACGACTGTCATTATTCTAGAAAATGGGATCTGCCGAGTAAGAAAGGCGTTATAGTACACACACGACACTGTCTTTTTTTGTTAATATTGGTGGCCCCTCTGAATTTGCAGCGGACTCGAGGGAGTTTCCAGAGCGAAACAACTGCTCCTGCATTTACACCAGAAGAAAATACTTGAAAGTGTACGTAACATTCAAAAATGCCTTCACGAAAGGCGCATCAGATTGAAGCAATGCAGTGATTCCCCTGCAGAGAATGGGAAAGGAAATTTGCTGTGCTGCTCTGGGCACTTATTTCCGTCTCCTGTGAAATGGAACTCCATTCCATTCAACTCCATTCCATTCAATTTAGTACCCACCAATTCACTCTGGTGGGTACTGAAACGTGGATGTACCCAAACTTAAACTGCATGTTTATGCCGATAGGTGCAGGGCGCGTAATGGACGACAGCCGGGCGTCACAGCGCTTCACCGCAGAGCGGGAAGCTTGCTCTACCAGCCTTGTGACGCAGTATTCAAATGTCGCCACGTGACCACTGCCACCAGCTCGAAGTGAAGAGCCTGCTCACATTTTCAACGCTTCTTGACTGCGAAACGGTTATTCATCAAGCTCCCCCCCCCCTCCCCCCCCTTCCCGGGTACAGGACATTTCTGACACTTGAGAAAATATCTATTAGTTGCACGTCTGTGTTAGCCACATTGATTCTTATGAGTCTCACAACGTAATTTTGAACCTCCCACATTCACTTGAAGTGTTTTCGCGTGACAAAATTAGAGAACGCGAAAGATGCAGATTTACAGCTACGTCGCAACGTAAACCGGGCCATTGAGACCGCAGAGGCAGCGGCTGCGGACCAGTTACAACATGCGTGAGCGCATCCACCTCTCCCTTTACTATTGCGCAGAAGACGTCAAAAATAGAACAGCGCAAACAGCAATGACGACAGAAAAGGGGACAATGCCACGGCCGTGACTAAAACAGAAAGTTTATCGTGCCTAACAGCAGAATATGTACCATCCCATACGAGAAGGTACACATTACGAAAAATAAAACAATCAAAACAGAAACACAATGAGCAGCCTCGTGCGTCTAGGAAGGTGATCTGTTTACTGAAAACAGTACTGACGGCACGACACAGAGATTGAACGCTAGGGCAGACGGCAGGCCTCTTAGCAGCAGACGACAAAAAAAATGTGTTCTTCCATGCGGACTAGCAGACGATCCGAATTCGTGTCCGGTAGCAGAAGCGCAAGCGTTGCTATCGCAGCGATTCTTTTCCGTCACGCCGGGTCGTGTTCGCTGTCAGCTTCGCGTCACGAGCCCGTCAGCGCGTGTTTCTCAATCTTTACGGACGTGCACCTCCCGGCCAGAGGCCGTGCTCGGGCGTTTTTGAGCGTTTACTCGGGCGAAAATATTTACACGTGAACGCTCTTTTGCAGATGAGATAGTTTGTTCGCCTGTTGGAAGGTGCCTTACCGTTCTTTTTTTTTTAAGACGATAGTCTTTCTTGGGCCACTTAAAGCCAGAAATAATGGTCTGTTTTCATGTCTGTGTCTGTTTGTCTGTCTGTGTGTCTGGATTCAGCCACCCGGACAAAGCGAAAGGGAATCTGCGCAATAGTCTTTTATACTCACAGCCAAATCTAAACGTTCATGCTTGTCAACATTCTTGAACAAGAACAAGACATTACGCAAATATAAGAAAGAAAATTAATACACAAGGGATATTTACAGTGTTCCTTTATAAACAAATTCATAGATGCTTGATTTTTGCGAAATTAAATACTACATCCACTGCAGAAAATAAAATCACACTGTCGGCTGCTGTCGCCCGCCCGACTACAGCATCTGGCTGCATTTCAAAAATAAAGCGTAACAGTTACGAAAGCTTCCACTAGAAAGGTTCCACGTTCTGCTTGGAACGCACGTGGACTAGGGCAACGCGGTTCTATAAATCTTGAAGTCGGTCGCCTCGATTCACGTGCGTCTCCGGCACAAAATAAAGTTGTTCTCTCTCTCTCTCTCTCCGGCGTACTGCAGCGCTGGCATCGAGGAACCCGGCCTGTAGCAGTGGAACGCGGTAAATTTAAATACACCTGAGCAAACCTTTAGTGTGTTTACCTTGGGAGGAGCGCGACGGAAGAGAAACAGCACGAGAGGTGAGCGTGAAAGCAAAGGGAGGTATTTACTTGGCAAATGCCGGCAAAGACTATCGTTGATTGATTGATTGATTGATTGATTGATTGATTGATTGATTGATTGATTGATTGATTGATTGATTGATTGATTGATTGATTGATTGATTGATTGTAGGGTTTCACGCGCCGACGCAACGCCGGCGATAACGCGAGCCGTATTAGAGGGCTCCGGATTAATTTCGACCACCTGGGGATCTTTAACGTGCGCCGAAATCTCGTACACACGGGCGTTTTTGCCTTTCGCCTCCATCAGAACAGTGGAAACCACGGCCGGGAATCGAACCTGACATTTGCAAACGAAAGAAGCAGATACGCGGCCAATTTTTATCTCGTATTTGTCTCATGTTGTGTCCTTTTGTGATATGTTGTCGGAGCAGATCGGGTCTGACGTGACAGAGCGTTTATTCATGGTTAAAGCGAAGCTTTCTTGCCCTCACTTATAGCGATTGTACGCGAAAACGCACTGCAGGAATGCCAACTTTACACAATGAGGGACAGATAATGGTGATGGGTTTCCACAAAGGCATTTCCAACTTCTCAAAAGAAAAAAAAATGCTAAAGCAGTTCCGCTCAACGCGAAAGCTGCAAAGTGCGGAGCGGTAATTCGCCATAGCGGCAGTGGCACCCTCCCTCGACCAGTTTCAGTATCAACCTGGCATTGATGCCGAAAGGAGTCAAAAGAAGGCACCGCAGCCTCCGAAGACGCCCATAAAGAGACACTGGACTGAGTTTGTCATTAATTTGGGGCAATTTATCCGTTAATTCATGACTATTTCTGTATTTTATGTGACCGTGTAATTATTTGCGGCGTAGTAACTGCAGCCTCAGTGGCAACGGCGCAGTGAAAACATTGCCCGAAACACTTCGCTATAAGTAACGGGTGCTTCTAAGGCGCAAAGTAATTGACATCGGCTTCGTAGCTCAAGGGACCCAGGTTTGATCGTGACAAGAGGAAGCGGTGATCTTAAACAAATCTTGAAAGAGATTTTAAAAAAGAGCGGTGATAAAAGCTACTTGAAAAAGAAAGCCACCCGCAAAGCAAAGCAGAAACGCAAAGCGCATCTGCGGTGACGACCTAATCACGCACTGCTGCTGCATGCTGGGAATAACTATAGCTTTCGCCGTGCTTCTAGCCGGGAAGAAAACAGTGAAAGCGCTCAGCGCACTTCTTTTAGGACCCATTTAAACGTACCCTAATACGCTTACGATAAACGCTTTCGCTGCTTCCTTCGTGCTTGGAAGAAGACCGAAGCACAGATTTCGCCAGCATGGTGAGGCACTGCGCCATTTGCTTAACATCGCTGATGTGCCTGTGAGTTTCAGCTTTGCTCTTGATGCGATTTTCTTTAAGAATGGCTACTGAATGCGTCCACTGGTGAAACTGAATGAATTCGCCCAATATTAATGACATCGCTCGAATCACGTAATTCCAGCGCTCAAACAAGGTCAAACCTCGGAAGAGATAGAAAATTTTCAACAAGTTCGTAATTTATTGGATGGGCCTAGAGTAGTAATTTTTGGTTTGCGTTCCTTGTGACATCCTGTTACAAGTTCTGGGCATGCTTTTTGACTACATTCTGAAAGAGTTTCATTTTTATGAGAAACTTCTAAATGAGGGGCCTTAAATTGTATATTTAGAGCCACTAATCCTCCCGTCACGCAATACGAGATCATCATGATTTCAGCTAGTATGGCTGAAGCATGATGTATGGCTACAGATTTTCACCCACGTGAATGACTCTTCTCTTCCCCGCCCGCCTGTCACTTTCTTGCGCTTCCGTCTCATCCTCCCGCGATGAACACGGCAGAGGTTTGCTCAAGTCAGTTCAAATTTAGCGCGTTCCACTGCTCGCGCTCTATCTGCTGGAACCTTCGAACAGGTGCCACGCGGTCTAGAATCGGGCACGGAAGCTTTTCTGTAGTGTTTAATGCGTATTTTTGATGCGAAGCATCTCGTGGTCGGGGCTATGTCCCTCCCTTGTCGTTGTCGTTGTTTCGCCGTCCACACCCTCACTGCGCATGCTCGGCTTGCTAACGCCCGGTGGTGTCTTACCCTTCCATGCCTCCTAGAGCGGCAGTGTTGCCGGCCAACTGAGTTGGCATTGCTTGATCAAAAAGAGTTTATCCTGGACAATTTTGAAAACAACAATGTCGTTATAGGTATTTTCCTTGACTTCACAAAAGCATTTGATTACATAAATCACGATATTCTTCTTCATAAGCTACATCGATATCGATTTCGCGGGAAAGCTCATTCTCTAATATCATCTTATCTATGCGATCGATCGCAGCTCGTGGAAATTGGCGAATACATTTCAACAACTAAACCAGTGACCACACTGACCACGCCAGGTCAGTGTGGCGTGCCACAGGGTAGCATTTTAGGTCCGTTTCTTTTCATTCTGTACAATAACGAGATTGTTAACATCGATGAAACAAATACATAATATATGCCGATGACACAAGTTTATTTTTTTTCCGGTTGCTCAGGTATTGATTTCGCAAATCACGCCAGTAAGACTCTTGCAAGTATTCGCATCTGGGCATCAAACAATAATTTAAAACTGAATGCTAGCAAAACAAAAGCAGTACTTTTGCATCCACGTTGTAAAATCAGCACAGTTGAACCTATTGTAATAAATCAGACTCCAGTTGAATTCGTTCAATGTTTTAAAACAGAAAATATGGCATGCAATAAACACACTGATTATTAGTCCAGAAATTATCCCAGGCCACTGGTCTTATGCGCCGTTATTGTTGTTGTTTTCCAGTCTCAGTTAATTTTCTATTTTACAACTCTCTTTTCAGCTCTATGCTTAACTACGGCGTACTCATTTGGGCTACCACAACTCGGGAAAATATAGGTAAAATAACACTCTTACAAAAACGAGCTATTCGCCTAGTCAGCAAGGTTCCGTATCTTTCTCCTACACGAGAACTATTTAAAAAGTACAATGTTATTCGCATAGATTCTATTTACAGCTATAAACTTTGCAGATGCTACAAACAAGCTGTATTAAATAACGGTTCACTACTTAATCTAGCCAGTCTAGAAAAGCTGTCTCCGATATATTCTACTCGCAATCCTGAAACCTGGAAAGTAAAAAAATGCTGAACAAATTACGGGGAACAAATGTTGCTACACAGATTGCCGTCTTTGCTTACTAATTATCAAGACATTTCTACCATTCCTTTTAACCATCTACGCAGCATCTTTACACTCAACTCGTGATGTTGTTATTAGCATAGATATCTTTCTCTTTCTTGCTATTGGATTTTGCAAGCTTACAACTTTTCGAAACCTTCCTCAGTAGGTATTTTGAGTGCTGTTTATAGTCACTGCATATATTGTATATACGTTGCGTTTTTTGTTTGTGTGATTTTTGCTAATATTAGCCAATGCCGTTTGCCGCCTGTCTGCACCGGGGGGCTGGGGCTCGTCAAGCTGTTATTACGGCTTTTTTTCCCGGCTCCCTTTGCGCTAAAGTGATTTATTGGTTCTTTTTTCGCGCAAGAATAAAAATCAAATCAAATCAAGTCTTCGTGGGCCGGCATGAGACGAGCACGCTTCCCCTTTAAGGGCTCCTGGAGTGACAGTGTTGCCGGTGCCTTCCTGGGCCGGCACGAAACGAGCAGGCTTCACGTGCCTTCGACGTTTCATCATCGTCGGCAGCGGCGTGCGTCGGCGAGTCTCGGCGGGCCGTGATTACAAGCAGCCCACAACCATCCGGGAACGTGCATCGACCTCATCTTCAGCAACTTTAGGGTTCATCCACTACAACAGCCCTTGACTTTACATTTCACAGACCATAAGGCGGTTATATTCAAACGGAACGCCAACCACAGCTCGACGTCACCTGCGTTGAACATAATTATGATAATGCTTAAATAAAGACAAACTCATACCACGTACAACGTCTATCTCTCTCTCTCTCTCTCTCTCTCTCTCTCTCTCTCTCTCTCTCTCTCTCTCTCTGAGTGTGTTTAATGCCTCTCCAATCTAACCGCCCCACCCCTTCAATAAAATCACACCATCTTCCCGTAGGGGAACCCTGAGTTGTATGTGAAACAGCCATGGGGTCAACGCGATTTCCCATTTCGTAGTTCCGGTAAGTGAAAAGTGTGGTAGTTACCATGGAAACCAAACGGTAAATATAACGTTAGCTACGTACCTCAACCTCACGGAAACGACGAACTGAAAACTAATGGGCACTTGCACCGACCCGATGGTTGCTTTGCATACTACTCAGGGTTCCCCTCCGGGAGATGGTGTAATTTTTTTTGCATATTTCCTGCCGCAATAATCAAGCAGCCATGTATTTTCAGTTCAAAAGAACACTGTAAATGCCACTTCTGTATTGATGTTCAGCCTCAAATATGCATAATTTTTTTTCTTTTTGCTGGACAATCTCGACAATTATTAAGTGTGTTTCCAGGTGTAGTGAGTTGGAAAAAGTTTTGCCTAGATAAACGCCTCGTTCGAAAATTCTTTAACTATTGACCGGGCGGCTCAATCAAGGTACGAACAGACAGACAGACACACAGACAGAGACGGAAACAATATCACATCAGTTCAGTCCCTTTCTAAAAGTATGTAAGCAGGGTTGGGGAACGCGGCATATGTCGGATGCACTTCCCTCCACTATGGTGCCGGTAAACCGGGAACGAAGCGCTAAGGCTGGCGGGAGGATATCGCAAGGGGTGGCTGCTCCTAATGGAAAAGTGTAGAATATGCATCTTCAGTATATCTTCATAGACGCATCTTCGTAAACGTGTCGACGTACGTAGCCGGGTGCGTGTTTAGGTGTCAGAACACCCCCCGAAATTTTGTAAGTCCCACCTCCCCCTCCTTGCGGCCTTTTTTCATCCCATTCTTTTTAATGACTTCATCTATAATTTTAAATAAAGAAGAGAAGGAAATAATAAAACAAAAATAAGATATTGTTTGGACGCACACTATCTTCTTTCATTTTCCACCGGCGGGGTATAAGAACTCCTGAAAAAAAGTGCTGATGTCAAACACTTGTTTCGTTTTCTCTGCCAAGTGTCTTATGGGAGAGCCAAACGCATTCCCTTGTAATTGTAAAAAGGTTCCACAAAAAGCTTTGCGCCCTTGATTCTCTCCTCTCCAATGTCTACTACTCCACCTCGTCGACAATATCGCTGTGGTTTCACTAAGCACAGTGAAGCCTTGCTTCTATCTTAACGCCCTGCCCTAATGCTCGTGCAGCCCTTCGTCTCAGGAAGTCATCGCGTCATCGGAGAACTTCCCTTTCATCTCAAGCCAGCTTTGAGAAACTAGGTTGCGGCCTTCCCTCCCTTGAACAAGAGGCATCCGCCGGAGAGCTGGTCTCTCATGCAAAGCTGCAGCCACGGCAGTAGGGCCAAGCTGAGCCAAGCCAATCTCGGTGACAAAGGGAACGTCTGGGGCGCCAAGCGGAATTCCTGGCGCGAATGAAATGAACGCAGCGTGGGGCCGGAAAGTGGGATGGCGGCTGTGACTTGTGGTGGCTGCCACGGAAGACCAGTGGAGGCTGCGGCATCTTTTGCGGGTCATAATTCAGTGGCGCATCACTGCCCCTTCATCCAGCGTGCCAACGAGATTGCCAAAAGCCGCGCTTTTGTCTGCTAGGCGCGCGCGCGGGAAAAGCCGTCGCCACCATCTTTCTTGCGCCCAAGCAGATAATGCACACGCGCTCATCGCCTTCTGTGCGGGTGGGATTTTTTTTTTTGCAAGAAGCGCGTGTAGATTTGCTTGCTATATTGGAGATTTACCGCTCATATTAAAATATTCAAGTTTTTTAAGTAGCCTTTCGGAGCATGTTAGAGTTCTTCCGCTGATTCTCTTTGAAAGCAAAGCTTGATTTGGCCAGGCGAAAGAAGAATCTGGCTGCCCTGTGCGCAACCCCATGCGCCCGCACGAAAAAAACCCGATGACGGAGAATTACAAGTGTTATTTTCGGAAGTTTTTTTACCAAACTTGTTACTTCCGCATTCAATGTGGACCAGTAGAGCTTATTTCATAGACAGTGCCACTATCTGGGCTGTACCCGTATTGTTTACCGTTCTTGACAAGCTTATTATGCCGAAGTTTAGATGTGACATATTACCCTTTGCCGCATTCAGCCAATTTGCTTCGCGCATTTCGTGTTGTCAAGCAAAAGTCTCCGTTCATGGTCACCTCACTGTCCCTTAAATGTGCGTACTTCGAAAGAACAATCTCCTTCGTTTCCAAGGGTGGGAATTTTACAGTGATTGGTCGCAATTTTTCAGATGTGATTTGACTGATCCTGTGGGCGCATGATATTCTGTCATCTGGTATGTTTAGTTTTAGGGTGTTTCTAAACAGTGATAAGATTTCTTTCTTTATATTATTCGGCGGATTCTGTGGCAACGTACGGCAGGCCATGAAAAATCAGACTGTCGTGGCGAGAGCGGACTTCTACATTGTCTAGGCGTGACCGGAGATTGTGCATGTCTTTTTCGACACGCCTGACACTGGTGCAAACATCGCTAAGATCGCATTGCCACGTTTCTAGCATAGATGTGAGATAGAAAGGTACTCTTCAAAAAGGTACCCTTCGCAAAAGTGTGCCAGGGTTCGGACAAATGAACTTAAATTTGTCGGATAACATTTTCTCGGTGTCTACTTCATGCCTGCATCTTCCACTGTTTCTGGCGCACACGCACAGTCTTTGTGAAAATTTTCTTGGCCACGCTAAACGTTTTGCGCCACAAAGAATTCAAAGCAAAAGTTGAACGTTTAGCTGCGGTCAATACATGTTATGACAGTAAGAAAGAAACACATTCTCTCCAGCTTCCTAGCTAAAAGGTTTCATCCTCGATCGAAAGGTAAGCTTGTGCTTTGAATTTAAATTTAATGTGGACCAGTAGAGCTTATTTCATAGACAGTGTCAGTATCTGGGCTGTACCCGTATTGTTTACCGTTCTTGACAAGCTTATTATGGCGAAGTTTAGATGTGACATTTTATCCTTTGCACATTCAGCCAATTTGCTTCGCGCATTTCGTGTTGTCAAGCAAAAGTATTCGCTCATGGTCACCTCACTGTCCCTTAAATTTACGTACTTAGAAAGAAAAAGCTTTTTCTTTGTTTCCTTTTGCATTTTTGGCATGGCATAGAAAATATTGACAAAGACTGTACATAATTCGAGCTTGCTTCTACGCCTTCCAACGCTGAACCATCACAGAAAAAGGACCTTGTCAGAGTCCCCATGAAAAACGACCTCCAAGCAGCTCGTACTTTTTCCCTCTGTTTATCCTGATTACTCCATCAATTTCCCCAACTCGATTTAACATCTTGAAGGGCAGCGTAGTGGACGAATACACGAGAAAAAGAAGATGACAGGATGACGTTTTCATTGTAAACCATTATTCTGTTTTACAATTACGGTAGTTTTACTGGTACTCGTCCCATACGTTCTTTTCTGAGCTATCGTTCCTCTTTCCAACATTATTGTAACCCGGGGTTGACAAACGCACAGCTGATCGTGCCCTCCTCCCTCCATTTTATCTCAACACTTGTTCATTGATTTTCATTGCAAGGAAGGCTTCGGCAAGCTCGACAAGGGGCGACGCTTTGGACAGTACCCGCCTCTTTATTTGGACAAAATAAATAAAAGTGATGGCAGAAGCCATCTTCGATTACAGCCGAATGGAGCCATCAGCACTGTGCTGGTTGCGTAATAGCTTTGTTTCCACTAACTGCATCCTCCCTCTCGTCCGTCCACCTCCACACGAGTCTCTGCCATCGCCCTCTACCCCAGCCCGGCCTTCACTTTCAAAATCAACTTCAACCCTACCCACGATAGAACGGTTATAAAGACACAGGTTGGCCAAAACAGCTGCACAGTGAGTACAAACGTGCCGGAAATTGGGTGATGGGGTACGAGGTGTCAATGCCCTAAAACAATATGCGCAACACGAAAGATTGTGCGCAGAAGACCAGCTCAGGCGCACATCTCACGCGTCTAAATTATTCCACCTGTTTCTTGCCGTGGACCACAAATTCCAAACGCAACCATTTTGGTCATAACTAGGCTTTACGAACGATCACCAACCGTAAACGCTTTATTTTATAAGAACATATGCATTTAAAGGCACAAGTAATGGGGGACTTCGACTGTCGATTAGCAATACTGATGAAATATTTTGTTATCATCAATGAACCAAGCGAATATATTATCTTTTTCTAAAAATCCTCAGTATGTGCGTGCGCCTGCGTGCGAGCGCTTGGTCGTCATTACAGCTGCCATAACAACTGGTTGTTTCCCCACTCCTCCGAAAGGAAAAACGACGTCGACTTTTCCTTCTTTCTTTGGTGTTTATATTCTATTTTTGCCTTCCTGATAGTCTTAAAATCCTGGTGTCGTCTTACTTCTTGAAACTCGCGGATTATCAAGTTTCATGCGAGCTACCTTTTTCTGGCTAAATACATCCTCGGCATGCTCAGTAAATTTGGCAAACAACGCGGATCAGAATAACTACATTGTAATTCCCAACTGCTCTGCCCTTGAGCTGTTTGGAAGAATTGTCGCACGAGTTCTTTCGGAAGGGCAGGAAAACGGATAGTGGACTCACGACCGAAACAGAAACATCGTAGTAGTGCATGTGTGTACAGGTCCGCACGTACGAGGTTCCCAACCCTGCAGACGTACATCCGCCGTACAAGCCAGAAATGAACCTGTCTTGCAACTAAAGTGACCGTGAAACTCAAGGCCAGTTGTTTTCGCTTGGTTTTTTTGTTAATTATCTCACAAAAAGGAGGAGAAGGCCTGGCAAGGCAAAGAAATAGCACTTAAGGTAAATTTATGGCTTGAGAGCTAACAAGGAAGGCGACCTGCCGGGCGCCTTTGCCGGCGATGTCGATTTATGTCGGCGGCTGAATGCACCGCGACGAAGTTAAGGAGCGCGGAGGATGTATGGGCTGACTGCGCACGGTGAAGTGTGATGCATTTGTTCCAGTGAGTGGGATGAACTTAACCCCTTAACCTCCGCTGCCGAGGTTCGGGGACGGAAATTTCCGCGAGTTGTTAAAAAGAATTTGTAAAAAAGTTGCGAAAAAGTCAAATTGTTCCTGCGCTTATGGCCAACCTAAATTCCTTGATTATTTAGCTACACACCCGCACACTTGACACGTTCATGCTCATTTTGTATAGGTTTCATAATCCGTTGTGTATTCAAGTTTACATTGTAGGTGTTCTTCCGTTACATTGTGTTAGTTGAAATTTCTTCTGTTCTGTCCGTGTTGTGGTATAGTAATCGTTGTTATGCCATAGGAAATTCCCCCCTCTTCTTTATCTTTGTATATTTTGTAAAGGGCGTACGCATGTTCCCCGTGCATAATTTGGGCGGCCCAGCCCGCTCACAAGCATCATTGCTTAAGTGGGCTGGAATGCAATGCGTACTTTTCCTGTAATAAAGATTATTATTATTATTATTATATTATATTATATTATGATTATTATTATTTATTTATTTATTTATTTATTTATTTATTAGTTGCCTACTTTTGAAACTGTTTCCTGTGACTTGTTCGTCTTATCATTTGTCTGTGTACTCTTGCCGTTGTTTTATTCTTTGTTGCTGTGCTTGTTGTGCGGTCTTTACAACATGCAGAGACCCAAAGCCGTCTTTTTTTTTTACCTGTACCCACCTTTCACTCAACCTGTTGTTTATTTATGTCATTTGCACTCCTTCAATTTGTGTATTTGTGTGTGTATCGCCACTTGTTTGTTTCTTGCAATATGTTTCTTGTATTTTGCTTTTATGTAACTATCCGTGCGCCAGCACTCAGGCCTTTGGCTGTTCCTGGGCACGTAAATAAACATGATTGATTGATTGATTGATTGATTGATTGATTGATTGATTGATTGATTGATTGATTATTATTACTAATGTAAAAGGCAGAAGTACGGCTCGGAACCCAAAGTACTCATCGTAGTATCTGGTTTCGCGCTATATTTTCAATCAAAGCCAGGCGATGACACGCGCGCTGTTAAGCACACATGCCATATTTATTGAGTGAAACCTCAGGGTAAACAGATCACGAGGAAAAATAACCGCAGGTATTGGGGAATGTCTAGTAAGTAAAAAAAGATGTATGAAAGCGTATAGTCGAACGAGCTTCACATAATAGATCTGTTACTATAGAATGACAACTGATCAGTACGAGCGACAATAGCAACCACAAAGGTACAGTCGGCCAAATCTTTAACTGGCGTGCGCGAGCGGCGACTTTTCTGTGTGTCAGCGCCATATGACGGAGCCAAGTTGCAAACTGTTTGAGGCTAAGCGCATTCCCAGAAAGTCGTGCTCAGTTGTGCCACTCGTCTGCTAGGCTGTTCCTTCCTTAGCGCGTCACCCCTTATGAGAGCACTGCAAACGATCCAGGCAGCGTGATAAAGCGAATGGGTTTGCTCTTATTTTATTTTCCCAAGATCAACGTTGCAGCAACCAATCGAGTAAATTTCAAGATACGCCGAACACGCTCACTCATGAGATAAGCTGAAGAATAGGGTTTACTCATTTTTTTACTTTGTGACGTAAACGGTTTCTCGTGTGTATTAAGGGCAGTTATATCTGCCCTTGATATCTTCAACGTGCTGAAGCCTGTGCTGAAGCTATAAAGTAGGCATCTACAGAAAAAAAACCGAAAGAAGAAATAAGTAACCCATGTTCTTCGGCTTATCTCATGATTGGGCGTGTTCGGCGTATCTTGAAATTTAATCGATTGATTGCTGCAACGTTAATCTTGGGAAAATAAAATAAGAGCAAACCCATTCCCTTTATCACGCTGCCTGGATCGTTTGCAGTGCGCTCATAAGAGGTGACACGCTAAGGAAGGAACAGCCTAGCAGACGATGGGCCCAACTGAGCGCGGCTTTCTGGGCATGCGCTTAGCCTAAAACAGCTTGCAACTTGGCTCCGTCATATGGCGCTGACGCACAGAAAAGTCGCCGCTCGCGCACGCCCGCTAAAGATTTGGCCGACTGTACAGTGTGCGAATAATGAGGGCTCAGTAAAGAATGGTTTTTCGACCAAATCTACCCGCTCGTTCCTGTAGGCTGTGGCTTTGATCTGCCTATATCGCATGGCGCTCTACTCGCGCGCCGTTCTCTAACGTGCTCCTGATTTTTTGGCAAGTTTATGCGGCATGTGGTTTGTCTGTAGTTCTTTGTGACCCCGTATTCTGAGGGCTGAATGCGCTTGTTCATTGCATTCTGAAATGAGGAGGAAGAAATTCACCCGCATTTCCCCGAAGGGGAGCATGGGGAAGTGCGAATGCACGGGTGATGCTATGAGGGGGAGTTATGTTGAACTGTGTTGGCATTCGCCCGTTAGTTGCATTTAACACCCCCGCGTGATCAAGTGGGGATTCACACACCCCGTTAGTCGTTCTCTGGAAATCTTGGTGAATTAAAGTGTATGTTCGAGGAGATCACACACACACGCAAGTAAAGTGAAACGACAGTATTCTTTATTCAGCACTTGTTGGTGTTGTCGTTGTAGTTGACGGTCATTATGACCGCCTTGTGGTCACTGAAATGTACGGTCAAGAGTTGTTGCAAGACCGCGCGTATCAGACAGTTCCTCGCAAAGGCCAGGTCGATGTAGCTGCCGTTGATGGTAGTGGGAGCCTCTAGCGGTAGGCACGTCATGGAGTGGTTGGCGAGCATGTATTCCATCAACCACTCGCCGCCCTTTCGCACGTCCACGTTAAAGTCCCCAACAACCACGACCGGGTCCGAGGGCTTTACGCGCCTGGCCACACTCTCCATCGCCGCGTCCACGTATTCGACGACGTCGTCGCGCGAGATGTTTGGCGCGAGGTAGAGGGTGACGACCACGATTCCGTCGCCCGAGTACGCGTCGGTGTAGACAGCACTGTACGGCGACTCGTCCCTGACCGGCGAGGTGGACACGGCGTGCGACACGAGGTTCGCGTAGACGTGACCGACGAGGTAGACGCCGCAGTACTCGCCCCGACTTCCGCTCCTGGCAAAGCAGCAGTCGTCAATGGGGAAGTGGGAATGCACGGGCGATGCGAAAGAATTCTTCTTGGCCAATCGCCCTAAGTGGGTATGTGCAAAAGAAATTAGGAACTCTTCTTGGCCAATCGCCCTAAGTGGGTATGTGGTGCGGATGGACGGACGGCGGTGGACGCGTGATTCAGGGTCGCTTGAGAAGTGCATTCGCACTTAAAACACTAATTTATTGAGTGTAAAAGTGGGCGGCGCAGCAGCCTGGGCACGAGCAAGGAAAGGTTTTTGGTCCTCGCACAGTGAGCTGGCCGGCTCGCGCTCCCTTTGCTCAGGGAAAGGGGACGGGAAGAGGTGTGTCGAGTAGGGGCATTCCCAGACTAGCTGGTAAAGGGCTTTCTAGGGCAGGTAGGGTTAATTGGAGGGGGAGATGTAGTCGAGTATTGAGGTGTTGTAGTATGTAATTGTCTGTAGTCGACGCTAAATACGAGCAGCTATAGCTGTGTGCTGAGGGATCGTTAATGAGGAGGGTATTGAATCCGCAGTCGGTAATATATAGAATTTCAGTGTAGCGGGAATGGACCGGAGGTTAAATGTAGTGTACAATTCGGCTCTAAAAATGAAGTACACGAAAATGCTGCAGGGTCTTTTTCTAAAAGAAACTGCTTTAGTTTCACTGTCCGCATTGCAAGGGAAGTAAGGACACTAGCTGATTGTAAGTTCCGGTTGAGCCTAATGCGGATTCGTCAAGACTGCCAACAGATGGGCTTAGTTGTAATGCTCTATGAGATGAAGGTTTCGTCTATAGTGCCGTCCAGCGATAGTATAAGAGCTCTGCTAAAACGACGTCCACCGGTGTTTCGGAGAAAAAAAATGGTTCACCTGGCCTTATTCGCACTCCCTGAGATGCCGTAGCGCAGCATAACCTAAAAAAAACATAAAGAACAGAAAGCCTTCATTAAAAACAGAATGTAACATAAGCATCGAAAATTACAATTGAACTTCAAATAAAAAAAATTAGAAGGTTGTAATCGTATTCGAACCACAGCCTCAGGCACCGGGATTCTCAGACAGAACCTTTAAACGACAGCGGCACGCGCTCTGCTCTATATTTGCCCCGTTTTGAAATTTATTTTATTTATTTTATTTTAGTACCCTAAGGGCCCGTGATGGGCATTACATAGGGGGGGAAGAGGTTAAAAACAAACACAACACTATTTCACCGTTGAACGAGACGTGATGTATACAGAGTACATCCATCATTGATCGTTCTTCCTCTTGTCCTTTTTTTTGTTTAACAGGGCATGTATGAACGCAAATAAGTTAGTACTGCAACAGGGTTACGTATAAGGTGCTAGCAAGAGCAACCCGTAAGATCAAAATCGACCGTAGTCAAATAGCAAAGCATACATACAATAAAATCAAACATTTCTAAACTTTGTGCTCGTTACAGGATTACACTATATAGACAACTTCAACTGCAAACAAACGCACATTTTAAAACACTTTTTCAACAAAACAGTGAGTAAGGCTTACTGGTCACTATATTGGGTGATAAATGAATGCAACGCGGTTTGAAAGGAAGATGATTCTGTCAGATGAACAAGACTTGCCGGGAGCAAGTTCCATTCCTGTATTCAGATGAACAAGGCTTGCCGGGAGCAAGTTACATTCCTGTAATAAATAAAAAAACAAATAAAATATACGCACGTGGTTATAACATATACCACTTCGGAGAGCCCATCCTATATCACGCGTATGTTGTGCGCACCTTGCTGTCTACGTTACGGCCAACGAGCAGCTGTAACCAACGAGGATCGCCATGCACGGCGTGGGAGTCGTGGACGCGTGCAAAGGAGAGCATGCAGCGGCGGCGTCGTTTTGATCGGCCAAATGCAGCGCAGCTGCTGCGTGGCCGATCGAAATTTCGATCGGCCACGGATCGGAAAATTCGAATATCGCCGGACGGCACTCTTGTCATGGATGCAGCAATCAGCTAGAGCACGGCCAGACAGCACTCTAGACACTGCGTTGGCAGACGTAGAACTAGTGATGACCAGGGATGGGCGGCCCGAATGTTACGGTATCGTTACATGAAAATCGTGGACACACAGTGCAGGAAAAGAACCAGACGGCTCAGTACAAAGTATATGAAACCTGGAAGAGCAGGGGAAACGATCGAGACAATAAAAAACGAAGTGAAAGAATCAGAGACCGCGACCTAGAAAAAGAGGATGGACGCAAAGAAGTGCTTAGATATCTAGAGAATCGGGAAGCGGGAAATCACGAGGGAAACGTTCTTTGGTAATACCAAAGGGAGTGCAGTGCTTTTTGAAGTCCGGGGGAGCGGCTTGCGGATAAAAACGCTTATCTCCGAGCCGGTCGAGAAAGCACTGCGTGCAGGTCGCGGCAGGGAGCCAAAAACCATGCGCCATACTGTAACGCAGTGCAAATGTATCCGTCCAGTCCTCAGTGAGGGAGCCATCCAGCTTCCGGAAGCCCTTGGCTTTAAGATTAACGGATCAGTGAATTTTACCACAGTACCGGTTTGTAAAAGAGAGTCCGAAAGTCGGTGGAAAAAGAGCAGAGAAGAATATGGCAAGACGTACGAACAAACAAGTGAGACTAGCACAAAAATTCCATAAAGGGTGTTTTTCTTTTTTTGCCAGTGGCAACGTTATTGTACAGTGGTGTTGCGACTGCAGTCGCTGTGCAACGCCATCCCGATTTATTGATTGATTGTGGGTTTAACGCGCCGACGCAACGCAGGCGATGAGGCGTGCCGTAGTGGAGGGCTCCAGATTAATTTTGACCACCTGGGAATTTTTAACGTGCGCAGAAATCTCGTACACACGGGCGTTTTTGCTTTTCGCCTCCATCAGAAAACGGCCGCCGCGGCCGGGAATCGAACCCGCGACCTCGTACTCAGCAGCGCAACGCCTTAGCCACTGAGCAACGTCATCCGGTGCAAAGGGGAAGACGCTAAGCATCAGCATCATCAGCTAAACAGTGCACTCTAGCTTCATCAGCATCATCAGCTAAACTAGATTTAGCATCATCAGCTAAACTAAAAGAGCCACACAAAAAACACACAGACTGGGCTGAAACCTTGGGGACAATCTTGACATGCCGTAAAATGTAGCAGTGAGTCCCGGAGGAGCAGCCATTTTGTGTTTTGGTGGTCTGTAACACAATAAATCAGCCGTCGCAGAGGAGAAAGGTGCTGCGTTTCGTTTGTAGTGCGTATTCCAAGCAGACTATGCTGTCCTCCGTGCAGACACAAGCAGGAGGGAGGGACATCAATAAAGAACAGCGCGAAAAAACACGGCACAAAAAAAATGCGCTGCACTCACATCTAATTTATATCGGCACACAAAGACGCGACTATATATATACATGTATATATATATATATATATATATATATATATATATATATATATATATATATATATATATATATATATATATATATATATATATATATATATATATATATTTATATATATATATATATATATATATATATATATATATATATATATATATATATATATATATATATATATATATATATATATATATATATATATATATATATATATATATAACACAGAAATAAGGATTGGCAGTCAAGAAGACCTTGGAAAGCAAAGGGGAGGTTGTGGTAGGCCATTGAAACAGATCAAGAATTTGGAAAGAAAGAAAGAAAGCGAAGAAAAAATGCCCGCCAGGTGGGATCCGAACCCACGACCTCCAGAATACCGGTCTGGTGCGATTCTGGAGGTCGTGGGTTCGGATCCCACCTGGCGGGCATTTTTTCTTCGCTTTCTTTCTTTCTTTCGAAATTCTTGATCTGTTTCAATGGCCTACCACAACCTCCCCTTTGCTTTCCAAGGTCTTCTTGACTGCCAATCCTTATTTCTGTGTTATATATATATATATCTATATATATATATATATATATATATATATATATATATATATATATATATATATATATATATATATATATATATATATATATATATATATATATACATGTATATATATATATATATATACACACAGATCAGTCACCCACGTGACCCGAAATCATAACAAAGAAGAAAACGGAACGTCATTTAGATACGCGAATATCTAAATGACGGGCACTGATGCACTGATTCGGTCGTGCGAATTTTGCGCTGATCTGTTATAATGAACCTTCACCAAGTCGACCAACTCAAAGCCCTCTTGAAAAGGGAGGGAGGGGAACGAATTACACGGAGAGGTCGGACGGCATATCTGAGTGACTCGTTTCCCTCTTGCTGATGGCACTGTAGTCCACTTTGAGGCGAGACAGAAGAAAATCAACAGAACACTAAAAGCAAGTCCAATCAATATATAAAAAATAAAAGAAATTCATCCCCGAAAGCGGTGAGGAATTCCCACATCCAGGCTCCTTCGTCCTGTCTCGAATTCAGTTGACCTTGATTAATGCTGCCAGCGTCCGCTCTTCTTTCTTTTTTTGTTTCTTTCTTCTAAACATGGTACAGGAACGACCTTCATTTTTAACTCAAAGTTGGGACTGTGAATGTCCTGGCTTGGGCTGCATTGTTTGTCCTTTAGCTGATTTAGTTTGCAGGAATGCTCCCTCCACGAAAAAAATTACCTGACATGCGACACATATGCATCTCTACTGTAGACGTTTTGTAATTTTGTAGGCGAGCATTATGACTCAGCTCACGGTCGATCGGAGCCCCGCTTGTGTGTTGCGCATTTCTTGCGTGCTCGTAATTTGCACCATTCAACTGATTTTTTTGTGTTTTAACCCGGAAGTGTGTTATGCCCGGGTACACGAAGATCTGACAGACGTCATATCGGTCACGGAAATGACGTTGCCAGAAAAAGTTTCATCGACGTGGCTGCGCCCGGATTCGAGCCACGAGCTCTCTCGCTGCAACGGAAGGTACACAGCGCTCTGCCCAGTGCGCTACGAATTCAACCGCAAGTAGGATTGCGAATGCACCTTATATCTTTCTCACTACTTTCTTCACTCAGGTGTCGTCTAGGACATGCCGCCGTCCAGGAGAAGTGAAGCGAAGTAGTTCATCATGACTGTAATGAGCGCCGACAATTGGCGCCTCGAAGCCAGCGTCTTCGTGTACGCGGGACGCAGATGATTTGAGGCACCCTCCGCCACCTACTGCTTTCGGTTTCGGTTCCGCTTCGTTCGCACGGTTTTCAAGGGATTGTTGTTTGAGTCGTACTTACGCAATGTCTTGGCGCGTGCAATCCAGTGTCTAACGTTGATGCTTCTGACGGTGCCATACCGACGTAACATAAATAGCGATGTGCAAGTTCATATGGATGCACAATAAATGCTACTGTGAAGGTACTTTTCACTTTCATGTTTTACCGATTCCAATGAAAGTGGCATCAACCACATTTTTTGGTATTTTCCTGGTTTTTTTTTCAAAAACTATTCGACTAATAATATAAATTTACTCTATTGGAACGATAGAATTTGTCACTGTTCGCGCATTTTCGCTATATTTTATCCGTACTTCTAATATCCTTTTGCGGGCTGTTTTCCCTTTATGCTATTAGCTACCGTTATGATGAGGCTATGTACGGACTTCCGTGTTTACTTTCGTGTTCTCTCACGTCCGTATGAGAATCAATTTCAGATACAAAGAGCGAAGAGCTGAGGGAAAGAAAAGGCCGACTTAAAGTACACCTCCCATTTACATGCACTGCGGCCTTACACGACCCATGTCAGCGCATTATCAGGTAGCAAGGACCAGCTGCCCGGAACAGAACTTCCTAAAAAAGCTTAGGCCCTGCTTTTAAAATCAGAAAGCGCGGCATGGCTTAGTGCAGAATATGAACACTCCGTGACAGCTCATTAGGGATCAGTTCTGGCCTAAAATTTCCCGCTTTCCTACCATGCTAACACAGGCAGTCCTATAACTGCTACCAACTACTCCAGCCCACTTCGCTTGTCCACTTGTCTGCGCTAGCGGGGCTAGAATTTAGTGTCTAGCATAGCGGGTAGTGGGCGCTGCCCTCTATGTGCGCTAGGGTCGGCGTCCCAGTGACTTATCCTAATGGTTCCCCGTCTCCTCCGGACTGATTGCAGCGGGACATGCGGTTTTAAGCACGCGGGGGGAAAAGGGGGACTTGTCCCGCGAAGGGGAAAGTGGAGACAACCGAAGCGTGAGCTTGCGCTTCCCTCGGCTGGACTGCGCCATTTGCGGAGGATAATTAGCTGGCCCATGAGCCGTTTAGGAGAGCGCAGGTCTACGGTCTGGCGAGCTTCCGGCCCGGAATGATCAGCGGGGACGGGGGAAACCAACGGGAACCAAAGGCTGTGTGGTGGTATGGAGAAGGGTTAGGCAGGAGGCAGATACGGAAAGCTCTGCCATCGATGTTGCACTCGCCTGCAGGTATTTGAGAATTACGAAGAGAAGCGGGAAATCAGTAGTCATAGGGCATCTTTGTTAGCACGTTGTGCAACCCGAGTACTCCGTAACCTTAATATGGCTGAGGGTGCACTATATAAAAAAATCCGTGACCTTCCAGTCTGCAAAGAAGGATGACCAAAGAAAGTGGGCGCAGCCCGAGGAGTGCACGAAACAAAACACTTGTTTGTAATTTGCGATTGAGCACACTTCTTGGTTAAGCAGCGGAATGACAAACATGGGAATGTCCGTTTCCCTCCCGCGTCGTAGGCATCGCACTCCCGGTGAAACACATAATCAGCTCAACTTCGGAGGACAGCAGCCACGTCACATCGGGCCGTGAGACGACCACATGGAGATCTTCCACCCGTACAAAGGCCATGTCATCGGCGATTCTATGAAGCCTATAGGGCGTGCAACGGGGAGCTGCAGTTGCCCGCGTGGGTTCGAGAATATGAGAACATTCGTCTGTGCACGCTGCAGGACTTTTATGCGCGTCCCCACACCCAATTTGATCCCCTCTTTCTCTTTGTTGATAGCATGCGGTTTGGCTTTAGATAGGCCAGCAGCGTGCATTCACCTCTCGCTACACTTCACGCCAGAAAGGGACATTCACGTTATTTCTCTTGCGTCTGAGCGTCTCCGTCGTCACAAAGACAGGATTCTTCAATGATGCCCAAGCCATGCTGCAAACTAATGGGCTGGCTGGATCTCTTATAATAAGGCATGTAAGGCATTTGATTCGGGGGATACGATGCGGTGGTTGTTTTGGCGTTGTGAAATTATTTGGGCAACAAAGGCAGCATTTCGGCGACAAGATCAATCGGTTCATTTCTAGATAAAGTGGAAAGGGTGCAGTGTTTCCTCGGGACGGAATGGCACTCTTCGCATTTTACTCTGAACAGACCGGACTTTCTTAGTCATTGTAATGGGAACTTGCGAAAGAAACATGAGAACTTTTGTGAATTTCGAGGTCACATCTATAGTACAAAGGCCCCGTGATTACAGCGCAACTGTCTTCTAGATCGAAGGGCATCGCACAGGCTTCTTTGCTTACCACCTGCAAAAGTTGAGTGGTTTATGCCCGCTCTGCGAAAAATGGCAATACGATTTATGTTCGCAACATCGACGGAACACTGGATTGAGGGACCTGTTTCATCACCATTGGTTGGTTGAAAATAATCGTGCTCCTTTTTCAGGGCTGAAAAAAATAAACACAGGCAACAAGCCGAGAGGTGGCAAATTCCCGATAGATAGATAGAAACTTTATTGCTCATGGAACGGTGGGGACGAATCAGCCGCCTCGGTCCAGGCAGCCGCTGCGGGCCCTGATGATGTGGGCCGCCAGTTCCCGTTGCTCTTGGAGACTTGCCGCAACAGCCAGCCACTCTCCGGTGTAATTGTGTGGCTGGGTAGGGTTGTAGGGGCACTCCCACAGAATGTGGTCCTGGGTAGGGGGAAAAGGCAGTGGGGACAGCGTGGGACAGGGGTGTCTGGCATGCGTTGGAATAGATGGAGCCGAGTGGGTGTTTGCGCCTGCCGAATGACTACTTGCTCGCGACGGGTAAGCCCGGAATGGAGGGGAGGGAACGTGCGGCGTATGCTTAGAATGTCTGCTAAGGTGGAGTGTGGAGGGGGAGGACAAGGATTTGTGTCCGGAGTGTCGAAAGGGGCCCGGAGGAGAGCTTCGCGGGAAATCTGATGAGCGCGTTCTTTCCCTGCAACGCCTGCGTGACGAGGGATCTCCAGTGCGCGTGAAAAGGCCCTTTAACGTTGTTGAAGAGGGACAGTGAGAAGGGGAAGGCGAGACCCCGAGTCAGGTGGTAGCATGCTGACTTGGAATCGGTGTAGATATTGGTCGTGCAGACGGGGGATGTGTTGTAAGCAGCGGCAAAAGCGATGGCGAGAAGTTCGGCTTCTTATGGGGAGGCGCAGCGTCGAGTGATCGAGTAGTGAGTAGCCCCTGAAGTGATGAAGGCGACCGCACCGCGGTTATCTTCAAATGCCGCATCTGTGAATACGTGGCGGCTGTCGATATCACGGTTTACTTTCTTGGCGTAGTACGCGGCACGAATAAGGCGGCGTTTGGGATTGCATTGCTTTTCCATGTGGCGGGGAAGAGGCGCTACAGTAATATGTTGGAGTATTTTTTTTTCTAGAGGAGTTATTTGAGGTCGGGGAGGACGAGACAGGTATCCTAATGTGCAAAGATATGAAGACTTGTTGCAGTTTCGGAAAGGCGTTGACGTTGGTGGCAGCGATGGATGTCGGTTATGTCAGAAACCGTCGGGAGGACACCATGTTGCGCAAGTCGGATGGTGGTGCTAGTGGTAATCGGAAGACCCAGAGATATTTTTGTCGCTTTGCGGATAAGAGCGCCAAGTTTCCCTTCCAAGGTGCGCGTTAGGACGACGTACGGCGCTTGATAACGAAGGCGGGAGATGATAAGACCATCGCGGAGTTAAATACACTCTACCACGCCATGTTCCCTACCCAATACCCAGCCACGTGTCACTTTTGTCCAAACATGGGAACTCTTTACCACATTACCGTAGAATGCCCCAACACTCCTACCCAACCGCCACTCCCCAACATCACCACACAGCAGTGGGTGGAGTTGCTGGCCAGCTCCGACCCCTCTACCCAGCGCATGCTGGTAGAGAGGGCAACTCGAGCAGGTCACCTCCAAGGCATCCTGGACTGAGGACGCCTCTCACCGGGCGGGCGCCCTAACATCGCGCTTGCTGTTTTGAGTAAAGTTTATTCAATCAATCAAACAGTCCCCTGGAGCGTGTAGTGACACGGCACATCATATTAACGGAGCCATGAAGACAAAATACAAGTTGTGTTTATTAGAAAGACTGCTTAGGTACCAATATCATCGCAATCTTCGGACAAATAACGGAGATATTGAAGAAAACGTGTGAAGCAGTCGCGACCCCCTAGCCAACTTTTCTATGACGTCACGGAACCTTGTTAGTGCGATTGGCGGCCGCCTAACAGACCTATCGCGACGACACATGACTGGACGTCTGTAATGGGGCCTCTAGTTCATTTGACCGCATCACTTGATTGCTAACGTGCAGTTAACGCACTGAAAATTATATTTTATTGTTCGCCCATATGACGTCATTCTTGCTCATAACACGTCACGGTGGCGCAAAATTCGAAAGTTTTAAAATGCTTCTTGCTTTTTTTTCCGTTAAAAAGCATCTTTTGTGGCTCTAATGGAACTGAGTTCGATGCTGAATCCTAGTTCTATCAAATTAAACGAAGTTGTATTTTCTCTCCATGGCTCCTTTAAGGATAAATTCGGCCTGACGGAGAATGTGTTGCACGGCCGAACCTTCTCCTCCATGAGATTGCATGTGAAAGCCTAGAACTGTCGAAGTTTTTTGTGGGTGGATGGTGTTGTCATGATGGTTAATGAAAACTTGAGGTGGGTTCCAATGACGGGGATGACGAAATGTGCAGACGTGTCTCCGTCGGCTCCGGCTTTAATGCCAATTAGCGAGGCGATAATTAGCTGGCATCACAAAGATCTTGTTACCAGTGCTTCCCGAAGGTCATCGCGCACGTGCTGAAACCGGATGTTTCAGAAAGGTACGATTTTTCCGGAACCTTTTGGGGATTTTTTTCTGCCGACATCCTGTTCGGAGCTAAGCCTACCCGACTGGAAACGAAATACCTGGCGGAGATAGGCCGCCAGGCCAACCGCTAAGCCTCATGCTGGCTGAATTAGAGACTATGTCGACCGAACACGCGACGTCCGGGATCCTCACGACTGACGACACAGATCGGATGTGCGTTTAAGTAGCAGGTGTTGAAGAGGAAACGACGTCATAGCCCAGGAACAGAAGGACGACTGGACGACGGTCAAAGGCAATAAGAAGCCGAGAGGAGAGCCAGCGCAGCGCTGCCCACCCGCAGCGATTACGGCAACCAAGACATTCGCGAGACGAGCGGCAGCCGCGGCAACCACGCCGGTGAGGCTTCACACCAACCTATCAAGGGAGGACGGCAAGGTGATCGTGAGACCGCGCGGATGACTCTGCGTGGCGAGGACCCCACTACCTGCAATCGAGGCGACCATCATGAGGGCGGCGGGCATACCACTGAGCGAAGCGACGAACGACGTGTTTGTAGCCAACAGAGAGCAAACCATCATCGTGATCAGCACGCCCGACGTGACCCGAGAGTGTCGGTACTCGAAGATCAAGGAGATAGAGATCAACGGCAGGAAACACGAAGTGGGCGCTTACGCGACGGTGCCAGAGGGAACCGCGACTGGCGTGATTCGCAACATGCCGGTAGAACACACGCAAGAAGCGATCATGGCCAAGCTAATTACGCCCAGGAATCCGACGGTGATCGGTGCTCGGAGGATCGGCAACACCCCCACCATCATCGTGGCGTTCGAAGGAGACAAGGTCCCCAGGCAAGTGTTCTACGGTTCTAGCATTCTGGAGTGCAGCCTGTACAGGAAGCACTTCGACTTTTGCAAGACTGCGTAGAGGTCGGTCAGAGAAGAGACGTGTGCCCCACGCCCAACGTGCGCGTGTGCACACACTGCGGTCAAAAGAGCCCGAAGGAAGGACATGCCGATTCCGGCAAGCCACGATGCAAGCTCTGCAACGGTTCCCACCCCACCGGGGCCAACGGTTGCAGGAACTCATATAAGACCCCGTACGGGGTGACCAAGCGAAGGTGGGCCAGGAAGTAAGCGGAAGAGGAACGGCGCAGGCTGGAGCGGGAGAACCTCGCACCTGACAGCTTCCTGGAGTTAGAGTACGCAAGATTGGATCGCAGCCAGGGGAGACGACAACGCTCCGCGAGCAGACGGCGACCCAGGCGCAGCGCGAGCAGCAGGAGAGACCAGAGCAGAAGCAGATCGAAATCCAGAGAGAGAGAGTTAGTTGGTCCCGGATCATACAAGAGAGCGAGGGAAGGAAGGAGCCCTCAACGAGCTCCCCCGCGCCGAGCAATGCCATGGCGAGCCACGACAAGAGAGAGAGAAAATGACATTTATTGAAAATTTCCGGCGGGGAGGCGGGTCAGGCCACGCAGGTCTTCGCCACACCCTGTCTATGTACTAAGCAGACCCCGAAGCTATGCCTGGGCACTGGTTCAGGCTACTCGGCGAGTCCCCCCCCGAAGGAGGGTCTCCTTTTCGCCTTTGCCGGGCCAGAGCAGCCTCGAGCCGCTGGACTGCCAGCAGTTGCCGCTCGTATTCGGGCGAGCTCACGAGTCCTATAATGTCCGGTGGTAGCTCTTTTGGGCTCCCCACTGCACTGTGTCTTTCACATCCCCACATGATGTGGGCCAGGTCTGCAGTCACCAACGCGCACACACTGCACACTGCACTTTCGTAAGTTCCAGGGCACACGTGGCGCGCGAGCGCTGGAGTCAGCACGGATCCAGTCTGTAGTTGACGGGGGAGGACAGCTTCGCCCCTCTTGAGCCTCGGGTGAGGTGGGGGCAGGGCGCGTCTTCCCGCACGATGCCAGTGAAGGATGTCCCCGTAGTTGGTCAGGGGCTCCATGATCTCCGCCGCAGACGATGGGCAGGGGGGCACCGCACGGTGCGCGAGCTCGCGTGCGATGGCGTCCGCCTCCTCGTTGCGGTTGACGGTGCCACCCGCAATGCCCCCCACGTGTGCGGGGAACCAGCGGATGTGCGTTGTAGTCTCCTTGCGCTCGGGGAGCAGGCTCGCTGCAGTCCCGCACACGGCGTTCCTGGCGTAGTTTGCTACTGCGGTCCTCGAGTCGCTGAGCACCGTGATGATTGTGGGGCTGCTCGCTAGCGCTAGGGCTATGGCAGCCTCCTCTGCCTGCGCGGCCGTTCGGGCCTTGATGCTGCAGGCGTTCATTAGTTCCCCGGTGGTGGCTCGTACGACCACCACCCCATATGTGTTGGGGCGGTCGCGGTGCTTGGCTGCATCCACGTATACTGCCCCCTCGTCACTGTTGTGTGCCTCGGCGAGCGCTCGGGCTCGCGCCGCTCTCCTCTCCGCGTTCCTGTCCGGGTGGACGTTCCGCGGCAAGGGGAGCACCTTTTTCTTGCGAATGATGTGGTCCTCTATGGGAAGGATCCTATCTTGATGTTGGTCAATATGAGGTGAGTTGAGGCCCAACCTCTGGAGGATGGAACTGCCGGTCTTGGTGGAACCGAGGCGTTCGAGCTGGGAGACCCGCTGGGCTTCACTCACCTCGTCCAGGGTGTTGTGTACCCCCAGTTCGGCAAGGGCCTGGTTACTCGTGCTGTTGAGCAACCCCAGTGCTGCCTTGTAGGATTTGCGGATGGCCGCATTGATCCTATCCTTCTCCTGTTGTTTCCAGTAGTGGAACGCACCAACGTATGTAACGTGGCTCATGACAAATGATTGCAAGAGGCGCAGCAGGTTAGCTTCTCGCATTCCCTGTCTGCGCGTAGATATTCGTTTGATGAGACGCGTTGCGATCCCCATCTTGGTGATCATGCGGTCGATTGCGGTTGTATTGCTGCGGCTGGCTTCGACGTGCATGCCGAGCACTCTGATGCTTTTCACGTGGGGTATGACTGTGCCGTCCCCCGTGCGCAGCGTGATCTTTTTGGCGTCCTCCGCTGCTCGCTTGCGGAGGCGCCCGGGCGGTGGTAGTATGAGCAACTCCGATTTCTGCGGAGAGCATCGTAGTCCCGTGTCTTTCAGGCAGTCTTCGATGTTGTCGATTACCTCTTGTAGTGTGGATTCAATGTGGCCCTCACTACCCCCGGGGACCCAGAGGGTAATGTCGTCCGCATAGATGGTGTACTTGACTTGAGGGAGCTGGTTCAGGCGTTCGGCGACTCCAATCATCATCAGGTTGAAGAGAAATGGCGAGATGACTGCGCCTTGCGGACTGCCGATGCTGCCCAGCTTCCGCTCTTCCATTTGTAGGTTTCCAATCTGTAGCATCACCGTGCAGTGTGACAGAAAGTCCCTGATGTAGTTGTAGGCCCTCTCTCCGAGCCCCAGTCTGTTGACTTGAGCCAGGATCGCAGAGTGACGTACCTTGTCAAAGGCGCTCTGTAGGTCTAGGCCGAGGATGGCGCGGTTGTCCCCGGTGTTGACTGTGGTGGTGTCCATGGCTTCGTGCTGGATTAGCAGCATGGCGTCTTGCGTGCTGAGCTTCTCTCGAAACCCCTAGCATCGTGTGCGGGTACATGTTCCGGTCTTCTAGGAACCATTGCCACCTGTTGTTTAGGACATGTTCCAATACCTTTCCCCCACACGAAGTGAGGGAGATGGGCCTCAGATTCTCAATGCCGGGTTGCTTGTTCGGCTTTGGTATTAGGATTGTTCTGGCTGCCTTCCACTGCTTGGGTAGTGTTCCGGCGCGCCAGCACTTGTTGTAGTAGTTGGTGAGGGCCGTTATGGCCTCGTCATTTAGGTTTCGCAGGGACTTGTTGGTGATTTGGTCAGGGCCGGCTGCGGACTTGCAGTTGAGGTCTTGGGCCGCCTTGCGAACCTCCCACTCTTCAATATCCTTGTCGAGCAGAGGGTTGGGCGGTCCCTGGTAGTCTATGTGCGTTTCGCTGGGGTGCTGGAGAGGTAACGCTCGTTCAAGCGTTTACACATCTCCTCTTCTCCGAGTTGCTTGGTGGTAGCGTAGACAATCTGTGAGAGTCTGTGCTGTTGGTAGTCTTTGCTCTTGGATTCGTCCATCAGGTGCCTGTTCCACGTTCGGCCAGCGTGTAACTGCCCGTCCGCTTCATTGCAGATGGCGTTCCATTGTTGAGCGCAGAGCTGCCTGCTGTATTTTTCGATGCTGCGGTTAAGCTCCGCTACCCTCTTTCTGAGGTTGCGGTTGTGCCTCTGCCGCTTCCATCTCTTCTGTAATGCTTGTCTCGCCTCGATCATGTGAGCGAGGCGAGGGTCCATACGCTGAATGGTGTTTTCCGTTTCCACCTCTGTGGTAACCTGCGAAGTTGCCTCTACCAGCCTCTCCGCCCAGACTTCAATGTCCGTGATTTGGGTGCCCAGGCTCGTTTCGCGAAACCGGTGACAATCCGTTAGCCTGTGTTTGATTTTCTGGTAGCCAATGCCTCCCTTTGCCAGGGTGGGGATCACTACCTCGATAATGTGGCGGTCGCTGCCCAGGTTGTGGCCCGTGTTCCTCCACTGCACGGGTCTGCCATCTGACAGCCGCACAAATGCGAGGTCAGGATTGGTGTCCCGGGCAACCGATGTGCCGATGCGGGAGGGGTTGGCCGGGTCGGTGAGCAGGATGAAGCCCGCGTCCATCGCATCGTCCAACAGGTCCCTTCCCTTGGCTGCCGTGATGCCATATCCGAGTTCCTTGTGCTGCGCATTAAAGTCCCCGCCGATCACTATCGTGTCGCTGGGGGCCGTCTTCAGTGCTTTATGAAACAGGGCTTTAAATTTCTGTTGCCTGTGTTGCGGGTTGCTGTAGGTGTTGATGAAGAGCATGGTTTCAGTCTTCTTCTTGCCAATCACCACCTCGGTCGCGCAGAGCTCGATTGCCGTGCTGCGGCCGAGAAAGTGTTCGTGCTTTATGAATGTGATCCCCTTGCGGACAAAGGTGCAGACCCCCTGTGCTGCTCCCGTGCCGCATTCCCGTGCGCTGGGAGGGCTGGCGTGTGTGCGGTATCCCGGCAAGGTTGGTGCTTGCTCCGTGTGTGTTTCTTGGACCATGATGATGTCAGGGGGAGACTTCATGGACCTCAAGTGTTGCTGTAGTACGGCTCTTCGGTACTGGAAGCCATTGGCGTTCCAGTGCCAGATCTTTAGGCTTGTCTTGGTTGGGGTGGGCATGGTTGTTGTTGTTGCATTCCGTTGTTGCCGTGGTTGCCGGTGGCTGCAGAGGGAACTCCGAGTTTCTCGAACAGGAAGTTCTCCAGCCGGTCGAATCTGGCATTCATTCTGTGTTCGAGAGCGTCCACGCGTTTCTCGAGCCTGTCTACGTGTTCTGTGATACGTCGAATGCGGACCGCACAGCCGATGCTGCACGGTGTACTCGTAGTCTGTGTTGTTGGGGACGATACCGAAGAGATCCTGTCGGCTTCGTCTTCCATGTTCAGAGACTCTTCGCTCGCTTCCTCTGGGGTGGCGGGCTTGTTCTCTGGTTGTTGCTGTTGCAGGTGTTTCGGCGTGAGGGATGGAGGTTGGGGTACCTTCCCGTGGACACATGGTGTTGTTGCTGTAGGCTTGTTTCCTGTAAGCAGGATTTCTTCTAGTTGCTTGGTGAACTTCGCGATCACGTCCTGCTGTTCTCGCACCATTTTCTTCAATTGTTGGATCTCGTTCTGAGGTCCTCTTGTACTCCTTGAGCGGGAGCGCGCCTTCTTCTTGGCGCCGCCGCCCGCTGCCGCCACCGCGACCCATGACGTGTTGGCTCGCGTCACACCATCGCGCGATCGGCTTCTCGTCCTATCGCGGTTCGCCGCGTTGCGGGTAGCAACAGCAGCGGCTGGCGTTCTGCTGCGGCTCCGCTGCTGACGTTGGTGGTTTCCGAGAGGAGCGAGTTCGGGGAATTCGTCCTTTCTAGAAAGCCTGACTTTCATGGCGGGCTGAGGCTTAGCTTTCGCCTCTTCTGCCTCTTTGCGGTTCCATTGCCGTTTCTTGACTAGATACGGCGTCTTGAATTTGTTCTTACAATTTTTCGTGCCCGTTGAGTGCGGGCCTCCGCAGAGTTTACAGTGCGGTTTGCACTCCTCTTCGTGATTGTGCCCCGGGTTGCGCTTGCCACAGGCGAAACACACTCGGGCGTTTGGGTACGGGCAGACATCTTTTCGGTGTCCAATTTGCCCGCATGTTCTGCAAACTTCTCTGTGCTGTCGGTACAGATAGCACCGGATCAGCACTCCCGCGTACTTTATGTATGACGGGACTTTGTTGCCTTGAAACACCACGATGACCGCTTCCGAGTTGCCAATTCGGTGAGCGTCAATCCCCGTAGTATTCAAATTGTTGAGTACATACCGGCGTATGTCCTCGGGGGTGTCGTTGACGGAAATGTTTCGAATCACACCCTTGGCTGTGTTCTCCGGTGCTGCGTGATACGCGAACACTTCAAAGACTTGATTTCCCATGGTGATGGCCCGAATCGCCGAGTAGCGCTGGGCCCGCTCTTCGTTCGGGGTGCTCATCACAACAATGTTTTGAGCGATGTTGGGACAGGCAATGTCCTTCGCAAAAGCTTGCGTTTCCACTCCGGCAGCCCTAGCAATGGCGCTCATAAGCTCCGTTGGCTTGGTCTTGCCGATGATCAGCCCGCCGCGAGGCCTAACCACGATCTTGAACTCGCTGCGTGCCATGTTGTTAGGCATACGTGCTGCCTTCTCGATGGTTGCGTTCACTCTACGGGCAAACTGGGCCCTCGTTGGTTGAAAAGTCTTCTTACCGGTGACGGGCTTGTTTGAAGCTTGCTGCGAAGCTTCGGTGCTCGCCTTCGGTGATCGCCTTCCACGCTGAGTCGCCAAGACCCAGCCGGCTTGATTCTCCTGTGCGCTTTCTTCCTCCGCTCCCGGGACAGCAATTGCCGTGCGGCCCGAACTGCGGTCCAATATGGGCTGCTGGTCCGGCGCCGAACTCGTATCCATGGCTGTTGGGGTCCCGGTCACGTACGCAGGCATCGCCGAGCTTGCGTCGGCGACGAGCATTAGCGGCTGGATCGGCTCGTGGAGCTCTTGGGCAGCCGCAGCTTGCCGATGAGAGCTCGCGCTGCTGCTCATGCGCGTGGTGCGGGCATGTGCTACTGGCTCCTCGAGGCGCTCTCCTTCGCCGGCCTTGGAACGTTCCTCTCGTGAGGCCTAGCCTGATGCGATGTTTAAACAGCCTGAAATCTTGGCGTAAAATACACTCACTGTGGCAAACGGGGCCACGGGAGATTCCCTGTGACTTGCCGGTGTTCTTGATGCACAACTGAGAAAGGTGAATGGCCTTTTTCCGCATGAAAAGCAGCAAAAGCGAGAGCTCATGTAAAGTAGGTTATGACTCCATAGCCCCGTAGCGGGAGGTTTTGCAAGCCACGACAAGGAATTTCAGAGCCAGATGGAAGAGCTTCGCAGGAAGAACGCGCAGCTGCAGAAAACAATAGAGAGCATGTCCGAGCAGATGAAGCTGGTGTGCCAACAGCTGCAGGCGCGGAAAGCACAGCAGACGTGTTGGCAAATGAGACAGACGACGCCGGTACGTCAGGTGAAACAGCAGCAGCAGCGCCAGCAACAGCTGCAGCCACCGAGAGACGAGCAACAGGCGACACGATGGGAGAGAACAGCGTAAACGATGCCCAGCTGGCGCAGCCGCAGTGGGCGCAATCTCCGAACCGTCGCCCGAGAGGAGAGCCATCGAGAATCTGAAGGAGCGTAAGCTCGCCGACAGGGTAGATAAACTAGAAGACGCGTTCAACAGTTTCAAGGGTGAGATCCGCAGGGACATGGCAACCATCATTCAACAGAGCGTGGAGGCATCTATACAGCAGACCGTCATGCCAGCCATACAAGAGGAAAAGAGCATGCAGCAACAACTAGCCGCTGCCATAAAACAGTTGAGAGAAGAGTTCAGTCTGATCGTACAACAATGAATGGGACAGCAGCAGCCGCAGTAAGCGACAAGTCCCTTGGAACTGCAATAGAACTGTCGGGGTTACGACAGAAAAAAGGCCGTACTCCAAGTCCTCGCCGACAAGCCAAATAGGAAGCGGTACGTCATCGTCCTACAGGAAACGCTGAACGAGAACGCTCGTTTTCCAGGTTACAAAGCGCACGCCAGCCCTCCAAGCAAAGCACCCAACGGCACGGGCACGGGGATCTGCACCTTCGTCAGGAAGGGAGTGTGTCACGAAGAGAGAGAAGGCCTAAAGAAGTCCATGGCCGAGCACACCATCACGGAACTAGTGATAGGCAAGAAAAGAAAGCAAAGCGTTTACGTGGCCAACATCTACAGCAGGCCGAGCTACCCCATGCAGCGTTTCAAGACGCTCATGCGAGAGATCGGCAAGACGGCAGGTAATAACGCGGGTCTAGTGGTGTGCGGCGATTTCAACGCTCACCACAAGAGGTGGGGTACATATCTGGACAAGGGAAAGGACCTCCTGGAAGCCACCCAGGAAGAGAATCTGACCTTGATCACGGACCCCTCGCACCACACCCACACCGGCTCCAAGAACGATCGAGATACCACTCCGGATCTAACGTTCGTCAGAACGCGTGGGAAGCTCCCGACGTAGACCAACACGGGTCTTAACTTGGACAGCGACCACTACATTTTAGGAATTCGGGTCCCCGTGAATGAGAAGCCGTTCAATAAATGAGTCCACAAGCTCACGGACTGGGAATTGTATCGCACCCTGTTACCGGAGGACGGGGAGGACATCCAAGGCGTAGAGACTTGGACGACCAATGTCGTGGAATGCGCGGGAGCAGCCACCAAGGAGACAGAGACGGAACCAAAGATCGAAGCGATAGACAGCAGATTGGCTCACATGTTCGAGGCGAAGCGTTCCATCCACAAGAGATGGAAGCAGCAGCGGCACAACAGGAAGCTACAGCAGAAGGTCGCAGATCCCAATCGGGCCGTTCAAAAACACTGCCCCGCGCTCTGCCGCCAGCAATGGGCGGAGGACTGCAGTGCGGCGGACGGTCAACTCCACGTGGGGAGGACGTGGTCGTTACTACGCCACCTGCTGGACGAGACCAAGACTAAGTCCCACCAGCGCGACACCCTCACTAAGATCCTGAACAAGTCGATCAGAGAGCTCGTCCAGGAAGAGGCGTTCAAACGAATCGGCGACAAGTACCTACCCGACATCCCGGAGGAGAGCCACCCCGACTACGGGGTCTGGCCAGCGAGGAGCTGGACACAGACATCCAGCTCTGGGTGGTTCGCGCCGCGGTCCAGAAGCTGAACTGCCGATCGGCAGCGGGCCCTGATCACGTGACGAACAAGGTAATCAAGCATCTGAACGAGCCGTCGCTCGCCAGCCTGACGGCCCCTTTGAACAGGTGCTGGAAGGAGGGCAAGCTACCCAAGTGCTGGAAGACGGCGAAGACGATCTTGATACCCAAGCCGGGCAAGCCCCCGGGTATCGAGGATCTGTGCTCGATCTCTCTGACATCTTGCGTGTGGAAGGTGCTGGAACACGTCCTCATGAACAGGTGGCAGGCGTACCTAGAGAAGAACAACCTGTACCCCCACTCGATGATCGGCTTCAAGAGCAAGCTGAGCACCCAAGACGCCATGTTGCAGATCAAGGCAGGAGTAATAGACAACGCGACGAAGGACAACCAGGCGATAGTGGTACTGGACCTGCAGAGTGCTTTCGACAAGGTAAAGCACACGGCATTCCTGTCCCAAATCGGCTCCCTGCGGATGGGGGAGCGCACGTACAACTACGTGCGCGACTTCCTCTCTGGACGCACTGCCAAGAGTCAAGCGGGAGACCACTCTCTGGACGAGCAGAAGATAGGAAGCGTGGGCACGCCACAGGGCTCGGTGATATCGCCGCTGCTATTCAACCTTGTTATGATCTGAGTGGCGAGGCGCTTGGAAGCCATACCCGAGGTCCGTCACACCATATACGTGGAGGACATCACGCTATGGGTGCCGGGCGGATGCAACGGACACGTTGAGTCTTCCCTGCAACAGGCGGTGGACGCCATAGAAGACCAGTTGAGGGGCACGGGCCTGATCTGTTCCCCGAACAAGTCGGAGTTACTGAAAATTCCACCGAAATCCAGACCCAAATAGGAGAGCGGCATCAGCCTGCGTGCGAGCAATGAGCAGGCGATCAATAAGGTAGCCAAGATCAGGGTGCTGCGCTTCTAGATCGAGCGCAACCGCCGGAACAACGACACGGTCCACCGACTGGTAGGCAAGGTAGTGGCCGCAACGCAGCTGATCAAGCGAGGAGCGAACAGAAGATCCGGGATGAGGGAGGACACCCTGCTCAGACTTATCCAGTCCTTCGCGATAAATCACGTCGCCTACGCGGCGTCCTTCCACACCTGGTTGCTTCAGGAGCGCAACCACCTGAATGCGGCCATGAGGAAGGCGTGCAAGGCAGCCATATGCGTGCTCGACAGCGCGTGCACGGAGGAGCTCTTCCAGCTGGGAATACATAAAACGCTGGAGGAGATAATGGAAGCCTAGCGGGTCGGCCAGATAGAGTGACTCAAGGGTTTGCGAACGAGGAGGACCATTATCGCCCGGCTCAGAATGGAGACGGCGGCCGACCCTCAGAGCCTCGGCAAGCAAGAAGAGCGCGAAGTCCCGGAGGCAGTCCGAAACGCCGTCCGAGTGTAACCGTTACCCAAGAACATGAATCCGACCCACAACGCGGACAGGAGAGCGGCCACAGCGAAGGCTGTGTTGGAAGATCACCTGAACGTTCCGGGCACCAGATTCGTCGACGCCGCGGAGTACGGCGACCGCCGGTGCTTCGCGGTGGTAGCGATAGACGAGAAAACGGAAGTCACGGTGAACGCCGCTAGCATCGTCACGAGAGACGCGCAGCGAGCGGAAGAGCTGGCCATCGCCCTGGCCATCGCGGACCCAGAGACGACGACGGTTCTGAGCGACTCAAAGAGTGCGGTGCGCAATCTCGCCAAGGGTTGGCTGTGCTGTGAAGCAGTGCGGGTGATCGAGCGGGTGAACATCGATGGACGCAAGGTGACAATCAAGTGGTTCCCCGCCCACGCGGGGAACGAGGTATCTTAACTCACTACCAACCACAACGAGACGGCGAACGCAGTCGCGCGAGGATTAGCTGACCGCGCGGCAGCAGTGGAACCGTCTGCACAGTGGTAGACTGAGACGAAGGAGAGGTACGACATCTTTCCGGGTATCACCAAATATTATAGAAATAGTAGGAGGGTGCTGGCACCGCCTCACCCCAAGCTAACCAGGGAGGAAGTGTCCACGTTAAGACAGCTGCAGACGAATTCACTGATGACTCCGGTCATCATGAAACACATTCAGCCAGAACTCTATACGGACGACACGTGCGTGTTGTGTAACAATGCTAGGGCCTCGGCCGCCCACTTAGTGTGGGGCTGTGAAGTGCGACCTAATGAGGCGGCAACCAGGACAGAACTACCGCCGTGGATCGATGAAGCAGTGCGCAGTGATGACAAGAACACCCAACTATCAGCCGTCCAGCAGGTCCTGGCGGCCCTCGAAAAGCAGCACCGGAGCGAAAGCTGCGTGGCGACGCTCTCCCTTACAGGCCAGCGGCGTCCAACCCCGTTGCGAGTAGCGAAGGGGTGGTCCGAGTAGGGGTGACGTCGGGATCGACGAGTGGCTACGTCCGGGAGCAGTGTACACACTGTGTCTGTTGCAGGCATTCAACAGTCTTTCTTCCTTCCTTCCTTCCAATGACGGCAGTGCACAAGGAGCCATAAATTTTTCTCAGTCGAGCAAGCTAGACCGATAGTGCGAGCTGCTTGATCAGCAGCTCTGAGGGAGGCTTCAAGGGTGTCTTGAATGAATCCTTGACTGCGCGTTTGATCCAGATAGTAATATCGTAGACATACAGGGAGTACTGAATTTCCGGGAAAGATTGTATAGCACGATGAATACGGCACATGGCGAGGTTAAATAATGTATGTGACAGGACCGCACCCTCAAGAATGCCTCTCTGGGGGTGAGGTACCGCTTCACGCTTGTGGTCGACACTTTCTATGCCGATGGCACCATACTGCTGACGATTCAAGGTCAGTTGGGGCCTAACAAGATACCCTACAGCAAGCTATAGATACCACCAACACGTATCTCACACAACAAGGACTACGCTGCCAAGCCGACAAGTCTGCACTACTGATGTTTCGCTCACTCGCACAAGGTAGACCTCCCCAACACCCACGAAATTGTACGATCAAAGACGATCAAAGACACTCCTATTTCGCAAGTGCCTACTCTAAGTATTCTGGGTGTTCCTTTCCATTAGGATGGCCCGGGCTATGCCCTTATCCCCCAGCTTGTTCGCAACTTACTCGTCTCATTCAACGTGTGATCCACCAGCACACAGGACTCAGACAGGCCGAAGTGCCACATAATTCATGCACTCATATTTACATGGAAATTACATTACATACCTGATTTATCTTTATCTAAGTTGTCCTAAAAGGAGTAAAATGGAAATCAAATCTACCGGCAAGGTGTCGGTTTGCGGGAGATTACAACTTTCAAACTATGTTCACAAAAAGAATTGGTTCCAATCCACGCGATGAAGGTGGTTGGAAAGCAAAGCTTTAAACGACCCCCACAACAACTGCCCATGCGACGTCAGTTGAATTCACACACGGGAGTCTACAAAGAGTGAAACCACAGATTCTGCCAGCCGTTACGTAGAATTCGCGGGGGCGGCGTCCCGAACGCAGCAGCAGCGTCGACCACGGCCGCTGTAGAAAGAGAGAGTAACTTTAATGGGTCTATCCCACCCTCTTAGACGGGTTCTCGGGGCGACCTGGCCGGACACCTTCTTAGCGCGGAGAGCCGCTCGCGGGGTGCTTCACCGTACTCTGGTTAACCCTTTCCGCTTCCATCCCGTCCGGTCGCTGCTGCTCGGGCGCCGCTAGGATCTGCTGGATGGCCGTGTGCTGGACGCCGTAGTCTTTGGTTCTCTTCCCGTCCTCCATGATGGGCGGGAGAACGTCTGCACTGTTGTTGTCTGCGTTCGCGCACTCGCAGTCTTTCAGGATGTGGGCCAACGTGGCCCTCTCCCTTCAGCACAGTTGCACAAGTCTGTTACGTATACCTCCGGCCACAGGTACTTTGCTAACACTGCGATTATCACGGAATTAGTCTCCAATTCGCGTAATACCACCGCCTCCTCCCGCGTCAGACGAAGGTTAGGGAGAGCCATCGTTCTTCTGGCTAACCGGTACCGTAGGGTTACTTCGCTGTAAGTGTCCATGGTGTCCTTCTCGGGACGATCCACCACGTCGGCGGCGGCCGTTACCGGGGCGCGGTCGGCGAGTCCACGCGCCACGGCGTTGGCCGTGTCGTTGTGGTTGGCGATTACCAGCGAGCTCGCCACTTCTTCGCCGGCGTGGGCGGGAAACCACTTTATCACTGCACTGGTGATGACTCCATTTACTTCGGCCTCACGCAGGATGAGCGCGGCCGCACTGCACACTCGGTGTTTCGCAAAGTTGCGCACTGCCGTTTGCGAGTGGCATAACACCGTCTTTGTTCTGGGGTCCGCGATGGCGAGGTCCACCGCCACTTCTTCCGCCTGGCTGGGCGCCGTGGTTCTTACGCTGGCCGCCAGCCTGGTCTCACCTCTATTGACTCCGATCACGCTGACGCTGAAGGCGTCGCCGATGTTCTTGTAACTGACCGCGTCCACGAACACGGCTCCCTGATCGCTGGCGTGTAGCGCGATCAGCGCCTTAGCTCTCGCCTCTCTTCTTTCTTGGTGGAACGTCGGAGTCATGTTCCGCGAGATTGGGCTCACGACGATGCGCTTGCCCAGCTCCCGCGGTATCTGCTCCTGTATCCGGTGGTCGTCATCTTTGGCTCCGATGCCTAGTTGTTTGAGGACAGATATGCCGGTCCTGGTTTCCGACAGTCTGGTGAGCTGCGCCGTCTGCTGTGCCTCGGCGATCTCTTCGAGGCTGTTGTGGAGTCCCAGGGCTTCGAGCTTCTGCGTGCTCGTGCACCCTAGGAGCCCTATTACTGATTTGTAAACTTTGCGGAAAATCGCGTCAATCTTCCGCTCGCACTGCCGCCAATTATGGAAGGCAGCGACGTAGGTGATATGGCTGATCACGAAGGATTGAACCAGTCTGACGAGCCGTGGTTCCTTCATCCCGCTTCTTCTATTTGCGACGGCCCACGAAATACACACCCTGCATACACAAGCTGCCAGAATGCTTCACGAGGTAGTGTTACAGTGGCTACCTGGACATTGTGGGGTGAATGGGAATGTGGTGGCCGACGAAACAGCTTGCGCGGCCCACACCCAATCTAGTGTCATCATCCCAATTCCTTTCTCTAGACGTGACGCCGCGACACTTGCGTACTCCGTGGCGCGGCAGTCACAACTCTCCACATGGACGGACGGGACAAAACCTTATCAGCCACTATACAGAATCGATCCCGCCTGCACTTTTCGAATGCCGTGTGGCCTGGGAAAGCGCGACGAAGCAGTCGTTCACCGCATTCGCCTCAACGTCGCTTTTACCAGCCACTACCTGCACAAGACGCGCCGGGTTGCCTCCCCTCACTGTCAAGTATGCAGTGTCCGTGAGGACATAGAACATGTTCTGTGTGTGTGTCCCCGTTATGACATCCCGCGGCTAACCTGGAAGACAACTTTGGGACTGCGTGCTGATGCACCAGTGAAGCTTTCTGACGCCATTGGTCCTTGGCACTCAACTGCCGCGGCAACACGGAGTACACGGGCTTTGGTGTCATTTCTCCGTGACTCCGGCCTGAACGAAACTCTGTGAATGTGTGCCTTAACTTCACTTCTGTTTGTGCGCCGTGTGCGTGATCCTGCATTTGTCAGTTTGTGTGCTTATTTGCTCTTGTAGTGTCTGTGTGAGTTTTTGTGTTTTCGTTTCCCTTCCCTTTCGCACATCTCATGTTCATGTGGAGTAGCAAGCCAAGCTCGCTGCCAGGCTGACTTCTCTTCATTCATTAAAGGCATTCCTCCTCCTCCCGCGGCGTATGAGATGCAGTGCCGTGCCGGTCTCAGCTTCGAGCTTGGAGACCGTTGCCCCGTTGACTTTGCTGAGCTCGATATAGCACTTTTATCTCGGTTACCTCGAGGATGATGTGCGCCCCTTGCGTTCATATCCGGATTTTGTCGCAGTCTCGGATGGTCTGCTTCTTGCGACTCGCTCCACTGGGTGGGATCACCATCAGCTCCGACTTTGCGGGGGAGCACACCAGCCCCGAGCCCTTCAGTTGGTCCTTTATCGCTTTTACTGCTTCTTGTAGTGTGTTCTCTATGTGGCCATCGCTGCCGCCGGTGACCCACAGTGTCACATCGTCGGCATAAACCGTGTCGCGTACCCCTTCGACGCTCCGCAGCCGTTTGGCGACCCCAATCATGACCAGGTTGAAGAGCTGCGGCGAGATTACCGCCCCTTGCGGTGTCCCCTCGCTGCCGAGCGTTCTCTCTGGTAGTTGGAGATCCCCGGCGCAGATGCGAGTAGTTCGGTCGGTAAGGAAATCCCAAATGTAATTGTAAGATCTCTGTCCCATGTTCAGGTGCGACACTTGGACGAGGATCGCAGAGTGCCGGATTTTGTCAAATGCGCTTTGCAGGTCCAGGCCCAGTATTGTCCTGTTGTCGCTCGTGTGCGTTTCGTTGTCCACTATCGCCTTCTTAAGTTGGAGCATGGCGTCTCGCGTTCCGAGCTTGCTTCGAAAGCCGACGAGAGAATCCGGGTAGAGCTCCGCCTCTTCGAGGTACTGCTGCCATCTGGTCATTAAGACGTGCTCTAGCAGTTTGCCCACGCACGATGTAAAGATATTGGGCGTAGGTTCTCGATGTCGGGCGGCTTGCCCAGTTTCGGAATGAGGATGGTTTTGGCTTCCTTCCACTGGCGTGGTAGCTTGCCGGCCCTCAAGCATTTATTGAAGTACGCCGTCAGCGCCGTCACCGCCGAGTCGTTCAAGTTTCTGAGCGCCTTGTTGCCGACGCGGTCCGGGCTCGACGCCAAACGCCAGTTCAGGTCTTGCACCGCGTTTCGGACCTCCCATTCCTCGATGTCTCGGTCGACTTCGATGTTCTCTGCACACTGGTATTCTGGGTGGTTTTCCTTTGGGGAAACCGGGAGGTATTTGACGTCGAGTCTCTTCTTCACCTCCGCTTCCCCCTTCTCCGCAACCGCCTTGTGTATAATTCTGCCAAGCTTGCACTTTTGTTCTCCCTTGGTCTGGGTGTCGTCGAGGAGGTGCCATAGTTGGCCGTCCGCCTCTCTGCACGTTTGGTCCCACTGCTGCCGGCCGAGCTCCTTGCTGCGTTTCTCTATTTCCCTGTTGATTTCCGCGATCTTTTTGCGAAGCCTTCTATTTGTTCTTTGTCGGTCCCACCTTCTCTTGAGGGCAATCTTCGCCTCGATGAGGTGGGCCAATCTGCTGTCCATTTCGTGTATGTCGTCGTCCGTTTCTATCTCTGTAGTCACCTCCTCGGTCGTTTCTACTATCGCCCTCGACCACGTACGCTTCTATATCTTCTTTCTACCATGCTGGCTTGGAAGCTGATGCCGAAACTCCTCCCAGTTCGTGTATCTGTGTGTTCGTTTCTCTTGGCTTGCACCGTTCCCCAGCGGGACCCGGATCTCTATGACCATGTGGTCGCTGCTGAAGTCGTGTTTGGTGTTTTTCCACGTTGCAGTGTCGTTCCCATAGATCTTGACGAACATCAGGTCCGGGGCGGTGTCCCTGGCGACCGAAGTGCCCGTTCTCATTGGTGTCTCCGGGTTCGTGATTAGCGTTAGCCCCGCGTCCGTGGCGTCTTGCAGTAGGTCTCTCCCCTTTTCAGTTGTCTTATCGTATCCCCAGCCGCAGTGTGGTGCGTTAAAGTCGTCCCCTATTACGATCGTGCCTTCTTCGTCGCACGCAACACCCTTTGCATGAGTGTGCCGACCTTTGGCTTTCTAAGTCTGGAGCTGCTGTACACGTTGACCGCGAGCACGCTTGTTTTCCTCTTCTTCACAACGATCACCTCCACCGCGCTGCTGTCGCTCCAGCCGCCGGTGGTCAGCTCGTGCTCGAGGAAGACGATGCCCTTGCGGACGAATGTGCACACCCCGCCTGCTGGTTTGCGTATTCCAAACTTTTTCCTGCTTTCGTTTAGGGGCTTGGCCGCCTTGATGTGTGCTCTGTAGCCTTGAAGTTGGGGTGTGTCGGTGCCTAGTGTTTCCTGAATCATAATGACGTCCGGTTTCCTTTCCATTCCCGGTAGGTGTCGTGTTAGCGTTGCCCTCTTATTGTGATAGCCGTTACAATTCCACTGCCATATCAGGAGGTCCCTGACCGCCTGCTGGTCTGTTATTGCCCTTTTGTCTGGCTTGGCGTTCGCTTTCGCTGTTGGATTCATAGTTGCTGTATTTGGGTGGTGATCTGGGTTTGGGCGTTCTGCACGAATGTCTGCATCTTGGCTTCCATACTCTGCATAAACGTTTGCATCTGCGTCTGCAGTTCTAGCATTCTGCTTTGTATTTCTTCGAGCGTCTTCTCTACCTTGTTGAACTTTTACTTCATTGTGTGTGCAGTTTGTTCCCGCTCTCTGTCCATGCGGTCGAGCCTGGCCATGAGCTTTCTCTTTTTGGTATTCTCGATAATCCTCTTTTTGTTGCTGGGTTCCTTTGACTGTTCCTCGTCGCTTTCGATGCTGCTTTTGGTAGCCTCCTCCGCGGCGATGGCTGGTTCCTTATTCCTCTTGGGTGGCTTTGCTGCTGTTTTCTTCTTCGAGGGTGGGAGGGGTATCTGCTCCACCTGTTGCTCCTGTTGCGGGGTCGGCAGCGGCAGTGGCGCTTGACTTGCCCTTATTGCTTCTAGTAGCTTGTCGATCCTTGCGTCCATCTTCTCTTTCATCTTCTGTAGTAGCCTTTCGTTGTTTTCATTGATCATGTCGTATATTTCTCGCCTTGTCACGGGCGGTTCTCCGGTGTTCTGGTGTTGGCATGGTGGCTGCTGCTTGCTGCGAGGCGTTTCTTCCGACTTGGTTCCCTTAACTGCAGCCGACCTCTCGAGCTTCCCGTCTTCCCGCTGTGACGGCGGCGGAGACGGCGGCAGGTGTTTCGCCTGGCTCTCGTGTCTCCCGCGGCTGTCGCTGCGCCGTTGGCTTTCGCTGCGCTCGCTTTTCTCCCTGCTCGGCAGCTGTGGAAAGTCCAATGACGTCATTGGTGGTCTTGTCTTCTGCAGTTGTTGCTGTTCGTGTTCCTCTCGGCGCTCCCATTGTCTTTTCGTGAAGACGAAGGGGACCTTGAACTTGTTTTTGCAAATTCTATCTGCCGTCGGATGCGCTCCTCCGCATAGCTTGCAACGTGGCTTGCATGCCTTCTCGTGGTCCGCGTCGGGGTTGGCCGCCCCCGCACGCGAAGCATATTCTGGTCTCTGGGGTTGGACATACGTCGATGCGGTGTCCGACTTTTCCGCAACATCTACACACTTCATGATGTTTTTTGTAAAGCCCGCACTTTACCAGTGCCGCTCCGTATTTTACGTACCGCGGCAATCTCTGTCCTTCAAAGAGGACGATGACCGCTGTAGAATTTCCAATCCTGTGCGCCTCTAGCGCCGTTGGGTTATACTTTGTCACGATCGCCTCATTTATTTCTTCGGGCGTTCCGTCAATTGCGATACCTCTGATGACTCCCTTCGCCGTCCCTTCGGACGCGGTTCGGTAGGCGGAAACCTCGAATTTCATGTTGCTGAATTCGGCGGTCCTGATGTTAGTGTAAATTTCGGCTCTTCACTCGCTCGGCGTGGTGACGACTGAGATGTTCTGCGCCGCATTAATGCACACCATGTCTTCGCCCTGGTATTCTTTCGTCGTCCCCCCGGCCGCCATAATGGCGTCCATGAAGACCGACGTCGCAATTCTGGCTGCATTCAGACGGCCCCTGGGCCTAATCACGACCTTGTGGTCGTCTCTGGGGATAGTCGCCGGCATACGGGCTGCGTTCTTGATATTCTCGGTAACTCGCTTGACAAAGCTAACTCTCTCCTTGGGTCTAGATTGCCGTTCCGCGGTGAAAGATGGTCTTTCACCTTGCGGCTAATTGGCCTTGCGCATTCTTCTACTCGCCGCGGTCCAACCGCTCAACTCGCCGGGAGTCCCGTGGCGGCCACCTACTTGAACGTACGTCTTCCCTCCATCGTTGCAGACTATCGTTGCCTGCAGGGCTTCGGTTGCCGGGCCCCCGCACACCTCCATCGCCGGTATCGACGCCATCTTGTCCGTACTCGTCGGGTAGACCTAACTCCGGTGGGCGACCGCCCCGGTGGCCGTACTCGTGCGCTAAGCCTAAGGCCTTGCAACGTTTGCTCGCCTCGAGTTTTTGAAGTCCCAAAAGAGGCGAAAATTCACACACCACTTGCGCGATGTTGGTATCGGCTGGTTCCTCGTACCGTACCGCACACTTTGGTAACAAATAAACTGTGGTATCGGTATAAACTGTCGTATCGCTGGGAGCGATGAGAAATGAGTGCATCTATGTAACTCCATACATATATTATGTCAACAAAGCACGTTGGAACGACAGCGTATTCCGAAACGGGCTCAACGCTTTAGGAGATAGTCAGCTGAGGCACATGCCCACAAACGCATTCCATTGAAGTCAATACATGCGCCGTTCACCTGCCGTGGGCGTGTCGCTGACTAAAGCCGATTTCTGAAGTTGCACGCGTATGTAGTCGGGTCAGTGAAAGGCGCCTAAATTCGAGAGGTATGAAAACATCTTGTTTGAAAGAATGCCTTCACCTTCGTTTATTGTGTCCTAGCTGAAGCGCCTGCAAATGTTTACAGGGAGCTGATGCCTTATTAAGTATGTCGCATGGATTATGTGCCAATAACATGGCAGCATATCCACTCCGTGGATCATGGTGAGGGTGCGGAGTACGGGGACTCGAATCCGATTTGTGCCCCGACCGTCATTCGATTTGAGCCGTGAGTTGCACCTTGATTATTCCCTAAATGAAACTGCAACTCACGGCTCAAACCGAATTTCGCTTGATTTTCGTTTAATGGTGGTGTGCGCACGGATGGACGCGGACGGATATTGGAGATCCTAAGGTACTCCGTCCCTTTACAGGCGAGGTAGTAAATCGTTTGACTCTCGGGTGCTAACTCACGGTCGTAGCCCAATGGGTAAGACGACTGACAGTAACTCTGCCTGGTCTACCTGGCAGAGGCTCGATTCCTGCCGGTGCCTGTGTGATTTTTTGCAATTGCAAATGCTATGCACACGAACGCGGGCGGACATTGTGCGCTCCTAAGGTACTCCGCACCTAAAAGATTCCCTGTGCACGCTGAACGGAATTCAAGCGCGCAGTGGAACATCTCATTCACGAAGGTGGCCGGCTAATCCATCAGCAAGGGTCAGCCCTGTAAGGTGCCTAATTTTGTTTGATGGCTTATACCGCCTGGAAATAGCAAGCACAGAAATCTCGACTCAGAGTTTTTCGACATTCAACGACAGTTATATGGCGCAGTGAGCAAGTTATAGTGCTAAGTTACAGATGATTGGGAATATGCCATGAACGAATTCGTAACCCGCTAATTCATCCAAACAGGTTAGTGCTTTAATGTGCCTTATTTTTTCTGCTAGCTTATACTGTACGTATGAAGAGATCGGGCAAGAAAACCATCGCTCATACTTTTACATTTAACGAAAAGTGTATGGCCAGTAAACAACTTAAAGAAAGCGCACAGGAGGGCGTCTATGCCTAACACGGATTTTTGACTATATATAGGAAGCGATGCCTTCGTTTTCAGTGGCATATGAAGGTCAATGACCTCGCTTTGCTGCAAAAAAAGAACTACGCCGTTATCATCCGGGGCTCATTAAAATTACAATTCTTACAGTTGTTTTTCACGCTAACGTTTTCGCATTAGCCTTTCGTCCGCGGTGCCGACCGTGCTTATTGCATGCATAAACAACGAACCATGCGCTTTTCGAAACTTGCCTTTCCTGCATTAGCCCGTGGGAAAGGTTGGCGTGAGTTGTGGAATTTATTAATTGCGGTTTTCAGACGCAGCACTTTCTTTTTTTTTTCAGTCTCGGCTTGCGTGAACGTTGGCCGGGGAAACCCAACCGTTCCCACGAAAGCAAGTAATTAAAGCATTTCCGGTTGCGAGAATGGACCCGTGCGCAATGACAGCGACAACCAAGAGTAAGAAATGTTCCCCGAAACTTGATCCTGCCATCGAGACAACGCTCTCAGCAACCTGTTTCGGTTGCTGTTTCTGATGAACCTATAGCGGATCCGCCTGGAGGCGGCCGGCTGCCTTAATTCTCAATCCTGGGAGGGGCACGGGCAGCAATTTGCCCAACCTAATGTCGGGGCACACGACGAAGGGTATGTATGCAGTGGTAGGTGTGCTTTCTAGATTACTACTTAACCATCTTATTCGGGACGCGGCTATTTGTCCTATGAGTGCGGCCGTTGTAGTAGTATCCATTGGCTGCTATACCATCTTTTTTAGAGTTCCGCGAAATAGCCGCTCGCCCTACCGCACAACTTCTCGGCAATTATGTATATTTTAGTCACGTGGCCCTGATGGCCTATGCGGCTATTTAAAGTAAAACAAAGCAGTGGCTTATTCTGGTTCTAGATTCCATTTGAACCGAACAAGACGTCCTCCAAGGGCATGTGTGTGCAGGAATCTCAGGCACGCTTCCCAGGAAACGGGAGGCGAGGCTAAATTATCAGGCTATAAATCGTACTACGACTTGAACTCGGGTGAGTCCAAAAAAACCGTTACTACCCTAGTTAAACGTAACATCCCGGTCATTCAACACGATACTGGCATTGCGACCGTAGGCCACGTCCTCGTCGAAATTTTATCGGGTAAAAAACGCGCAGAGGGCAGCCTTTTTGTGCTTAACTTGTACAGCAGCCCCCGCCAAAAGCACCGCTTTGCAAATCTTTTTCGCAAAACATTAGACATAGCCCGAAAACAGGCACTTATTATTGTGGGTGACTTTAATGCACCGCACTCTGCTTGGGGGTATAAGAAGGACCTCAGCAAGGGCCGGCAGCTTTGGCAAGATGCCCAACAGATATGCCTCACCCTGGTCACTGATCCTACTTACCCCACAAGGACAGGCAACAGTATTAGCGTGGACACCACACCAGATCTTACATTCACAAGGAACACACAGAACGTCACATGGCTGAACACTCAAGAAAACCTAGGGAGTGATCACTGCATTTTAAGAACTACCATCCAATCCTCGCCAACTAGGGCCACAGGTAAGCAACTCAAAATCACAGACTGGGACACTTTCCGGCAAATTAGGGCTGCTGAACTAAATTCGACTTGTGCAGTGATAGAGGACATCGCAGCATGGACATCAGATATTCATGAACATGTCCAGGCAGCAACCAAAATTATACCCGAGGAAGCCAACATACATCAAGCAGACTCTAGGCTACTACACATGTGGGAAGCCAAGGCGGGCCTTGAAAAACGCCTTAATAAGCAGAAACTCAACCGCAGCCTTCGCAGGCGACTCGCCTTAGTAAATAGAGATATTGAGGATTACGCCAACCAACTCACGCGTCAAAACTGGGACTCTACTTGCGATGGGATGGAGCTCCAGATGGGACTCGCGAAAACGTGGAACATCCTGAGATGTCTGCTAGATCCAGAAAAGAGCAAACTTACTCAGAGACACAATCTCAGTAAAATACTGCATGAATACAAGGGAACAGACGACGAACTTATTCAAGAAATCAGAAACCGTTACCTTGGTACTAACCCTACAGAGACTCTCCCACCCTACAAAGGACCACCAAATCCAGAACTAGAGCGTCCCATCACTGCAGCAGAAGTGCGATATGCCATACACTGCCTACGTACCAAGTCTGCCCCGGGTCCTGATGGAATAACTAACAAAATGCTTAGAAATCTGGACGACAACTCAATAGACGCACTTTCCAAGTACATGAACCACTGCTGGGAAAGGGGAACCTTACCACCCCAATGGAAATCAGCTAGGATTGTTTTCATTCCTAAACCAGGCAAGAAACTCCACCTCGAAAACTTAAGACCTATATCGCTTACCTCGTGTGTAGGCAAACTATTGGAACACGTCATTCTCAATAGGCTCAACAAATTCATGGAGGAGAAAGATCTGTATCCCCACACCATGATAGGGTTCCGACAAAAGCTATCAACTCAGGACATTATGCTCCGACTTAAGCACCAAATTATTGATTCAGACGGGTGCTCACGACTAGATACCAGGGCAGTACTAGGCGTCGACCTAACAAAAGCCTTCGACAATGTGCGACATGATGCAGTGCTCTCCAACCTCGCCCAGCTTGAGGTAGGAAAAAAGGTCTATGACTATGTCAAAGATTTCCTCTCGGGGCGGACTGCACAACTACTTATCGGAGGATTGGAATCTGGCGAGATCAAAATTGGTAGCAGAGGGACGCCGCAAGGGTCTGTTCTCTCTCCCTTTCTCTTTAATGTCGCCATGATTAATCTGCCACAGCAGCTAAACAAAATAGAAGGACTGCACCACAGCATATATGCTGATGACGTCACACTGTGGGTTGCCGGTGGCAGTGACGGAGAAATTCAAGAAAAACTACAACAGGCGATAGACGTGGTAGTGGCTTATGTGACCCCCAAGGGACTTAGCTGCTCGCCACAAAAATCTGAATTGCTTATTTGCAGACCAACCAGGAGAGGCTGCAAACGAGACCGCGATGTTGCCAATATCCAGCTATATGCGGACGGCAGACCCATTCCCATGGTACAGAGCACCAGAGTCCTTGGTCTTCGCATACAGGCCAATGGTTGCAATACAGAGACCATAAAGGCTCTCGAAACGAGTGTACACCAGACAGTCCGCCTCATCTCCAGAATTGCCAACCGGCATCATGGTATGAAAGAAGGTAACCTCGTCAGATTAGTGCAGGCTTTTGTTCTTAGCCGCATAGTCTACGCGACGCCCTTCTTGGCACTAAAGGCCGATGAAAGAAAAAAAATCAATAACATCATTAAGCGAGCCTACAAGCAGGCACTAGGTATACCCATTACGGCACCAAATGAACGCTTTGGAGCGATGGGGCTGCACAATACCATAGACGAGCTTGTAGAAGCCCAAAAAATAGCACAGCTAGAAAGACTCTCCAAAACCGCAACGGGCAGACACATTCTACAAGAGCTTCAAATCACCTATGCGGCTCAACAAGGACAAAAGGTGGATATCCTTAGCGAGCAGAGGGCACGTATATACACAACCCCTCTGCCCAGAAATATGCATCCCGTGCATAACCTACAACGCAGGAATGAAAGAGCCAAAGCCCTCCAAAAGCGATTCGAACGATCTGATGACGTGGTCTACGTGGACGCGGCCGAGTACTGTGAACACAACGCCATGGCCGTGGCAGTAGTCGATCGGCAGGGCCATTGCATTGCCTCCGCAACGATCCGCACGGACACTCCGGAGGTAGGAGAAGAGGCAGCCATTGCACTGGCGCTTTCTTCTACAAGAGCGAAATACATAATAAGCGATTCCAAATCTGCAATTGTAAACTTCGCAAAGGGAAGGATCTCACCCGAGGCCCAAGGAATTCTTAGAGGATTCAAAGAATTAAGACTCCGAGGGGTCCAAATTATATGGGCACCAGCGCACTCTGCACTTCCGGGGAACGAAAACGCTCACGAGGCAGCTCGAGGTCTAAGCTTCCGAGACTGCCCAGAAACACCTGAGGCATCGTTTCGCACGGGGGGTAGGGACCGCATGGTGACCTATAGGGAGATAATCGACCATTACAGATTAGGGAGGGCCAGATATCCCGCAGCTCATCGCACCATGGGAAAGTGGCAGTCAGTAGCATGGCGTCTACTTCAGTCCTACACTTTTCCGAACCCGGTGACGTACAGTCATTGTTACCCCGGTCTATACGAAAATAAGTGTAAATTATGTTCAGCAAGGGCCGACCTTGAACACATTTTATGGGCCTGCCCCCTTAAGGTGAACACCACACCTCAAGCACTAGACATCACTTCCTCAGAGCAGTGGGAGACCGTGCTGCTCAGTTCAGACCCGGGCGTTCAACTCCGGGCCGTCCAGATGGCCGAAGACGCCGCCAGGGAGCAAGGACTCCTGGCCGCCGTCTGAGGGGGGAAGAATGAAGGGGACTCTCATCTCACTTCTTCCCTTACCCCCGTCTCGGGCTCAATAAAGTTATGCACTCACTCACTCAGGCACGCTTCTGTCCCCAAGTGATGTTTCTGGGTTCGATCAGAATTCGTGGGCAAACAGCTGTATACGAAAAGCGTCTGAAGAAAACGCAAGGCAGAAATGCAGATCTACTTTCTTCTTGGGTGCGTCGCGTGTTGCGCGACCTAAAACGGAACTGAGTGCTCCACAACAGCATCGGTCTCGTTCGTGATTCGCGCTTCCGCCACTGCTTCGGTTACTCGCAATGGAGGTATGTGATGCACGCCTCGGAAGCAGCCGCCCAGTCACGTGATCCAAAATTGTTCTTGCGTTATTGTTCCGGATTTGCTTTTCGTCTGATACCGCTTCTTCTCTCTCGCACACACATGCGCGAGAGATGGGTCTAATAAATTGGTCTAACTGGCTGTGTTGCCGCAGCATTTTTGCGTCCATTTTAAGCGCCACGTGAGGCATGATTGCGCACAGCTATGAGAGTGACTTCGCGTTGATGTTGTAGTCAATAGCAGAAGAACGCACAGTGGTGATACAACTCGTGGGATATATTTGGACGCTGTCTTATTGCTTCCAGACTCGCCTTCCTTGTACCCGGGCGAAACGGGACAATTAGCAGGCGCGCAAAAAAAAAAAAAAAAAAGCGAGCGAAGAGGAAGGGTCGCTTAGTTTATGGGATGTTGTATCACCTCCTGCCGGAAGCCATTTTTATTTCTGCGTACATGTGCACGCACGCAAAATTGCGCTGAGTCCTTTTCGGTGCATTGACGGTCGCCTTCTCTTTCCTGCCTTTCTGTTCCGCTTCCACCCGTCTTTGCCTAATCGGAACGCGAACCTTCAGTATATTGAGCGAATAGTAACCGCGGTCCGTTGGCGCCATTCGCGACAGAACTGATACGCGCCACAAGCATTTCCTCCGTCTCTTGCAAGGGGAGATGCGAGCGGCGCAGGCCGGAACCCTTTCGCCCTGAGGACATTCTGAAGCCCGCAGTCATGCATGTAACAAAGTGGCAGGCGACGAGAAAGCGGAGGGCAACACAGCCTCGCGCCGCCGGAAGGGCTCGCGCCGGAAGTTCCGGTCGGCCATAGCCGGTTACACCGGAAGTCGATGCACTGAGTCGCCACTGTTTCGCCTTTGAAAAGCAGGCTTGCGGTAATGCTGGGATAACTATTTTTACCTTGGCTGCTGGTTCCGTCAGAGGCTTTCCAGGAAACTCAAGGGGCAGTGTGTAGCTTTGAAGCGTAGCGTATGATTGAAGAGATTGCGAGTAATTGGTGCAAACTACAATGAAGGGGTTCACGTTCAATATTTTCCGCCACTAAGAAGATGCGTTTGTGACGGGGAAATCCAGTTCCGCACTCCTGTGATACTGTAGCGGCTCCTGTAAATGTTTGTGTTCGTAAGAAACATAAATGGGCTATCTCTTGAACGGTGCAATTTCTGGTTGCCCCTATAAGCAGCCCAATATTTAGTCGTGATGCCAAAGTTTCTCTGGATTGATAACAAAGGAAAAACTCCAGAAAACCCCCATTCCTTCTATTAAGTGGCAGCCGCTATACTGTTTAACACTTCGTGCGAAATGAAGTCGAAAGCTTCCCTCACTAAAATGACCGCGCTGTTCACACTACCGTTTCCCGTCCGTCAAATATTCTGGCAGCGGAACTTCAAATTTGTGTTGGTGTCACACACCGAATCGATGTGCGATTTCGCACGGCTCTTTGAAACCGTTTAGGGTGCCAAGGCTTTACCTTTCTGAGGCCGGTCGAGCTCCTGCACACAGTTTGTGGAGGTTAAGACTCGCAGCTTTATTATCCCACATCCCTCATAGTTACGCAATTATGAGAACCTAAACGCTGATTCGAACGCGCTAGTAAAACGAAAATTTTGTTGAACAAACTGGCGTGCGGGGAAAGCGACGCTTAATTTTCGCACCTAAGCGAAACGGCCCTAATTTTTCGAATTTATCCGCGTTTCCTACGGCGTTAAGCCTCATGATCAACTGTAGGCCCTACTTCATACATGCCTACGTCAGCCCCGGCCATTACACACATGTGCACATAGAGCGGAGAGAGGAGATGGCCGAAAGAACTAGCGCCACATAGCGCCAGGAACGTTTCTGCCGACAGCAGAGACGCTCGCTAATACTCTTTCTTGCCGCCTTCGTATTCTTGGGCTCGGAGGCTGCGCGCACACCACTCGATTTTCGTTCATGGGAAGCCTAACGGTCTCCCCACGCTAAAAGAACACGTGTTGTTGTGCCTCAGCGCCCGACACAAAGATGGCTTGGCTTGACGAGGCGCCGAATCGGCTCGGCTGATTCTCGCCCCGGTGTCCCAGGGCCCGCGGCAAGCGCGCACGCACCGACATGCCTCGAGGCAGCGGCGAGGAGTCGCCTTCCCTTTCCCACCGCGACTGATCGTCTGATGCGACCCCTTCGCGTCCGTTCGTCGAATTGAAACAGCGGTGGGCGTAGAGTCGTGATTGGAAGGATTTGAAGTGCTCACAGCTAAAACGGACCTCCGGGGAAATAAATCGCACGAGGCGGCAGTCGGCGGGAGGTATTCGACGCCATCACCGAGCAGAAACGTGCTCTCGGCTTTGACGCGAGCCTTGTAACGCCTTGTTAGCCCTGTATATATTGTATGTAAATGCTGATTTAGCTCATCCTCGGCTCGACAGGTCCACTGCTCAGCTGTGCGCAGCACTGGTGCCGGCTGACCAAGGAACCATCGCCACCGTGCCAGCGTGATTTACTTGCCTCGCACTCGCTTGCACTGCCCATGGTTAGAAAATAAAAGGGAAGTACGAGTGGGGCAAGCAAGATGATTGTCTTGTATGCCGTCAACTGACTTGTACAGTGAAACCTCGTTAAACGGTACCTGATGTGGACGCGAAGAAAATCCCTACTAAACAGCGCTACGGTTTATCCGAAGGCATTAGGCTAAACGAAAACCGAGTCGGGGATTCGGCTTCACTATGTTCGAAAAGAAACTACGACTTATGCGGGAACGGTTTAACGAGATTCCGCTGTAATTCCATTGTTATTCGTATTTTCCGCTTCTCCTTTGGGTTATCAACTTCTCTTTCGTTTTGTTTTGCTATTACGCCAGTTCCTTTTTTTTTTTTTGTTGTTGTTCTCTTGCAAAACAAGACTCGGGCTTCCGTCGCACGTCCTTCGATCGGCAGCCGGCCTCGCTTATCTGCTGCTCTCTAACCGGGCAGCGGCCGGCGGCTTCGAAGGTTGCCACCCGACGGTGCTTCTTGTTTGAAACAACAAAACCGGTGTCCGTTCTCCTGCCCGCCCTTTATTTTAGTTTTCCGTGTCTCCCTTGCCGGTTCAGCCCTGGCGATATGCAAGAGAGAGCGACTTGGAATGCTGAGCGGCTTTTGATTAAAGACTGCCGCCCTCCGTACCATTTGTTACGTCAAGCAGCCTTGCGTCTCTGCTGCACACGTGTTCGTGCGAGTGCATCATTAACCATTATTCAAAACCTCGACTGTACCCCTTTCGCCCCTTGGCGACTCGTTGGGCAGCCCGTTGGGGGGCTCTGGCCACTCTTTTTCCTCAGTGAGAGTTTCCGCTAAAGGAAGGTTTGCGGGTCGGTGTTGTGAACTTCCTGTCGTGCTTGTTTAACGATTCTACCGGTCTGCGGTATCTGCTTGCTTTTCCTCAATTGCTTCTACGGTGCTAGACTGCGGGGATATGTGCACGTCCTATGCTTTTGTTTCACCCGCGTGAGCATCGCAAGGGTAGCTAGGTTTATTACTTTAACAAACTTCGCGTTTAGCTCATAGCGTGGACATCTGAATCTTAAGCATGCGTGGTCGTTAAGGAACGTACAATGGTACGAGCGGTAAACATGGAAATGACTAACAAATTTAGACGGGATGGACGCAGCCTCACTGAAGTGTACCAGCGAGGGTACTCAACATGCCAGAATAGTACCGCAAGACCACTGCGATACTGGAGTCCCTTATTTACTGACACGTTACGGGAAAAACCGGGGATGCAATTCATTTTTTCTCGTGTAGTGGACCTGTAACTGTGACAAATGTTGGCGGACTGAGGGAATCTGGTTATTCATAGCTTCAGGAAGTGCCTTGGCATTGGATGTGACGATGCCTGGCGTTGGCTGAGATCTGTCCTAACTATAGTGGACGAAGGCCAAACACTGCTACATTGAGCAGAGGAGGAATCGAAGCTGACAAAAAAGAAAGCGGCAACGTGGAGTGGGTACCAAGATGATTATTAGACGTCTCGCGAGCTGAGGTCACAGGGTTTTGGTATGATTCGTGCTGACTCTGCCGATGACGATGGTTACAGAAGTCTTGAGCCACCTCGACAGAAGGCCCCTCACCGGGCGGGCGCACAAACATCAGCGGTTGCTTTCAATAAACATTTATAATCTCTCTCGCTGTGTGAACTGCTGCACTCCGCAACGAATGAGACTTGGTGAGGGGCCGGTAATTGCCAGAACGTGTGAAGTATGGCGAACAATCTCAGCCTGTCGCGGCAAAGTACTCCGACTCTCGAAGTTGATCCGCACGTAAGCCGTTTTAAAGTATGAACAACTTTCTGACAACAAAAGCAGTATCATGGCTGAACAAAGGGTAATTCTAGTGCTACAGAGCCGTATTTCTGGAGCCCGTTGTTATACGTCGTTGCCGTGCCTTGTTCAAGTGTCTTCAAGCGTATCCGACGCTACATGGTTCGTGACTCTTCGCGCAGTCACAGCCGTTATGTTCATACGCTTTTTGTTGTTGTTGTTGCTGCTGCTGCTGCTGCTGCTGCTGCTGCTGCTGTTGTTGTTTTGCTGGTATCGTTACCAGCGGGATCCTATTCGAGCTTCGAATATCCGCATACCGCCCCGTCTCTTCGCGAATGGCGACCCGCGCTCTGGCAAGAATGAAACGTGTTCCACTGTCGCACTTTCTCCTGCGTTTCCCGGCTTTCGGCTTTGGATCGTTAGTTACGCGCGAACGATAACAATTTCCCGTCCGATGCGTTCGACTTCGAGAACGGTTCGTCGCGTAGATTCTCGTTCTCCGCGTGTTTCTAGGATAAATATGCAAAAAGTAAAAAGAAAGTGCCGGAGTGAGACAAGCCTGGACGTAGAAGAAGCACAGACAGCTGTGTCGTCCTGTGTCTCTCTGTAAGATCCGACGTGCAGCTTGTTGTCGAGAGCGCTCGTTACTTACCTTGCGAGATTCTCAGTTCGCGCACGTTCATGGCGTTGCTATGCACGTGCTACTGGCGAACACACGTTGAAAACGGCGGCAAAGACTCGATCGCTTTGAGTGACGATAGGCACGTAAACATTTACAAAAAAACAAAAAGAAACGCAGGGGCGCAAAAGCACAGGATTAAGCCAGAAACCAAAACGAACCGCGTAGAAGGAAAGACAGGAAAGGCGGACAGTCGTGAAAGACGATGTTTTCGGAGCCGAATGTAATTGCGCATCGCGGAGATATCACGCGCAATCAAAAGCTCGTTTCCATTGTTTCGACGCCTGAACATGCGGCGCCGCGCTTCTATGCACCCACGGTGTATGGATGAACACCTCTGCTGCCGACATTTTTTTTATCGCGTTGCGATCGCAGGCCGGCTGAGATTGCTTCCGGACGCCACCCTGTTCCAACGTTGCGCCACCATCAGCGAAACAACACTTTGCGTCTTTCATTTGTGGTTAGTTTGCTATCACGCGCTTTTCGTGGTGCTAGGCTGTAGGGTAGAGGCTTCGCCGGAGTGTTTTCTTTATTTTGCAAGTGTGTTTGTTTTCACTTTGTGCCTCCTCGCCTAGTTTTGATTTCATTTTTCATGCCATTTCATCGTTTTTCCGATAGTAGGACGGTCGGCGCTCTATTTCGCTCCCTCCCCCGCACCCCCGTTGAGTTGAACGCACTCGTGTAATTTTCGAGTATTTGTCGAAGAAAGCTCGAAAACAAGAGAGTGCACATAGTAGACCTACGAAAGTGAACGTTTATTTATTTATTTATTTATTTATTTATTTATTTATTTATACTGTAAGCCTATTTAAAGTCTCATACAGGATAGGTACAACCCAAAAAATACGACACTTTAGCATCTTTTCAAAGGTGTTTAGCATACAAGGGATAATAATGGCCATGTATATTTTTATTTCATAGGTTAACACACTTTCATTGATAGTCAGAGTTATGCAATATTTCAACTTTCGCAACAAACATGCCCACAGAGCGCGCTTCAACAACTTCACTAGGTAATTTATTCCATGTTTCTATAGTTAGTGGAAAATACGAATATTTGAAAGTGTTACTATTAGGAACAAAAGGCCTGATATTACAGTTATGGCTGGTATAAGGAACTCAACAAGATTAAAGAGGCAATAACGAAATCGCAAAGGTCAATATTACTCACTGGCTCGATAAATTTACGTCAAAAATAAAAAAAAAAGGATTACAACAAAAATAAGGAGCAAAAAAGGAAAAAAGAAAGTAGCGTTAAGGAGATTCAATGGTAGTGTAACGGCGAAATTTGGTCCAATACACTGCTGCTAGGGTAGCATGATGGTCGCAGTGAAAAAGTCGAGACGTTGAAGAAAGGTTCATGGTTAACTTGTTTACTTTACTGGTAACATTGATGACAATTAGCACATAAGGACTCGAAACAATAACTTTTTACATAAACGAGAAAACATTAAAGATTAGGAGTACTTAACGGAACAGGGCTGACTGTTTCACGATCTTCAGTCGAAAGGGCACGACGACGGGCGGCAGAGTTTCTGAAGTGAGTCCTGGTGCAGGCTGCCGGCCGCCGCCTGCTCTCCTGTTGCACCCCGTGAACCCGTCGGAGAGGGTTTATATTCGCTTCATGCGGACTCGTCGGGAAAAAGAACATTCTGGCTCCACTTTCTGCAGCAAATCGGGGAGACGCTTGTAAACACCAATCAGCCATGTTCCCGCCAAAGTGAAAAAAGACCACTTACACACAGACACAAGGTTTGAACTCGAAAACGCGCGCTTAGAGAATTATGGGTTGAAAGAAAGTAGGTCACACAAAACACACTAAAGTGAACAGTGCAAAAGACAGCAAGGACCCGGAGCCTGAAAGCGACCAGTGCACACGCCACGGGGGGTACGGAACGCCATGGCCGCGCCGAAACCCAAGCTTGGCCGATGGTCCCCCTCTGCAGCCACGTCTCCCGGTGGATCAGCGCGCACGCCGCATGCCTTTCTTAGAAAAACAGAACTTGGCGACCGAAGAAGGATGCTACAAAAGACAAAAGGCAAACTGAACGGGGGCTTCGAGACAGTAAAACTATCTGCATCCGCAAAACACGCACAATTGGCGAAATTCACAGTTGTAATGATGCAAATGTACACCATTTGGGGAACAGAAAGAGCTACTAACAAAAATGGGACCGAACGAAACGAAAAGGAGCTAAATGTGGCTTAATATAGCCCAACGGGAAGTTGAGGCGAAAAAGTAGCCTCATTTTAAATTAAAAAAAAACTTCCAATGAAAATAAATGGCGTCAGGTGGTGGCGTATCAGTGGAGAGATTTCAGAGCTCCTGTACGATTATTTTCCCTGTGGTGCCTGCAACCCTACTTTTTGTGTGTGCGCAGAAGCACGCGCAAAGCTGCTACCCCTGGCGACGTCTGCAAGCGCCAAAAGGCGGCAAAATAAAAGCATTCATCGCGCTCTTCCTATATCTTATCACGAATAGCAGGCCCAGAGAAGCGATTCGTTGATTTTTTCCTCCACTTTCCCTCTTAGGATTTCCTACATCGCTGAATCAAGCAACCTCGTCCATGTGTTCACTTATTCCCGCAGCGGCGTTCCAACGTGTCGTCTGCACGACCCAAATCGAATTATAGCGGCTACAAACAACGCGCTACCAAAAGGCGGGAAAATCAAACAACGGCCTGGGAAGCACACAAGTGTTTGGTCGAGATCGTGGACGCTGATTTAGCGGGCCCTCTTACAACATGCCGAGCGGTAACACTCTCCAGAGCGACGGACGGTGACGTGATTCACGCGTAACCCGACGCACGTGCCGCCTGATAACATCGGCGAGTGTTGTCGTCTGCTCTGCGTGCTGCCCCGTTCCCCTCTGACCCCCGTGTACGCGGTGGTCCCTGTCTGCCATCGTGCAGGCCTCTCGGCTGGCGCTGTTTGCTCGCTCAGCGAGAGAGGTTGTCAGCGCGAATACGAGCTGCTGCTTTTCGAGAGGGTAGCAGCAGCACCAACGTTTGCTTATAATAGTTGCCTTACAGAGAGTCCCGGAAACATCGCCGGACTGCAACAATGTTCTGCGATAAAGAGAAAGAAAGCTTTCCCCCTAGGACCTCATACTAGGATTGGCGGGTCTTTATTTATTCGTTTATTTGTTTGTTTATTCATTGCCCACTTACTTATTTATTCATCGTTCGTTTCTTTGATGGATGCTGCGAACGTGGGGGCCAGGCCTCAGGCAGGAGGAAAGATATAAATGTTCAGTAACAAGGCAGTTAAAGCTCATTAATTCGAACTCGCTTATTTCGATCTTACAGCTAATTTGAGCTGACAACCCTGTTCCGGCACAAAACATGACCGGAGCAAAAAAATCGCGACACGCGGCGCTATTGTGCCTCAGAGCGCCTACCTCTACGGCGCCTAGTGCCAAGCACATTCCATTTTTGTAAGAAGGGGTGACCGGCGGAAAGCACTCGAACGAATGTCTTGCATTTGAAACGATATCGTTCTCGTTGCTTATAAGTAAAATCATGCGCCAACGTTGCTGCGGACATCAGTTCACTTCTTTTTTTTTCACTGGCGTAGCGAGCAGGGGTATTTTCTTTATCGCAGTGTATCGTATCACGATAACTGGATGGGCTCCTTTCTACCAGCCACCCCTTCTTTGAAAAAACTGTGGTTGATTCCTCTGTCGTAGGAATCAGTTAAACACGAAAGTGAAATGTGCAGGGAAATCTGCAGCTGAGAATGATTTGCGGGTCGGTGGCTGTCTTGTGGGTGTACTTGGCGAGCGACGTCCTGCTGGCGGGTCGCTTGGGCAAAGGTGTACTGCCGTCATTTCGTTGACGGATAGGGCTTCAGTGAAATCTTGGTGTATCCCGGCATAAAACACTTTCGTGTTAAATATATAAAACCCGCAAACGAACAACCAAGTATAACGTACTCTTTAGTACTAAAGGTTGCTTCCCCGGAGGAAGACCCTGTGTGCAGGGATGCACCCTTTTCAGGCCGCTTGCTTCGTTGTACTGGCGTCATTTCCGCGACGGATATGGCGTCATTGAAATCTTGGTGTATCCGGGAATAAAACACTTTCGTGTTAAAATGGGCTGTGCTGACCACTATACGCGCGCTCGGGAACTACAGGTGCGCGGGAACAATAGCGCTGCGTATCGCAATTTTTCTGCTCCGGTCATGAGTCACTTGTGGCAATTCTTTTCCGCTGTGACTGTACCTCCACACAAGTCCCAATAGAAACAGCGAGTTAGTACCAACTAGGCCGACTATTATCCGGGGTGTTCAACTTATAACCTGTCAACGGCTACATCCGAGATTTGGAAACCCATCTGGTGTGGACACCAGGCCACGAGTCCTTCCCGGGGTATCAACCGGCTCACTTCATCGTACACACGCTCTCGCTTCGGGCCTTCACAACGGATCCAGATCAGGCGAAGACGAAAGCTCCCCGGTTGCCAAATGTCACGCTGCTACACTACTGCACCACTGCCTAGCGTGCTGTTTCAACGCGCCTCCACATCCATAAATTTTAGAAAAACAGTAACATGGCGTCGCCTACAAACTAATACATCTACGATGTTACCCTACTCCACAAACTCTATCCCACTTAACACTTCCCAGAATGCCACTTGTGCCCTACTCCCTGCTCCGTGCACTGTATGAAGTGGGAATGCACCAACACACCAGCCGCCCCACCACCTCGCCTCTCCCAAACCTCGAGCAGGGGTGAGGCCATCTACACAGGTCGAGCGCGGTCACAAAAAAACGAGACACGACCAGGAGGCAAGACCCGAGGTGCCTGGCCGCCAGGGAGCGCTCAGCTGCTAGCTCGCAAGCACTGCTGGACTAAGGAGTCTTCCCAACAGCGAGCGGCCCTCGCGATCTGGTCCATCACCATTATCATCAACGTCGTCGTCTTCGTTGTCGCCGTCATTGACATCATTGTCGTCATCATTACACTGTATTTTTCTTCTTTCTCTTTGACATGAACAACAGCGGTGACCTCTTTGCAATAACAGTCGATATTGCTCACCAACAAACAATTTCCTTTCAATTAGTAAGCTCGGTAGCTGAGTAATAACCTTCATAGGTCTGAGTCGAGGTGCTTGTATGGGGGCACCCGCCCTCTGGCAGGCGTCTTTAGTACGGGATGCTATGGATCGTGCTGGCACTCCGTGCGCTCTCCCAGTCGTCGCTGGTCTGAGAGATTCGAGCTCGGCAGCAGCTCCACCCACTTCTTAGACGTAAGGTTTGTGTTAGGGGTGAGGGTTGTGAATGCTGTAACTCCCGCACGAGGTGGTACAGGGTGCCTGGTTGGAGGCATAATTTGCGTGTGGCATGATTTGGGTCGGATGCACGGCGCGTAGGTGGTGCTATGTGGGTAGGATTTAGTTTGCAGCCACCGGAAGGTGGTGGCTTCGTCTCGGGAGAGGTGGGGGTGGGGGAATAGGTTAGGTATTTACGGCGCTCTTTGATGTAGTGGGCAAGTATTTCACTGTGTGTTTCAAATACGGTGGGATTATCCGATTGCTCATATGAAAGCGAGCGTTTTATATACCGGGGTGAACGCAAAGAATTTGTAAAAGAAACAGGCAGAAATATTCTTAATTTTGCACTCAAATTTGTAAACTCTTAAAAGTGGCGACACGTAGTGTCGAAACGTGACACTACGGTACGTGTCCAAACAACACCGCCGTTTTCAATGCGAGATTCAAAAACTGCATGAAGGAATAGAAAAGTTGACACGTATTGTTGTTTTACACAGGGTCAAGTTTTTAAATACCTCTTTTAATCTCTCGTGCTGTTAAGTGTGGGTTGTCGCTCCGACCACTGTCATGGTTGCCAGCATTCCTTTTAACGAGACAGATATGGTTGGTAGATCTCAAAAATCAGATTTCGAAAGTTCTAGGGCGTTATCAGCAAAACCATTTCAGGTTAATGTGTTTTAAGTGATGCCTTTTTGTATTGGGATAAAGAAAGTACACTCGACAAAAATCTGGTGTCTGTACCTTTAAGGGTCGCTTCAGATGGAGACTTGTATGAATTTGCGCGGGCTTGGCGCGTGGCGCTTCCTTACTGTCGAAGTATCGGTGGCCTGCAGACAAACGTATTTTAGGTTCTGGAAGTGGCTTCGCTTGTATCAAGGCGAGCTGCGATATGCGCCCATTTAGGCAGTTTCTGAGTAGAGTTATAAAAAAAATGCGATGGGTCGACAAAAGTTCCGCGGTGCCGGCCCACCCAGTTATAGCCGGTATTCAATGGCGAGGAATGCATGCAGGCAACCAAGTGAGTGAGAGAGTGACAGGACTTTATTTGATTATCCGGCGGACGACTATCCTAGCCCCACGAGGGGAGGGTCATCGCGATGCGGCCACACATCATCTCGGCGTGGTGTCCTTTACTCGGCGAGCAGCCCTCGCTACTCCCGCCTTCTGGCACCCGCGCCTGCCCCTGTGCTGGGGTGGTAGCGAGCGCCTGGCGCTTTCGCTCGGGCGCTGCTTTTCGAGGGCAGCCGAAATCCACTGGACGGCCCGTGTCTGTTGTTCCCGTTGGTCGCTTCCCGCAGCGGCCGCAAGCCACGGCGGGATAGTCGTCACTGTCTGTGCCTCCCTCGGATTTTGTGCACAGTCCCACAAAATGTGGGCCGCAGTAGCCCTTTACGATTCACGCACGCGACACAAGTCACCCACATATACGCTAGAGCACACGTGTTTCATGAGCATCGGCGTGGGTAGCGACCCAGTCTGCAGTTGCCGGAACGTCACCGCCTCGCTTCGGGTCAGGCCCGGGTGAGGCGGGGGCATAGTCCTGCGCCCTAGTCTATACCAGTACAACACTTCACTATACTGCGTCATCCTGTCTTTGGCTTCGCACCACCACTCCTTCGTCGAGTCGGTCGGTTGGGCGGGGCGGTATGTGAAACCTCGCGCCGCCTCGTTGGCCGTCTCGTTGTGGTTTGCGTTGCCTCGGGCAGACACGTCCCTTCCCATGTGGGCCGGGAACCACTTGATTGTCACCGCTCTGTCCGTTGAGTTCACCGCGCGCAGCACCCGCACTGCTGCCATACGCACACTGCCTCTGGCGTTGTTCCGCACAGCGGTCCTGGAATCAATCAGCATGGTCGTTCATCCGGGGTGGGCGAGGGCCAGGGCGATGGCTACCTCCTCGGCCTGATGCGCCGACCGTGTCCACACACTCGCCGCCGCCTTCGTCTCGCTGGTGTCCGCACTGACCACCGCCGAAGCGAAAGCTCCCCTCCTGTCCTGATATTCCGCCGCGTCCACATATACGGCACCGCTGTCTCTGGCGTGCAGGTCGATCAAGGCCCTGGCCCTTGCCGCCCTCCGCTCCCTGCTGTACTGAGGATTTACGTTCTTGGGTATCGGGCACACTTGCACGTGTCTCCGCACACACTCTGGTACCTCTGCTCCTTCCGAAATCTCCTCGTCCGCTCTCCTCGGCTCCAGTCCTAGGTTACGGAGCACCTTCCGGCCGGTTCTCGTGCCCGAGAGCCGCTCCAGCTGGGCCGTTCTCTCGGCTATTGCAATCTCCTCAAGAGTGTTGTGCACCCCCAGTGACAGGAGCTCCTCCGTGCTTGCACAGTCGAAAAGCCCGAGTGCGGCCTTGTATGCCTTTCGTATGAGCACGTCGATCCTGTTCCGCTCGTGTACCTTGCAATTGTGGAAGGCCGCCACATAGGCGGTATGGCTCACGGCAAAGGACTGGACCAGCCGCGTGAGGCTGGCCTCCTTCATGCCTCCGGCCCTTCTGCTCGATACCCTCTTTATGAGGCGTATGGCCGTGTTGACTTTGGCCGTTAGGCGGTTGATGGTTTCACCATTGGCTCTACTTCGCTCTAGGAGAATGCCCAGCACCCGGATCTTTTCGACGTGCGGGATCACCTGGCCGCCGCTCGTTCGTATCATAATTTTCTCACTGTCCCTTCTCGGGTCTCTGTGCGCCGCCATATCTGTGGCCAAGCGTCTGTTGCTAGGCGATGTTGTGCTCACGGCCCGCAGATCAGGCACCCCTCTTCTCCTCCATGCAACCGGGTGAGTGCGCGCGCGGCCGGGCTAAAGCAGCGGCGTGCGCCCGTTGGTGGCGGAACTTTACGTCGAGACATGTTCTCGCCGCCGCCGCCGCCGCCGCCGCTGCGAAGGCCGTATCAACACAGCGCGCGCCGCTGGTACAGCCCGGCTGGGGTGCGCCGTCACTCGTGACGTCGCGCTCCGCGGGATGGCGGTACTTGTCCATGCTAAGCACGACTGTGAAACACATAGCTGTTTCCCGTTACAAACTCTACCTCACCGAACGCACACTATTCCCTCGAGTTCAATGTGAGTGCGATTAATAACATCTCTGTTGACGCCACCGTTTAGAATCGGATCGGAACGGAGCACATGACGCATGCCGGTGTTTTTTTTTCTTCGGCGTGCGGGCGCAGTGGCCCAAGCCGCGCCGTGTCCTCGGCGCATCGGCCATGTCTGTGGCCGTTTCCAGTGTAGCCAGGCGAAGAAATTGGCCGCTAAACTTTCCAACGAATAGCACCTACAGAAAACGAGAAAAAAAGGATAGATGGAAGGTAGCTAGAAGTTCGCTATCTTCAACAAAGTACGCACTTAGGAACTGGCAGGGGCCCTCCTGATTGATTGATTGATTGATTGATTGATTGATTGATTGATTCATTCATTCATTCATTCATTCATTCATTCATTCATTCATTGAGCTGCAGCGAGTGGTAGAAAATCGCGATGCCCCTAAAAAACCCCTGCGTTGCTGATCTCGGTAGAAAAGAGAAAGCAACATTAAAGGGGGTAGTCGCAGCAAAATTCTCGCTCACTTCCTCTGTTAGGAATGGCTCACAAGATTAATTGATTGATAATGGGGTTCAACGCGCCGAGGCTATATGAGTTATGAGGCGCGCCGTAGTGGAGGGCGCCGGGTTCATTGCACGTAGAGAGAGAGAATTCTTTGACACGGAAGAGGTCAGCTACCCATAATGCTGGGCTTGCCACCTCACATGGTTGGTGTACATGTCATCATCATCATCAGCCTATCTACGCCCACTGCATGGCAAAGGCCTCTCCCATTATTCTTCAATTACCCAGGTCCTGTGCTAACTGCGACCAATTTATCCCTGCAAACTTATTGATCTCATCTGCCCATCTAACTTTCTGCCGCCCCCTGCAACGCTTGCCTTCTCTAGGGATTCACTCTGTTACCCTTAATGACCAGCGGTTATCTTGCCTTCGCATTACATGCCCTGCCCACGTCCATTTCTTCTTCTTAATTTCTACTAAGATGTTCTTAACGCGCGTTTGCTCCCTGACCCACTCCGCTCTCTTCTTGTCCCTTAATGTTACACCTATCATTTTCCGCTCCATTGCCCGCTGAGTTGTTCTCAATTTAAGTTGAACCCTCTTAGTGAGCCTCCAAGTTTCTGCCCCGTACGAACGAAGATACAAATACCTATCTCTTTCACGCCCCACTGGCTATGCCTAGTGTCACCGCATGGCCATCTGCCTGAAAGAATGGCCGTATCAAAATCGAAAAGGATAGCTTCTCCTCCGTCGGATTGTTCCTATAAGATTTAGCGCAGTTGAGGACACAGCAGTTCGTGCCAGACATCACGAAGTTACACTTGTTGCATATCTACGCATAATATACCACCCGCGCCGCTTCCCACTCCTCACAGCGCGTCCGTTAAGAAGCCATAAAGGAAAAATACTACTACTTCCTTCAGTTTGAAGGAATTAGCCGTTGGTGACACACTCAGCTCCATCCGAATCGCGAAATGCGCTATTTAAGCAAAAAAAAAAAACGAGTAATGTACAAACAAACGGACATTTCACGCTCAAGTGACGTAATACGAGCAGGAAGGGCTTAATATCGCCCAACACTAAATACCTTGTTATCGGTGAGTTAACTGCACATTAGAGATGGAAAATTTGACATCCGTCCCATTGCAAGCGTACGGCCACAAGGGAAAGCTGTGCATTTTTGTCAGATATTTCGTAGTTGAAGAAAAATTTAGAAAAAAGTATCCGGGACCACAACAATTTTTTTCTACGTTAGCATTCAATTGATGTCATAAAACGCAACTAGACGCCGCTCCACAATCGCCCAGTCGTGTTTCTTGGCGGCAGCTGAGACTGGCGGCCGCCGATCGCACACGCAACCTTCTGTGACGTCATAGAGAAGTTGCCGGAAAGCGACTAGGGAGTCGCCGCTTCCTCGTCTCTTTGCATTATCATTTCCATTATTTGCTTCAAGTTTGTGCGACGTCGTAGAGACGTTACCAGAAAGTGACTACGGAGTCGCCACTTTATCTGTTTACAATATTATTTTCATTAATATTTGCTCGAATTTTGTGATAAAATTGGTATCAGTGTCATCGAGACAACGCAGAGAACGAAGCTTGTAAGTTTTTCTTCATGGCCCATTTAAGGGCGTGTCCGCGAATGGCACTATAGTCTGAAGGCCTTACAGTTGCTGCATAGGCTCCCTACAAAAGTTCCCCTGGGAGAGCTATATATAGGAATTCTAACGGCACGGCCCTTTTAAAATGCCGAAACAAAGCTAAACAGGCAGGAGCAAAGGAACTAGAAAGTGTCGATAAATTTGTTATATGCCATAACTTCGGCTTACCCTCAACTCGCGCTGTGATCTCGACTTCGTCGCCCTTATAGGCGGAGCCCCGCCTAGCCGTCGCAACCAGAAACGCCGCCACGTATCAGAGCTCCGTTCTGCGCGCGCGCTGCGGATAATTTAGAGCCCCGGCGGGGTGCCGTGCGGAGCTGGTAATCCCCGCACCGAGGATTATCGATGGCCGAGGCAGCGCCAACGCCACCGCTCGTGAACGTCTTCAGCGGCTGGCTTCTTGATCGCTCCCGCAGCGAGGACGCGCAAGGTTAGGCCAGCGAGAAAGAACGTCAACTCAGATCGGATTCGGCCGAGCGTATGAGAGACATGTATTATGTTCCGCTCACTGAGACGACGGGAATCTGCGCCTAGGGAAAGTGTCTTGCTCTCTACCCGTGCTGCGTACGCGGAGTAAAGAAGGAAGAAAGGAAAGGTAGCGCGAGACGGAGGGGCGACGACGCGGCTTGTGACGTCTCAACTCGTTTACGCTCTTTCGAACTACAGCGGCGCCCTCTGTCATGTTCGTGTCCAAAGCCGACGACGCGCGTGCGCCGTCGTGACGTGCTCCTCCACCTTCCTCTGGTCGTGCGTGAGATTTGTGTGCTCGGTGTCTCTTGGGGCAATTGAGATGCTGCCAGACGACAGTCTGACGACGTTTTCTGTTGCTTCGCTTGGAGGGTGCGGGACTTGTCTATACGTCCTCGACGGCGGCAAGACTGCGTGGGTGCAGCCCACGAGCTCCTGCAGGGTCGTCGCGCCTTGGTTTTTTGTCCACGTAAACTCGATGACTGCACCCCAACTAGACAAAGTGGAAGTAATATCGCCTAGCTAAGGTGTCTCCGGCAAAAGCTGATGGCCGTAAGGTATTCAGAAGCAAGGTAAAAAAATGACAGCAGTTATTGCGGACTATTGAGGATGTTTAATAAAAAAAGAGCCGCTCTGCCTCCTGCTTGCATTCGAATGGCAGCAAGACGAAACAAGCCCCGCGTGCGACCCCGGAGCAGGCTGAATGTTTACTGATCAGCTCGAGCCTTGGAAGAACAGAGGAGCCTGGGCGTCAGGACGCGCCTGGCAGCTGAAGCGCAAGTATTCCCGGACTAAGGAGTCCTCCCTCCGGCAATGACACCTTTCGCCCAGCGAAATGAAAAGTTGCAGCGTCATAGTGCGGGCGACATTCGTTCGAAAGAAAATCGCATTTCTAAACGCTTTTTCAACACACTTCGTACAAGACCGCTAAACAAGATCCCAACCAAAACGGAGGTGCCTGGACTATTAATTCGACAAACAATTTTTTAATCCACCTAATCTGATCTAATGTAATACTACCCTTCTGCCCATAGCGGCATATGATCGCCGCGCTAGATCCCTGTCCAGGCATTATTGCGTATCAAACTCTATTCCCTTTCTAGCCAGCTCTGGTAGTTCCAACAAAATGAAGGGACAGCGCAAAAGGAGCGTGAAACGAAAGGCTTCCCCGCGACAGTACTTGTTATGCCCTGCACAGCCGGAACCCAATCCCTATGCGAGACGTCGAAACCGCATCTAGTAACTCTACTCTCCGTAAAACAAAGAAAAAAAATGGGGAGCGGGCGTGTTTGGTAGGTCGCCAAACTTTGATGGGCTGTCGGGCCGTCCGTCCTCCCGTTCGATCAGTTGCTGTGTTGCCGCTCCTCACACGTAACTCGAGATCCGGCCTCTTCCCTGGTTTCTGACGTTACACCGCCCCATTGGAGCGTGCGAACGCCCTCCCCTGGGATATTTGCCCCGTTGCGCCGTTCTACTACCTGCTTTGCTGGCTTGTACGTTTGTATCGTTCCGGCTTCTCATGCTTTTTGTCACGGTACGCTGACGCTCCTGCTGTGCGATGGCCCTCTTCTGCGCCGTCACGCTCTGGCATGGCTTCGTGTCACGGGCGTGACGCGTATCCGTGACGCGTGAATACAAAAGCGTCAACTGGGCTTCCGGGCGACCGTTTCCTTAAGGGAGAAGCCGTGATTTGAGGACCCTGTCGCGTCTCGTTCCTCTGGGTAGAGGAGAGGACATGACGTCTATTGTATATGTCGTAGCGCCGTTGAAAAAAGATCCCTCCCCTTTTCTTGTCGCCCTGCCCATCGCCAATTCACTTTTCCCGACACTTCTAATGCGTGCGCCTTCCTTGACGAGTCCCTGAGGACACCAACTGGCTAACGCCTTGTGACTGTACAACAATGCATATATAGTAAGTCTTTTTTTTTTCGACCCGTGGCTTGCCCACTCTTGTGCCTAACCCGTAGTGCAAAAGCGAGCGGGTGCGTATTTCTTAAAACCATACACATAAAAGCAAGGAATATCCAATGCCAAAGAAATATTTAGCCGGCTGTTGTACTATAGCGGCAGCCACGCTCCTTGTAAACCTGCTCTAACCTAATAACACTGTTTCACAGTGTTGTTCTGGAGACGACAAATATAGCTGCGTGTACTGAACACTCTTCTTGAAAAAAATCGCTTGTGTCCGGCCAAGGAAAAAATCGATTGTGTCCGGGTCATCACGAACAAGTCTCCGTTATCCACTTTAAACGGATACCTCTCGGCAAACATGAGGTGCACCACGGGTGGTGACGGTTCACCTCACGTGGACGCTTTCAAATCACCTTGCGTTTGAAGCGTGCCCTTATTTTTTTTTTCCGAAGACAGAAGCCATTGTTAGCCACTAGAAAATGCAGCGGAAGTTTTTATAATTTACAGTGAATATTTATACGTATCGACATGCAGATAGAACCTTGATGTTGCCCTGGGAGATAGTTTAAGGCCCAATGTAAGAGCATTGTTGGAAAATTTAGAGAGAAATGATTACTTTCGGGAAATGTAGTTCCTAACACGCGATTATGAATTCTCCTTTCTCTCGTATTCTGATAATCTCCCATCAGTGGCGTAGCCAGGATTATTGTTCAGGGTTGTGATACCGCGCCAGTAAAAAAAAAAATGCAAAGCAGACTTGGCACCGAAACAATTTCATATAGTTGTTTTAACGGCGAAGCTGTTTAGCAAATCATAATTTTTCGTGTCCTCACTTGAAACACCAAGACATTGCCGAGCGTAGGCCGCGCGGCGACCGCCCAGCTTCCGCGGCGCACGTTTGACAAGACAAGCATACCCACTTAGGAAAATGGGCCAAGATTGATAAAAAAAGAGCTCCAGCGTTCGCCGAAATCGTGGCAATACTTGCTCGGAGCGAGAGAGTCACGTCAAAGCGTACGCCCTTAGAACGTGGTGTCCAATGATTATCACTCGCAAAAAAATGAAGGAGGCTCACTTTTATTGCAACAATGATGAAGTAAAGATCGTTGCGGCAGCGACGAGGAAGGAAATCGGATTCAATCGTGGACTGAAACCTTCGTGATTATCGTGAGTGGCCTAAAGCTTCGCTACTTTCAAGTCTTAAGGCTAGAATACATGGAGCGATCTTTCACGACAAAGTTCGCGCGGCGGAAGACCAGCCGCGTCACGACGCCGAATGTTAGTCGGGCCATCGCCTCCTGGTCGGGCTGCGCTACATGTAGCAAAGTAAAAGTACGGCGGCCGCCGCCGTTTCGCCGCTGCGCTGCTGTCAGTGTGGCTAGACGCGGCACATACATTGAAGTGAAACACAGGAGAAGCAAAAAAAGCCGTCAAGACTATTATTATTGCTTTTTAGTTTCAAAACCCTCTAGAAAGGCGTAAAATGTTGTGTAGAAGAAGTTTTTAATGTTTTTGTCTCGCCACATCTCGCGGGACCGTTGCTATGACGACGACAAACGCTACTGCGTCAGGCTTAACAGCTAGAAAAACGCCCTTCTATCTGAAAAAAGAATGCTATTTGTCGCTTGAAAATTGATGTGAGGGCAAGAGTGGACAAATTGAATTCGACGTAAACGGTTTAGAACACGATATCGCATTGAGGGATTAGCTACGAAGCTGCTATCGCTGTGAAGCGGGCGGAGAGGGCGCCGCCATGTTTGGCAACGCTTTGCCGCTGCCGTCGACGGCGACGAACTTTTTCTGCCCCGGCTAGATCGGCGGCGGACGATGTTTTTCCGCCGCCGGGCGTCCAGCGGACACCGCCGGGCGAAGTTCGTCGACTACCGTAAAAACCCGCGTATAATACGAGGTTTTTTTCCAAATTTTACTATGTAAAATTTGTGCCTCGTATTATATGTGGATCCCAAAGTTTTCAGCCGAAAATTGCAACTTTCGGTTTCGGTTTCAGCGGAGGGTGGGCCATCTTGCGGTGGCGTTAGCTGGCTGCTGCTTCTCTCAGCCGGCGCCATTTTGACTGTTTTGACCACGCAAAGGATCGGCACGTTCACCGCAAGTCTATCACGATGTCGGGTGCACGAAGGCAGTATTCGGTAGCAATTAAAAAAAACAGTTATTTTATGTGCCGAGACCATCAGGAATTGCACCGCAGGACGGCAGTTCGGCGTCTCTGAAGGCAGCATTCGCGGGTGGAGAAAGCAACTGGTGCTTGACTGGATAAAGTCTGTGTGGTGTCGGTGGGCTGGAGCACTGTTGTGGGTTCCCGTCAGTGCTCGTGTTGGACGCCTTTCGCTGCCACCTGGCCGATTCCGTGAAGAAGTTGTTGCGCGAACCCCGCATCGAACTCATTGTCATTCCAGGAGGAATGACATCCCAGCTGCAACCGCTAGAAGTTTGCATCAACAAGCCTTTCAAAGACTCCATCAGGTCCTGCTACCAAGAGTGGATGAGGTCAGGAGACCCGTAAGTGACAGCCACCGATGGCTGACGCGGGCTTCTCCAGTGGTGCTTTGTGGCTGGATCGCGGATGCGTGGGCCAGCATCCCAGAGGAGCTCGTCAGTCGCTCTTTTAAGAAATGCGGCATCTCGAACGCCCTTGATGGTACTGAGGACCACTTTCTGTGGGAAGACATTTCCTACAAGGCGACTTCAGGAGACAGCGACAGCGAACCTGACGATGACTGAACGGACGTCGGGAGACAGTGCCAGCGAAAACTGACAATGACTGAAGGGTAACTGCAGTGCAAATAAATGTGTTCTGTGCTCTTTACCTCGTATTATATGCGGATGAAAACTTTTTTTCTGATTTTGCTGTCCCCGAATTACACCTCGTATTATACGCGGGTCCGTATTATACGCGGGTTTTTACGGTATTCGTCGCATAAACGCTCCATGTATTCCGGGCTTTGCGCGTTAGTGTGAGCGTCCTCCATTTGTTTTACATTTAAATTTACAGCTCAAGTGTACAATACCCACGGGAGAAATAAAAGGCCGAATCGGGGGGGGGGGGACACGCCACTTCTAAACGTTGTTTTTTTTTTTGGGGGGGGGGGGGGGTTCTGATGCCACCGCTCCCCCCCCCCCCCCCTCCCCCGGGCTATGCCCTTGTCTTATAGCAAAACGGTTCGAGGACACCTGACCGCCTCTTATGCATTGTGAATGCGAAAGCATGAATGTGAAGTCGAACGTCCCGGATGCGCTTCCCATTGTGGAAAGGTTTTGTGATCTTGCCGCTCGGGCACCTTGGTTTGCGAACCTCTTTAACGCTTTAGAATGGCGTGGGTCTGTCTCGTGGGCATTACGCTGGCACTCGATCTTGCCACCATAAAACGGAAGAGTTGACGATTGGAATTCCTCCGCCTTGAGTTTAACGCTCTGGGTTCCCGAACAGCATGGGGTTCTTTACTGCGCATGCGTAGAACCCAAGCCGTCCTTAGGGTTTGGGGTTTTCGTTGACCGTTCCCGCTATTTTGCCGAAATGGCGGGTGTCCCGAATGTGGCCCGAAGAGGAGCTTGCGTTGTTTGCGTCGCTCTCGCAGGCAGCGAGACGGCGTGTGACCACGGCCGAAGCGAAACCTTCGGCTCGTTTCCCGATCCACCGGATCATCTACGACGATTGCTGAGATGAATTTGTAGATTCCGCGCTTCGTTCGCAAGAAATGCATAAACCAGGAAATCGTGAAGTGTTTTCTACCCTCGGAAACGGTCCGCGCACACGCCGGCAGCGCCTGCCCGCACGGCCCATGAATCAGCTCGAACCGGCGCAGACCACGGTAGCAACAGCTGGACGCGGCTCTTCCGAAACAATAATAGCTAAAAAGAAGTTCCACATGCGAGAAACTAAGTGTTAGTGTGGTGAAAAACTGTGTTCAGGATTGTTATTAGCGCTGTTTTTAAAAGTTTGATGGTCCAATCGGGCACCACGGCGCGCGTTGCGGTGAACGGCGGAAGGTGGCGCGACCTGCGCGGAAGAATCAAAACAGGCTACGGCAGATGTCTTGGGCACCGATCGCTCAAACGGCAATTATCGCGGAAATAAAGTTCCACAAGCGAGAAAGGGGATGATAGTGTGGTGAAAAGTTGTGTTACGGATTGTCATTCGCAATTGCACAAATAGCGGCGATCCGCCACGATGCTAAGCCTGAAGTTCCCATCACCCGAGCCTACCCGAGCAATGCAAGCCGGTTGCGGCCTTTTGTGGGACGCCACTGTTGTAAAACTCTCCGCGCGCGAGCGCGTTGTGTTTGGGTTCCCCTAACTTCTTGGGAGCTCAACGCCGGCTTCCCCTATTCTAAAACTGCCTACTAACTTCATGGGGGCCCCATCTCTGGTTTCCTCATTCTAAAACTACGTACTATTTGCTCGTTTAACTGCCCTCCTTCGCTGATCCAGTGATGTTCCGCGCGAAGAATTTTTCGTTTTAAATGCGGAGCATTTCTTAGGCTCGCCTGGTCCTGCGTCGTTGATGGCGGCGCCGCCCACACGCTCACTGCGCATGCGCAACTCTCCTCCTTACACCCACAGCTCCGCGATACTACACTATAAAAAAAGAAATAACGGCGCCCGGCTTCGATCGAACGACTCTCTGGCCGCAACGGGAGGTACGCGGTGCTCTTCCCACTACGCTACAAATCCGGGACAGGAGCAAGTGCTACGAACGCGCCTTATGTCCTTGACTCATTCAAACTACGTCAAGAAGCTACTGATACAACGAAGGCACGCGAAGCTGAACGTAAACGGAAACGACGAACTGAAAACTTCAGAGGGCGATGCTGAATTTCCCGTGGGAAAGCTGTGGGGGGAAGCGCCACGCGCCTTTCAGCTCAACCAGCCCCGTCCGCAGCGCCTCTGATGCTGATTGTGGCAGGATGCCCCTAGGGATTGGCCAACCAAAGAATCCATCACGAGATAGGTTCGCGTTCAACCGCCGTCGTCATCTTCCCGTAGGGGAACCGCCGAAGAAGAAGAAGAACGAGAAGACAAAGCTGCGAATAGGAGGGCGTGTACATTGCTCTCAGCCGGTGCACCAATGTCAACAACCTTTACCTTACCAAAGCTGACGGAGACTACCGATTCTACCACAGAGACAACATCGACAAGAACATGATGGACGAGTTTAGGCGCCTCGAGAACCACCGCCTACTCACCGTAACACAACAGTACTTGCGTGCCTTTGCCACCGGTGTGGACCCGGACGCGGAATTCCCTCTGGCGCTAGTAAAAACCAGATCACTCAACATAACGGCAACACAATGGAACCACACGGAACCGCCACGATGCTTCGCATCCTCATCAGGGTTCCGCACGGGAATATGGTGTAATTTTTTCGGAGAATTTTGGTCTGTAATATTGGCCAAAAGGGAAAAAAGGAATCTGTAACAGATGCGAGGAATTTTAGGAGTCGTCGAGTAAAAAGGAAAATCATAATGTTACTAAACAGGACCTCGCGCCATTTTTTACTTGGTTTTCTTTTAAAAAGTTCTCTCAACACTTCGGCGGATTTATGCTCAAATATGCGCTGTCATGTTCGCGCTAGCCGCAAGCATCCAAGACCGCTTCCAATCTAGTTCATAAAACAAGAGGGGGGATAGAGGAAAGGATGCTACATGAGAAAAAGCTAGCAAACCTAGAAGCGCGTAAGCAGATGCTGCGCTGAGCCCTGTTTGGATGTATACAAATTACAAACAATATATTGCCTGTGTGCAATATACAAAATTGTACTTCGGGTGCACCTGCGTGCGCGTGCTGCCAACAAGAGATAACGCCAGCAGTCTTGGCGCTGAGCTAAAATCACCCATTGTCTAATTGTACTAATTGTACCCAACAATGTCTTGTTCTTTTTCATGCGGGCAGCATGCTATTTGGTACAAAATGTGAAATTCATAGTCAAATGCTGCTGAGCGGCAGCTATATTGGTATTTAGTTCACGCTGAAACTCTCATTCGCTGAACCGCGTATGCGTCCGGAAGGCTCTGTAAAGTGGATACAGGTGGCGCTGGCTACGGCCCAAAACCTAATAGCAATCCACGGAAAGATCTATCAGTTGTAAAAGAAAATGCAGGGACATTTCCAGAGAATTCTTGAGAAACCTGCGGGGAAACGCTGAAAATAGGGAATTTCTGAACACAGAAATGGGAGTTTTTCTCCACAGTACGGAAAATCCCTGCTTTCCTCTTTCCGTCGGCGGTGAACCGGCGTGCAGGAATGCATCTCGCTACTGCCGTCTCGAAGGGGCCGGGGCTTGAAGACAATGCGCAACTTCGGTTCAATGAAAAAAGACTGCTTCCTCCAGTAACAATGATACCACTTTCCCCCAAACTCGAAACTAAAATTAGCCGCGTATCTTAAATGTCGACAGAAGACGATAGTCTTTGTCGACATTGGCCAAGTTGATGGTTCCCTTCGCTTTCCGGTGCACTTCTCATGCTGTTCCCCTTCCGTCGATCTCCTTTCAAGTAAAACACGCTAAAGGTTTGCTAAAGTCGATTTAAATTTACCGCGTTCCACTCCTCCCGGCAGCTTCGATGCCAGCGCTGCCGTACGACGGAGACGCGAGTGAATCGAGACGCTCTACTCCAACGTTTATAGAACCACGTTCCCCTACTCCACGTGCGTTCCAAGCAGACTGTAGAAACTATCTAGTGGAACCTTTCATAACTGTTGCCGCTTAATTTCTTAAAATGCCGCCAGAAGCTACAGTGGCGCGGCCAACAGCAGGGGACGGCGGAGTGATTTTTTTTTCTGCATAAGATACAGTATTTATTTGCTATCACAAATTGTGTAACAAAGGAAGACCGCAAATATCACTCATGTATTGATTTGCTGCCTTATATTTGCGTAATGGCATGTGCTTGTTCAACAATGTTCACAAGTATGAACATTGATGCCGGACTTGGACGTTTAGATTTGGCTGTGAGTAAATGAGACTATTGCGCAGTTTCTGTTTCACTTTGGCCGTGTGACTGAACCGAGTCACAGACAGACAGACATACAGACAGACCGAAATTTCTGGATTTAAGTACCCCAAGAAAGACTATCATCTTGATTAAAGCAGATACAAAGAGAAACAGGCGAAGCATTGGCAACTTCCCAGCCAATTTACGGCGATTTCTGTATGATGTCACGGAATTTTAATCGCGCGATTGGCGGCAGCCGACCGAACCCACTCCCAATAAACATGGCTGGTCGATTTCAGCCGGACCTGTAATTTCATTTTATCGTGTAACTGAAAATTCTAACGTGCGGTTAGCACACTCACAAAAGTGTTTTCTTAGTGCTGGCCCATATTCGCCACTGTGGCGCGAAATTTGAAATTCCTAAGCATTTCTCCCGTTCTCCCAGCTTCAAAAAATTAAAGCCGTTCAATTCAATGTGCAAGCTGTCGGAAGTGTACAGAGTAGTGATTTGCCATATGGGCTGCAGCGACGTTATCCACTCACTGCTGCCACCCAATACATTTCAAATTTCCCGCCTTCGCAGTGCTCGCGCGCCCCCTTGACTGAAACAGCGCCAGCGGGAGTTCTGTTCTTTTTGTGCACGCTTTAATTTCCTATGCTGGAGCGGTTTTGCGTCATTGCGAACGCGCCATTTTTTAAAGACGATAGTCTTTCTTGGGCTCCTTAAACCCAGAAATTTTGGTCTGTCTGTATGTCTGTCTCTCCGTCTGTCTATCTGTGACTCGATTCAGCCACCCGGCCAAAGTAAAACAATGCCTGCGCAATAGTCTTATATAGTCACAGCTAAATGTGCCCATCTAAGTCCGGTGTAATGTTCATACTTGTCAACATTGTTGAAGAAGAACAAGACACTACGCAAATATAAGACAACAAATTAGTACAGAAGTGATATTTGCAGTGTTCCGTTATAAAAAATCATACATGCTTGACTTTTGCCAAATTAAATTCTTCATCAACTGCAGAAAAAGAATTCACTCCGCCGTCGCCTGCTGTCGCCCGCGCCACTCTATAGCTTCTGGCGCCATTTTAAGAAATCAACCGGCAACAGTTACGAAAGGTTCCACTAGATAGGTTCCACGTTCTGCTTGCAACGCACGTGGAGTAGGGAAACGCGGTTCTATAAACGTTGAAGTAGGGCGCCTCGATTCACGCGCGTCGTCGCCGTATGGCAGCGTTGGCATCGAGACACCCGGTTTGGAGCAGTGGAACGCGGGAAATTTAAAATGATTTAAGCAAATCTTTGGCGTCTTTACTTTGGGAGGAGCGCGACGCAAGAGGAACAACATGAGAGGCGAGCGGTAAAGCGAAGGGAGGCATTTTTTTTTACTCGGCAAAAGTCGATAAAGACTATCGTCTTTTGACGACATTTGCAATGAAAGGAGCAGATACGCGGCCAATTTTTCCTTGCGCGGCTGGAGCCTTTCTACGTCATTTCGAACGCTGCATTGTTTCCTTGCGCGGCTGGAGCATTTCTGCGTCATTTCGAACGCGTATTTTGTTTTCTTGCGTGGTCCCTTTTTCCGTTTACTATCGTAAAAACCCACCCAACGAGCCTTCCTAACTAAATGAACGCGGGAGCTGCCGGTTATATACACATATTTTGTCTGAAATGTACCCGCAGTTTGCGCTAAACAACGGGGAGATGTATGACAAGCGCCAAGGGTTCACGAAATTCGAACGCTTACGACTATTTAAGCCACGTGCTTTTCGAAGCCTCAGCGTGACTCCCTGACGCCGGTACAGAAGGCTCTACTTGGGTCCGTCATCTCGCTGCGCCGCCTGATTCCGGCAGTCGCATCGACCGTTAGTGAGCTACGACGACAAGGCGAGCCCATAAAGTGCTCTGCACTTAAAAACGTCTTCCGTGGTTCTAATGGAACTGACGGAGCTAGGGAAGGCTACTTCTGCCAAATTTTACCCAGTTGTATTTTGTCTCCGTCGCCTCTTCAAGCTCGCACTCTATGTATATATAACGCCTCGTGTCATGGAACGCCTCTGAGTTTGTAGTGCTTAGGAGCCGTTTCTTTTTACGGCTGCCGGACGGCGGCTTTCTTGCTCATTGCGCCATTTAGTGCTCTCGTCGTAATAAATGAACGGCGCCCACTTTCTGTGCCTGCACACGTCTTATGGCGAGCATACGTTTCTTTCGAATATTAAAGGCAACTCAGTGCCACTTTGATGCATGTCAGTGAAATCACTGCCCTTCGATAGCTACTTACGGGTTTAATGTAGTTCTTGAGGTGTTTTCTCTATGGTTGTTTTGTTATTGTGCCATAAATAAACATAAGTAGCACAGAAGTTTAAGCAGAAACGATAGCCAGGTGAGGAAGTTACTGCATGCACACAAAACACAAGTTTAACTCATTCGAAAGACTGCCTCATTAGAATCATACTGACACCACTTTTAACATCAACTTCCGTGAAATAACCTATATAATTGGCAAAAAAGGGAATGGCCATGCGACCCACTAGCTTATTTCCCGCAACAGAACCTATGATACCATATCCAGAAGCTCTGCAATTGGCAGAGGCCGCCAAAAACAAACGCAAAGCAGACACTGCTTACAAGCTTGCCCAACGAGCTATTTGCGCTTAAATTGAGGACACATTCTTTTTATAGGAGTAAGAATGGTGGGGTAAACAGTGGAAGTTACGAAATCACACGTAAACATAGAAGTACCCATGCGTACTGCTGTTGGTACTGCACTGACTACGCTTGTTTTAGCTGCACAGCACTGCGGCGCTTTGGGGTTGTCTCAGACGACACTGGCCGATTTGCGTAAGCGACGGTGTCTCACGTGACCATACTTGCCGAGCGAACACTATGTTTCACGAAACGATTATTTTCTACCTTAAGAAAAACAAATCGAGTACAAATACGGTCAAAAACAAAGCAAAGGCAGAAAACGGCCCTTCGCATATTATGGCGCCATCTAGGTTGACAAACGGTAAACGAGGCTCCGCAATCGGCTGCACATCGGTTATTGTGATCTCGTTGCAGACGTCGCGAAAACACACGATTTGGCGGGAGAATCAAATTTTTAACTTAAAGTCATTATTTCTCAGTGAATACAGCATCGTTTGCATCCGGACAAACGCTGGGAGCACTATAAAACAGAAAATGTTTCAAATAAAACGAATTTGTATTTTGTCTGCATGGCCCCTTTAAGCTCCACTTTTGTCGTTTTATCTGAATAAGAGAGCGCTTACTTGCGTTCGCGCTGAAGTACGCATGTGTGGACTTTTCTGATATTTATGTGGACATGATTTCAGTGATGTCTCAATAGTTAGCGCTGTGTGTGTCTACTCGTCCTTGGTATCCGGTCTTCTGGAATATAGTTTGGAAACTAACATCTTTTTTAATTTTATTTCTTTTAGCTGGGATGCATTCTGTTGTAAGCAACGCGACGCGTCTCGCGTCCGGCGAAGAGGAACGGTGCGTTCGCCATGAATGAACGCCGCGTTCGCCCGGCCTCCTTCTGTGAACGTTGCGCGGAACCGAACGGCTTTGGGACGTGGTCGGCAATTCCGCTAAACCAAAGGTTAACCAAGCGAAACCAAGACTCAACCAGACTAAGCCAAGCTTTTGCTTTGCATATCCAAGGTTAGCTGAACTAAGCTGCAGCCATTTTTTTACAGGTGGAGGCGACAAAAAAAAATTTCTGAGCAGCTTGAAGGGGCCCCTACCCCCTTTTTATTGACAACATAGCGGGAATGAAAGGTTCATATTTGCGATTTCCAAAATATTATGATGCGCAGTACACACTATCACTTGATGCAGTAATACCGAAAAATGATGTTATTTCACGGCAGAAAGTCCAACCCGGGAAAAGTAGAAATTTCACAGGTTGTGCTCGCAAAACCACCTAATGTCACAGTTTGCGTCACGCGTGGGGTACAGGTTTTGTGTAAGTACCCTATTAACTAAAACAGGCAACGTGTACTGTAAAAATTGTTGAATAGAGTAAGCGTGGGGCGTCGAAATCGTTCATCTCTGCATGTGACGAATCTGCCGAAGATGGGTGTTTTGACTTAGTTTTTCCAGCGACACTAAAATGTTTTCATTACCCTTTACATAGCGTTCGCAAGATATCAACAACCTATAATTACATTATGAATACACTGAAATACTTCCGTATACTTCACAAAAGTTTTCAGGGGAGCGCGTTTGCTATGTAGCCAGCGGCCTTTTTTTTGTAATAGATGCAGCTTTCGTAAATTTGACACGACCGTCTTGCAACACACAAGACTGCGTTAAAAAGAATATTAAAAAGTTATAAAGTATAATATTCGCCTTTAGAGGTAGAATATGCCTCGTTCGACAAATAGTCAAATAGCAGATTCTGAATTGCAGATTCTGAATTGATTGCAGATTCTGAAAATACTCCTTCCACGCTAAATATTAAGAATACTTTCCAAGAATTTTCGCAGATTCGACCGTTATTCGACCGTTCGAGAGATTCGACCGTTACAACATCATTAATGTGGACAGAGAACAAAAGGACACCTAAAATACTCCCTTGCGGCTTTAATGGCGTGTCATAACTACTATTCGGGTAAACATGCATACACACTTTGAGCACATGTGCGCTTTAAAAACGCCCACAAACGCAATAACATACCGAATTCCGTCATTGAGTGATTGTTCGCCGTGCGCCCAAATAAACCGGCGGTGACTAGGGAAAGTTGAGCCTATTTGCACAGCGTGGGAGCCGCCTGCTTGTCCGCTGTCGCCTAAGCCGGCGTCGACCACAGATCTCCGGTTCCTTTGTCGCCGGGCTGTCCCTTTAAACTGAAGTTCACATTCGGTGCACCTCTGTCTTTCTCTGTGTTGCTTTTTCTTCCTTGCTCATTCCTCGATCCGTCCGGCGCGTAGGGTTTCTTTAGTGTTTTTGCTGAGGCGAAGTTCGCGCGGCAGGGCAAGCGTACGTGAGAAGCAATTCGACGCTATAGCCCGCGCTGGAACTTGGCCTGTATACTAAGCAGACAACCGCAGTGTGAGCTTCCGATTGGCTTTCTGGACACAATTGGCGTTCTGCTGTGGGAACGTCACCCCCGCGACTGGTATACGAAGGGATTGTTGTGTGAATGACTTCGCCTCTAGGGCAAGGCCGTGACCCTCAACGCAAGGCCGATACGCATCTGGAACCCGCGCTTGTCCAATGAACTCCGGAAACGGTTAGCAGCCAGCGGTGCCTCTGCAGACAAGTCCACAAACTTCGACTGCAGTGCCTTCTCTGAAGTTCCCCGGTCACAAAATATTTCGCTGTGGAATTCATGACGCACAGATACAAAGCGCACACTATCACTCAACCGATGTGCCTGTGTCAGCTTCATTGTATCCCATTCGATGTGCAGGGCTTCGTCACGCACCAATATCTACAGCAACGAAAGTTGCAACCACGCGAATGGCTTTCGCTGTTGTTGTACAGCAAAGAAGACGTCAGGGGGCGTTCATCCCAAACTGCGTGGCCGCACCTCCGCCTTTAGCTCCTTCGCGGAAAATTGTTCTGCCTTCTTCGCTTAATGCAACACCCCGAAAGAGTGACGAATTTCGTTTATTGTGACCCCATCTCGCGTGGTGGCCAGAATATGCGTAATAATTTTGACTGCGCCTGAAAGAGTCCCACCTGATCACGTTTTTTCGGGGCTTACTAATTTATGACACTAGCTTAAATGCCATCCTTCTAGAGCGCTAAGTTGGGCGAGTTGGTTACTAACTAACGAATTCATCGTAGCAGCATATTAACACAGGGCAAAGCTAAAGAGGAGACGAAACACACGCCACCATCCCTCTCTAATAATAAAAGTCTTACAAAGAGAGAGAGAGAGAGAGAGAGAGAAAGAGAGAGAGAGAGAGAGAGAGAGAGAGAGAGAGAGAGAGAGAGAGAGAGAGAGAGAGAGAGAGAGAGAGAGAGAGAGAGAGAGAGAGAGAGAGAGAGAGAGAGAGAGAGAGAACGTGTTCATCGCGAAAAGCAATGGGGAGGAGTCCTCAGTCCAAGACCCCTTGAGCTTTACCAGCTTCAAGAGCCCTCAGCACCAGCACGCGCTGATCATTCAAGTCAGGGCTGCTCAGAGCTATCTCCCAAAGCTCCTAGAAAGCGAGGGAATGTGCGAATGTAAAGGAGCGTGAGCGCAGCCCCCTACCATATCAAAGAGCATAGCGGGGGCTTCGCCGAAGCGGCATAGCAGGGAATGTACGGTGAAGTGCAATATATGGAATTTAGGGGGGTGTGGAAAGGTGTTTGTTTGAGTACACGGAGCTGCCGTTCCTCCTCTTTCGTTAGGTATTTATACGGTGCCGGATAGGTGACACGCTCTAACTTGAGTTATTTCATGATACGTGATCAACCGGGTTGCCCTATCCTGCTCGCTTTCTGGGGCCTGGTGGGATAACTGTCGGGCCAAAACGTGGGCGCTTTCGTTGCCCGGGACGGAAGAGTAAGCGGTTGGCCATATGATCATGATGGATCTGTCTGGTGGACGCTGGTAGGTGATTTGGTGTGTTATCCGGTGAATTCACCCTCGTGAGAAGTTACGGCACGCTTGTTGCGAATTTGTGACGATGACTTCTTCTGTAGTTTGCGTTACTGCGAGAGCGATGGCCGCTTCTTCTGCTTGTGAGGGGTCGTATCCGGGTGGGTTTAGTCTGGTGACGCTCTTATTGTGCTGGACAACCACACTGTCTTCGCTCTTATGCCGGGATAGGAAGATGCGTCCGTGTATGCTGTGGTTCTTTCCTTTCCCGTAGCATGTGTTCATGACCTTAGCTCTTGCTTCCCTGCGCCCAGTGCCATGCAGGGGGTGCATGTTTTGAGGGAGCGGTGCAACGCCGAGCTGTTTCAGGATATTGCAATGGAAATTTCTGATTTGCGATGCCTGATATTTCAGAGAGAATGGGAGCGCCAGACGAGAGAGAAGAATCCTCCCTGTGTTCGTGCATGACTCTAATCTTTGGCTCGAACGATGGACTTCGATGAGCTCGTCGGCCGTATTGTGCAGGCGGAGCTTTAAAAGCTTGTGGGTAGCAGTGCTGACCAGGGACGTAGGGAGGGGGGAGGATTGTGGGGCTTAACCTCCCCCCCCCCCAAAAAAAAAAAAAAAAACGTTGCCGTGCTGTCATGCACGGCAACCAAGGCAACCACTTGCGCCGAAAACAATCCTAGACATTTATCTTGAACCCCAGAAATTCTGCCCGGAAAGGGCGCCTACTCTTCTATGGTGGCCCGTTTCCCTCCTGGTATGTCTAACTCTTATGTAAGGCCTTCATCCACGGGGGTGTTCTGCGAGCTCGCGTGCAGCGGCGAAAGGGAGAGTCGATCGCTGCCCAGAACATAGGGGAGATTCACGCAATGGAAGCCACCTCTTGGAGACAGATTCAAAGGAATACCTATCCGACCCTCCACAGGTATAGCCTCATTTACCCAGGAAAATACCGACCAGGATTTCCAACCTTAACCAGCAGTCCCACACTATACCACATAACCTGGAAGTGCAACAGAATCGCTGTACTAGAACCCTCTATCGGGGCGAGTAGGACGTCCTAGCACGCCTAATGGGTTGGGCATTGCTTCGGACCCTGCGTCTAGCGGTAGTACGACAGCAGCAGCGGCTGCTGCTTCTATACGCAAGTCCAAGTTCCGCGACACACTCTGGCAACGTCAGTCAAAACAATAAAAATGGCGCCGCAAAACAGGCCCGCCGTAGCAGCTTCGCTTGCTGCCGTACTAAGATTGTTATACTGCAGCGTTGATTCGTGTTTTTTTTTTTTTTTTTTTTTGCGAAGAAGAACGCATGATTTCAGCGGGCGACCTTTTCTTGATCGGGCACGTTAAAGGTTGGAGGGATGAAACCGCCGAGATGGTCGCTATGTGCATGCAAACTTCGGGTGTGACCGACGAACCGCATCGCATTTCGCTCAAGATGAGCTGCCTCTCTAGCGGGACGAAAAATCGAAGAAGGAAAGTGCTCGTGCGCACCAGGGGCGGTATTCTCGAGTTTTGTCCCTTTTGCGTCCTTTTCAAAAGTGTCCCTTTTGGCGAGCCCTGATTGGCTAAAAGCAAACTACCGGAAGTGACGTAACGCAATCGCGGCAAATCTACTGTCAACGCCCATTGCTTAACCGGAAGTACGTTACGATGAAAGACACTCAAAAGGGACGTTTTCAAAAGGGACAGTTACGAGAATACCACCCCCGGGGCTGTCAGAGAAGTGCGAGCACCTTGCGGCGGCTCTCATCCACTGCAACAGTTAAGTCGTACAGTTTTAACTACCACTGCTCGGGCTGCGATAGAGTTTCGCCGTAGCCTCATGGATAATGATCGAATGAGAGTGCAAATTTTTGGTACATTTCTTTCTCGCAATTTTGTGATTCTCTACCTTGATGCCCAAGTTTGACTACTTTGACTTGAAGCCACCCGCGACGTTCGCTAATTATTATACAAAGTCCTACTAGTTGGTTAACAGGCGCGCGGATCACTGCGGGAGTTGGGAACATACGCAACCTATCTGGGAGACCACTTAACTAGAAGCGCATGTGCTATAACAGTAAACATAAAGGCGACACAGCGTGCACCGATAAGATAACGTCGTGCGCTCGCTGCTTGGAGCTGTCGGAGCTGCGGTAGTCCTGCCTTTCACGGACGCGAACGTAAAGTACATCGAGCTGCCCGTGGGGCGGCATCGCAGATGCGCATTTGAGCCATGGCTCAAAGAGCGAAGTACAGAACGATGTTCCAAACTTAGTAAAATCAAGGCTTCATATCAAACATGTATCTGGACAAGATTAACGCCTAAGAGATATTTTTAGCACGTAACAGATGTTGAAAAGCGCAGGTACATGTTCGAGCAGAACACACGGGGGAAGCACGCCGACAGAAAGTAGTCGGCCTCGCGCCATTAAAATCCACATATCATCAAAGCACGCCACGAGCATGCAATGCGCCTTCATTGAAAATAAAAAGGCAATTGATTGCTGACCTGGAAGGTAATAATCGTATTGAGCAAAGTGCTTTTGGCAAACTTGCGTGGTGGGCGTCACTTTTTTTTTCCAATCCGTAGGTTCCGTGTCCACGACTGGATGGCCGAAACGTTCGCTACGACACCAAACTCTCGAAAAAGATCTAAACGTATTTTCGTTTCCTCCGGTCTCTCTTTTAACCAGTTGCCAGAGCCTTTGGACCTTTCTCTGTGTGCATGTTTGTTTTAGCTTTTTGCAACAAATAAAGCGTTTACCCTGTCACATAAGAAGCGTAATACCGAAACAGCGCTTTTGTTCTTGGAGTCTAGGGGCAGAAAGGCTAAAAACAAGGACAAGCATGAAAAGTTGCCGAACGACGGTAAAAAGATGTACGCTTAAAAAACACTGAAGACAAAAAAAAAATGTAGGTAATACCAAATTAAGATGTCTCGACGGAAGAAAGAAACGGCTCCAAGGGGCCAGGCGCTGATACGAGAAAACGGCAAAGAGAATGAGAAAGTTCAAAAGCAGTGGAGTCTAACGAAAGGCGGCAGTAAAGCAAATGAGACGGACGCGCCTTGTGTGAATGTCGAGATTGCACATAAATCAGAATACCGCGGTTTCCCCATCGGCAGCGCTGGCGCGGAATCTCACCTCTCCAAATTACGCCGAGGATACGGCGAAGAACTATTTCTTCTGATACAGGAACACCGAACAGAGGAAACGAGTGGAGATGTAATAAATGACTCCGAATGAAATTTCTAAATTAAAAGTCGGCGGCAACACCGACATCAATCTTCATGCCATGGAGATATAGAAGCCTCAAATTCTTCAGGTTGCTTCCAAGCAAAATAAAAAGTGGGGTGTACAGATTTTGGTGGAGGCTATAACAGCGGCTTGTGTGTTACATGAAGATCTAGAAAATACCGAACACTACGAACATAAGGGTTTCACCTGAAGGCTTGAAGGGTGCTCGCAAAGCAAATCAGATGTTAAGAAAAATACTTGCTAGCCGCACGCCTCAAAGGACCCATGGAAAGAAGAAGAAAAAAGCCGACCGCTATTCAGTTCTACGCTCGTCTCAAACACGTGCGGTGATCGAACGAACAAAATCAAGAGAGACACAAAATAAAACAAAAATTTGCAACAAGGGTAACTTCGTTTGCTAAGACCTGCTGCCGTCGCGGAGAAGAAAATTTTTTAAGCAAATAGAGGGTGCACCCTGAAACAGATCGGCTGCTGTGTTTCCCTTCGCGATGTTAGAAAGCTCAATAATAAAATAGAAACGCAAGAAGACGTCAGTAAATGTAAATATAGAGTGGAAGGGTTGGGAGAAAAAAAAGAAGTATAATAAGCAGACAACACGCTCTGAACTTCGTCTGCTGCAGGAAAGCTTGTTCTTGCAGCACAAAACAAACGGCGCGTGGTTGAGAGACGACCGATGTGAATAGAAGTTTCTAGATGTGCTTCCCGGATTGTAACTTCTTTTTCAATCGGGATTTTAGAACACGTGCCCTTTTTTGAATTCCGCTTTAATTTTTTTTTATCCTACCCTTCATCAGAACTTTGAGAAAGTTTCTTAGAAGGAGATTTCGAGCGACACTCGAAAGGACGAGAACGCGTTGATCTCGAATCGAGAGGACGAGGAAATAAAAGCATGAAACTTTTCGTCAGCCGTCTTATTCAATCACGGCCCGTCCTCGTCGACCTCGCCGATTTTGTCGCCAGCACGGTTTTTCGATTCGTATTTCGCGCATCTCTGTTCACGTGTGTGTGTGTCTGTATGTGCGGCCAGACCTGTCGAATGCCTGCGGGGCCCGCTTCCTGTCAGTGGGCGGTGGGTGTAGCCTCGGGGCGCAATATCGAATAGGCGTCGGTGTCGGACCGGTGACGAGGATTGTTTCTTCCGCAGGGCAAGCCGCACAAGAGGAAAAGCCCGCTTTCAGTACGGTGTGTTCGGCTTCCATAGGACCTAGGATTTCAGGGTAGCACAGCAGAAGTTAACTTCAAGGCTGTCGAGGCGACGAAAAGAAGATTAGAATGCTGGTGGACGAAAAGTAGAGAGAGGAATATTGCCTAGGATAGTTATCATCTGTAACAGGAAAAAAAAGTATTTTGTGCCTAATAAGTTTATCGTGCCTGCCCTAAGCAGCGCTAGTATTAAACCAAGAGTATAAAACATAGGTATATTAGTCCTTTTTGGTAAGATGACACGTCATCACCCCGTTACACAGGAAAAGCCAATAGCAATCATCATAATAATCATCATGTATCATGTGTAGGGAATATCACATTTCTGTGCGTAGCCTCCTTTCCCGAATACCCCACAGCCAGGACCGTGTAACACCCTGCATTACCGCAAAAATGCAGATATCGCGGAAGTTCAGCCTGTAATCGCTATAGTGACGTAAATGGAAACATCTGGTCGTTCGAAATATTAAAAAATTAAAAAATAAGAAAAATATAAAGTAATTACGGAAAATGGCGAACCGTGTAACGCCATGCTTTTCCACAATAATCAGAATGCAGATTCCCCGAAAGTTCCAAATGTAATCGTTAAAATAAAGTAACTGGAGATAATTCGTCGGACGAAATTTTTAAAAACTAAAAAATTGGAAAACTATTAAAAAATAACGGAAAATGGCAAAACGTGCAACCCATGGCTTTCCCACAATAATGCATATTTCACAAAATTTCCACCTGTAATCGTTATAAGTGCGCAAATGGGATGATTGGTCGAATAAAATTTTGAAAAATCTGAAAAAGTAAGAAAAATATAAAAATATTTACGTAAAATGGCGAATTTCATTTACACATGATATTTGTGCCGCGTTAGATAATGGATTTTATATTGACACCATCTTAGACTTTTCTAAAGCATTTGATCTTGTTTCTCACCGATTACTTTGTCATAAATTAAGTGCCCTCAACATTGACCGTAACATTATCTTGGGGATTGAAAACTTTTTGTCCAACCGAACACAATTTGTCTCTGCTAACAACTTTGATTCTGCTCTTTGTCCTGTCACCTCCGGGGTTCCGCAAGGCTCTGTTCTCGGACCTTTGCTTTTTCTGATCTATATTAATGACTTGCCTAACTCCGTAACATCCTCAATAAGGTTATTTGCCGATGATTGTGTCATTTATCGTGTAATATCATCAAATTCAGACACTCTAACATTACAGTCTGACCTAGATAAGATTTCTACTTGGTGTGATACTTGGAAGATGCGTCTCAACAGCCAAAAGTGCAAACTAATGAGAATTTCCCGCAGTACTGCTCCGCCTAACTTACACAATTATCGCATTATGGGTTCTGCACTCGAAGAGGTCACCTCTTATAAATACTTAGGCGTCTACATAACATCTAACCTTTCCTGGCAGACTCACATTAACCATATCACTAACAACGCCAACCGCATGCTTGGTTACCTCCGTCGCAATTTCTCAATGGCCCCAGTTAACGTAAAGCTACTTCTCTACAAAACACTAATACGCCCTACGCTTGAATATGCCTCTTCTGTCTGGGACCCTGGAGTAGAATATCTAACAAATGGAATAGAATCTGTTCAAAATCCTAGTGTACGTTTTATTCTTGCTAACTACTCTCGGACAGCTAGTGTAACATCTATGAAGACTACCTTAAACCTCCCTCTCCTCTCACACCGCAGAAAACTAGCTCGATTAGTTCTACTCCACAAAATTTACTATTACAATCCGGAATTAAGAATTCAAGTTTTCTCTGCACTTTCTTACATATCGTCTCGAACTGATCACCTACATAAATTATTCGTTCCACAGTGCCGCTCTAATTTATTTTTCTACTCATTTATCCCCAAAACCACCACGGAATGGAACCACCTCCCCGGCTCAATTGCTAGCATAACCGATTTGTCTGCATTTAAAAATGCTATAGAAAAACACTTTAGCTAATCCGCGTTTTTGTTGTTTTTTTTTCGATTTTTCCTGTTTTTGATACCCTTTCCTGTGTTTGCATTATGTATCAACTCCACTCCCTTCTGTAACGCCTTCGGGCCTTGAAGGTACAATAAATGAAATAAATGAAATGAAACCATGTAACGGCCTGCATTTCCACAATAATGCAGATATCGGGAAAGTTGCACTTCTAATCGTTATAATAGCGTAAATGGAGACCGTTGGTCGCACAGGATTTAGAAAAACCAAAAAATTTGGCTGGAAAAAAGTCACACTCAAGACAGGAGGCAGAAGAATTGTACGCATTAGTAGATAATTATCTGAATTTCTGCAGAACTTTTCAGGGGCTCGGGCTCTCGGTGTCTCATGTCGTCGTAGTGTCGTGTAGTCAAGGCACTAAAACACTGGGACACTCGTTTTCCAATGTTTCGCGCTAAAACGTAACGCGTACTAAACGAACACACCGGGACACTCGCTTTTCAACGCCTCGCGCTAGAGAGAGAGAGAACAGGACTTGATTTCATTTGTCCGGCGCGCAGGTGCGGATCAGGCCACTCAGGGCTTCACCGCACCCTATCTGTGTAACCTGTCCGGTTACGTGGACCTCGGGTGTGAGCCTGTGGCCCGGTCCCGGCTACTAGGCGGGACCGCTCCCGTTGGAGGGCCCCCGTTCGCTCTTGCCGGGCCAGGGCGTTCCCGAGCCGCTGGACGGAGAGCAGCTGCACCGACGGGTCCGGCGAGCTGATGTGATTGACTACCTCCGGAGGCAGTGAGTCCGGCTCAGCACTGTTCGGCGTCACATCACAACCTCACATGATGTGGGCAAGCGTTGCGGGTCCATTCGCGCACACACTGCACCGATCACTTATGTAGAAGTCTGGGCACACATGCCGAGCGAGGGCCGGCGTCAACACCGTACGAGTTTGTAATTGGCGTAGGAGGACACCCTCGCGTCTGCTTAGCCTCGGGTGAGGCGGGGGCAGCGTCCGGCGTTCTTCTCTGTACCACAGCAAGATGTCGCCGTAGGCAGTCTGGTTCCGTTTGGAGGTCGACACCTTCCGCAGTCGGGGTGCAGGGGGCGCCGCACGGTGCGCGAGCTCGCGTGCGACGGCGTCTGCCCTCTCGTTACGGTTGGCCGTGCCTCCGGCGATGGGTCCGACGTGGGCCGGGAACCATCTGATGGTGGTCGCTGTGGACTTCTGTACGGGGAGCAGGCGGGCCGCCGTTTCCCCAATGTTGTTTTTGGCAAAGTTGGCGACGGCCGACCGGGAGTCGCTCAGTATAGTCGTGGTATTGTGGTCGCTTCGCAGCGCCAGTGCGATGGCGGCTTCTTCTGCCTGCTCCGCATTGGGTGCGCGGAGACTGCAGGCGTTGGCTGTGCTTCCATCTGTGGCGCGGATCACGACGGCCACGAAGGTGCGAGGTTTGTCCGGAATCTGGGCGACGTCCACGTACACCGCTGTGTTATCTGTGTCGTATGTTTCCGCGAGCGTGCGGGCTCTGGCTTGCCTTCGCTCCTTGTTGCGGTCCGGGTGGACGTTGCGCGGGAGCGGTGAGACCACCAGCTGTCTGGCGATGGCAATGGGAATTTTCCTTCTGTGTTGTTCAGTGTCTTCCTCGAGCGGTGGGCGGAGGCCGACTCGCTGTAGGATCTGGTGGCCCGTTCTCGTGGTTCCGAGGCGGACGAGCTGTGCGGTGCGCTGGGCTTCGCATACCTCTTCCAGGGTATTGTGTACGCCGAGCGATGCCAGAGCCCGATTGCTCGTGCATGATAGGAGTCCCAGAGTGGTCTTGACTGATTTGCGTATGGCTGCATTAATTTTGTCCCGCTCTTGCTGCAGCCATCGGTGAAATGCGCCGACGTACGAGACGTGGCTCATCACGAACGACTGCAGCAGTCGCAAGAGATTGGGCTCCCGCGTGCCTTCGCGGCGGGTGGAGACCCGCTTGATTAGACGGGTCGCAATGCCCATCTTCGTTATCAACTTGTCCAGGGCCGTGTGGTTGGTGTTGCCCGAGTCTATGTGGAGGCCGAGCACTCGGAGGTTGCTGACGTGTGGTATTGTCATGCCGTCCTCGGTGCGGAGGGTGATGTTGCGAGCTTCTCTCTCGGCTATTTTCTTTCGGTGTCCAGGAGGCGGTAGTATGAGCAGTTCCGATTTCTGCGGGGAGCAGCGGAGACCCGTGTTCTTCAGGCAGTCCTCGACTTCGTAGATCGCTTCCTGCAGTGCTTCTTCAATGTGCCTGTTGGTGCCGCCGGTCACCCAGAGGGTGATGTCGTCGGCGTATATCGTGTGATGGACGTTCGGCAGTCGGGCAAGGCGTTCGGCTACCGGGATCATGACGATGTTGAAGAGGAAGGGGGAAATGACGGACCCCTGTGGCGTGCCGACGCTTCCCAGCTCCCTCTCGTCCAGTTGCAGATGGCCGACATGGATGCGTGCCGTTCGGTGAGACAGGAATGCCCGGATGTAGTTGTATGTCCGCTCTCCCAGCCCTAGTCGGTTGACCTGTGCCAGGATAGCGGAGTGAAGCACGTTATCAAATGCGCTTTTGAGGTCGAGGCCGAGCACTGCCCTGCAGTCGGTTCTGCTGGGGGACTCGAGCAAGTCGTGTTGTAGGAGGAGCATGGCATCCTGCGTACTTAGTTTCGCTCGGAAGCCAAGCATCGTGTCCGGGTAGATGTTGTGATCTTCAAAGTAGCTCTGCCAGCAGTTGTTAAGGACATGCTCGAGCACCTTACCCGCGCACGATGTCAGAGAGATTGGGCGCAGGTTTTCGATGCCAGGCGGCTTGTTGGGCTTCGGTATTAGTATTTTTCGGGCAGTCCTCCATTGTTTGGGTAGCGAGCCCGAGCGCCAGCAGTCGTTGTAGTATCTGGTAAGGGCCGTTATGGCAGTATTATTTAGGTTCCGGAGAGCTTTGTTGTGGATTTGGTCTGGCCCGGCCGCCGACTTGCAGTTGAGTTCTTGTACTGCGCGGCGGACCTCCCACTCCTCTATGTCGCCGTCTAGCTCGGGGTTGGCCGTCCCCCGATAGTTCGGGTGCTCGACGCTCGGGGTGATGGGCAGGTTCGGTCGTTTAGGCGTTTACGGATCTCCTCTGTGCCTAGGGTCTTGGACGCCGTGTGTAAAATCTGATACAGCCGGTGTTGTTGGTACGATTTGCTCTGTGTCTCATCTCTGAGGTGGCGGAGCAGCTTCCACGTTTGGCTCGCGTGGAGTTGACCGTCTGCCTCATTGCAAATTGCGTGCCATTGTTGGGTGCAGAGCTGCCGGCTGTATTGTTCAATCTCACGGCCGAGGCGGGCGATCTGTTTGCGTAAGTTACGATTGTGTCGGCACTTTTCCCACCTCCGTTGTAGGGATCGGCGTGCCTCTATCATGTGTGCTAGTCGAGGGTCCATGCTTGGTATGGAGTCATCCGTCACAATCTCTGTGGTAACACGCTTTGCGGCGTCTACCAGGCACTCCGTCCACCGTTCGATGTCGTCGATGGTCGGCGGGACGTCTTGCTGACGAAAGGCGTGCCAGTCTATCATCTTGTGAGTACGTTTAGCCACGGATGCTCCCGTTACTCGAAGGGGGATCTCGACTTCAATGATATAGTGGTCGCTGCCAAGGTTGTGGCCCGTGTTTTTCCAGCTCGCCGCTCTGTCGTCTGGCAGATGGACGAAGGCGAGGTCGGGGGTGGTATCTCGGGCTGTCGAGGTGCCGATGCGGGACGGTTGTTGTGGATCGGTGATGAGCGTGAATTCGGCTTCTCCGGCTTCTTCAAGTAGGTTCCTACCCTTGGCCGTGGTAAGCCCGTACCCAAGCTCCTTGTGGTGGGCGTTAAAATCGCCAGCTATGAGTATTGGATGGCTCGAAGCCTTGCGTAGGGTCTTGTTGAATAACATTCGGAAGCGCTGACTTCTGTGCTGCGGGTTGCTGTATAGGTTAATCAGGTATAATGTTTCCTGTGTCTTCTTGCCGACCACCACCTCGGTCGCGCTTAGCTCGAGGGCCGTGTCTTGATCGAGGAAGCGGTCGTGTGGAATGTGGGTGATGCCTTTCTTGATGAAGGTGCAGACTCCCTGCGCCGCGCCCTTGGAGCTGGTGCGAGCACTGGGGGGTGTAGCGTGCGTGCGGTAACCCGGGAGTGCCGGTACCCGCTCCATGTGAGTTTCCTGCACCATGATGATGTCCGGCGGGGAGTCCTTGGTCTGTAGGTGTTGTTGTAGGAGCGCCCTGCGGCACTGGAGGCCGTTGGCGTTCCAGTGCCAGATCTTGAGTCTTGCTTGGGCGGACCTGTTCATGATGACTGTTGGGGCGTGTGTGGGTTGCAGTTGACTGTGACGGGGGTCGGGACCCCAGCTTCTCATATAGGAATCGTTCAAGTTCGTTGAGTCGTGCATCAAGCCGGGCAGCGAGTTGGTCTATCTTGGCGTTTTGCCGCCTCTCTATGTTGTCTATTCGTTCCGAAAGACGACGGTGTCTCACTGTGAATTTGACTCCGCCCCTTGCTAGCAGAGGGGATAGTGAGCTAACTGATCTTGGTGATGAAGAGGAGCGGCTCTCCTGCTCGACCTCGTCTTCTTCCAATTCTTCTTCTTCGTCATGTGCCTCCATTGCATTGACCCGTTCCGTCGGGGCGGTGGTGGTGGCGTGCTGTTGTGATGACTGGTGCGGCGTTTGAGCTGTGTTCGTTTGGATGACCGGCGCACGGCTTGGTTGGGGGGCCGGCAGTAGGTGTTGCGGCGTGAGGGACGCGGGTCTTGGTACCATCTCGAGCACTCCCGATGTCTTCGTAGGTTTGCGGTGCCCCGTGTTGAGGATTTCCTCTAGCTGCTTGGTCAGCTTGGCTATCACGTCCTGTTGGTCGCGCACCATCTTTTCTAGAGCTTGCACTCTACTGTTTCCGCGGCTAGACGAGCGCGGGCGAGTCGTGTTAACCGATTGCTTAGCTCCACCTCCGTCGGCAGCTGCGACGTTGGCCCACGATGTGGTGTTGTGCGTCACCGGGCCTCGTGACTTGCTGCGCGATCTGTCGCGACTCTCGCCGCGTGACGGATTGCTCTTATTGTTCGTCCCCGGCAGCTCCGGGAATGCGTCCTTTCGGGATAGCCTGACCTTTAACGCCGGCGGCGGCGACGGTCGGGCCTTTTCCGCCGCCGTGGCATTCTTGATCGCCCACTGGCGCCTCTTCACTTGGAAGGGCACCTTGAATCTGTTCTTGCAGTGTCTGTCGCCTGTGGGGTGGCGACCGCCGCACAGCTTGCATTGCGGCTTGCATTCCGTCTCGTGGTCTTGGCCTGGGTTGATTTTGCCGCAGGCAAAGCACACGTTTTGGTTGGGCGTGGGACACACGTCCTTGCGGTGGCCGACTTGTCCGCATGTTCTACAGACTTCTCTATTTTGTTTATATATGGTGCACCTGATAAAGACGCCTGCATAGTTGACGTACATGGGCACCTTACTGCCTTGGAATAGCACCATGACGGCTTCGGACGTACCAATGCGGTGTGCGCCGATGACTGTCGGGTTTTGCTTGTTTGTGATGTAGTTGTGAATGTCCTCCGGGGTATCTTCGAGGGAGATGTTTCTAATGACTCCCTTGACTGTGTTGTCCGGAGCTGCGTGATATGCGTATACTTCGAACACTTGTGTGCCGAGGGTGATGTTTCGGATGTCGTTTCGGTGATGTTTCGGAAGAGCGCACCGCTCTTTCGTCGTTCGGTGTGCTTACGACGACGATATTCTGGGCTACGTTGGGACAGGCGGTGTCTTCCGTGATGATGGCTTGTGATTCCATGCCCGACGCCCGCGCAATAGCTCGCATGAGGTCGGTGGGCTTCGTTCTTCCGACGATGAGTCCGCCGCGAGGACGGATCACTATCTTGTATTCGTCGCGGGCCGAGTTACGTGGCATACGGGCGGCCTTGTCGATGGCGGCGTTGACTTTCCGGGCAAACTGGGCCCGTGTGGGGGCGGTACGTGGCCTACCTTGACCGGCATGGCTTGCCGGGGACGAGTGCTGACGTGGCTCTCCGGCGTTAGTGGGTGATCGCTTGCCACGCCGGGTCGCGAGGATCCAGCCGGCCTGGGCGTTCGGGGTATTCTCGACCTCGTCGGTTCCTTGGACAGTAATCGTCATTAGCCCGCCTCTGATGTCCAGCTCGGGGCCGGATTCTGGGGCGGGGGTCGTGTCCATCGCAGCGAGCGCGGGAGTGGCCGTGGTCGTCATCGCCGCCGGTGTGGAGCGAGCGGCGGGGGCTCGGGGGCCCGGAGTAGAGATGTCACGAGCTCCGCACGTAGGATGCAGCCGGCAGCTGAAGGCAGCTGCGGCGCGAGGCGAGGCCGATGCTGTTCCTCGCTGTGGCGTTAGGGTTAGCCCTCCGTTGGCGGTCGTGAATTTTGCAATAGACAGGGCGACTCGCCTGTTGGGTGGATCACGACGAAAGTGGTATCAGGAGAATCCGTGCATCGTACCGGTTCGATTGGTGGCGAAATCAGGTGGGCAGGAATTGCCCATCCCCGGGTGGCGAATCGAGAAGCGGAAGCCGAAACGAAGCGCGTGTGGCTGTGTCGGCCCCCTAGCGGCGACCCTCGCGCTAGAATTCTTCGTGCTTGAAAGACACGAGACTTACAGCATAGCTGTATACTTGTACTCACAAACGTTCTCATCTCCTTGGGCAGAAACACCAAGGCGCCAAGAATACACTTACACACTGGTTGTTTCGCCCCTCCCCAGGTTTTTACGTTAATGAAAATGGGCCCGGGAATTTTTAATACAAATGCGCCTTTACTTGATTTTTATCATGAGCGCACTTGCCGTGAAGTAATGACAATTGTAATTGAACGGCAGGCTTCACTGCCAGAAGAGGCCTTGCAAAGGTGTCATTTTTTATCGTTTCGCTCTTTTCACTTCAAACTTTCTTTTCTGAGAAGTCGAAAAAAGGAGAGCATCGAGTACGGGATCAAGTATACAAAAAATACAGCGAGGGCGATAGAGAAGTCGGGTCTTGGCGATGAACTTTTGAGACTCAACTCGGCGCTTCGCACACGTCGAATATTCAGAGTACCCTGCAACACTTTTTCATCTTATTTCTGAATCCTAAACGCTTTGAGAACATATTCAACGAGGACAGGAGTACCTAGGGGGTCACAAAGTACCTCAGTCAAAAATTGCTGCAGCTATAGATACGCCTATCAGGTCAACACTTGCTCAAAAGATTTACTCTCTCGCACTATTGCCACTGCTAATGTATCTCCGTACACGGATCCTTAACCTGAAAGAAACTTAGCTCAACACCATGCATGTCGTCCTCCGCCCATCCAATAAGTTTTGTGCTGCCCGTGAACAGACTTGTACAATGCTTGGCCTTGCAATAGCACACGGACGCCTCACGTACGGCTTTCGGGTATACGATCTTGCCCAGCTCACGTAAAGCATCTCCATATAATAAATCGGCACCTTCTCCGTATAATCCGTGGTCTTCCTCAATTCATCCCCGTAGACATTCTTCACCAATTTGTACCCCTTTCCTACCTTGATACCCTCATCGTAGCCCGCCGCGGTGGCTCAGTGGCTAGAACGTTGTGCAGCTGAGCCAAAGGAGGCGGGTTCCATTCCCGGCCGCGGCGGCCGCTTTTCTGATGGAGGCGAAAAGCAAAAACGCCCGTGTGTTTGAGGATTCCCCGCACGTTAAGGATCCCCAGGTGGTCGAAATTAATCCGGAGCCCTCGACTACGGCATGCCTCATCGCCTGTGAAGCGTCGGTCCGTTAAACCCAACATTCAATCCAGATACCCTCATCGAAGACACCAAGCTACGTCTTCAGGAACATCTTGAGCGGTCCCTCCAAGGCAAGGCTATCGGGTCATGAGACCACATGGATAGTGAAATCGACCCGAATCGTTACCCATTGACCCTTCCGCCCTGGGGCGGCCTGCGATTGGAATACCTCGGCGTCGCCGTATGCCTCCACGACAGACGACAGCACGCGAGTTAAAAGTTCGTACACCATCCAGAACGACAAGAGGAAGAACGAAGTGGACATCTTCACGGACACCGCCGTGCGCGGAACTGAGGCTCCAATCGCATGGACATCTTCGGACGCCTCCCTGTTAAACGGTTCCCGGCCGACCTCCAATACATATGGCCTAGCTGAAGAAGCCGAACTCATGGGTGTCCTGAACGCTGTAAACTCCATCCACGACTATTGTGACTCTCTCTCAGCCCGGAAACTTGTCATCATTACGTACTTTCACATCGCCATTAAAGAATCGAACAGAACATTGTCGCCTAATTATACGCCCACGAATATACTATATGCCATCCGGGATCTTCAACTGGGAGGCATTGCCATCCGCATCGTCTCGTCCCCGGTACACGCGCCTGGGGCACACGGCAACCACACGGCTCACACCCGGGAGAGACTTGACACACTTTTAGTGGTTTCCAGTGCCCCGTTGCAACACCCACCATGACCAGACCAGCAACTTCACCTGAGGTAACCCTAGGCAGAGAGTCGCAAGAGGGTGCCAGATACCACCCCAGTGGGTGTACTAGGCCCGCTCAAGACGCTAAAACGCTCAGAGGAGGTGATAGCTACTAACATATATACTGAAACCCCACTAACCCGTCATGTAGTACACAAATGAACCCTCGGAGCCAGCTCGCACATCCAACGCTGTTCGTATTGTGCCGATACATGCATGCCTAACCTATATCGTTTGGTATGGTATGGCACTCTGCACACTTCACGGCTGGTTGCGAGCCACTATTGGAACTCGGCTCCCCACCCGCATATGGAGAAGCGCATTTTCAACGCGTTCTAGCAGGCCCTCACCTCTACAGAAAATAATTGAATATTAACTAAGCACTGGTCTCTACAAGCTGGTGGGATAAGCTGGACCGACTCCTACCATAAGCGTTCTTGAGCGCCTGTCTCTGCACAAAATCTACGAACTATATCTTCGCGGTACCATCAACTTTAAAATGCACTCCACCAATTCAAGTGATTGAACCTTGACCCGTGACATCTTTCTGACTATGCCCTCCCTCCATGTCTCTCACCTTCCCTACCAGGGCATTCATGCCCCTCAGACAATAAAGCTATTCCTCCTGCACTTCTTTCGCGATCTTGGCGTTCTTCTAGCGCTCGATTTACGATATTAGAGCGATACGGCGTTTATTGTGGCGTGAGCTACACTGGCCGAGGTTGAGCAGTTTCGCGTGACTCCTGAAAAGCCGTGCCGCGCATGCACGAGGAGCAGTGGCGTCTCACGGTGCACAGCTGGAGCGCCGGAGCCGCCGCGGCCGCGACTGGCTTGGATTGGATTGTATTGGATTGAAAATAGGTTTAGCAGCAGTAAGCATGATAATAAAGCTCATCCTAGACAACCAGGAAACCGAAGAATAACCAGCTAAACCTTAGCTCACGCTACGTATATCCTGGCATAGCCGAGCTAAGCCACTGCTCATTTTTGGCTCCCTCCGATGCGCCCGTCCCACTTACCGGCGTCGGTAAATGCGAGAGTGCAGCTGCGTCATCTATGCGTAAACCCAGCTACTCTCCCCTTACTTCTGACTCCTCTCCAGCCTGCTTTCTTCGGACGTGCGCATAGGGTAGCGGCGGAGCTGTTTTCTGCCTATAAGGACCGCCGGATTTTTCTTCCGCCTAGTTATATGAACTTCAACAAGGTGGAAATTTGGGCTGGTTGGTACATTTTTTGATGAGCAAGAAAACAGCGCGAAGAACGGGACAAGGACAAACGTCCGTTTGTCCTTCCTTGTCCCGTTCTTCGCGCTGTTTTCTTGCTCATCAAAAAAGTTATATGAAGCTTCGCTTTACAATAGGGGATGTGGCTTCTGCCGTTCAATCATTCGAATATCTTTTTTATTCTGCACCCCCCTCGTCGGCGATAACAACTTGGCCACGCTATCTGCGTGACATCACATTTCGACATCTGTAGCACCACTCGATTCCTTCCGCTCCCCCTCTTCCCCCAATGCCTCACGATTTTCTGACAACCATGCACGTTGCAGCTACCTTTACTTCTTTCCCTACGAACGTCTCACGAGTGGCAGTTTAGCATACTCATGCAGTCTGTCCTTACGATGCCTTCCTGGTGGTGAGCTTGTATTTCTCGGAGCTTGCGTACCCCGGACACCGGGCGTTTACACTCTAGGATGAGTATTGTATTTCGTAGACCTGGAGTCTATACTTCGTTAAAACTGATCGCCACTTAAAGCCAGCGCCCGTACCGGCCCCCGTACGTACCAGGTGCGTACTAGCGTGCGAATCTACATCGTTCATCTTAGGACCCCTTATGGATTCATGCTCTTAAAGGTCTGTCGTATATTCTGCTAGCCGCTGCTAAACACTCGTTAACGCTTAACTTTTGAACAGTATTATACATTTACTCTCAACTACATAGAACACAACTACGCGCCACCTGTCAAGTTTCGAACTGTATTCGAGCCAAGTGGTCGCACACTTGACGATGCCCTGCGCTCCTTCTGACTTGTATGTTGAAGTACGCGGTCTCCCCCTCGTTATCGATCGGACCCTTATCTCCCCAGCCGGTGAACTGTCAGTCAACGCCCCAGCTTCGGCGTCCTCTCATTTAACGAGCCTTAGCGTGACACAACCCTTCAACGCACCCGAATGCGCGGTGCGCGTGCTGTCGCCGACGCGTCCCCTCACGCATCCGTCTCTTCCCCCTGAAGTGATTTTGAACGAGCCGAGAGGAAGCGGTCCCCTGGCGTCCACTCCTAATTAGGCCTCCCCACGTACACACAAGTGCGGTCGTCCCTAACCCGTGCCGTGTTTACGAACCCGCATAGGCTTAGCGGACGACCGTTGCAACGTCACGTCGCCGCCGGCTTCGACCGCTATGCGGCGCCGCTTGGCGCGGGGAAACGGGGAGTAAGTATGGCGAGTGGCTGGGCTTCGTCATTAGGACGTCGTTAACCGATTCGCTCTAGCGAGCCGTAATGGTGACTGAACGAACACCTCCCTGTCTTCGTTTCCCGCTTTAGGAAGAAACAAAGAAAAAAAATACATCGCACGCCTTCGCGTCGCGTGTTACTCGCAAAGCTGCAGTTCTACGTGAGCTCGCCTAAATGACGCCGACAGAACAGCGCAGAGCGTATATACATCCTTCTATCAGTCTACCGTCCTACCTGCGCACTGAAATGAAGAAATATACCCAAAAAGCAAGTACTGTGCAAACCAGCGAGAAGCCAGCGTTACCGTGAACAGAGACGTTGCTCAGGGCTACAACGGCTCTCGGCGCCTGACTCAATCAATGGAGCAAGGGAATTTCTCGGCTTGAGTAACAGCTCCATTTTAGAGGGGAAGCACCTTAGAACCTCACTCTGTGCAGGGCTTGGCGTCCGTGCACACAGTGTTGAGCATGCGCGAGGAGCATAGGATTTGATTGGGATTGGATTGGAATAAATTGAATTGTACCGGATTGGATTGGATTGGAATTGCATATGCTGTACACACGCGTTGTCACTCATTTACATGCGCGAGTGGGCAATGCAACGGGTGATTCACGGTAAGAACGATTCCTAGTGCTTCGCCCACTCGTCATGATTCACTTCGTGGAGATGTGGGAATTTTTTAGCATCGTGCTATGTTAAAGGTGGTTATGTTATTGCGTGAGCATTAGATGGAGTGTGTCGGGTAAATGTTCTCTGTCGACGTGCGCCGCTCCGTAACAGGGCGAGTGACAAAAGAACTAAATTAAATTGGAGATGCATAGCGGGATCATTAAACGGGGCCATGAATACAAAATAAAACATTGTTGAATGTGAAATAAGTCGCTTTCTAACACTCACCCCGATCCATTACCCCCGCGAAAGACAATTCCTTAACCGAAAATAATGCCACGAATATTGAGAAACCTTCAAATTTCGCGCCCTACTGACTTAATATGGGCAGAAGTGACGTGATGTAGACCAGCCATAAAAACAGAAGTATCAGTGTTTTAACTGCACGTTAACATTAAAATCTATCAAACGAAACTAGACGGCCCGCTACAATTGCCCAGCCATGTTTTTTGGCAGTGCCTTTGGTCGGCGGCCGCCAATGGCACACAGAAGACTCTGTGACGTCATACAGAAATCACTGCAAACTGGCTGGGGAGTCACCACTGGTTGATTTTTTTCTCTGTAATATCGCCATTGTTTTTTTTTTTTTGCAATAAAATTGGTACCATTGTTATCGGCACAAAGCAGACTTTTTAATGTACACATTTGTTTGTCTTCGTGACCCCTTCAAGAATGCGCGAGCATCTCGTCCCTCTCACCCGTTAACTTAAAGGGACCCTGCAACACTTTTTTTAACTTTTTTTGAAATCTTAAATGCTTGCAGAACGTAGTCACCCAACACACTAAGTACTTAGATTAGGGGGTCGCAAATTACCTTAGCCAAAAATTACTGCTCTATGCCCATCAGATAACTTCGAAACTCGCTGAAGAGATTTTTCTCTCTTTCCCGGTCTCGACGTTCTTCGACAGCCCGAATTACGTCACTGAGGCCATGCAGCGGCTGTTGGCCGGTTTTCCTTCAGTTGCAGCAATGAACGCTTTTCGATGGAAACTTTAAAAAAGCCACAAAAACAAAACAGACATGGGATGGAAGGCGTATATGGTGCGCCGAGCAAATCACGCAGTGCCGCTCCGTGCTGGCGATAAATATAGCTTTCGCAGTGGTTACAGACGCGAAGGAAAGAGTAAAAGCGCTTATCGAAAGTGTTGCACTTTGGGTTGCCTCACACGACACTGGCCGATTGGCTCAAGTGACATTATCTTACGTGACCCTGTTTGTCGAGCATACCCCATGTTTCACGAAACTGTTACTACCTACCGCAACAAAAACAAGCCAGGCGCATATACGGTCACAAACAAAGCAAAAGCAGACAGCTGTCCGATGATGATGATCATGATGATTGCTACTGGTTTCCCCTTTGTAGCGGGGGGATTACATGTCATCTTACCAAAAAGGACTAATATACCCATGATTTACACTCCTGGTTTAATGCTAGCGCTGCTTAGGGCAGGCACTATAGTGGCCCTATAGTCCCGCGCACTATAGTGGCGCCATCTAGGAGAACATACGGTAACATGAAGTTGCACAGTCCGCTGCCGACTAAACAACGCACTAACATTCGTTTGTACTCTTCAAGACCTGCCCTCGTTACGTCTTCGCAGATGGCATGGACCACACTCTTTGGCGGGAAAGTCAAAACTTTTTTTAAGTTGACTGATGTTTTAGTGAATAAAGCATCGCTTGCTGCTGCACAAGCGCTCGGGGAACAATAAAACACCAAATCTTTTGAATAAAGCAAACTATGCCCTGATTTCTCGCCCTGCGCAAAGGCAGGTGGCGAGCCCCGATTCGACTTGACTTCGCGTACCAACGTCGGCGAAACGTAAACTTCGCTCAAATGAGCTATATAACAAGAAAAAAAGGGAATGACCACCGACTCACTAGCCCTAGAATTTATGATGTAAGCTGTGCAATTGTCTGTGCAAAAGCAAACGCAACTTAGGCCGGGCTTATAAGCTTGCAGAATATTCCCTTAAATGTCATGCATATTCCTTTTATAGCAGTAAGAATGGTACTCTAAATAATGGAAGTTACGGACGAACAAGTAAACATAGAAGTACCAGTGCGTACTGCTGTTGGTACTGCGTGCACTACGCTTGTCATAGCTGCACAGCAGTCCGGCGCTTTGGGGTTGCCTCACACGACACTGGCCGATTGGCTCAAGCGACATTATCTTACGTGACCCTGTTTGTCGAGCATACCCCATGTTTCACGAAACTGTTACTACCTACCGCAACAAAAACAAGCCAGGCGCATATACGGTCACAAACAAAGAAAAAGCAGACAGCTGTCCGATGATGATGATCATGATGATTGCTACTGGTTTCCCCTTTGTAGCGGGGTGATGACATGTCATCTTACCAAAAAGGACTAATATACCCATGTTTTACACTCTTGGTTTAATACTAGCGCTGCTTAGGGCAGGCACTATAGTGGCCCTATAGTCCCGCGCACTATAGTGGCGCCATCTAGGAGGACATACGGTAACATGAAGTTGCACAGTCCGCTGCCAACTAAACAGCGCACTAACATTCGTTTGTACTCTTCAAGACCTGCCCTGGTTACGTCTTCGCAGATGGCATGGACCACACTCTTTGGCGGGAAAGTCAAAACTTTTTTTAAGTTGACTGATGTTTTAGTGAATAAAGCATCGCTTGCTGCTGCACAAGCGCTCGGGGAACAATAAAACACCAAATCTTTCGAATAAAGCAAACTTGTATTTTGCCTGCATGCCCCCTTAAGGCCTCAAAAGAGCAGTGCAATATGGTGGAAAAGGAGCAAGCGGATACTGCACTTTGGCGGCGTTAAGACGTAGAATGATAAAACGTACTTTATCAAACAATCCCCCGATTTTTTCTCAAGCCCAGTAAAAACATTTTTTAGGTCAAGCCTAAATATTCTCAATTCCGTTATCATTTTGTTTCTTTTGTTGTGTTCTTCTACAATTTGATATATATTTGCGCTAGTGCCTAAACAAGATTTTCTACATTTCTTAACCTATGGTGACTGTGATTTATTTATTTATTTATTTATTTATTTATTTATTTATTTATTTATTTATTTATTTATTTATTTATTTATTTATTTATTTATTTATGAACCTTCGATGCCAAGAGGGCGTTACAGAATGGAGTGGTTATTGGCATAAACATAAAGAATTACAAAGTGCACAATCAGCCGGAAAAAGCAACAATAGTGGAAAACAAAATGCGGGTTGACACATAAATGTGGTCATAAGGAACAGACTAATTTTCAATGGGAGCCTTAAATGAAGACACATCGAATATACTAGCTATTGCAACGGGCAGGCGATTTCATTCGTTAGCAGTTTTGGGAATGAATGAGGCGAAAAGTAAGTTAGCGTTGCATTGGGGAATGCACACCTTGTGGCGATGGTTAATGCGGGATGGTACATATGATGGCGCAGAAAAAGTTCAGTTTTGACGTGAGCATTTGAAAAATAAATTTTATGAAAGGCTGACAAACGGACAATTTTTGCGCGTAGGGGTAGGTTAGGAAAGTTCAAGGTGCGTTTCATGGCAGAAACGGTAGATGGCCGAGCATAGTTAAAAAGATGAAACCTGCACTATGATTTGGTACCATTTCCATGCAACGCGTTAATGAGGTCATCAAAGTGAGGATACCACGCTGAAAACGTGTACTCAAGTTTAGGCCTAATAAAAGTTTTATATAATAGTAGTTTAAGATGTGAAGACGCCATAGAAAAAATACGTCGCAAATACCCAAGCATACAGTTAGCGTTATTAACAATAAAATTTACATGAAGTTACCAAGAAATGTTGTCGGTCATGTGAATTTTTAAATATTTGTAAGACGCAACAAGTTGTTGTTTAGAGCCCTGTATATAGTAGTCGCAAATTTTGGAGGTATCAGCTTGACGAGATAATCTAATGGTTTTTACATTTGTTAGTATCCAAACACATTTTCTATGTGTTACACCAAATAGAAATATTATTCAGGGCCCTCTAAAGTACGGAAGGATCAGAATCAGCAGTGATAGCTCTATAAATAACGCAGTCATCGGCGAACAACCTAATGCTTGAAGTAACTACTGAAGGTAAATCATTGCCATAAATCAAGAAAAGCAAGGGACCAAGCACGTAACCCTGTGGTACCTCTGAGGTTACAGGAGAGTGTGATGATTCAATTTCGTTGGCAGTTACAAACTGAATTCTATTAGATAACAAAAGAAGCAAAGAAAGAATGTTTGGATTAACCTTTAATTTACTTAACTTCATGCATAATCATTGGTGATTAACTAAGTCAGAAGCCTTTGAGAAGTCAATGAAGATACAATAAAGGCAATGTTTGTTAGCTAAAGAAGTAGCAATGTCGTGCATCAAATGAGTGAGTTGCGTTTCACTGAAAATGTTTTACGAAATCCATGTTGGTTAGGGGTAAAACATCAGTTATTTTACTGAAATTTGACCGTTAGAATGTATTATATACTCAGAAAGTTTGCAAGAAACCCCCATTATTGATGTCGGCCTGTGATTAGGTGGGGATAAGCATCACCAGATTTAAATAATGACGCGGGTTCGATTCTCTGTCACGGCGGCCGCTTTTCTGGTGGAGGCGAAAAGCAAAAACACCCGTGCGCACGAGATTTCGGCGCCTCATCACCTGCGTTGTGTCGGCGCGTTAAACCCTACAATCAATCAATCAATCAATCAATCAATCAATCAATCAATCAATCAATCAATCAATCAATCAATCAATCAATCAATCAATCAATCAATCAATCAATCAATCAATCAATCAATCAATCAATCAATCAATCAATCAAGCAATCAATCAATCAATCAATCAGATTTAAATACTGGCAGAACTTTCCCGATCTTCCCATCGTTCGGTAATAAGCCCGAAATATAGCATTAATGCCATAGATTGCACAATATCACAGCCGAGTACACATCTGTATTTTTCAAAAATTTAGCGCTGATGCCGTCTACACCCGATGACGACGACATTTGAAGTGTGTAATGAATTTCACAACACCATGGAACTCAAACAGTACAGCATTATTTGCAGGAAACTCAGCATTAAAAATATGGGGCATTTCAAGATCAGGGTAGTGCGAAAATTATTTTGAAAATACTAAATTTAACACAACACAATACTCAGGCGGCCGAATCGCGGCTCCGTCAAAATCGGTTAATGAAACATATTCATGGTTTTGCTACCACCAATGTTCCCAAAATTATTAGCATTTTCAACAAGGAGCGTAGGGAGTGTATCATGGAAAAAACACGTTTGGCATCTTTAAGCGAACCTTTATTGGATGAACATGCGCAATACGTAAACCAGCATTCAAGGCTCTAACTTATTTTAGCTTTGCGAAACAGCCGATTTTCTTCTTTTCTAAGCGTTTCAGCGACACGTTGAACCAAGGGGATCGATGCTTACATAAAATCAAGTGGAGTGGTATATACGTATTCACAAGGTACCGTATTTTAGACTTGAAATGTATGTTCATGCTCATGCATGTGTGCCATATTGTGTGTGTTTTTTTTCGTTATTTTGTACTAATACTTTTATAGCACTAATGGTAGTAGCAATCTGTCAAAATGAAACTATGTATTCATCTCGTCGGGCCCGCTACTAGACTTTTGGAGATGGGTCCGCACAGTGTTATACGTATTTTTGTGTTACTTTTTATTGAATAAAGCGAATGTAAAACTGCATCTTAATCGTCGTTCGAGCACTCGCGTGCCTGCTTCCCTTTCCTTCCGCGCTCCGGTTTGGCGGGTGCGTGGCGCATGTGTATTTCCCGCAGACAGGGGGACGGCACGTCGAAACGTCTCGCCACGGCCGGGCTCGACTCTCCTCCTCCCGCCCTCGCGGGAGAAGGAGAGTCGAGTCCGGCCGTGGTCTCGCATGTCTAGTTTCATCCGGGTCCCCAAGACGGCGGTAGTCGCCCACGAGAATGCGCCTAAAACCAGAGAGCCAATACAATAAATATGCAGTCAAGGGTTCGAAAAAAAATTTGTTTGTTCCAACATTATATTATGCAGTCACTGACCAATTCAAAATGTTCCAAGATGTTTCAAACCATGAACCCGTAGGTGTACTGAAACGTCTTTGAACTTGTTGGCAATAAATGTGCGTGCGTACCTTTCCTTGTGATCACCCCCGAAGAAGACAGTAAACCAATTCGTACCGTTGTGCAAAATGCTGTTTCCCCTGAGCTGCGTTGGTCATATACGTTTACTCCCAAAGTGAAACGGCTAATTATGCTTTTTTTTATGTTTTGGTAGAAACCGTACAAGCTACAGTGACGGTTCGGAATCTCCAAATAAATGTGCCAGAAGTGGTGAATGTGGCATGAGGTCGAAAGAAATGAAACTTGTCTATACGCTGTAATAACACCACAGCCGGCCATAAATAGTGAAAGATATATTATTGTTCCTATTTTTTTTAGTTGATCCAAACGAAAAAATGAGCTCCTCTTCGTCCAAGACCCTAACAGCGGCGATTCATCTGCGTGAAGATGTTTGAACTCGAAAGTTTCGGGGCCTTGTAACCTTAAAGGCGCCTTTTTGGGAGGATACAGGCTTCGTTATTCTTGGCGCCTGCGTCCTGTACCTTCCTGTCATCTGCTCGTAATCGACGGGCGTTGAAGGGTGATCATTGCGATCCCCAAAACATTGGCATCCCTCTTCTTCTTGTCATGGCGTCGCCGTTCCGAAGGCAGGCTTTACCGAGAACAAAGCGGCGCTGAAATGACCCGTCCGTGCGTCGTATCATAATACTCGTCGTGGCTTTCTGTACTCTCAACAAGGAAGCAAAACAGCTTCCGTGAAGCTACCAAGGCCTGCAAGGTTAATGTTTCCGTTCGCGGCGGTGAAATGGACGCCATCTCAACGCTGCTTCACGATGCAGCAGTAGCAAGGCTTAAGAATTGACTGTCGTGTGTCCCTGTGTATGTAATTTCGCCGCTGCCTAACTGCATCCCGACCGAATCGACCGCTACCATGTGAGGCTTTTTGGTTGCGATCGTAGCCAGGTGTACGCCAAAAACATTGTAATTTCTCTCCAAGTAATACCTCCTTGTGCTGCTACGGTGTGCTACGGCAGCTGGCAAATAATAAAGAGCAAGTTACAAAAATTGCATGATGAAGGTGGTCACCAGGACGTAGAAAGTGTGCGCCAACATAGCAGACGACGCGGACAGAAGGCATTCATTGCAGACGACAGCTAAATCTCGCCGGCGCCGCCATTGTCTGCTGCTCCGGCGAAAGCACGTGCACTGGCGCGAACAAAAGCACGGTAATGGACGCGCACTCGAAAAAAATTGCAATTAAAGCTTTCCTGCGGAAGGAAGACGCACGCAGGCCGTGAGATTTTATTCTCCCTGATGTGAACTGCGCGCGTAGAGATTGTACGTTGCGCGTACACGTGCGCTCCGTTTACATGAGTGCCGCTGTGCAGGAAGTAGAAATCTAGAACGGCGCGAAATGCGCGGGGAGCACGTTGGATTCACGAGCGTTGAACGTCTTCTTTCTTGCTGAAGAGCAGACGGCAGACGGCAAAGGAACGTGGAAAAGCCAACAATCGGCCACGTCTGCGTATATTGTAGAGATTGTGGTTGCTACCCCGACCTTCGAAGGTGCTCCGTAATTCACAAAAATAAAAAAAAGCTACTGACGCGGCAAATAGTTGAAGCCTATGCGGGATAAATTCCCACAAAGACGCGTGTCAGCTACATTTCTGTTGTGTTGAGACATAAAAATTGGTTATTATCATGATACCATACGTAAACAGCATTGTTGTCCAAAAATGGACGTGTTTCTCCCCTCTCCTCTTCTTCCCTCCCTTGTTGTTTCGAAATTCGGCATAAAAGTAGTTTTCTGGGCAATAAACTCCAGTTTTGGTAAACAACGCTGCGTCCGGTTTAAGTCTTGTCCGTGTCTCTTTTGCGCTCTTCCAGAAATGATTAACCAACACGCCCCAGATTATACTTAGCCAGAGAGATTCCGAAAAATGTGGCGCGCAGCTTTTCTTGTCGAAATAGTTGCGCAGGTGGAGCCGCGTTAACTGTAGCAGAAGCCGTTGAAAACTCAGAAGCATAAAATGGCCGCTTGAGCGAAAGAGCCTCAGACTGAGTGCGTTCCAGTTCGCGGACAGGTTGGTAGACAGCTCACGAAGCAGTCTAATTGGACGTCTAAAGGAACAAGAAATGGAACGGCGCCACCGCAGACGAAAACCTCGCAGCAGAGATGTTAACGAACTCCAGTCGTAGTTTTGTAAAAATGGTGCCATTTTTTTTTTCACGATTACGTATTTAAAAAAAAAAAAAGGCGCAGCTGACACTTGTTGGGCAAGGCTGGAGAAACAGCAGAGGGAGGGGGGAGGGTTCGACCTAGCTTCTCCCCCACACTGACAGTGGATCCCAGGAGAGAGGAAGCAGACGGACCCCAGCACTGCAAAGCCGTTTTGGACGGCACTGTAAAGCAAATACCATTAGTGTGCAGTGTTGTAGCGTACGCTACAATGGCCGAGGTTGAGCAGTTTCACGTGGACCTTAAAGGGCCGTGGTGCGCAAGCGCGAGGAGCATTGGATTGTATTGGATTGAATTGAATTCGGTTGGATTTGGATTGGATTAAATTGGATTGTATTCAGAAAAGAAGTATTCAGAATGTTGGATTGGGAACAGGTGGTAGTAAGGGTTAATGGAGAATACCTCAGTAACCTCAGATTTGCTGATGACGTTGCCTTGCTAAGTAACTCGGGGGACGAATTGCAAAGCATGCTTTCCGCACTGGGCGAACAGAGCAGAACCATGGGCCTGAAAAAATTAATATGAAGAAAACTAAAGTAATGATCAATAACCTCGGGACAGCACAGCGATTTGAGATAGGTGGCGAGGCAGTGGAAGTGGTAAGAGAATATATCTACTTAGGCCAAGTTGTGACCCCAGATCCCAACCATGAGGCAGAGATAATTAGAAGGATCAGAATGGGGTGGGGTGCATATGGCAGACATTCTCAGATAATGAATAGCAGCCTACCATTGTCGCTGAAGAAGAAAGTGTATGACAGCTGCATCTTACCGGTACTCACCTACGGGGCAGAAACTTGGAGGCTCACTAAGAGGGTTCAACCTAAATTGAGAACGACTCAGAGGGCAATGGAGCGGAAAATGATAGGTGTAACATTAAGGGACAAGAAGAGAGCTGAGTGGGTCAGGGAGAAAACTGGTGTTAAAGACCTATTAGTAGAAATTAAGAAGAAATGGACGTGGGCAGGGCATGTAATGCGAAGGCAAGATAACCGCTGGTCATTAAGGGTAACAGAGTGGATCCCTAGAGAAGGCAAGCGTTGCAGGGGGCGGCAGAAAGTTAGATGGGCAGATGAGATCAAGAAGTTTGCGGGGATAAATTGGTCCCAGTTGGCACAGGACCGAGGTAATTGGAGAATAATTGAAGATGCCTTCGCCCTGCAGTGGGCGTAGATAGGATGGTGATGATGATGATGATGATGAAACTGGATTGGATTGGATTGATCCAATCCAATTCGAGTACGGCTGTGTTGAGAATTGCGTATGCACATTCGCCGGTCTGCGCATTCCAGAGGCTTGAGTGGATTGGATTGGATTGGATTGCTGAACCTTAGTTCAGGCTACGTATATCCTGGCATAGCCTAGCTAAGCCACTGCTAATTTTTTTTTATTCAGTAGCAATCGCCGCCATCCCTTTCGTCGTCGTTTTCCGATGGTACAGCCGTGTGGGGCAAATCCTCGTGTAGCGCGTCCTCGCATTGGTAGACCTGCACTTCTCCGTCAGCTGGTATGGTGGCTGTCTCCATTTGTGGATTATGAAGCGATGGCTTGACAGATTCGTCGTAATCGTCTTAGGCGCGGCGGGCCCGTGGCGCGCCGGTCGCTACACGACGACGACGACGAAGGCGGGAGTTCCTCATGAGGCCCACGCGCAAGCCTGTACGGCGCCGGGCGGTTGCCGCGAGGCACGCGCTCACGTGCGCTCGGAGGTTTCTGTTTACGTTGGAGGGATTTCTGACCGCCTAAATAGCTCTGCTGTTAAAAGCAAACAAAAGTATCTTCACCAGCAGTAAATGCCTGAGGTATCTACCTTTTTACAACACTTATGTGTAAAAAGGTGGCGCTGGCGTCGTTGTGCAGTTTAGGCAGGAAGGTAGCCTGCATCGTTGCTGACTTCGATGCTATCTCCGCAAAGCAGTCTTCGTTGCCGGCTTCGTTCGAATTGGAACGGGGATTACATGGCTCACTCTCCGCGAGGACGGGAACGAAGTCGTCTCAAGGGTAAATTGGAACTTGGTGCCGGCGTCTGTAACACAGCAAGGACTCTTAGAGCAGATCTCTTCGAAGCATTCCGTAGCGCTAGCCGTTCCATAGTCCATGTCAGGACACGACAGATTAAGTAAGAGAGCTGTACATTTTCGCAGAGCATGCGCACATTTTGGATATATTTGTGCGCCGCCGCTCTTTCTTTATGAACACACTCTGTGCCGTCTCTGATATGTACCGTTCACACTTATTATAGCCACTTACTTGGTGTAAGGAAAAAATAGTTTTGTTTAGTGTCTTGGTATGATTGTTTTAGTTGGTAATATTCCCTAAGACTCATTATATCTCCGTCAAATTTGTTATGACTTAAGAATTCTACAACTAACGTCAGAATTAGAAGCCGGCGCGCATACCTCAGGTCTATCTCTCCCATTTTTTTTCTCATTAATTAAAAAAAGTAGCAGCAGTACCAGTAGCAATAGTACAGAGCCTTTATCGGAAAAGCAGGACCACTGGTCATAATGGAAGAAGGGGTCGGGAGGGAGGGTACGGGAAAATAACCAAATGCTGGCAGTTTCTAAAGGGTCGGTTGACTGAATGATTGGGCCAGTTCTTGGAATGTGCAGTTAAAGGGTCAGATCATGGTAACGGGAAGTAAAGAACGCAGCCGCACGAGCGGACAGACAGAGAGTGAAATTTGTTGTCTTCGTCAACTATCCCAACTCTATGGAGCCAGGAATGAGCAGCGGCGCAAATCGTAGGACACAGATCAAAGCCACTCTAAAGCGTTAGGCGGATGGCAAAGCAAATCATCTCAAGCGGCAACAGAACAAATCCCTTCGAGAGCGCGTGGCGGGAACAAAGCGTATCACGCAGCCCTCATCATCATCATCGTCACGTGCATAATCATAAGCATTAGTCTATTTAGGTTTATTGCAGTACAAAGGCCTCTCCAATTCACCTCCAACGGCACCTATTTGGTGCTGCCCGAGTCCATTCTTTTCCCCCGAATTTTCAAATTTCACCCCTTCATAAAGTTAAATGCCACCCGGCGCGGTCGCTCAGGGGCTAAGGCGTTGCGCTACTGAGCACGAGGTCACGGGTTCGATTCCCGGCCGCGGCGGCCGCTTTTCTTATGCAGGCGAAAAGCAAAAACGCCCGTCCTTGTGTACGAGATTTCCGCGCACGTTAAAGATCCCCAGGTGGTCAAAATTAATCCGGAGCCCTCCACTACGGCGCGCCTCCTCGCCTGCGTTGCGTCGGCGCGTTAAACCCTACAATCAGTCAGAGATAATTGCCCTCGTAGTTAAACATTAATGCGTCCATATTAGAAATGTCAGGGGTTCTACGGCTCTTTCTTTGTACTCTTCAACATCCCGTATTTTTTCAATCTTTTGTAATCTGATGTTTGCATCAAGTACGCGATTTCTGTAGGGATGGCTTTGTGGCCGCGCTTTCGCATTCGTTCAACTCCAGAAATTATGCTCTACTTTGTAAATCCCCCCTCGGAATCAATATGAGAGGTCAGCGTGGCTTTTTTTTTATTTTTTTTTCAATGCTTTGGGAGCTTTTTTTCACACGCTTTTGGCATTTGCTCAAGCATAGGCAATTTTTATTCTTGAATGCCAGAGAAGTTGTGTTTCATATGAATGGAGGGAGCGCCACCTGCTGCCGCAGCGAGCAGTTGCACCTCGTATGGGCTCCGCAGTTTTCTATCTAAGTGAGCGAAATAACGGACTCCGGTTGAACTTCGGTGTTTCTATCAGATTCACCTCGATGTAGTGCAGCTGTGGACACCGCTCTGGACCGTGTGGGTGTATATTTGACAGAACTTCGACCACTTTCATCGGGCGAGCGCGCTAGGCCTAACCTCAGCAAGTAGGCCTAGTATGAGAACGACCATATGCCGACCTCGTCCGCCGCCGCCGGGGAGCGTGCCCCAGCCTCCCCTAGCCTCAACGCCAGCGCGACCGAAGATACTGCGATGCAGCAAGACTCCAGAGAAGGTGAATATTCAGAATCTTCATCAGACTGTAAAGCAAGTTGGATCGACGTCGTCACCAAAGCCCAGCGGCGCCGGCAGCGCAAGGTAGACAGTGGGTCTGGTTCAGCGGCTGTTTCGCCCGCAACTCAGGCTCTCCCGCTCATGCGTAAAACCACTCCTCGACCCAACCCACTTCCTAGAGATGACTTCAAGCTAGTGCTTCGCCCACAAGATGGCCTCAAGCTCGGGAGCGTGGAAAATGCAGGAATTTCGCTATCTCTGCTTAACGCGATTAACTTCACGTGGCGCCAGGCCTACATTAGGGTGCGCCTCGACACCATGCAGAACATCGCAACGATAAGTACGCCATCGGCAGAAGCAGCCAAAGCCTTGAGCCATATCACCCAAATCAAGATTGGGAATTCCACTCATGTTGTCACTCTACGGACTGGCGCCAGACGATTCCGCCAAGGGTATAATTCTAGGGGTGCCGGTGTGTTTCACCGAAGCAGAGATTGTAGCTAACATTGACCAAACTCAGTTCGATGTCTACGCTTGTCGCCGACTTGGCCAATCTTCTATCATCGTTCTCACCTTCGCCGGAACCAGGGTCCCGTACTACGTCACACTGTACGGGGCAGAATACCCCTGCTCCTTGTACAAGAAGACTTTCCCCGTTTGCACCCAATGCCACGAGTCCGGTCATCGAGCCACGGCCTGCCCACAGCCAAGTGTAAACGTCTGCCACCAGTGCGGCCTCCGGGATCCCCAGCTGGGTCACACCTGCGAGCCCAAGTGTAACCTGTGCGGCGGCTCCCACCTCACAGCGGCCAAGGGTTGCCCCAAGCGGTTCAAGGAGCCCTACCTGCTTCGGAAGAGGGAGTTGGAGAAACGTCGAGCGGAGGAGCGGGCTTCTAGGAAGGACCTGCACGAACAGCGGGGACGGCCACGCGACCGGTCTACCACCCCGGAAAGGAGGAGGCGCGGCAGCAGCTCGAGTTCCCAGTCCAGATCAACGTCAACGAACAGGGCAACCGGCCTGAGCGCGACGAACAAACAGGTGAGCTGGGCAGATGTAGCGTCTCCTACTTCTCTCCCTTCCCCAGAATCATTCCGTCTCGACCAAAGCAAAGCCTCTCACACAGGTTGCCAGGAATGCGCACAACTTCGATCCCAACTCGAGCAGCAACGCGCACAGATTGCAGAACAGCACACACTCATAGCCACTCTCCAAGCCCTCCTAGAAGCAATCGAACAAGCTCAATCCGCCAACGCAATTGAAAAGCGCAAGCGGCCGAATAGACAGGACAAACAGCATGACGCGTCAATGGACACAATCCTCCCACCACCTCCAAACACTGAGACACCAAGGCCGACGACCAACCCCACAGCCACCGAAACCAGCCGGACACAGTGCGATGAACAAACGACGCAACCTCCGTGGTTCCAAACAGCTATGATCAACTTTGCCAAATCACTGACCGATGGCATGGACGCCCAATTTAATGCTCTCGGACAGGACATACAAGCTATCAAACAAGGCCTCAACAATGTCGGGCAGGAAGTGCAGAACCACGTAGCTCGCATCGAATGGCTGGAAGCTGGCTTTGCACGCGCTGAACGAGTTGACAGCACTAACACCCGCGCAAAGAAACGTCCCCCCCATACACAAGCGATCCAAGGCCGGAATACAAGGATATCACTGGATCTCACGATGCCACCACGAAACAATAGGCCCGACGCTACGGCAATTCTGCAATGGAATTGTCGCGGCATAAAAGACAAGACGGGTGCACTTCTACAATACTTGTTATCCTTGGACCCACAACCAGATATAATAGCCCTCCAAGAAACGAATGGAAACACCAGATTGCCTGGATATAAAATTAAAGCCGTTCCACTCAATGTGAAAGCTGTCGGAAGTGCAGAGCACTGGTTCGCCATAATGGGCTGTAGCGCCGTTATCGGCTTACTGCTACCACCCCATGCGATTCAAATTTCCCGCCTGCGCAGTGCTCGCGCGCCCCCTGCCTGAAACTGCGCCAGCGGGAGTTCAGTTCTCTTTGTGCTTTTCTGCCCGCACGTGCCGGCGTTGCACGGCCAAATTTTTAGTTTACTATCGTAAATTTAGTGTTTGAGGAGTTGGTGGTAGTGAATGCGTTGTATCAGCAGCTTCTTGACGTAGTTTTAATGAGTCAAGGATATGAGGCACGTTCGTAACCTACCATTCTGTGTGGGCTTTGTGGCTCAGTTGGTAGAGTACCGCGCACCTTGCGTTCCGCCCGCAGAGTCGTAGGATCGAAACCTGGTGCCGGCAAGTATTATTTTTTTATATAGTGTAGGGGGAGCGATGCGGACGCGGACTACGGACGCCAACGCGGGTGACATCGTGAGTTACTGAAATGCTCTGCATTTAATAACATACGCCGACCCGTCCGGAAAAGCAACAGCAACCCTCGTGCGGAGCAGCATTTCGGCGACACAGCATCTTACCCCACAGAGGGACTGTGAGCATACGCTTGTGGAGATCCACTCATGCTCGACCAAGAAAAGGACGAACCTATTTATTCTCAACATTTACTGCCGCCCCTCGCGCAAGCAACCCGGAGTACAGGAAACCGTCCAGGAAGCCCTAGCGTTAGCAAGGAACCATCCCACACTTATACTGGGTGATTTTAATGCCCCACACCAGATGTGGGGGTACAAGAACAACACCAAGAAAGGACAGGCGATAGTGAATGTACTCAATCAAAACAACCTTGTCCTACTAAATGAGCCTGAGACCCCAACCAGACTTGGCACCAGTACGTCAAGAGACACAAGCCCAGACCTCTCATTGTTTGCAGGTTCACTCGACGTCTCGTGGATGACTACTGAAACTAACCACGGATCAGACCACTATATTATCCGTCTTGTAGTTAAAGGCAGAAATTATAAAGCCCAAATCGGTACAGCCCGCATTACCGACTGGGACCGATTTCGGAAGACCAGAGAATCTCGGGAGGAATGCACAGAACTCTCGTACCAGGATTGGGTGCGGCAGATCGTCTCAGACGTGAAGGCTCATAGCCAAGTCATCGCCACCACATACAAGAATCCCTGTGTAGACCCGAAACTTAACCACCTCTGGGAGGCCCGTCACAGTCTCACCAGAAGATGGAAAAGGCAGAGGCACAACCGCAAGCTCCGCAAGAAAATAGCTCAGCTAAACAAGCAAGCAGCAGAGTACGCAGCAGCCCTGTCCAAGGAAAATTGGCTGAAGTTGTGTGATGGCCTCCAGGGCACCCTATCCACGAGGAAGACCTGGCAGCTGCTGCGCCACTTAATCGACCCGCTGAAGAGCAAAGGCTAATCAGAACCTAGCATGACCCGCACACTCAGCGCATACCAGGGAACTACGGACCAACTTCTGCAAGATCTGGAACGCAAATACCTGAAGATGGAACGTAACTTCACCCCTCCTGCATACACTGGGAACCCGAATGCCGAACTCGATAAAAAGATACAGCTCTACGAAGTTAAGGCAGCCATCGCCGAAAGCAGAAAAAGCAGCGCCCCAGGACTTGACCAGGTCACCGACAAAGTTCTGGCAAACTTAGACGACCAAGCCCTTGAAACTCTCACGGACCACTTCAACAATTTTTGGACTGAGGGGAAAGTTCCAGAACAATGGAAGACGGCGGAAATCCGCTTTATACCAAAACCGGGGAAGTCACCACACATCGAAAACTTGCGACCAATTTCTCTTACGTCCTGCGTAGGCAAAATTATGGAAAAGATAATACTAAAGCGCCTCCAGAAACACCTGGACGAGACCAAGCAGATGCCGGACACAATTTTCGGATTCAGCAGACACCTCGGGACCCAGGATGTGCTAATTCAGCTGAAGGAAGAGATCCTCGTCCCCGCCACTCGTCACTCCCCGCGGGCCATCCTCGCACTTGACCTGAAGGGAGCCTTCGACAACGTGGCACACGAGGCAATCCTCCGGAACCTGAACAACACAGGCTGCGGAAAGAAGACATACGACTATATTGTCGACTTCCTGTCCAACCGAAAAGCCATAATCAAGATCGGGGACGTCACCTCGAACCCCATCACCCTTGGCTGTCGGGGGACCCCTCAAGGCTCAGTCCTGTCTCCGCTATTGTACAACATCGCGCTCTTGGGCATCCCGGGGCGGCTGGAGACTATTCCTAACCTAAGACACGCTCTCTATGCAGACGATGTAACCCTGTGGACGGGGACCGATTCATTAGGGGGTCTGCAGGACACTCTGCAACTCGCCGCCGATACGGTCAACCAGTATGCGAAGGAATGCGGATTGGCTTGCTCACCCCAAAAGTCAGAACTTCTTGTGGTTCGACGCCGCCGCAGCAAACGAGAAGAAGATGACATCCAGGTGACCCTTGAGAAACAGATCACCAAACCCTGCAGATTGATACAGCGGCTTACAAAAACATCCGAACAGGTTCTACACATGATCAGAAGAATCACCAACCGGCACAGAGGCATGAAAGAGAAAGACACACTTCGTCTCGTCCAGGCCTTCATCCTCTCCAGAATAACTTACTCAGTGCAGCATGCAGTTCTAAACAAGAGAGAAACCGACAAACTTAACACCGTTATCAGGAAAGCAACAAAACAAGCTCTGGGCCTTCCGATGAGCGTGTCCACCGACAGGCTATTTAGCATTGGGCTACACAATACAGTCGATGAGCTAATTGAAGGTCACCTGTCTAACCAAAAAGCTCGCCTCGCACAAACCCAAACGGGCCGGAAGGTACTTGCCCAATTAAAATTGATGCCAGTGGGGACGCTGTCTCAACAAAGGAAATGCCGGAGAAATGGCGGAAGCACATCATAATCAGTCCTCTACCGAAGAATATGCATCCCATTCACCATCAGGGTAGGCGAGAAGCAAGAGCCAAAGCTCTGGACAAAAAATATGGATCTCTGCCCACAGTGGTCTACACAGATGCAGCCGCATACCCCAAAAGACAAGCCAAAGTAGCGGGGGTGACAACGAAGACAGACCTCGTCGTCGGAGCAACCCTTCCACGAGCCTCAACAAAAGAAGCGGAAGAACTAGCTGTAGCCTTAGCTCTTTCACAAACGAAGGCAACTGTCATAATTACTGACTCCCAAGAAGTATGCAGGAGTCTCACGTCGGGATGGGTAGCTCCAATGACATACCGCATATTGTCAAGCAAGCCACCAGACAGGGTAGTCGAAGTGGTGTGGGCGCCGGCCCATTCCTCCATGGAGGGCAATGATCAAGCCCACCTCAAGGCCCGAGGTTTCGTCCACCAGGCCGCGGAGAACTCAAATGAACCTATGCCACTCACGACGTACCAGGAAATTACAGAGCACTACCGACTCGGTCGCAGAACACTTCCACTGCCCCACCCACAACTAACAAAGACACAAGAAACTACGCTCAGACTTGTGCAAATAAACACGTATCCCCACCCAACACTGATGCACCTTATGTTTCCAAATCAGCACGAAGCCCAATGCAAATTCTGTACGCAATCAGGAACACTTAGGCACATTATCCTTGAATGCACCCAGAACCCTGATTTGCCACCTCCACCCCTTCCCCGTTCCCCCGAGCAGTGGGAGACGCTGCTGTCCAGCTCCCTCTTTTGCGATCAGCTCCTGCTGGTTGAGAGAGCGGTAGCATCAAGGACAGCACATGGCTACCTGTAAGAAGGGTCCACTTCCACTAAGCTCTATCGGCCAAATAAAAAAAGTTTTTTCTCTCTCTCTCTCCATATGAATGGCTTGAGTGACTAGAAGCTTCCGCTTTCTGAGATGTTTAGGAGAGGTGTTGCAAAACAACCTAACAGACACATATGCGTTACACTTCTTCTTTCATCTAAATATTGAATGGAGCCATCCATATCTGCCAGGGTGACGGTTTCCCCTCGTAAAATTTGAAATTTCCCAAACGATAGTCTCGTTACTTCACAGGCAATGGCAGGAGTTAGAGGTTAGCAAGCTAACACAGAACTTCCAAGTTTGCGAACTAGTTAGTAAACTTAAAAGCTACCAAGCAATACCCTCACTAGCTCATGTGGGCCCGCCTGAAATGTTGCGGTCGCTGTTTATCAGCCATTGGCGTTGGCTCAAGGGGGGCGCAGTGCAGCAGCGGGGTCAGTTGAGCAGCTTGGAGGGTCTAAATTGAACTATTTCTAAAGATGCTTGATGAGCAGGTTGAAAAATATATCGGGCCACTGTGATCCACTTACGTGGTTAGGACGGCGGATGCCGTGCGTACTATTGTGAGGGGTACTTTTTAGGTGCGGAGTACCTTAGGACTGCACGATGTCCGTCCGCGTCCGTGCGCATAGCATTTCCAATAGAAAAATCACGCTGGCACAGACAGGATTTGAGTCTGTGTCTGGTAGACCAGACAGAGTTAGTGTCAGTCGTCTTACCGATTGGGCTACGACTGTGTCAAACGGCGTACTCCCTCGCCTGTAACGGTGCGGAGTACCTTAGGACCTCCCAATGTCCGTCCGCGTCCATCCGTGCGCCCACCACCATCAAGCGAAGATCAAGCGAAATGCGATTTCAGCCGTAAGTGGCAGCTTCATCATCATCATCATCATCATCATCATCACCAGCCTGTCTACGCCCACTGCAGGGCAAAGGCCTCTCCCATTATTCTCCAATTACCTCGGTCCTGTGCCAACTGTGACCAATTTATCCCCGCAAACTTCTTGATCTCATCTGCCCATCTAACTTTCTGCCACCCCCTGCAGCGCTTGCCTTCTTTAGGGATCCACTCTGTTACCCTTAATGACCAGCGGTTATCTTGCCTTCGCATTACATGCCCTGCCCAAGTCCATTTCTTCTTCTTAATTTCTACTAATATGTCTTTAACACCAGTTTGCTCCCTGACCCACTCCGCTCTCTTCTTGTCCCTTAATGTTACACCTATTATTTTCCGCTCCATTGCCCGCTGAGTCGTTCTCAATTTAAGTTGAACCCTCTTAGTGAGCCTCCAAGTTTCTGCCCCGTAGGTGAGTACCGGTAAGATGCAGCTGTCATACACTTTCTTCTTCAACGACAATGGTAGGCTGCTATTCATTATCTGATAATGTCTGCCATATGCACCCCACCCCATTCTGATCCTTCTAATTATATCTGCCTCATGGTTGGGATCTGGGGTCACAACTTGGCCTAAGTATATATATTCGCTTACCACTTCCACTGCCTCGCCATCTATCTCAAACTGCTGTGCTGTCCCGAGGTTATTGATCATTACTTTAGTTTTCTGCATATTAATTTTCAGGCCCACGGTTCTACTCTGTTCGCCCAGTGCGGAAAGCATGCTTTGCAATTCGTCCCCCGAGTTACTTAGCAAGGCAACGTCATCAGCAAATCTGAGGTTACTGAGGTATTCTCCATTAACCCTTACTCCCACCTGTTCCCAATCCAACGTTCTGAATACTTCTTGTAAGCATGCTGTGAATAACATTGGAGAGATTGTGTCTCCTTGTCTGACACCCTTCCTTATAGGTATTTTACTGCTCTCCTTATGGAGGATGATGGTAGCTGTAGACCCATTATAGATATCCTCTAGTATTCTTACATAATGCTCATCTACCCCCTGGTTCCGTAATGCCTGAATGACTGCTAGGGTTTCGACCGAGTCAAATGCTTTCTCATAATCTATGAAGGCTATATATAGGGGTTGAGTATACTCAGCGCACTTCTCTATCACCTGATTGATTGTGTGAATATGGTCCATTGTTGAATAACCTTTACGGAAGCTTTAGTGGCAGCTTCATTTATGGTATAATCAAGGTGCAACTCACGGCTGAAATCGAATGACGGTCGGGGCGCACCTTGGATGTCATTTCGAGTCCCCGTACTCCGCACACTCGCCATCATCCACGGAGTTTAGATGATGCCGTTTTTTTATATAAACGTCCGTCCGTCGAGAGAGAGAGATAAAACATTTTTATTGTCCGGCAAAATTGACGCTGCCTAACGTCGTGTCAGTCGGTTCCTCGTCATCGGCTACCTACAGGCACCCAGCCCCCGAGGGGACAGTGCTTTCGGCCGCTGACGCTCGAGAGCCTCCAACACCTGCTGGACGGCCCTGTATTGCACGTCGTAGTCCTTGCTTGCCACCGCATCCGCTAGATCCTTCGAAACAACAGCAACGCTAGTCCACTTCATGCACCTCATTCGAACTCCATTCCCCCTTACTAACCATTACCATGAATCACTAATCAATTATAACTCACTTGTGATAACCTATGATCACGTATCAACTGCCATGAATTATGTCCGGACAATTATTCTTCTAATGACATCCATTATGCTAGCTCTTGTTTGCCCTGTGGCAGGGTGACAAGTTAGCGCAGTGCTACTTCATTCGGCGCCTGCCCTGCAGAGCCGGGGTTTAAGTTCAACATGAACCAAAACGCGTTTCCTACTTCCTTTTTACAGTAGCGGTCACTTGGTACCTTTCGTGTTGACGCCGACGACGGTGCTTCGCGCTTTCGATGAGGCATACCAACGCCTCCTAGGAGGCGTTGGGCATACAAGGCTTTGACTGGAATAACGAAGTTTTGTCCGCCGATAAGTCCAGCTTTGCAGCTCACTAGGAAGTGAATGTGGCCCTTCACACAGACAGACAGACAGACAGACAGACAGACAGACAGACAGACAGACAGACAGACAGACAGAATATTTGTCCCTCTGGGCACAAAGATCTGTCACTCCATTTGCCCTAACAGCGTCTCCTTTCTCTCTGGAGTACAAACGTCACGCTAGCAGTGTTGCGACTGGGCATCACACCGCAGTCACCAATGTTGTGACTCGCATCCAGCTTCTCACCAATGTTAGGAATCAGCCATCTCGACGCTGTCACCGTTGTTGGGGCTCTGTTCTCTCACCGCAGAGACCACTGTTGGGACTGGCCATCCGAGCGCAGTCACCGGTGTAGCGACGTTGCCTCGCACCATCCGCTATCAACGCGGCGCAGAGCAGAGCGATGAAGTTCTCGAGCCGACGAAAAGTTGAAGCAACATTTATATACAGTATGCACAAGGGTATACGTAACAACAGCGTTGCATGGCTCGCATAAAGGCGACAGCACCTCTCAATTCTGTGCCTCCGAAAAGTGCCGCCCTCGCTGTGCCTCCGGGCGGGTTTTTATACCCCCGGCAGTCCGTCGGAGCCCGAGAAGTTTGAATCGCTCTAATCAGGACTCTCGCTGGCCGAAGTTTGAAATCAGACGAATGGAAGCGAAGCGGTTGCGTCAGCCGAGCCACCCGGATGGGGAAAGGGAGGGCGACGCTCACGCCGTCTTCGCGTCGCCGCCTCTAGGCAAGCAGCAGCATGTCGGTCGCCCGTCGTTCACCAGATGGCTGACGCGAGTCTGCGGCGGTGCATGTTTGAGCCGGTCGGCCGTGGGTGGTTTAGTCTGGTTTGGTAAAGGCATGAATGGGCCCCGCTGTCGGCGCGTCGCCCCGTGCAACAAATTTGGGCCGGGCGCTCTGGCACAACAGCGGGCAGATTTCGTGCTTCCTATTAGCCGCACCTGGTGACAGTTTATATAGCAAACAACAACTTACAGGAGAGCACTCTGACCCCTGGAGTGACGTCCGTCGTCCTGTGCAACGGCATTTTCATCGAGGCGGTGTTTAGTTGCTCATTCAGCTGAACGCTTAGCCTTTCGAGGTACAGAAAAAACGGAGAAATCCTGAGTCATTCCGCTTTCTGAAGGTGGGTTACCAGCGCACCACAAAGAGGTGACACATGATTTAGAAGAAAGGTGTGAGCCCAGTTTATTTCTCCTGGGAGTCTGGCGGTGGTCAACCCTAAAACGACCCATAATTACACGCGCACCCTTTTATTCTAACCTTCAGGATCCTGAAAATGGGGCCCATTCGTAACTAATCAAATCAAAACGCATATCCAAGTGATGAGACATATAGCGTCAGATCTGATTTCATCTTTCAATTTTTTCCTGATATTGCCAGGCAGTGAAGAACGAAGGAATTAACGTTTATTGGAGCGTACTTGCGCTCCGCAATAAACTTGGGAAAACAGAAGCGACCCGCCGCGGTGGCTCAGTGGCTAAGGCGTTCTGCTGCTCATCACGAGGACGCGAGTTCGATTTCCGGCCGCGGCGGCCGCTTTTCTGATGGAGGCGAAAAGCAAAAACGCTCGGGCGTACGAGATTTCGGCGCACGTTAAAGATACCCAGCTGGTCAAAATTCATCCGGAGCCTTCCACTACGGCGCGTCTCACCGCCTGTGTTGCGTCGGCGCGTTCAGCCCTACAATCAATACAATCAAAACAGAGGCGGCGAAAAAGCAGTCAACCAAGTGACGTCCGCAGACGAACGTCGGAGAATCTAATGGCGCGTACTCGGCTTTCCAGGCATTTATCGGTTGTGTTCTCGTTTCTAGAAGTATTGGATTAGGTCGAGAGCCCTGGCGATGAGACAAGAACACTCTACGAAAGGGACTAAAAAAGTACACCATATCCCCCCTATAAAGCTTGGGATACGACATGCAAAAGAACAAAGATCGGCGCACTTCGCACGGAACACAAGATAAGGTAGCCGAGCGCGGTCATGCTGTAGTAACAAACATAAACAAATAGGAAAGCATGAATTGCGGCAGTGTTAAGTAATCTCCGCCAGGTGCACATCCACTTGATGAGCCGT